>NW_028288627.1:0-600000 GCF_059628265.1 Tinamus guttatus | reverse complement strand
AATTCAGTGTTCGGGGCAGATTAATGCTGGTGGGAAAACCACCAGGAGCTATTTCTGTGTGAAATGGAAGCGGGAATAGTGATAGGGTTGAGAGCACAGTTTGAGTGTGGAACTCAAAATCTTGGTGGAAGATTTCCTTGCGTTTCTGCAGGTCCGTGTGTCTGTTGTAGCCCTTTGAAGAGGTCACTTCAGGTGAGGGCAGGAAGGATACTTGATGAGCAGGAATGTTTACCGGTGTCTGCAGTAAGTTAGCAGTGACCTACTACTTGCTTTGGAGACCTGCTCAGGCCTCTGGGCTTCTCTGCAGGCGCTGCCTTGTGCGTTTCTCTGGCAGGGATTCCCTCACTAGCGTTGGGGTGCTTCAGAGAAAGGGGAAAAATGTAGGGTTTTTCCTTTCTCTGTCAGAAATGTGCTTTTGAGACAGAAGGATGAGGTGTGTGTCTGATTCTAATCATTCTGGCTAGCCAAAAAGATACCTTTTTGATGCTTTTAAGCACAAGGGACTTTGCTTTAAGGTACACGTTTGGTGGCAATGGTGTGAAGGTGCATGAGACAAAGGCCTGCTTAGGCCTTAAATGTCTGGTGCAGGAGGTGTCTGTGCTGAGACAGCAGGATGGTGCTTTGGTGCACAAGAGCCTATTAGGTTCCCTGTACGAGCAAAGAAAGAGACCGAGCTTAATTCTCGTTAGCGCTGAGTTTTGTTTCTTTGTCATAACATTAGGTCTCTGTAGACAGGAGGGTACCTGAGCAGTGTAAAATGGCTCTAGTGCAGGTATCATGTCTCTTCTGCGTGCATGATGGTGCTGTCTTTAGAGTACTAGGGCTTCAAAATGAATTGTGAAGTACTCTGTGTACGTGACAGAAGAAAATGCCAGCTTGTTTCTCTTTTGCATGCACGTGTGTGAACACTAGCAGATGTTCTTGAGTTCCAGCACATTTTACTTGTGTACTCTGTAAGACAGTGATGGTAAAAGAAGCTGGTGTTTCAGTGGCCTTGTGAAAATTTAGAAGTGTGGGTCTTAAGGCAGCTTGCAAGACATCAAAAAGAAGGGTTTTACACCAAGAAGTAGTTAGGTAGATGCATGGGAAAGAAGAGCATGAGGACCAGGAATTTGTTTGTTAGTGAAAACAAAATACTTTCCATTATGGAGTTGGAGCAGCCAAATTGAAAACGTAGTGGAGACAAAACATGTCTCCATTTCCTGTTGCTTTCAGTCATATCATGTGTATGTTTCTTTTTGGAGTTTCATTAAGGTTTTGATTCAGAAGACTTTAAATGTCACGGAGAGTGGCTGTCTCCCCAGCCTTAGCAATCAGAGCTTTCTAATGTCAGGGTTGTGTGCTGGCTGGGGAGGTGGAGAGAAGTCAGTTCTTGTCTCTGTGCTTCACCCCTGACCTGAGCCAGGGTAAGTCACTCCTTGTGGCCCATTCATTCCTTGTCTGAGACTTTCCACAAAGTGCCAAATGCGACAGTGTGTGTGTTCTCCTATTCCAAGCTTTCAGGCTTGGAATAGAAAGTAGATGCAATATAACTCTGCTTGTAGTGTCATTAGACTTGCACGCTGCAGATTATGTGTTGAATTTTCTCATTATTTATCAATGACCTTCACTGAGTTGGGAACTGCCTGATGGAGTTGATTGAGTTGGGAACTGCCTTATAAACAAATGCAAAAAACAGGTTGTATCTGTGCCAAATGATATTATAAATAGGGCAACATGAGCCTCCATTTTTCTCCATGTTACTTTTATATACTTGCATTTTGCACGTGTATAGCTGCTTAAATCCCTGTCACGGACAGCATACGCTTTCTTTGATATCCCTTTAGCTTAAAATGGCAATGATGCCATGTATTTTGATAGCTGTTTGACATTCTGCTTGTCCAGGTTGCATTTGTGCCATCTCTTCCATGTTTTGTCTTCTCCAAGCTTCGTGATTGTCATTATGATGTTTAAGTATTTGTAGATCAGGGATGCATGAATTGCCGTTTTTAGTGCTGTTTTATAATACTTGAGATTTAGAAGTACATGCACAAACAACAGGTAGTTCGGGATAGCTGTGATGTCCCATGTGACTTCTGATGGCACCAGCAATTCAGTGATGTTTACTCCCCTCTCTTTCTCTCAGGATGTCCTTCTACTGTGTCAGCTTCTGCTTTTTATAATCCTGTTGCCCACTGGACCATATCAAACAACTCATTTTCACCTTTATTGCTATGCCACTTTATATTTGTAAATATTTACACCCTCTTAATTTAATCCTCTTGCAACTATCCTGCATTTACGTAGGCCTCCTGAGGTGGTGTTTGCCTTGCATAACTTGCAGATGTCCATCCCAGAGGGGTTTGTCTCAAATGCCTTCATAGCCCAGTGGAAAAAAATAGGCCTATGAAGGGGACAAGTTAAAATTGTCAGGTGAATGACAAAGTGCCTGCTTCTGTGTACCCAGCTCGAGGTGTAAGTGAGACCTACTGTACTGTTTTTGTTTGAGAATTTCTCTTTTTGTTCTTCCCTAAATTCCCTTCTAATTATTAATGGTGCACTGGGTTTTTTTGTTGCTGGATGCTGTTTTGGGCCGTGTGTCAGGTGCTGGGGTTTTGGGGGGAGCTTGGGCTCCAGGGGTCATTTAAGACTAACTTTAGGACCTTATTCTGCGCAGTGCACGTCCGGGTAGGGCATGTGTGCCGGAGGAGGGGTTTTCCTGTTATTCCTATAGGATCACATGTGAGTGTGTCCCCATTCGCTCGCTTCAGAGGTCTGTCCCAGACGCAGCAGGCCGGCTGTCTGGCTTTGGGCGTTGCTCTGTTTTGCAGTTTGTGGCAGGCGACACATGGCTGAGCAAGATAAGGGTTTTATTCTTTGCAGAGACGTGCTGGGGCTGCGCTGAAATTTGGCCGTTTGTAGGCTGGGGTTGGCCACTGAAAGATCATCAGAACACTGCTGTATCCTGTTATGACACTAAAGAAATATTTGAATGCATTTTTTTTTCTTGTAGTTAACTATATTTTTCTTCCTGCAACCCTTCCAAACACACTGTAGAGTTAAGCACTTGCACAGTTAAGGAATCTGCTCTGTGTTTCTTTCTGACTATTAAAGCACCATAAAAGTATGGATGCTCTCGCTTCCTTTGGAGTATCTCATTGAGACACAGATTACTCTTCCTATGCAGTTGCTGTCAAATGCAATTTATTTATAACAGTGCTGTAGTTTCTGTTGCTATGATTGGAAAATAGGAGAGGTAGAATTTACACATAATTACCTTTGAGAGGCTTTTAATTGCTGATTTGCCCCTCACTTGGTTCAAAAATAGAACCTAATTGTTTCTAATCTGCTTAGATCCACTTTCACTGTCTTTTGCTGTTTATAAGTCCCCATGATAACTGAGACTTCTCCTTTAACAGGGTCATAGGGAAAAAGCTGCTACATTTTTCTGCAGGGTAAGAGTAAAAAGGTTCAAAGGAAGTAATTCCTTAATCTTGCTGAAGAGTTAAATGTGATTACCTTGCGAATACCGCGTGTATTTGGTTCGTGAAATTTGTAAGTTAAAGTATTTACTGGACATAGGCTGCACTGGCAAGTTTCTTGCTAGTGATCAAATGAGTACAGGCATCACGGCAAGTTTTCTTTTGCTTTGCATTGTTGTGCCATTGCTGGGTCAACAAATTAGATGTTGACATAGGATGTGTATAAACTCATTCTGTAATTTACCTTTATTGAAGCTGTCAAAGGAGAGCACCATCTGCAGCGTTTACTCTTGGCTAGGAAAAGAAGCAAATGCCACTAGTTCAGGCTGCATAGTTTATTAAGATTTTTTACTAGAGACAGAAGTTGAGGTGAGCTTGATTTTCTAGTTTTGAATAGAGCTGTGGGCGTCACGGTTATTTGGGTGGAGGCAGGAATGATATTTCATCTGGTAGCCCAATTGTATAATCCTGTCTGTGCACACAACTCCTATTATGGCATTTATTAGTGTTTCTGATGGTAGAATGGCTAATTCAGGAATGGCACGGGGTTGAGTAGACTTTTCACTTTCGGTGTTTTTAAAAACTTGCCCAGATCCACAGGAATTAGGGTGTGATATGTTTACCAGTCAAGAACTCTCCAGAGATAATTATGAAGAACTCAGAAGGTGCAATGGTTTGCACACACAGCCTAGGGAAATCGTCTGGTGATAATCTGAGCTCCTCAGATACCGTTCTGCTCAGAAAGATATCAGTAGGGGCCAGGGTGATTGTGATAGCGCAAATCCTGCTGCGAGATGCAGGGAACTGACTTTTCCAGCCTGCAATAGCCTATTCCGCAGAGCATCTGCTAGCATTAGAGCATTAGTTGGTCTGTGCTGTGAAAAGTGTTCCCAAAGAGGAACATTCTGGAGACCTAGCTTCTCCACTTACCCCTCTGGATGGTACACTGGGACACAGGGTAAGTATGTTGGCAGTGCTGCCTGAAAGATAGGCTTGGGCTCTTCCTTTCAGAGCTTTATCCTGTAGGGTTACTAATTTAATACCTTTTCTTCCCCTCTGAAGATTATCAGCAAGAGATTTATTAATGCATCCCATTTGTATTACCTTTGAGCTTCTAGAGTGGGCCTTCCACATTGCTACTGAAAATGCTTCTTGTAGAGGAGCTACTGAGCATCCTTAAGACTCTGCAGTTATGTCTGTGCCTGAGCACTCTCCCTCCTTTCACCCTAGTCCTGATATTGTATCTGCTTTGGGAGAACTGTCTCTTTTCTGTGTGCGTGCAAGAAATGTCAGTAGTGCTAAAAGAAAATAGACTTGGATGCTTGCTTTCTGCTGAGCGATTCCATGTTGCATTGCATTTTGTGGCCCTGTTCTGGATAATTACTAGGTTTAAAGAATATAAATGTTAGTTCAAGTCTCAGCTTGACTAAACTCTAAGGGTCAGGATAATGGGCTTAGGTTTGGATAATGTCTCAACATAGGAAGAGGGGGCTTGGGAGGGAGATGGGGGAAGGTGTAGTGAAGTTATCTGTAAAATGAATATAAAACATACAGCTTATGATGAAAAATGCACACAGAGTAAAGTATGAGGCAGGATACCAAAGTACAAAATAGGAAAAACTTGTTTAGAAAAGGCAGGAAGCAACAGAATTTACTCATATTTTAAAATAAAATGTGAAAACATTTTAAAATAAATACATTTTTAAATGACAGGAAAAAGCACTGTCTTCATTTTATGTTTAAATGTAAGCATATTTATAAATAGTAAAAACAAAACAAACAGTGCTCAGACTCTGGTGTTCACAAAACATATGCTGAATATCTCTTATGCTTTGTTATTACTCTGCATCCTTTTCTTGACTGTTTTCTGTGTTATGTCTGTGTGACTTACAAGACCAACTTGGGCAGGAACCCTTTCTTGAATAGCTCCATCGTTTAGCCAAGCCTGGTGGTAAGTAAGTAACGTCTGTTTACATTAGTTGGCAAACTCTTAAAAGTTATCTACAGAGCTATTTTAAGCTTTGTTTTGACAATGCTGGGACTTCTGGGCTCTGTGATGTCAGTTGGTAACATACTGCACTAATTCAGGCTGGCATGCAAAAGCAAATGAATGGTGGAATACGTGAGATGAAAAAGGCCTTAAGTGTAGTAAGGGACCTCCTGTACTTCCAATAATTTGGTTCTAATCTGTTTGGATCATTATCATATTAGTTGCTTGGCTGCTGTCAGATGTCCCGCTGAGGTATGCAGTGTCCCCTGCAGCTAATAGTGCCTGCCGCCTTGGAAGAGGCACTTAGGTTTCAGCTGAAGGAGCTCATAAAAATTAAAACTTTCATAATGAGGGAACAGGCAGATGCAGAAGATGGTCTGTACTGTACCGAAAGGGTGTCTCCTGGTGCTTATAGAGGCGTCGCAGTGTTGCTGCTAGGAACCAAAGGACTGCAGGGTTATGGGAGTGCCTGGTTGCTCTATTGGCACGACAGATGCAGTTTACACAAGGGCAGGACTCGAGTTGTTTTCATCTACTCTTGGGCTCTTGAAATGTATATTAGAGGCCTGCATAAATCTTGCTGGAAATCTGATTATTTTAAAAATCTAAGTATTGCAGTTGCTAGAAATTGATTAGTAGTGCAGCTAATTCTGGCCTTTGTGAGAAGCTGTTTTTGAATTTATTTGAAGACTGCAAGTCCTGGTTTGTGATACTGCAGGCAGTCATCTCCTTTAGTGCCTTTCCAGTGTGAGGCAGTAACCTCTGAGGAGTTAGATATGCATTTCTGGAGCCCTCTATGACCTGTCCTGCTGGAAGGGGTTTGGAAAGCTTAGGTGGGACCTGAATTGACCTGAGACAGCATTTCCTAGTCTGGAGGAAAAGGTGCATCTTTATTAAATAAAGCACTTGGCTGATCCAAGGCAGGCATAGGATTTTGAGTCCACCACTCCCATAAACATACAAGTTTCAACTTGCAGGTCTACCTGAAGCATCTGATGGCTGCTTGAAAGTCTTTTTGCCCTGTTACGATAGTGGCTGTTAGTGTAGCTTATTGGCAGCACATCAGACAAGGCGTCTCCTCTCAGTACTCCTGTGGCACAGAGGCACCACTGGATGCTTCTGCTGTGCCTGGCTGCAAAACAACGTCCTGATGAGTAGGGAATTAGATCAGAAAGAAGAAAAAAGCTGAAGAGGAGAAATGAGGGAGGGAAGCTCTAATGAACAAGGCAGGGCAGGGAGGATGGGGAGAGGGGGAAAAACAGCTGCAGAGCAAGATAGAATAAAATCAATAGGAAATGCGTGAGCAGGAGAGAAATAAGAGAGGTGGTGGAAATTACCAGATATGAGGGAGGTTTCCTGTCTGCCAGTACATTTTAGAGGCATACACCAGCTATAAAAGGACTCTCTAATAAAGGCAAGGGACCCTGATGGACCGTACCAGGACACAATGCTGTTGAGTTGTCCCACAGAGGACCAAAGATGCATGTCTTTTAGCAGCAGCTGTCTTTTCCTTGAGGAGGATCTGTGGGTACTGTTCAGGACAAGAAAAATCTTTCCGCAGTTATATTGCCTTCTAAAACTTGTCTTCTGTCTGAGTGACAGATAGAAGCATTCACATGTAAAGGCATTTGGTCCATAGTGATGATAATCCCTGTTCTTTTACTAATTGCTTTCAAAGTTGGTGCTTTCAAGTAGCAAAATAATGTGTGTTTCTGATCTGTATAGATAGCATAGCCTTTTCCACTATCTCTTGAAAAACTATTGTGCTATGCAATATCCCAAATTAGGCCATAATTTCATCCAAAAGTAAGCTGTGCTTATCAGATATTTTTCAGGTTTTAGAAGGATTTTTTTTTCCCTCTGCAGCAGATTGTATTGTCATTGAACCTGAATTATATGGACTGCTTCTTAATAATTTTGTAAAGCATAGTCACAGGAAACCCTGAAAGAGATGAGAGAGTTAATCTATATTATATAAACTCCCTAAATGTGTGATTGTTGGGGAAGGGAGATGGTTCCCCCATTTTGAGAGCAGATGGGATCTGAAATACTTCTGTGGCAAGAGCAGAAATTTTAGGACAGCTTAGAGATCTCATAAGGATGAGCTCTAGCTCTCAAGTTGGCAATTTGTTCCTGCAGTCTGAGAGACAAAATGATAGGCTGTGGTGGAATAACCACAGGTTATTCCCTGTGGTTTCAGCAGCGGAAGTGGTTCGTGTGGGCGCAGATCAGATCTTGGCTAAGCAGCAAGTTCAATCATTTTGGCTGATGAAGGTGGTATGGGGATACGGCAGAGCGAGCCGTTTGCAATTGTTGTGGGCTTTTCTTTGTTTTTATCGATGCATGCTGTAGGATGTGTCAAGGTCTGTCGGGCACTGGTTAAATTCATACCTCTCTTGAGTTGCGGAATGTTCAGCAGCAGAAGACGTTATCAAGCAGCAGTCCAGAAGTGGGTGTAGGATCTTGGAGCCCTGTAGTTCCTTCGGTGGCAGGTGCCTTCATGTACGAGTTCAATAATTCTTGCTTAACAGTTGGTAGGTATAATGTTGCTGAGCACTGCAGCCGTTTGAATGGAATTCAGGTTTTATGCTCAAATATGTCGTGTCTGTGATGTTATGTAAAATATTTAACCCATTCACATTATGGAATTTTTTGTGAGAATAAAAGCTCAGAGTACTTAAGAAAGAACAAGGCAAGCATGCCTTTCCGTCCTTCCGATATGGAGAGCTGTAGGAATGTGGTGATAGCTTTAAATGCTAGCGCTTTGTTTACTTTGGATGTTAACCAGTGCAACTTCAGCCCGATGTATTGCACAGCAAACCTTGACCTCTCCCTCTTCCTTTTAGTAGACTTACCAGGTTTTGCGCTCAGCATTGAGACAGAAGCTCTGGTTTTTGGCATCTGCACCTGTCCACCCGTGCATTTCCATCTCAGTTGGGAGACAGAGAATCTGCCCCTGTTTTGGTTTAGCAGCCTGGACTCGCAGACCCTGCTTTGGTCCAGAAAACCCCTTCTTTGCTTGCGGTGTGAGACGTGCCGTGCAGTGGAGCTGCGCTAGGAGCGTCTGGCAGGGGACAGGCTCACTGGAGGAAGCTCTTGCTCTCAGCAGTGTCCCTGGGTCCCTCGTGGGGCATGAGCGGGTAACTAAGCTGCGATGGAAGCAGGGAGAGGAAATAACCTTGCAACAGGTTTGAGTTTCAGCCAGTCTGCAAATCTAAACGCTCTTGTCTGAAATTCAGCGTGATAGAAAGGTCCCACTCCTTCCACCCCCAACACCTTTTTTTAAAATATTTTTGATCCTCACAGTCCTGTGACTGCTTTGTTTATTTAAATCATTGTGTGAAATCTCTTCATCTCCATGTCAAAATCCTATCTGGATTGGTTTGCATTTGTAGTAAATTTAAAATGTAGCGATTATGGAACTGAGAAGCCTGCTCAAATATCTGTGTCCCCAAGATGGCAAGTTTGTTTCCTGCGGCGTTTTAAGCAGTTGTTTGTCAGTCAGGCCGAAGCTGTTGGCATTCCCGGAGGTGGCTGTGCTCTCCGCAAGCCCCTGCGCACGGCGTCCTCCTTTGTGTGCGTCTCACCTCTCCAGCTGGGCACGCAGTGGATATACATGTCAGGCCGCGTGAGTCTGGCACAGGAATAATGAATCCGTGGGGCAGTCCTGTGTCAGCAACAAATACTTTGGCTGCCCCGGGATCTGCTTCTCAATGGCAGTCGACTCAATTCAGTAGAATGATAATGTTGCAGGAAGAAGTGCCCCGTGGCAAATGACTTCTGTCTTGTAAGGTTTCCCCCGCCTCTACTTTAGCTCTCATCTCTCCCTTCTCCATCCTGTGGAGTTGTTTACTTTAGATTAAAGCATTTCTGTTGATATGCAATGGTTTCCATGCTGCAGTTGGTCACAATACTTGTATACCTGTCATTTTTTTGCCCAGGCTTCTGCAGTGGCAAAATTGCCTTGCTGCAGGCTGTTCGTACATTTAAAGCCAATACTATTTTTGTTGCTGACTTAGTGCATTAACTGCTGATATGTTTTGCCGGTGGCTTGTACTTTTTTTTTTATGTTCGCAACTTTCTTGCCTATGTGGTAACTTGAACCATCTCAGTTACTTAAACTCAGCTGTTAGATATGGTGATATGCATTTTTTTAATCCTTTGAGGATATTTGTCTGTGGACAACTGCTCATGGGTAGTGAATGTGTTTGGTGGAAACAGGAGAGAGATGTTTGCATATTGGCATTCGGAGCATGCATTGATAAAACATTGAGGGAGTTGTGGTTTCTTGCAAGCATGGATGCCGCTTGGATTTGGGTGGTAAGAAGGGCTTCTCTAGGTAAGAGAGTATTGCATTCTCTGAGTAAATGGAAATGAGATCAAATTTACAATTAAAAGAGAAATCTTTAAAAATACCTGTATTAGTTCATAAATGTGCTGATCACATGTTAGGTGAAAGGTGGTTGCAATTATTGTGTTCAAGTTTTCTTGTTCAGAGCTGAAAGCAGGAAGTCTCTCTTGAAGGGTGACATACGTTCTCAGCCTGTGAGCAAAGATTAAAAAATTCAGATGAATCAGTTACCAACCATCATTAAATAGAAGCCCTGCCTATTCAAGGAAATGTAGCATCATAATGTTTGCTGGTAAAACTGGCTATGTGCTGGAATTTCCAAGTAAGAGGCAGATGCGCTGCTGTAGGTAGAAGGCCGAAGCTAAAACCTTCTTTCTCTTCCTCCCCATGTCCCGGGCCCTTGTCTGCCTTCAGTGGTGTGCCTGGCTTCATGCTGCTCATCTGCTGGGCTTGGGGAGCAGAGAGCCCTGGAAAAGACTGTTGATTATGTATTGGCTGGAGGGCAAAAGAGCAATTGTCAATAGGACAGTCTCCGAAATGAAATTAGTTCTAGAGGAGATAACACAAGCTGCTCTTTGGCACGTATCACACAATAGCTGGCAACACTCGGAATATCAGTGCCGGTATTAGTCTTCTCACACAGAAGGGATGGGAGAATGAAAGTAGGTGCTAGTGCCTTAAGGGAATGGATCTCTGCGTTTTCAGAGGCTGGGGCTGTGAATACAGGTTTGTTTGGTCTTTTTCCTACTTTTATAAGGTTGGGAGTGTAGGGCTTCCAGTGTGGAATACAGTGATAACAGAGTCAGAACTGTCAAATTATTTTTTTTCCTCATTCTTGGTATGTAACAAACAGTTGGTAGAGTTCATTAGGTCAGAAAATATTTGTTGTTGAAAGTTTCCAGCTTTGCAGTGTACCATAACAAGGTATTGAATGCTAAAACCATATTAGTCATCTTGGTTTTTGATCTCTCTGAATTGCTACAGTTTTAGTAACTGTGTTTAGCAGCTGGTTATAGATGGAGAAGATTCTGTCTTGGAAAATGCAACACTTCTGTTTTGATATTCCTCTCCTTTGAAACTGTTACCCCTACAATAACTGCTCTTCTCCTCTTCAGTTTAGTAGGCTTCTTTGGCGCTGATTCAAGTTAGAATTTAGTGACTGGCAACGTGGATTTCAAATTTTGGAGTTTTTTTTTTTCATAGCAGGCTTACTGGAATCACTTGAACTTACTTCAATGAACAGGATAAGCAGAAATTTGTTTATATAGACTGTTCTAAAATGTTTAATGCCTTCTAAAATTATTCACGGTAAAAGATCAAGGAAGGAAACAGTCTGACCTTTTGAATGAAGCTCCATATATCCATTTTCCGATGCCAGAAGTCAGCCCAGATCATGAAAGACTTGAAAGAATTAGGGTTCTTAAATGTAAAAAAACAAACAAACAAACAAAAAAAAACCTTTTTGCTTTTACAGATTTTACAGAGAGGATTTTTTTTTCTGTTTATGTCACAGATTTAGCAACCTTTAATTAAAGAAAAAAAAACCAAAAACACAGAAGCAACAGCTGTAGAGAAACAGAAAGCATAATATTTGATAAGTTTCTGCAGACAAAAAATAAAGTGACAAAGGTCTGGTGCTATTAGGTCTGGAAGCTCATTAAGCCATAGCGGTAAAGGTTGCTACTTCTTTTCTTCAGTAATATCTATTATTAATACAAGTTTGCAATCAACAATGGTGCTTCAGTTTTAATGGCTTCCCGTTTCTCATATTTGAAGATAACTTTGGAGCACTGCATTTTGCTCAGGGTTAAAGCAGCTGTGCATTAAAAAGTCAGATGTGGTCCTGTCTTTTTTTGCTGATTGACTCTCTTAAGTAGGTTGCCAGTTTAATCCTACCCAGTGCTGATATGTGCTTTTTAGCCTGCTAGCTGGAGCCCAGAAGGTGGGTTTTGCTTAGAGCAAAGCTAGAGCATTTTTATGGTGAATCACTCAGTGAGGTGCACAAGAAATAGGGTCCCGCCTAAAGTAATAAATGGACAGTTGTTGTATTTTCTTCTCCTCTAGCCTTGATTTTATGTTTTCCAGCCTGTTCAGCTTATCAACATCTCTCACTTCTGAAATGTTCTTGCTTATTGCTCACTAAGTAGCATTCTCCTATGTTTGGTTTGATCTCCTCTTGCATGGTTCTGCTTTTAAATTTTGCGTGTCGTTCTTCAGATCTGTCCCCATGTGATTCCATCTACAGTCTTGGAACTGTGTCTGCTAGTATACGTAGAGAATTGAAGGACATTTATGGGAGGTGCTTATCCTGCTTACTTGTTTTTCTGCTCACTTGTATGTGGCCTAATAGTACCGAGTTGGTTCCCTTCCCAGTTAGGTTGTATATGGCAAATATCTGCGACTTGTTCTGCTCAGTACTGCATTTCTCAGAATCTGAGAAAGGTTAGGGTTCCAATATAGGATTGAATGGGTAAGTACTGAAGGTGAGGTTGAATAATCTGGGTATTGTTCCCCATTTTGTGGTTGATCTGCTGCCTTAGTAAAGGATAATTTCTTGTATTGCAACTCATCTTCAAAAAACAGTAAAATAAGGAATAGAAATTTTAAGGCGTGTTTCTAAGGAGGTGGGATAATAAAAGGTTTCTTTATGTCAAGCAGTGGTATTGTAAAGTCATTATTTTATCTGACATAATATTCCTTAAATAGTCTGCTGTGACATGCAGAAATTCTGAAGAGGAAGCATCTGTGTCTTTGACTTCTGCTGACATATAATGAAACAAGTTTCCAATATTGAAATAAAATATGAACTCGCTTGTTCATCAAGGCACCTTCTGATTTCCATGAAGCGTGCCAACAGCGGCTAGCCATAAGATTTCCTAGTCACAAGCTGCTTGCGAGTTGTTGATCCTGCAGGCCAGGAAAGGTTTCTGAGGGAACGTGACCTGTGCTGCGAAGGCAGAAAGGGCCAGGCTTGGCGCGGCGGGTGTCCGGCGCGCAGAGCCCTGCACGTGGCGCGGAGGAGGCGTCTCGAGGCGGCGGCGCAGCGTGCGGGGAGCAGCTGCAGCGGGTGCGCAAGCGGTGTCGGCCCCGGGGAGACGGGGCCTCGAGCCCAGCGTCCAGCCCAGGGAAAAATGAAAGGTGCACGAGCCGCAGGCAGGGCACACAGGCAGGAGAGCGAGCTGTGGTTTGCATTTCCCGTCAGCTGCAAGAACTACGTGTTACTGTAAATGCGCTGTGAGAGCTCGGACCCTTTTCTCTAAGAAATAAACGAAAAAAAGCGGGCGGGGGGGGCTTTCTTTTAATGCAGTGCACATGTGCTGAATATGAAGAATTCTCATATTCACCACTGCTAAGGTGATTTCAGTGTCTCTAATGTGTTAGAGACTTTTCAGTAGGTATCTGCGTGCAAAGTAATGGTTCGCTATTTTTATACTTGGAAACACACAGATGTTTCTCAGAGGTGTCCAAAACTTGCAATCGATCTAGTGGACTTGCTGTTCTGGTGTTCTTGCTGTGTCTTGCCGAAGTATGTGAGAGTTTTTATGTATCCTCTTAGCTATATTCTTATATTTACTCCCAAAAAAAAAAAAAAAAGAAAGAAATACAGTCTTTTGCAAGTTCCTGTTGATTTGAGCTGAGGGGTTGTATTTGTTGCCGTATATAAAAGGTAGGCGAAGTTTGTGTCCTAAGCCCATCAAGTGAAGAGTCAGTGTTTACAACGTATGGCTGTGAAGTTGTATAATGATCTTAGGGGCTGTGGAAGTGCAAAGGCAAGCTTTTTGTGCATTGATGTCGTGCATTATAATCTTGGGGCTTGGAAATGTATGTATCTAATCATGGCATCTCCTGGTAGTATTTGCACTAAATTCTTTTCGAGTGCAGGCTCCTTCATCCTGGTCTCTTTGAACTTCCCACAAATGGCGGGAGAGGCTGAGCCTGTTCGGCTGAGCTGCAGGCGGGACGCCGAGTGCTCCGCGCGCGCGGGCCTCGTGGTGCCGTTCTGCTCCGAAAGCCGGCAGTGCCGTCGAGCCGAGCCCTTCCTGCAGCCTCGCAGCGCTCTGCTTGCAGGGCTGGGGGCTCCTTCCCTCAGGGACCGCTTCGCTTCCGCTCTGTGGAGCGCTGGGAAGCTGTTCTTTTCCCATGCCTGCCTCCTTATTGGGGTAAAGGTCTGTGAAGTCTGCATAAATATTTACCGTATTCTATCCTAACCAGCTGAGAGCTGCTAATACTGTGATTTAACAACCAGAAAAATGGTGCTTATTTTGCTTGCAGGGTGTGTGGTTTGTGTATGGCGAAGAAGGGATGCATTCCTTAATAGAGACCCTAAGGGAAGGAATAGACACCAAAGCTGTTGTTACCTGACACAGAATGATGGAACAGAGAGACATGGAGATTTTGGGAAGTTTATCTTGGCATACCAGGGTTTGTAGCTTGCAGTTGTGACGTTGCAATTGTAACTTAATTGTCTTATTACACTTTATTTTTTTTTTAAAAAAAGGATGAATCTGCCAAAATGAGGGGAACGTTTCAGCATCCTTCCCCTGTTTTTGGAATGTTTCTTTTTCAGGGATATGCAAAGTAGCATCTCTTGCTGTGTCTTGTTTTTTTGTTGTCCAAGAATGTAGAAATGGAGGGAAAAGGCTGTAATATCTATTTCTGAAGCTTTTAAGCTTCCTGATACAAATTCATGGTACAAATAACATTCCCCAACGTGTTGATGACAAATAAGGGAATTTGTTATTGTGAGGGACTGAAAATGTCCCCTCTGAGGTAAAGGCACACTATGGGGTTGCAGTATATTCCTGTTGCATTACTCTGTTTGCTCACTGACCCAATTAGGTATTTCACATGCGGATTTAAAGAAGCGAGCACTCTTTGCTCAGAGGAATTTGAGTTTTGCACGGATGTAATAAATAATGCTCTGCTCTGCTACGCATTTTTGTGCTTAGAGTTGTAAAGTGACTTGTAGATGTTAAGGTATTTCCCTGCGGTCAGTAATACCCAGTTTTATTGAAGGGTAAACTGAGGCATGCATCTATGAAACAGGAGTTTCTCCAGAGGGGAGTGTGGGAATAGGCGTGTGGTTCTGACTTGCCGTTCCAGGCTCTGCTCGTGGAGTACATTGTTTTGACTGCTGCAGTCAGCCAAATGAGTTAACTACACAGGGAAGTGAAAGAAACAGGAAACAAGGATGTTTGAAGCAAAATATATTTTGGTGAGGCTGGCCTGCTCTTGTTGTTTGGTGTGCATTTTACTGATGTGTTGAGGAGTATGCAGGAGAAGAATTAGGAAATTCTTGATTTTTAAAATGTAAACCAGGTTTAAAAATAGCCCTGTTTTGACACCGTCTTTATGTCTTAGCAGTGGCTGCTTGGTTCACGTGATTCTCGCTCAGGCATGATTAAAGTGGATATGAAGCTCTGCACTGGGATTTGCAACGATGTTTTTCCCCTCACTTCCTTAACTCTTTGTGACTTCATGTGTGTTCTCTTTAAAAAAAAAAAAAAAAAAAGATGAACTACTGTATATATATTTTTCACTACATTGGATTGTGTACTAGGACTGCTCGAAGAAGAGGTGCAAGCCAGTGCCTATCAGGACTGCTAGCTATTTAGTGCTGCTGTTCCTGCCTGCCTTCTGTTAATGTTTTCTTTTTAAGAGCTGCAATGTTCTTTTCTGATTTGTGAAGTTCCTAGAAAATGAGAAGCTGAGCAAATGTTTCAAAATGAGAACCAGCTAAATACAGCTTACTACTATTTAGAAAATGATAATGCATACCACAGCAAAAGAGAGAGGCATGGAAAATACATGCGCTGGCTGGGGAGCTGTTGCATATTTCGAGTCATGGAGCAGATAGACATAGGGGTAGGAGTTGATTTCTTTGGCTTCCACTCTGCTGCATAATTGTAGCCTTGATGCAGTCGTGGCTTTCAGATTATATTTGGTACCAGCACACATTGGACTGGGCAGCACAGAAGTTATGATGAGTTTGCTCTGCAGAAACTTGAGAACTGGTGGAATGCAAAAGAGATGACTATTAATATATTAAGTGGTTTGCTGCAGTCTTGTATTTTTAATAGCTGCCATGATTCACGGAAGATATGGAATTTAATTAGGATTGGTAGTTCAAATCAAATCACAGGAAATTGCTTCAGTTGAATGTTGAATTGGATGGTTTTACGGAAAAGGCCAAAACAGGACTCTCTGCTGCTTGTTCTGCTGTACGCGGTGGCTTGGATGCTTGTTAATGGAGTGCCAGGCATCACACTGCCTGGGGCATGGTTAGAGCCCTGCGAAGATTTACATTAATCAAACACAAACAGACAGTGTAGCGTGAAGAAATTTCTATCCCGCTAGCACTGCTCACAAACCTAATTAGGTTATTGGGGCAGAAAACGAAAACAGCCCCTGCTCCCTCCAATCCTTCCTCCCCAGGGCCTGGCCAGTCATATGGCCACAAGAGCAGTAGGCTCGTGCCCCTCTGCTTCGTGGCATGGCAGAGGGGCACACTCGTGTTCTCATCCTCTTGCCTGCCCTCTTCTAAAGCAATGCGGGAGCTCTGCTTTTTGGAGAGGGGCTGTGTGCTTTTTCAGCCGTCACGATAGAGGGATAAAAGAAAAAAAGCCTGAAGGGAAAAACAAAATTACAAGGCACAATGTGACCCTGTGACAAAGGCCAGAAATGGGTTGAAGGTAAAATGTCCATGCCAATCCTTTACTCGCGTGCCTCGTGCTGCAGCTTGTTTGGCCAGCACGATCCGGCTTAAAAAGCATCCGTGTGTGTGTGCATATGCCACGCTGTGTCCCTCGAGGTCCTTGGAAAGCTGGCTGCGGAGACGGCAGCGCCGCGGTGCCGGCGCGCGGCGTCCACGGGGCGCGTGCGGCCGCTGTTCTCCGCGCTGGGCCGCAGCCGATGCCGATGCCGGCGGGGAGGAGGTGGGAGAGAAGAGGTGGAGTTTCTTCCCATCCCTCAAGTGGTCAGCGAAACAAGCCGACAGATGCCTTTCCAAGGAGATCGCGCGAGCGCGAGGAAAGCGGAGCGGCTGCGGAGGGGCAGCCTGCGCTCCTCGGAGAGGACGTGCTCTCGCTGTACCCCCCCAGAAATGGGCCCTTGGCATCTCCCTGCTCAGCTGACGTGCTCGTGTGAACCAGGTAATATCTGGGGCTTTGTCCCTCTTCGGTGATGTGCGAGTACGCTGGAGATGAATAAATAGCTTCCCTGAATGCGGAGGAGAGAGGAGGAATTTTTCTTGTAGTATCTATGGGGGAATCAAAGGGGATGGGGAGAGGCTTTTTTTTTTTCCTTATCGGGTTTTGTTTTGCCTTTTTTACTTAAATAGCTGCTGTGTGAAAGAACTGTAGTTTCTTTTTTGCTATTTCCATTGTGAAAATAGCTGGTTACATATGCTTATTTTTAAAATCTGTGCTGCCATTTCTCAGCTCAACAATGAAGGTTTTGAAAGCCAGGAGAGGTGCCTTGCAAGGAGCTCCTGGCAGCACTACCCTCTTCACAATTCCCCAGGCTGGATTCCATACTAGCCCTTCTGCCTGCTAGCAGTTAGTGTTTGCAGTCTAAATTAATGTGATTTGGATTAGCTAGTGTTCATGGGCATTGATTTTTAGATTAGCTGCTGATATTCAAGAAACCGTCTTTGAGATCCCCCCCAATGTAGTTTTCCTCTCTCTTTTTTTTTTTTCTTTCTTTTTTTCTTGTTGTAAGATGCTCAAATTGCATGTGCGGAGGATACTTAGGTGAATGCTGTGAGCAGTGCAGGTGGTGCACAAGGGAGGCAGCAGTAGTACACTGACAGCAATGAGCTCGCTGAGAGACTTCCCTCCATTTGCAGTAGATTCTGCCCCTTTTTGGGTCTTGGGATTTGATGTGAAAGGGCTGTTAAATGCTAATCTCTACTGGGTATTTTGTTCTGGTATTTAGTTCTATTTTATTTTTCCTCTGGAGGAAATATTGTATGAAGTGGGTGCTTTCCCCTGCGCGCAGACAGTCATTTCTCAGGAAGGCACTGCTGTAGGTGGCTTGGACATGAAGAGGCAACTCTCTGAAATCCTGGGTGACAATCTGCAAGTTTTAGCAAGCTCTGTTCTCGCCCAGGTCAATGAGAGCTGACAGTTCTCAGCTTTGTGCCTGTTGTGAAGGGGCGGTACTGAGAGCTGGCGCAAGGGCACGCGGGCTGGGGGAAGCGCTTAAAATTGATATTGAGGTTTCAGATAGCTTGGTTATCTCTGTGCTGCTGCCACATGTCTTGAGGAATTTCGCTGCCATCACCTCTTAGCAGCTGGTAGGTTTCCTGAGTAAACATTTCTTCTTTTTCTTTTTCTTCTTGTATTTTGATTTATTTGTTTTATGAGAACCAAGAGGAAAATAGTAATACAAACATATTCAGAACTCTATTATTAGCAATGTGTTTGGCTCATGCGCTGTTCTCAGGATCTTGAGCCATTTTACAAGTACCACAGCTTCACTACTGTTTTTTCCCTTCCATTTTGTAGTAGAAGAAACAGGGCTTGATGTCACTGTGAAATCTTAATCCTGTGTTCTGCTCCAGTTCTTTGCAGTTGGTCTTGCTGGATTCATCCTGCAGCTTCCCGCAAGGGGCTGGTGAATATTGAGAAGAAAGCCGCCACGAACGCCTGGGTGCATTTTTCACCTATCATGCAGTGCAGGCTGTGTGCAGTTTTTGCTCATGTTTTATAGGGAAGATCTGCATTTCGTTGCAGGAACAGTAGTATGTTTGCATATCACTGAGGTCTCTTTTTCTTTAGCAATGTGAATGATGTAAGGTGGCTTTAACATTAGTATATAGTATTGCTAATGTCTTTATAGATAAATTTCCATCGCACACTTTTTAAATTCTGGCCAAGTGAAGAAATATACAATTGAGAAATTTCCCATGGTTACTTAGCATTTATGCTATGATAGAAGCTCTCCTGGGAGGTGTTGAAGCAAGAGAGGTGAAATGTTAAGTTAGTAACATGTTTTTAATTTAGTTTAGTCCCAAATAACTTATACCCTTGGTGTCCCACTAATGCTGATTCCCTTAGTGTTTGCACCTACGTTAGCAAATTTTCCCCAGGAGAATCTGTCCACATTGGAAGCTGTGAGGTATTATAATGTACGATACAGGTTAAGCAACAGTGTGGTAGCGATTTCTTAGTTCACTCTGTGCTGCAGCTTCTGTTTGTAAAATAGTGGGTATATCCAATCTTTCCTGAGTGTAAATTAGGCCACTGAGAGCATTTTGCCGTTGGGTAGTTTAAGACATACTAGCTGTAAATTAGTTTATTGCAGCTGGCAAATATTTAGAAGCTTTGCAAAGGTCATAAGGGTGGAAGTTGTCCGCAGATCCCATGTGGCCTGGGTGTAGTTGGACTAAAGGTTCACGGCTGAGTGTGACAGCAAAGGCAGGGCTGGAACTGCTTTTTGCTTAGCTGTGAGCTGATAAATTCCTGGTCCTGATGAAAGACCAGCCTGGTGCTTGAAATGTTGACATTATATTTCTAGTTAAGCAATGCACATTAGCCTTTAATACAAACTAACAAGGAAATTTAAGGAAAATATAGATTAAGACAAGATGTCTTTTTGGAGCAAAGGTGTCAGACATACTGACCTTATTATGGAAATAACTTAATGAAACTTTGTGTTATACAGTACACTTCAAATATAAATCCACCAGTGAAGGTATTATGAGGTTTCTTTTTATATTTTCCAATTATAGCAAAACCTGTATTGAAGTGAATGTGCAGTGAAATAGCGTTAGCTCAAATATGTCCTCATAGCATGTTGATTCTTTTCTAAAACAATTTTTGAAAGGCACGCTCCAGGAAGAGTTAAGATATAGGTAAAGAGGTTTGCTTTAGGGCTTGCTGAGATTAGCAGTTGGGGAACTAATTCTTTATTTTACAGCTGCAATCAGAAACTAGTTCTTCTAATTATGTTTTCTCTCTAACAGAAGCTCTGCTTTGCTTGATACCCAGAACCCGCGCGCGTTTATTACTTGGGTGCATGGCGTTCCTGTGGTAACTGTCTGTATTCACCCACCAGAAATGTGAACTGTGGGCCACATAGTCAAATGTGCCTCTGAACCTTGTACATGTATTTGCAAAACTTACAGCTGGGTAATTGGAGTTAGGGTTAGGGTATTTTGAAAGCTACATTTCCAGTTGTGTTGCAGTGTGTCTTTCTCCTCCCTTTCTAATTGCTGTCTTTTGCTGTTTTTAAGGCCTGTTTCCACACTAGGTTGTTGCTGGATCATAGCGGCCGCCGGTTAGGTATGGCCTTAATAAGGAACTAGGCTGTGTGCCTAATGAAATGCAAAAACTGCATGACAGGCTGGGGCAACATGAATGATCTCCAGGCCCTTCTGTGTGTGCATTGGGTGAAAGCAAATCCCATGGCAGTTGAAAGCTTTATGTTTCCATGGTTGGTTTAGCAAAATAAAATTGTCTGGCACAGCATTCTTGTTCCTTTGTCGCTCGCTTTGATTTTGGTGTGCATCTAGCTAGAAAGCTTTTCCAGGCTCGGTGTGGGAGTGGTGCTGGTGGGGAGGCGGGGAGTAGGGCTGCTTCCATCCAGCCAGCTCTGTATTGCAATTGTTGGCAAGCAAAGCACACATTTCATTTCCCCGTAATTAGCTTCAGTTTAGGGAGGCAGGTTAATTTTGATTGCCGCGCCCTGTCTGCTCAAGAAACCTTATTGCTTTATTTGATTCTTTCATAGCAAAGCTGTCGGTGGGTAAGGGAACTGAAATGGTTTTCAGGAATCAAAACACACCTACTATGCACTTTTTTTTTTTCCCCTCTCGCAAAGAGCTGAAGCTCAGGTTGTCAAGATGATACGAAAAATGGGGAGCAAGAGGCCCTTTTGGAGTGCCTGTGCTTTGGCCAAGCCCACCTTATTTCAGACACCTTTCCTTGTTTCAGGAGAGGCTTGAGGTCTCTGTGCCTGGAAATGTTTGTCCATAGTCTACTTAATAAATAAATAAACTTAAAATCCTGGCCATAACTTCTGACATCACAAGACCTGACCTTTTCATACTGCTTGCTCAGTTCTCTTAAGCGAGTAACTCAGTAAAAACGTGCAGCAACCAAACACACCATGGACAATTCCGCTGTTTCACGGCACACCAGATTGTTCTTTGATGTTGTTATGATAACAATTTCTGAAGCCTTTTCTAAAGAGTACTTGGTCCTTTTCAATACAGTTGGTGTTTGACTGGTGCATTTTTCATTTCAAAGATGGTAATTTTATTTTTGCGGAGATGGAAACAGGGTGACTTAGTAACTTGTAACCAATGCGATTGGGAGACTCGTGTGAAATTGGTTCTGGTTTGGGAAGCTCTTGAACAGTTACAGGACAGAGCTTCTTCCTGCTCTGATAGGTATTTTGTGGGCAAACCAGATCCCTACTGCTTGAAGCGTGCCTGTAGACTGTACCTAAAGGCAGCGCCAGGGAAACCCGAGCAATTTGTTTTATTTCTGCCCTCTTCCACTGCCCCCTTTGCCAGTTGGAGTTTGTTTGCGCGCTCCTAGGCGGTTGTAGAGCTACTGAACAATAGGTGTCCTTGTCCTAAGGCACTGCAACTTCGGCCCTGGAGATGGGAAGCTGATGGTTCTGAGCCTTGGAAGTCAGTCAGGAGTGGAAGAATAGTCCTTGCTGCTGAAAATGTCTCTGCAAAATGTCCCCTCCTCTTTGTAGCATTTCTGTGGGGACTAAGAGTTCTCGCAGGGTCCTGGCTTCAGCAGCAGAGCAGCACAAAGGCCACATTGAGAGGAGCTGCTGGGGAAGCCCTCCTTCCTCGCCTGCCCTGTAAATGCAGTTCTTTCTCCATGAAAAGCCCTGACATCAGCTCTTGGAAAAATCCGAGTGCTTGTGTCATGGAAAATAGCTGAGGCACTTGCTTGGGTTGGGACTGAATGACTGAACTGTGGATGAAACTTCTCTGGAGATGCTTTTATTCCACCCTTTCCAAACGTTACTGTTCTTAGAGAAATATAAACCCCCCAGTCTGAAAACTTTACATGGAAATGATGCTAAGGACAGAAGTATAGTCGACTACAGTCGTTTCCAAGTACAGTGCTTGCCTCTTTCCATTATGTATCTGTTTAACAGATACAATTGCAAGCTCCTTCCCAAGCTTAACGCATCTGTTTGCAAAAGGATGTTTCCCAAAGGGAGCAAAATTCATTTGGATGGACATAACACCTGTATCATCAGGAAATTCCATGTGTCTCTTTGTATGGAAGCACAATCTCAAGGAGTTTTTTAATACCTATTTTATGAAAAAGTCTTATGTCTCCCTTTATTAAAACTGCCCAAGCTGAGGGTGCTCATTAGTCCTTCAACAGGCTTCATCCAACACTGCAGCTACTGTGAGGCTTGAGGAGATGGAGAACTTGGTGGAGTCAGCACAGCAAGAGAGTGGCTGTATAGTCCCTTCCCTCACTCAGTTGCCTGTGTTCCTTCTCAGGAGGCAGAACGTAGGCCTGTTCACAAGGCAGTCGGTAATCTAAAGCTAATAACGCCACGAACGATTCTTCCATGAGTCATTGTGTCAGCTATGTGCTGCCTTGCTTGGACTCCTACAAAAATAACAAGGATTTTTTTTTTTTTTTTTTTCTCAGCTCAGTTTTACCTCTTCCTTGTTACAAGGGCATTGGATGTGTACAACTCCGAATGGTCCCAGGCATCCAAGCCATTTGGTTGCTGCCTTGAGCTTGGCTCTTTCACTGTGTCCTGCACTGTAACCTGCTGTTCTCATTCTGCGGTTAGATATGTTTGAGGAAGAAAACTGTGTCCTCTGATAGTGGGAAAAGATGACAACGCATAAAGCTGCTCTTCAAGTGGGGAAACGTGAAGGTGGAGAGATCCATGTGTTGAATCAGAAGCATAGCTGATGTGGTCACAGCTGTTGTTTGGCAGGGTAGTAAAATGGCAGATTCTTCTGCCCTTTTTTTTGGTTGCGGGTAGTTGCCCACTTGCTGCATGTGTGTTTGTCTCTCTCCACCTGTCACTTGCTGTTCCATCAGCCCCTCTTGCCCGCTGTCCTGGACGGTTGTTGTTGTGACAGGAGACTGCCCCCAGCTCCGCGCTAGGGCCACACTGGCACCGCTTCGGATCAGATCATGTCAGCACTCGCCCATAATACCTTTCTGGAGGCTTTTAAGCCCAGCAACTGAGTGTCAGGGTGGATATGTGTGGCTGCAAACTGAGGAAATAAACAGGCTTTCTTTTTCTCTTTCTCCCAGTTGCTTTCAAGATAAAATTCTGGGAAATAACTGCAAAGTAGCATCCATGTTTGCTGTGCTATGGAGATACTCATCCAGCCTGGTGAATGGGCAGAGCAAATACAACCTTTTCTGCCTTGTGTGAGCGCGGGTTCAGCCCGAGTTTTAAACCCAAATCCTAGTAGGTACCGATGGCGCAAGGAATCGGGTAGTGCAGGCTCCTGGGGGGTTTACGTGTTAGCAGGTGCGTGTGAGCAGGAGAGCCGGGTCCAGCTCGAGCTCCGCACGCGTAGCTGCCGCTTCAGCAACACGTTCTGTCACTAAAATGCACCGAGGTGGTGCTGGCAAAAGGCCCCTCATTGACTGGTCTCCCGGTGAGATCCTTCGGAAATGGGATAATGCCATTGCAAATGGCCATGGTGAGGGGTAAGGAAGAACTTCGTTATGTTTGGTATTCCTCCGCTTTCTAAATGTGGAGAAGAATTAAAATAATAAAGGGAATGAACCTAATGTTTCTCATACCTCTTGGGTTTTGGGTCACATTCAGATTTCTAGAGGAGGGTTTGTGTGCGACAAGCAGCCTCTTATTTAAATGAAACTAATAAAGCAATGAAGAAGCTTCTAGTGCAACTGTTCATCTCCTAATTAAAGATTAGTTCTGTCAAGCAAGCAGTTTTTGGCTGTTCTCTTTTGTATGGGTTTCACAATAATTCTTACTCATCTCAGCACAAGTTGTAGTAATTTATACTTCCATCATGCAAACACACAAGCTTAATTTCAGGCATGTGAGTAGTCCCGCTGAAGTAAATGGGACTAAAGTTAGGCACATGAATAAGTATTTCCAAGGTTGCGGCCCTTCTCAGAATCCAAATATTTTTCCTCTTTGATCAGTTTTTAAGATAGCAGTTACTTGAATTCTAGCAATATTTTAGTAAGGGAGGAAAAAAAACCCAACATGGTTATCTGAATGCGGTGCTATTTATGGTCAGATATATTTTCAACCTCCAGGGCTGGAATGGAATGCTTTGTACTGCTGCGAGCTGGGAATCCTTCCTCGCTCTGCTGGGTTTGGGCACATCAAATCTGAAAACTGTATTTTTTTGTTTTTTTGGTCTTGGCTTCTAGGTACTTTTTAGGCACTGATCCAGTACTGAATGGTGTATGCATGGGTGAGATGACTTGGAGAGCTGCAATTTTTAATCCACGGTGTTACTGGTTGTAGGTGTGTTTTTCTTGCTTTGCTTTTTGGTAAATAGGTTTTCCTAACACAGCATGACTAAGAAGACATACTTTTAGTAATTGGATGCATTTAAATTACTTAAATAATTTGAGCCAGTATTTGAAAAACAAAATGAGACTTGGCTTTTAATTGTTCCTGGTATTTGGGAGTTGAGAGAGTGGAACAACTTGTTTGAAAATGTGCTGATGTTCATCAGTTATCAGACAAAATGTCTACAGGGTTTTATCATGTAGCCTAAACTTGCCAGCCAGATTTGGAGTTAAATCTCCAGCTGTTAACCGCACCCTCCAGCTTGCCTGGTGTTTACAGTGGTAGGTGAAATACATTTTGTGTGCTGCATATGTTTTGAACATAATAATATTTGGAAGTAAGGTAAACTGCCCTAAAAAAAGGTGGTAGTTGAATAAACTCAGAAACTCTTCTGTTTTCTTTCTTTGTGCCTCGTTCATCCACTTGCCTTTTGCTGTAGTCCCATGTGGTGACATAGTACTGGGGAGCAGAGGGACACTTCAGCACCCCCAGAAACGCCTGGAAGGATTCGGTTCGGAATTTGGGGAAAGAAGAGAAACGGCTTGTACTGAGCGCTCCCCGCAGTCTGGCTAGCGAGGACGTTAAGGACATAGTTCTGGCCTTAACTCAGCAGCTCGTTCCCTCTCTCGTTTCTGGGATTTGATAATTCAGTGGTCTGGAAGCGGTTCAGGGCTCGGAGGGCTGTGGGAGGAGCGGGGGAGAAGCGCTTCCCCCTCCCGTCCAGCGGAGCCGGGCTGCCCCGTGCGGCCCTCCCGGCTCCTGGGCAGCGTGGCCGCCGGCCGCGCTTCCCTTCCCTTCCCTTCCCTGCGCTCCGCTCCGCTCCGGAGGAGAAGGCCGCTCAGGAAGCTGGCCCGCGGCCAAGGGGCTGCGGCGCTTCCGGCTGCTCTCCCGGCATTCCCGGCTGCGGCGCCCTGTGACGCAGGCCGCATTGTTCGGCCGCGCCGGGCCCTCTCCCCGGGCTCCCCCGGGTGCTGCTCGTTCCGTGCAGGCCGCCGGCTCCTCGCGGCTCCCGCCGCCGCGTTCCCGAGCGTCGCGGCCGCGCGGAGCGGCCTTCCGGAGCTAGGACCCCGCAGGAGGAAGCGGGGAGGCTTTGGCTCCCGCTCAGCGACACTCCTCCACGCACACTGAACTGCTGAGCAGAGAGTTCCTCCTTGCTTTAATGTCTCTCCATGCTGCTGCTGCATGAAAAGCTTTGGGTTTTTCTTCCGAAATGACGTCAACAGCTTACATATCTAAAAAAAAAAAAAAAAAAAAAAAAGATTTTACATAACCTCTAAAGCACTAAAATTTAAAGTTTGCCCCCGTTTGAATTCCAGACTACCCAGAACAGTACAACAGACAACTCAATTCATTTTTGTTTGTAAATTCTATTTTGGCTACAGGGGAGTGCAGCTGGAGTCAGGGGGGCTTGTTAGGGAAGGAACACTATGAGGTCAAGTGAGGCACTGAAGTGCTCCCTGAAGGTGTTTCTGTTGCTAAAGTTAGTACTTTTTCATGCATCTAAAAGTTGAAGTGCATTAGACTGAAAAAAGAAAAAAAAAAGTATAATTCGTCTTCTAAAGACACTTCCCTGCTTTAGAAGGATGGGCCTTCTTTTCCTGATTCCTCGGAGTCTCTTTTGGCTTTCTGAATGACGCATGAGGTTGGCCTGAGGTGACTTCTGTGTTTTCTTTGCTTTGGGATTCAGGCTGTCTGCATTGCACAAAATAGTGCTTTACTCACCAGAATTTACAAGCGAATGTTAGAGACATCTGGCTTTGCAGGTAGAGCCCAGTGAGGAGAGACAGAACTAGGGAGGCGTTTTTCATTTGCAATCAGAGTGGATTTCTCAGGCTTCTGTGATGAAAATAATATTTAGGCTTTTGGGAAAAGGAAAAGGACTATCACTTCTTGTTGAGCCTGTGCAACTTTGTTTCTTTTATTTTTGTCTGTAATTTTGTTTCTTTTTGTCTGTAATTTTATTTCTTTTTTGTCTGTGTGCAACTTTGTTGCTTTTATTGGTGATTAATTAACTTCTGTGGTTCTTTACCCATAGGTTCCTGAGACTTAGGCTACCAGAGAACCTCTCTATCCCCTTGATTTTGAAAGCACTGCTGCATTTCAGCTTAATTTGATACTGTTAGCTCGAAGATGGCAAATGTTATTTTCAGATAATAGACAGGTGATATTGCCAGTGTCATTTTAATTTCATTTTGTTTGCTTAATACCTCATGAGATGCTCCCTTCAGAGGCAGACAGGGGTTGCAGACCCTAGCGTGTGCTTGCACAGAGGCTCAGCATATGCCAACATCATCTGTGCATGTGTGTTTCAGGAGATAGCTGGTGTTCCAAGGGAGGGACTAAGCTGAGCACCACCTCTGTAATCACTTGGTGCTTTTCAAGTAATCGCAAGGCTGCTGGACACCCCTGCCGGGGCTCCCGTGTGTGTTGTTGTAGAAAAGAGAGCGCTGGGCTGGGTGCTGCCCTTTGGAGCAGGCGGCCCAGGAGGAGGTGTGCCTGCTGAGCACTTTGTGCTGCTCTACAGGGTGGCGGGTTTTTACACCCGCATCCAAGGAGAGGCCTTGTGAGGAGGAGACGGGAGCACGAGCTCTGATGCTAGTAGATAGCGGAGACTCCGCGTCGGGGGAGAGAATCGCGGTGCCTCAGCTATGGGAGAACTGTCGCTTTGCGTTCACCTACCAGCTTATTAACCCATCAACAGGACACAGCAATCAAACTCTATTAATTCCTAGCAAGTGGAACTATTTGGTATGAGAGGAAGATGATCCATGAGCTGTTAAACTAATGGAAAAGACAGACCTATTAGATGCAGGGTTTGAGAGCTCCAGTTCTGCTTTTGCTTTTACTTCTGTTGAAGGCCTTAACCGTATTCACAGTAACTCTTTGCTTTGAATCAGTTGTAAAGGAGCATAAGAACAAAAAAGTCGTTTGTTCTTGTTTTAGGGCATTACAGAAGTATAAAATGTTTATTTGTGTGTAAGCATAAATGCTAATATTAAGTATAATGTTGAAAAACAAAAGGAAGAGTTCATTAAACTTATGTTATTTCTTCTTTCCAGGTTTCCTCTCAAAAAACCTACCAGGTAAGTTGCTGAAGTTTAAAGTTTATCTGTATTGCAAATGATGATACAGTGTCTTTGAGGAATGACTACCTTTAAAAGGAAAATACAGCTTCAAAGGATCCCTTACAGACATGTGGAAATTGAGTATCTGGTCAGGAGTGGGTGCCCAAAGTATGCTTGGTTGACTGACTTGAATGCATGGTGTAATGTTACCATTTGCATTAGCTATCTGCACCAGCTGGTTTAATCTGGAATTTGAGATGGTCAGAGAAAGTGACCCTAGGTTGGTGCGTGATGTACAGCCCCTTTCTTTAAGGGGGATTTTGATCTAAAACTTCAATTTTTGCATACAAAGATTTAAGAGCTGCCGAGAGAGGAGGTGAAATTAAGGAACATTTGAGCACTTTTTTTCAGCCTTATGTCACTTAAATTTATTTTGCTTTTAAAGTAAAATATCACTAACTTTTGAATAATGGAATATTTGTGCTCCCACAATTCTGAAAAACTAAAGAAGCTGTTCCTAGAAGTGAGATATACTTTTGAATGTAGTGAGGCAGATAATCTTTCCTCTTGAAATTAAGTCTGAGCTGGAATAAATTTTTAGCTGAAGCTTTAATGTATATATTTTTGTAATCCAAGTTCCTTGTTAGCAAATGGAACTACTTAAGCTTATTTACGAGGAAACGGCTAGCTAAGAGGAGCATTTGCAGTGCAGTAGTGAGGATCATCTTCTCTGCTTTGACACAGACATGGCAGCATTCTGAGCAGAGAGTCTCCAGCTGACAAGAAGCAGAAGGTTGAGCGCTGCAGTAGTACACACGACTTTGATCCTACAGGTAAAGTCTTAAAACTTCACAGATGAGAATCTAGACTTCAGTGTGCCTGGAATAAAAAGGGTTCTGATGTGTTAATGAGTGTGGTTTTCAAGAGTTGTGTTGTGCTCTGTGATTGCAAAGCCTTTTTGAATCATCCAGGCATTGAAATGAGTAAGGGCTTGCTTTTAAACAAGCTTATCTACAAAGTGGCTGTTAACTGTGCAAGAATAAATCTGTATTAATGCTATCAGTGAACAGTTGTAGCTACTTCCTATTTCAAAAAAGATGCTCTGAAATTTCAGTTGGCAAATATTGCAGTTAGTTGGCTCTTTTGCATGATTTAGTAGGGAAAAGGTGTGAGACAGAGTTCTCTGTCAGCTGGGACTCGTATTCTTTTGGGGATGGAGGAGCTAAGCTTCAGTAGATTTTGAATCCTCTTTGTCATCTCTAAAGGTGATCTGTACTTTCCAACACGGTATATTTTAAAATCAATTTAGTTTATTTTAAAGGATATGATTTTTTTTTTTTTTTAACTTATGTGAAGTCTGGATCAACTTGGTCAGCCTGTGCACTGTTGTCTTGGAAATGAGCATGCATGCAGGGATTTTTCCTTCTCTCTCTGAAACACTAACTCAGTGACTACTGTGTATGTTCCTGAAATGCATGACAGGCTCTTGTCTGAGCCTCCTGGCCCCATGCGATGTGTGTTTTTCATGTCTGTGCATTCTGCTGTTTAGTCCAGTCATTCCCCTGGGGCTTGTGGAAGAGATGGGAGTTGAATCTAAAGGTTGTAGAACTTGTAGAATGTGTTTGTGCACAAAGTGGTTCAAGCTTGTGTTTATAAACCATCCTGTTCGTTAGTGTTTCCTGCCACTAGCTGCATGACTCCTTCCTACTGTGCACAAAATAATTAAAATGGACTTTTAAAATCTGTTTATGAAAACAACAAAAAGTAGTCCTATGGGGGGAGAATGTAAATTAGTTGTTTTTTCCCTTATCCTTGCCAAAAGGCAATGTAGAATTATTTCAGATAGGTTTAGGTGGGAGAAGGCCCTGCCTCGCAGAGAGAATTTGGCTTTATTTTTTGAGAAGCAAATTTAGGAATTCTCTAATCTTCATTTGGTGAAAGTAACTGTGTTCTGAGAATGGTTAACTGCTATGATGCTTGCTGTCAGGTCTGAGAGATGACCTCTACATGGTAGCCCTTCATAAATTTCTTTTCTTTTCAAGGGGTGAATTCAGAATGCTGAACTACTGTGCATATGTCTACTATGTACTCTGGAGATAAATGTCACAGAACTTATGTTTTATTCCAGAGTGTTCTCTGTAGTTCACTTTTGGCATAGCAGAAAACTTGGTTTACTTTTTTTTAGATTCTGTAGTAGATACTTTGTGGTGTTGCCTGTGTCTTCATGCTTGAATTATTCACACCTTATTCCAAGTGTTTCACCTATGTTTTGTTCACATCTTATTTGTGTTTTGCACGATTTAACCTAATAAATCGGTCTGTGTTTCATGATTTTTTTTTCTCATGTTTGGTCTCCATATTTTCTATATCTCTCTCTCCTTTTCTCCTGCTCTCGTGCAGATAGCTCCTCCAAGAAGACAAAGTCTAGTTCGGAGGAGAGTAGATCCGAGACGTATGGTAAGCTAAAGCAGCTGCTGCAGCCTTGCACCTTTGCAGTCTGCTCGATGCTTTCTGTCTGTGCGCCCAAGGCTTTTACCCTTTACCTGATCCGCATGGTTGGCTCTGCAGCAGGGAGCGGGAACTGGGCTCAAAATGTTGCTTCACTTGTATCGGCTTGTAGTTCTTGGCTTGTAGTGCCTGGAAACTAACTCCCATGTGACAAGCACAGGCTGTCCTCTAGTTGGAGGGAACTTGCTGGGACTACTGCTCTTACTCATCTTTTGCCACCAAATATTCTTGGCCGTGTACAAAGACACGACTCACACTGGACTCGAGAAGAGTTCTTGTGTGTCTATCTGTCTTGAACTGTGGAGGTTAATCTGGAGGAGCTAGAAATTCATCTCTCTGTGTTATTGTAGAGAATCTTACTTCAGTTTCCTTGAATGTTTCATGGAACTGAAAAGCCCTATGTCTAGATAACTTCAAAAAAACTGGAAGCGTATGTACTTCACTGCCGTTTTTTCATAAAAGGGAGTAGATTCCCTGGCGTTCCTGCCTTGCTGGGTATTAGTGTGTTTTGAGCTTGCAGACTGGAACAAATTGGCATGTTACAGTTTGGGATGGGAGCAACCTGCATATCCGCTGCTTATCACAGTGCACTGGACCTGTGCTGCAGGAAAGGACGTCTACCCAAGGTAGCCTGCTAGCTCACCCGCCCTGCTCTAGCTCATGTCACGTGCATCTTTGGCTGTGACACTCCCGCCATCCCACCGTTATGTCACAAGCGTGCTTAATTTGTGAGCACTGGAGAGATTGGCACACATATATTAGTAACCTGTTGACTAATATATGTGTGCCAATCTCTTCAGCGATCACAAATTGTTCAGAAGTTGATAAGAGGTCCTCAGACTCCTACCAGCTTTTAAGACCCTTGGATGTAGTCTAAATCTGGGCAGTACTGCTATATTTCACATTTCTAAACATACATGCCCAGCTGTGTTTAGGCTGCAGTCAGTGGGATGGCTTCCTTTGCCTTTCTTTCCTGACATGTAAAATAGTCTGTGATACTCTCTGATATTCTCTGCTGAGAATTTTCTGGCTGCATATTTTCCTACTGACTTTTGGACAGAGTGATAAAAATCAATGTCTCTTCCAGTATCGACTTCAGTATTCCCCAAGAATGAAACAAGTAGGTGTTTATTGCTGTGGTCCAACTACTTAAACATCCATATAGTATAAAAGCACTCTGTCATAGCTCTTCTCATAAAGAACATTAAAAAGCAAAACCCTCCAAACCCTTGCACTGATGTGTAAGTTAGCAAAAGATTTTTAGTTGATGCAATTTGCAGAGACAGAGTCTGTTTTTCCTATGGAAGTGGAATTCCAATTCACAAATATTTCTTTTATTAAAAAAAAAATTAAAGAACATCAAGTAATAGCATGACAGTCATGTTCCTAAGGTGCGAGACAGTCTTCCTCAGAGACTGTCAGCAGGTTTTGAGTGTGTGTTGATTTGCTCCAGCTCAAGTCACCTGTGCTGCTGTAGCCTGTGTGTCTTTCTCCCGTGCTCAGAAAGTCTGAGCAAGGAAAAGACCTGCTTGAAAAGCCTCTGTTTTGGGGTGGAGCTTCAGCCACGCTTCTGTTGTGAGCGGTTCTTCCCCGCGCTGGGTGAATGGTGGTTTGTGACAGCGCAGCCAGATGGACTAGATCGCTGTGTTTTGAACCTCCAGTAATTTTTGCCTAATGCTACTTAGCCATAGTGTGCTGGAGGTGCTGTCAAGCTGTTGCAGGTTAATTATGGGAAACGTTTGGTATGCTTACTGGAGTGTATCTATGTTTATATGTCTCCCTCAGTCTGTGCACTGTCCTGGATTTTCAGGTGTGGAGGAAAGCAACATGACTTCCTAACTTTAAGCTTTTACTTCCTTCGAAGTTTCATGCAGATGCTCTGCCCATGTCCAGGTTCTATGGGAAAGTTTCCACTATTCGTTTCTTTCAGTGGCTTTTTCTACCTTGGACCTTGCTCTGCCTTCTGTCTCTTCCCTCTATTTTTCCCAAGTTCTGTGACATGCGTACGGAAATCAACTGTTTGCTCTGGATGGAGCCTAACTACTTAAAAATGTACCACTACCATACAGATACTTTTCTTGCTGGTGACTGGATGTTAACTGGCTCTTTCTTTGGCTTGCCAGTAGATAATAGTGGATAATAGAAAATTCTTGAATGGCATCAGGAAAATGAGGTGTGCCGTTTATGTGCGTGTGTGTTGTTACCACTGGAAATTCTTCATTAAGGCCAGAATATCTTGAAGTACATGAGTGGCTTAAAAGAGGGTCGTTAGGTAGAAAAATCATTATGATTTGTTTTGTTGAGATACCAAAAGTAATATCAGTTTTCTTTCATAAACCTAACCAGGTCATTTATGTGCATTCAGCAAAGTCTAGATGTTCAGGAGAGAAGTTGAATGTAATTTTAAACTGCTGTAGTTTTACTAATCAGTGCCGCAACCTTCCAAAATACTGCTTTTTTTTTTTTTTTTTCTTAAAGTAGAATTCATGTCAGTGAAACAAATTTGAATCTGAAATTAGCTTTTGGGTTGATAGGTGGGTTATCAGTTTCCCTTCTCCATTCCCCATGACTTAGTTGCTCTCCAAAGACCTTTCTCTGTTTAGCACTGTGACCTGTTTCAGGCCCACAAGTTAGGTTGGGCTTGGTACATGCTCTGTCTGCTTTTGGGACAAACTTTTCTGTGCTGAAAGTCTGGATTTGGTCCCTGTTCGCTGGCTTTGCATTTGAATCCTGGAGGATCTTTCTTCACTCTTCCTGTTTTGTTTCTTGCAGTTCTTCCCAGCCTTGTGTCTTTGTGTCGTGGCCACCATCTTTGCAGTCTTTTAAAAGGGCTCTTGGGACCCCCTCATCACTACCCTTATAATAGCCAGAAACAGCTTGGAGTGCAAGGGGCACTCGACCACAGGGACTGAATGTGTCGTTTCCATGGGAGCAGATAGTCCTGTTTGTAATGGTTAAAATACATCGTTCTTTGTTTCCAGAAAGGTTACCAGGCTTTGCATTATGAATGGTTTTCAGTGCCATTGTTATTAACAATTTTATCAAAACATTGTGTACTGCACTAATTTCAGATAGTGTCTGTTCGCCTCTGAGTTTAAATGACTTCAGTTACCAGGTTAGTGGAGGAATCTGAAGAATGCTGCTAATATGGCATTTGGTATGAAGACGGTGTTAATAACTAGAATTAAGTGAAATTCAGAATTTCATCCTATGAGAAGCTTTCATTATGAAAGCTGGTAGCTTCATTTTATTTATTTTATGGAGGAAGTATTCTGAAATATTTTATAGAAACTTTAAATCTTCCCGACTGACGTGAACTATGTGGACATTCTCAAACCCCCAAAGAGTATGTTTTTGTTTATTGAATGATTCACTTCAGATCACTTCTATATTAAATTGCATTTTCCCATTGTGGCCTAACGCCTTCAGGGAGGTTATAGTGCAGAAGTCTCCTCCCATGCAGGGTCCCACGGAGTCTGATCGGAGTGAAAGCTGCGTTAGGCTATGGAAGATGCAGTTCATGTTTACAGCCCCTCTTGTGAGTCAGGTTTTCAGGATGGACTCTTGCACTGCTTGCTGTGCACTGCTACGGAAATAAAACTTTGTATTTACTGGAGAGCTGCAAAATATTTACGATCTGTAGAAGAGCAGAGAAAATACTGTAACTAGAGAAACTTCTGGGTAATCAAAATGTGCCTGTCAAAACTGGTCGAGATCATCGCTTTTGCCTTGCAATCTCTGTGACCTTGAGGAGTTAGGACTTTGCCCTTTCCTCCTGTCTGAAAGACACTTGCAGCAGGGTGGAGGACGGGGCCACCATGTCCCAGAGGGAATAGTGCCACCTATTGAAAAGCTGGTCGTCTTAGCTTTTCTTGTAATACCTTTTTTTCTTTCCTTTCCTAACTGCTTATGTTTCTTCCTGCTTTCCTTTCCAGTTTCAAACTCGCTCAACCAGGGCGCGCAGCTGTTTGTCTGCCTGTGCTCTTGGCTTGAGGCAATACCCATGAGTTTGGGGAATTCTCATATGCATGAAGATGAAAGGGGATTTTTGAGTTTTTCTCTCCTGCCCCCTGAATCTTAAATATCCACTTGAAATATGAATATGTAGCGTGATTTGGCATACCTAAAATGTAACTGCAGTGCTGTCTGCTGATTTCCTGCCACTGGGATGTTTTAACATGGAAATAAATGTGAAATAAGATCAGTATTGATACGATACTCAGTATTGTCAATAATGAGTTCAATAGACCTTGTAATTTTTACTAAGCTTCAGCTGCAAAAATGGAATATTATGGTAAGATCTTTTGAAGTGACTGGCTTATGGTTTCCCTGTAAGGAAGTCTAAGGATTGGAATGCAAAAGCAAAAAAAAAACCTGAATGAAAAGCTGATTGCTGCTTACTGACTCGAGTCTGATGTCACTTGTGGTCTTTAGGCTTGCACAAAATTCATAGACTTAACTGCAGCGGGTGAAGTTGCTACGTTTTGCTCTGTAGTCTAATGCTAGCTTTCCTGTGTGTGCTTGCAATTTCAAGGCATGACAGCAAGGGCTCTTGGAAACTGAGGCTGCGTGTCAGTGCTGGGCGCTCACTGCTTGCTGCTTTCCTTTCAGGCCATTGCAGAGCCTAATGAGCTCTTCAAGGTACAAGACAGAGGTTATGAAAATGCTGCTGCTTTTGTTTTAAAATTCAAACGCTGGACAGATTTCAAATTGAACGTACCTTGCCTAAAGAACAGAAGTGAGCAAATGACAAGCCTAGGGGAGTCCTGTGCGGTTTTTTTCTCACGGCAGAGTGAAACAGTAGGCAGGAAGATTTATTCCTTTTAGTCTGTCTGCTGCCAACGGGAAGTGATATGGAAGCTGATCTGGTTCCACAGAGAATAGTGTTATCTGAAGAAATGTTCCAATAACTCCATTAAAATCGCTGCAAAGTGGCTGTGCATCTCCACCTATGTGTCAGCTGGCTACCTGGGCCTCATTCCAGCCTTCTGCATTGTGTTAGGGAAAGGGTTAAGGGCCAGCTTCTTTTGTGGAATGATCAAGTACAGGCAAAAGGCAAGGACTGACTAATTTGGGTTCACGTAGTCCTAACATCAGTTCTCTCTCTGCTGGTGAGGTTGTTTGTCCTATAAAATTAAAAGGTGGCCTTGAGTCAAATTTAGACTGGTGGTGGGAAAACACTTAGTGTTATTATTCCTGCAACTTAAATGATACTCCCCAAGCATGGCTTATATTGCATCTCCTCATACTTTGCCTCTGCTGTGGCATCATGTTCGTTCGAGGGGAACGCTTACCAGTGCACTAGACTCAAGGGTTATTGGTTATGGAAAAGGGAGAGATTCACTGGACTACGCTGTGCCTTTAAACAAGGAAAGTTTTTGTGAGTCGCAAGATTAGTTAGCGTCTTACTCATAAAACCTGTACGTCTGGCAGTGGAGTTTAAAACGAGCTGTTTTTATGAAATAGCATATGTTCTCTTTCCCACACCCCACCCTGAGGCATCATTCTTATGAAGTGAGCCTTAAAGAAGCTTGGTCATATAGAAAAATGGGAGGCACGAGAGGGAGAGGGATGTTTCTTCACTTAAACATGTGAAGAGGGTTTTCAAGTTGGTGTCTTACCCCCCCATCTGCATTCACCTTCTACCAATTTATTGCCAATCACTATAGCAGAATTGCTTGCCCTTAGCCAGGGGAAGGGGCGTTGCTGGGAGAAGACGCTGTGCTCGGAGTGCTGCTCCAGAGCTGGAATTGGGCCGTTTGCAGCCCTCCCACGCCGTGCCGCATCTGCGCCCATGTCGCGCTGGAGGAGAACAGGGCTGGCTGGGTAGGCAGCGCTTTCACTGGAGGCTCCTCATTTCCATGAGGACTTGCCTGAGAGAAGTGAAGGGAGCAGTATTGCTGCAGGAGGGGTGTAACACATGGATATGGCTCCGCTCTCGTCCCTTAAAAATGCTTCCAGAAAGGACAGTCTTGCTGGGGCAACATCTTCACAATTCCCTTTGCCCCCTCCATATTAAGTGACACTGCTACAATCGGTATCTGATTTTGAAAGAAAAATGTTCGTTCTCAAGATCCCAGTGTAGGAATTTTGCCTGATGTGGCTTTGGAAATGAAGAAGCAAAGCAAGGTGTTAAAAATAGGGGAGCTCTTTAGCAGCTAGTGGGTTCTGGTTATGCAAATAAGAAAATATCCTAGAAGTATTTTATAGAGTTACTTTTCAAGATAAGGGCTCCATTGTGGTAGGCTATAGGTAGAATATGCTGGGGCTTCTAGTTTTTTGTTTGTTTGTTTGGTTGGTTTTGGTTTTTCTTAGTTCATTTTCAGGTGAACATTATACCAATACAGCAAGCCACCCTTTCAAAATGCTGCATCTAGTAAATACGTTTTGCTGCAACAGTATTTCTATTCCCAGTATTCTGAGTACTCCAAACGCCAGGAAACAAAATGATTTGGTTTTTGATGTCCCAGCAAGCTAAAGGAGGAACAGAACAGGACTTGGAGCACCTGGAGCTTGCTGGGAAGCATGATACTGATTTCTGAAAGCTCGTTAAGTGTAATGAAAGTGGCTTATGCTTCTTCACTGCTACTCTTCTATTTTGATGGGATATTGTCATTTGGAATGGAAGGTGTCCCGAAAGGAAGCTTTTGCTGAGAATCAGGAAAACTGATTTGATAAATCTGTTTTAATCATATCATTTAATGCTAGTTTCAGATGCTACTGAATTTTAAAAAGTAGTCTGCAAAAATGTATTTGGTGTTTTTGACAGCGTGTTATATTCTAACAGCCCTATGTCATGCTTGGAAGAGTTATTGATATAGACAGAGGGAAATTGGTTCATGTACATAGCTGTTCTTCTTAAAAAGTTGCATTTACCTCAAGTTGTGTCTGATGTGCCAGAGCTGTCTGCATCTCTGCCGTTGTATATCTCTGTTTTGTGTAACTGAAGCAATAAGCTTGACCTGTCCTGACATTCCTATCTGTTTCTGGACTGATGCCCTGTTTCTGTCTTTCATATATTTTCCCCTTCTGTTGTCTTGTACCAGTTTCTTTCGGTGCTCTGTGATGATCTCAGAGGATAAGGTTTTGGACTGATGCCTAGCTTGTGTCTCTTTGTATTTCTCTCCTCCTCTTTCTTCTGCCCTTTTCCCACCTTTTTATGCAGGTCTTGTTCAACGGTGTGTCGTTATCCAACGGGATGAAAATGGATTTGGGCTGACAGTCAGTGGAGACAATCCAGTCTTTGTGCAGTCAGTCAAAGAAGGTAAGCAGACATGCTAAACGTGCTGGTCAGAGAGCAGCGTTTTCATGTGAATCTAAGAAACGCATGCGTGAGCTGGAGAAGATGACTGCAAATTCCTTCCTTAAGAGTGGGATGGCTGTAGCTATCACAAACATAGGAGTAGGTTTGCCAGGACATCCTTGCACTGCTGGAACATAGTGAATCCCCTCTCCTGCCTTGCACTTAAGAGCCTGCACTTAAGGGGAAGTAAAATGAGCACATGTAACCGTGTGGGATTGTGGCTGGATGTATCTGCTGCGAAATGAGAACAGAATAGCCGCAGCCTAGATACCCACTGACTGAGGAAGGGGAAGCTTGGGTGAATATGGGAAGTAATTTTGCACAGAACTACAGAAGCGCTCAAACCATTTTTGTGTTGAGTGACTCTATTAAAATTGGAACTTAACTGTTTCTTGCCCTCTAGATGGAGCAGCCATGCGGGCTGGAGTGCAGACAGGTGATAGAATTATCAAGGTAAGGGCATTCAAAACATTCAGAAAATTGACTCTTTGTATTAAGTTAATTCTTTCATTGAAAGAATGTAACTGATATGTCTGCAGTGGTGGTTACATTATTCCACGGGATAGCAGGTGGTCTAATTTTTCCTGTTTTGGGGATGTGCAGTAACCACTGGAAGCTCATTGCTGAGTGTTAGTTTCGTTGTGGAGAACCTGGCTGTTTTAGAACTCTAATGGTGAGTGTAGTACGCAGTGAGGTTCAAACATCCCACCAAAAACCTGCTATTGTTTTCCACCCCTCACAGGTGAATGGCACTCTAGTAACGCACTCAAACCATTTGGAAGTGGTAAAGCTGATCAAGTGTAAGTAAAGGCAGATTACTATTTCTTTTTGTCACTGTGCTCCTTTAAAGCCTGAAAAAGGTTATTTTTTGCAAGACCAATGACTGATTCAGCTATCAAATGGCAAGGGCTAAGTACCTTAAGTTGTTGACTGCCATAGTCTGAGAGATGCTGGGTGTGTATGAGACAGAGGCAGTAAAATTAAATTTGAGGTAATTCATATATGTATATGGTTAATGGTTTAACTTGGTGGGTTACAAATTGCACTGGGTGCTTTCATTAAGGCTGATCATGATGAAAGACATTGACTTACTTGAAATTTAAATGGAGGTATCTGGAGTGGAGTTGACAGCGCTCCCAGGTTCTCTGGTGTGAAAAATAGAGGTGAAGAGCTGTCTGCGAGTCTTGTCTTTTGGGAGGGAGTAAATGTTAACCATAGAAATTTGCAAGTGTTTTAAGGTGGATTGTTCTTGTTCCCCTTGCAGCGGGTTCCTATGTAGCTCTCACTGTTCAGGGGCGCCCACCAGGGTCCCCCCAGATTCCATTAGCCGATTCTGAAGTGGATGTGGCAGCATTTGGGCATATGTCTCCAATCATGACATCTCCTCATTCGCCTGGCACATCAGGAAATGCAGAAAGGATTACTAGCCCTGTACTCGTGGGGGTAAGTGTTCTTTCCAAAGAACCAGTTTAGCAGTGGAAAAAATGTAGTCATGTATTTTCCCTCAAAGGAATTGTTTTGTTCTTCTTGCACAAATCACAAATTGGAATTGGAATTTTTGTCCTGCCACCCAGTGGGCATTTAGCCACTTGGAGAAAAAAACATCTTGCAAGTAAATATCCTGCCCCATCTGATATAAGGCAAAGGCAGCTGAAGCTTGTTCACAGGTTGTCTTTGACATACACTGCTGCAATTTGCATCAGGTGGTCTTTCACCATGTCTGGTCTGGGCCAGTCATTGCTAACTGCTAGCAATTGGACTGTAAAGCACACAAACATGTGGCAAAGAAGACAGAAGAAAGTAAAATAAGCAAACACTTTTCATCAGTTTGGGGGGAGAAAGAGGAGGTTTTTAGGTCATAGCTATGATAGCTATATTTAAAAGTGGGAATGAGTGGTTATATCCTGTATGAGATAGGGCATGAGAAACTTGAATCACTTCTTGTAGGGCTTTTCAGTGACCATGTTGAGGAAGTAGCTGAGAAGTGGGCATATCTGTTTTTCCCCTATCTTCCTTCCCTATTTCCGGATCCACCAAAAAAATCAGTGGCTCTTTAATTTCTCCCTATCTCCTAGGAGGAGAACAATGTTGTCCACAACCAGAAAGTGGAGATTCTGAGAAAGATGCTACAGAAAGAGCAGGAACGGCTGCAGGTACTGGAGTTGCTTATGTTCAGGAGGTGTGGAGGAAAGAGAAAAAGATGTTGTTAATGTAAATGTGGGCTGTTGAATCATTAGTTACTAGCATGCTCATTTCCTTGCATAGCTTATGTTCCAGCTGAGCTTTGCTATGCGCTGGACTAACATCAGAGGTGTCCGATCATCTTACTGATCATCTCCTGAGTATTTTAGTCCCTGACAGGGTAGGAAAGACACGTGGAAGATTTCCTAAATGTATACGTGTCTCATTCTGGTCTAATACTAGGTCACATAAGCATCTTTCTGTCTCACTGAGAGTCAATTTTCACTAGGAGCTACAATCTACATGGTAGTTCTTGGTGATACTCCATTTTTGTGCCTTCAAGCATACGCTCAACATGGTTGTGATTTAACCTGATTAAACCTGGAGAATGTACAGGAAAGGGAGAAGGGCTGTATAAACAGTGCCTGCTTGATACCGCAGGAGGTGTGCAAATGTGAGCTTTACTGGATGTGTTCATGAATATTAGTAATAGGTTGTAGATCTAAGTTTTGATAGTGAGGAACTATTTAAATGAATATAAATTCATAAAATTATTTTTCAGTCTCTGCAAGAAGAGTGTAGCCGCTCACCCACCTCACGACTTCTCAAAGAGATACAGGAAACCAAGAAGCACATTCCTCAGCTGCAAGAGCGGTTGTCCAAAGCCACAGGCTCTACTCAGGTAACAGAATGTGTCAGGCTTCTCTGCAGCATGTTCCAGGTGAAAATTCTTAGGGGATGATGGTATTTTGGGCAAGCAGGAATTCCCTACCAAGCTCTTCTCTGTTTCCACAGGCAGATTGCACCCTCTAGAGTTGTGACTTGTCATTAGGCTGCTTGTGGAAACTGTTACACAATAGAATGCAATGTCAGTATTTGAAGTAGATGTTACAGTGGGTTTTCTGAATGTTCCTTGAGAAACTGATTTTAAAGCAGTACATGGAAATGTTGATGTGTTTATTAGCCTGTTAGTCAATACAGCTTAAAAGAAACCTGTGAAGTCATTCTTACTGTGAAGAATGTATAATTAGAGGCTTGAAACAGATTTTTTAATATATAAATGAAATTATTTTCCCCCTTTTTCATCTGTGTTTGAGGTTGAGCCCTGAAACTTTCTCTTGCCTTTGCTTTGAAAAACATTTCGGCCTCTTTTGAATACATGAGTTTCACAAAGAGCAGTTTTTGAAAGAGCTAATGTCTATAGAAATATTCAACTTGCTCTGTGCTGTCTCCCAACTTGCTTTATCTTTTCAGGACGGAGTCTTGTCCTCTAGATCTGTAACAGAATCTCTGCAGATCAGTGAAGTAGAGGCAGAAAGTGGGGATGTCCTGAGCAAACTGGATTACAGTGCTGATAGCTCCCGACCAAATAGTGACATTGCTGATGTGAGTATTGAACATCTCCACATCTTGCTTCTATACTTTTTCTCTGCTTGTGCAGTTTTTTGTGTTTGTGCTGTCCTGAATATTTTTGATATATGCTGTGTCTCAGTAGTGTTGTGTGTTGCTAGAAAAAGCTTCCAAGTACACACCAACACTGAGGAAGCATGCTATATTGGTCTTCGATTATTAGGTACTAGGAAAAAAATACTGTGCATTTGGGCTTTTTTTCCAAGATGTTTTTTCCCTGGCATACTCCCTGTTATCAGGCAAAGAAGGATGGATGCCAAAATCTTTCTCAGAGCTGAGAGATGCAAATTAAAGCATCTTTTAAGAGCACATTAATATTCCATTTGTGGTAACTGTGACTCAGAGCTAGGCACTGGGCAATTTGCCATAAAAGTGAGGAAGAGCGTTACTTCCATCAAATGAACTTCGATTATTGCCAACAGTGTAAGTGCTTAGTCTGTTTGCTCATCAGTTATCAGTGTCCTCAGGTAGACTTCTTATTGGAGCACCTTCACACCTAATCCTTGATTAAGATCGTAGCTGATTAACATGAAGGCATTGAGACTCTCTAACAACAAGGATAGTACATAAACTATGGGAATACATGGAAAGAAGGAAAAGGCCAAGATGAGGTGCAAGAGCAGATTTTGCCACACTGCTATTTAATCTTAGAAACTTTATTTTTGAAAATGCTTCTGTGCATTCTAGAGCTATAGTATTTGGGCTTCCCTTTTTGAAACTGTGTGTGAGTAATACAGTAGAGTTCAGCTGTTCGTGCCTCAGCTGTTCAACAGTCCACTGTGTGAGAAAAGAGAAGTTTTGTCTGTTGTGGCTGAAGCATACAGTTCTTACTTTCCTGGATTTACTGGTACTCAGCAGAACTGAACTTCTTTCCCAGAGTCCTCGGAGTGGCCTGAAGGATCGGATTTATCTGGATGAGAGCCCAGAGAAGACTGAGATTCAAGATACCGTAAGTCCAAAACATAGAGCATGATAACAGCTTCTCCTGTAATGGGCCTATTAAAATCTTGCTCTTTTTCCTCTACTTTTTAGATGAAGCATGCATAACTGTTGCTTTAGATAATAAAATGCAATTAAATTTGTGCAGGGTACGTTAATTAGCTGAATAAATGTTTATAGCACTTAAGAACAGGCCCATTTAAAAGATGAGAAATATATAATCAGCCGTAAAGCAGCTGGAGCTAAAATAGCTAGGGCTGTTGTACAAAGTTTATTCCTTGAATCCAACTTGAAAAGGAAAACAGTCTTTACTTGAGGATATTCAGTCATTATGAGACTAGCATTATCAAGGATGGCCTTGAGATGGGATGAACGTAGAATACAGCAGCAAGCATGTGACTTGCTGAGCAGTGTCTGCAAATCATGGAGTAGGGTTTGAATCTGCTGGTTTGACTTCTCTGAACGTTTGCAACTTGGGAGAAGCATCCTAAACAGGATCTCACAACTGAAAATTTGGACAAGATTGAATAAAGGCACTTGAGTGTCATTTAAGTTTTTGGAGGAGAATTAATATATTCGAGTTGGTTAGAGAAGGTTTACTGTCCCATAAGAGTAATAGCACTGTACTTTTCTTCCCTTCCCTTCCCTTCCTTCCTCCCATCCCAACTTGCACCAGGATTCTCAGTCCAGTGTTGGAAGTCCTTCTTCTCGTATAGGACCTCAGATCATTGGAGCAGAAGATGACGACTTTGACACTGAACAGGAACAGGTGAGAATCACATTTTTTACACTTAAAACCCACCTTTTTCACTTCAGCTGCCCTTTTTCTTCTTTTACAAAAATTGTTTTCCTCTGTGCCTAAGATTCAAGTGTTGCATGATGTATTTTTATTGAATAGTTTTCATATGGTGAATTAAGAATTACGGAATGTGATTCCTTGTTACTGTTAATGCTGCCAAATCATAATACTTGAGCAGTTTTTGTTAATACGTAATCTTTGATGTTCTGTTCCTCTCTTTTTTTCTTACAACCTTAAGCTTCTAGAAATTTATTTGCCTTATGTAATTTCTTGTTGCTTATTTCTGTTTTATTCACAGACCTCCCTTAATGTTACAACAGTACAGCTGTTGTAGCTTTTAGTATATTTGTTTTGAAATTTCGTTATATTATACTCAGTGTGCCGGAGAGTATTAAAAATAAGTTTCACTATGTAGATTTCTTCTTGGGATACTTCAACAGAATCTCACAGGTTCTCGAGTTGATCTGTTTTTATTTTAAATAACTGAGTAGCTATGCCATCAGAACTTTCTTTTTTCTTCTTCACAGTTGCTTTCTTGATTAATTGAAGTAGTTTCCATGTGTCTCTACAGATTAATGGACAATGCAGCTGTTTTCAAAACATTGAGCTCCTGAAATCTCGCCCAGCTCACCTGGCTGTTCTTCTGCATCACGTGGTGTCCCAGTTTGACCCTGCAGCATTAGTAAGATATTCTGGAATTGTTTCTGCCAAGCCAAATCTCTCATATTAATGGTGTTCTTCAAGTGTCTCCTTGTTCTTGCGTGACATTACCAGTTTCATGGGTGGATAAGCAAGGAGAGAAATGCAGATCTTGGGCAGGCATGAGGGTGTATAAGATAAATGAAGGGAAGCACAGGTAGAACTGTTTTTCTTGAATTCAGATATGTGAAAATCTGGTGTTTAGCTCCTGAAATGTTTTATTCCATGTTAGAGAAATAGGATTAGTTGTCTGCAGGGAAAGTCTGCTTTTGCTTTACTGGCTACAGGGATAGCCTAGCTGACTAATCAAGGTTTCCTATGCAGTCTGGGTGGCTGAAGGAAGTCTTTCAGCTCGGCAATGCCGAGTTCCTTGAGCAGAGTGAAAGAAAACTCAGAGGGGTTGCTAGTAGAGTAATCACGGTATTCATTTTTTCCCTTCCTGTTTCCCACAGTTATGCTACCTTTACACAGACTTGTATAAGCAGACCAACTCCAAAGAGACCCGACGTGTCTTCCTTGAGTTTTACCAGTTCTTCTTGGACCGAGCTGCAGTAGGTTTCAATCGTTTCCTTGTGTTCAAGCATATCTAGCAAGTTGACATGAGAGAGCAAGTTCCTCTTCTCCCTCAGACTGGGGAAAAAAAAGGAATGATTTGAGTGCCCCAGAATCGAAAGCTTTTGTTAAAAATATTTCCAGTGAATATGAGAAAATGAATAGTATAGTGCTTCAGGTGTTTGGTTAACTCCATGAATTGTTGGCAAAGCATTATTTGACACAAGAAATGATCTTGTCATGTGTAAGGCTAACTACTTATTATACGTTATATTCTCATTAATAACTACTGTATATGTTGATGGGACTGTTGCAGGGGTTGCAAAATTGTGCATGTCTGTTAGAAAGTCTGAAAAACTTCCTTGCCACCGTAAATTAGACTATGAGGTAGTGCAGCAGAGGCTAATAGCATATGCTTTGAAAGAATCCTTGTGTAGTTTAATATGTATTGAGAATAGGAATCTTCTCTGTGATACCTTCAAGTGTTTAGGTTATATGATCTCAGCTTTTGTAGGGACTGTGCTGTATGGCTTATGCTTAATAGGATGGTTTGTTGTGTATGTTCCCTCAGTCTTCCATTTCTTTTGCAGAATCTGAAAGTTCCAGTTCCAGATGAAATTTCTGTAGATCTAGGTAAGGCCTCTTTCCTAGGATATTTTACTTCATCAGCTTCTACTGGCTGAGGCTGTTCAAGCAAGTTTCTGAAGTGCTTGTGATGTACAGTGTCGTGCGTCACAGGGAAAAATGAGTAGATGCTCAGTCTGTTATTTTGGGAAGGGCTTAATACATGTTCTTATCATGCATATATGGGGGGATGCACTGGGTTACATCAGCATGTGTGTTTTTAGTATGATACTAAAAACCAAAGCCACTTATGTGTAATGTGCTTAAGTGCATATTATCGGCAAGTCTAAGGCAAAAGGCTACTTTGAGTGGGCTAAAGTGTGTCTGTGAGTGATGTTATCCTAAGGTAGAGTGGGCTCCTTTTCTCTAAAGGATAATCTGTCTGCTTTTTCTCTTGAATTGCAGACAAAAGAAGGCCAGAACTCATTCCCGAAGAGCTTCATCGTCACTACATACAAACTATGCAAGACAAAGTCTGTCCAGAAGTTCAAAAGCATCTGGAAGATTTCAGGTAACAGTTTTCTTTTTGTTGAAGTTTATATGTGCCCTCAGTCAATGGGCATATTCCAATACCAGGAAAAATCAAAACTCAGGGAATACAGAAATTCATCTTGGAATGAATAAAAGAAAACAACACTGGAGCGGGCCTCTGTGGTCACCCTGTGACCAATCCTTGAATATTTTTGATGCTGGGTTCGGCACTCTGCAAACACCTTATTTTCTTTATTATAGGTCAGCATCCAATTTCAAATGATAATTCCCTCTCCCTGAATTTCAGGCAGAAGCGTAGCATGGGATTGACTCTGGCAGAAGGTGAACTCACCAAACTGGATGCAGAAAGAGTTCGTGACCGGAATGCAGTGGAGAAGGAAAGAGCATGCGCAGAACAGATCATTGCCAAAATTGAGGAAGTCTTGTGAGTAACAGCGAGTATAATTGTGAGAGTAAGAGAGATTCCATTCTGAGCCTAAGAGCTGAACAAAGGAATTGGAAGCTAGAAAGTGTGTGACATCACTACCTTTCTTTCGGTTCCCCAATTTGCTACCAACATGTGTTTTAGTAATAGTCAAAAGCAAGCTAATAGTATGTTAAATAAATAGTAGTAATAGTAAAGTCCATGTATCTTTTCAAGGAGGTGACTGTTGAACTACCAGGAGCAGAGCTTTTCTTGTTGCTAGATGCGTTACTAGATCCAAATCTCATTTTATGTCTTGAAATATGTTAATCTATAGCTACAGAAGCATTTTTCTTTTAAGGCGAGCAAAGCCAAATTTTCCTAGCTGAAGCCTTTAGGATTTTTAATTCCAAAGGACATTTTGCACACAGCTTCTGACACTTTATTTTTATTTTTTGTTTTTTTTTTTTTAGGATGACATCTCAGCCCCTGGAAGAAGACAAGAGGTAATTTAAGCTTTGCAGGCTTAGGCTGTTAAGTAAGAACTCCATTGCTGACGCGGTTTTGTAGGCTCTTTTCTGCTGGGTGGAACAAGACAGCCCTCTTCTGGCTGTATTTACAAACTCTCATTTTCTAAATCTTCCATAATTAGCTTAAATTCAGAGTGGTTTTTCTGAGCTGCTGCTTAGTCCAAAGTTTGTTGCTTTTGTTTCAGATCTGAAACAGAGTTACTGCTTGGAGAGTTCATGTGGCTTCTTAGTGTTATTTTTCCAGCTGTTTCAGCTTGGTCTGAAATTTATTCTCCATACAAACACCTTGCCTTGTTCAGTTTGTTTGGCACCATGTATTGTATGGATATTTTTTGCTACACTATACAGTAACCAACCTTTTACTGTTAATGATTTTTTTTTTACTGTAACTCTAAGCTATTATGCAACTTTCAAATATTTAATTTATCAGTTTTGTATCTTCTGTGTAATTTTCCAAATTTTAATCTTACCTTTCAGGCAGGTACACTTTTTATATACTTCATTTTTGTTTACAAGAGAACAAATTCTGTTATTGGCTGAGTCTGTTTCATAAAAAGAATACTTGATTGTAGTTTCTTTGAGTCTAAAAATGGTTACGTTTAGCTCTTCAGTGTAACCTTTGCATTTGACTTTTTTCATTAACTTGAGAAATTATTTTTTCTTATCATCCATCTTTTTTTTTTAATTATTATTCATTTTGTATGTGTTCTGCAGTTCCACAATGCAGTATGTGATTCTTACTTACATGAAACATCTGGGAGTCAAAGTTAAAGAGCCTCGGAATCTAGAGCAGAAGCGTGGCCGTATTGGTTTCTTGCCAAAGATAAAGGTAGAAGTGTGTTGTCCAGTGTGTGTGTGGTTTTTGTTTTGTTTTAAGGTGTCCAGTATGTGTGTTTGATTAGATTTCAAAATCCACTTTTAATACATTGGAAGTTGGTATGATTTTGCAATCTTAGAGCTGCACAGAAAACCTAACATTTGAAATTAGTTTCTGCATGTTTAGGCAGAAGTCTACATTAAAAATGAATAGTAGCCCTTTTACTTTCTTGATTCATCTACCTAAATTCTAACTGTTTTTCATAGTTCAAGCCTTATAAAAATGGACTGTCACTGACAGGTGATTCATATAACACAATCTTGAATCACCTGTGGGTCTTGTTTAGGCTAATTAGGCTTATGGCCTCGCTAGTTTTCTTCCCGAGTAACGTGCCCAGAAACTCATAACTTAATGCTTGTGGAGTTTTGGAGTTACAAGATATTGACCCTTATAGAAACAAAGTGCTACTGGTCACATGAAATTGGTGTCTCGCACTAGGAAGGAAAGTGTTTTCTAGCTCCACATGAGCTGAAAATCAGACTGTGCGTTTTTTCCTTTTAACAGATGCATCCCTTAAGATGCTCTGGCTCCCTCTTGCTAACCCTGTTGTACACCACTTTGAGTCTGTCTGTTTGGTGCCTTTGTCTCTTTCGTTGCAGTACGTTGACTCCTGAATTAGATGACTTGATACAAAAATCTTCTTTCATATCAAAGTACTGAATTTCAGAAGAGTTGGTCAATACCTCAATAAATAAGTTAATCTGATGAAATATCTGTTTGCTTATTTGTGTTCTTGTTGTTGTATATTAACTGCAGCAGAGTATCAAGAAAGAGAAGGAAGGAGAGGAAAAAGGGAAGAGAAGAGGCTTCCCAAATATTTTGGGACCACCAAGGAGACCAAGTCGACATGATAGTAGTGCAAGTATGTCAGACGATGAAATATATGTTCCTTTACTGCTAGTCTGAAAGCCAGCTAAAGTCTCTGCTGTCCTTTAAAAATCCTTGTTATGAATATTCGGTAAGATTTAGGGGTTTGAAACATGTTTTTAAAGACAGACAAGCCTAATTTATTAGTCGTCCATAAGATTATTCCTTTCTTGATTGGTGAAAACAGGTAAAAGTGCTTTTGCTAGTCTAATAGCCCTGTCTTTGTTCAGTTGGCAGAGCCATGGAAATGCAGAAGCAGCGTCATCCAAAGCACTTATCTTCAGCCTCTTCTGTTAGCCCAGAGCCACCAGATTCTAGCAAGATGCGCCAGAGTGGGTCTTCCAGTGATGGGCAAGAGGCAGTGTACCTGCCTGCCAACCCAATGTCTCCTTTGGCAGCAGGTCCCTTTTCCTCTCCAGAGGGAAGCAAGGACAGTGAAGCAGGTAGGAAGATATTACTAAAGAGGGACGAGCCCAAGAAACTTGGTTGTTGGTTTGAGGGCTTGGGTGTCTACTGTTGTAAGCGCAAGTCTGTCACCTGGGAAAGCTTCTCATGGAAATTTTTCTTAGCAAGACATGAGTTCAGTTCCTCCCATTCTACGTTGAAACGAGGCTGTGAATCAGAAATTCTGTCATGTACTTTGATTTTTGTGCAGTTCTTGACAGTTGTTACTCCTCTTTTAGGCTCGAAGCAGACTGTAGAAGCTCTACCTTCTAGCGATTGTGTGGATGGCACACCCCGCACACCTAATAATACTTTTGAATTCCCATCTCCTTTGGAAAACTTGCAGGAGGAGGAGGGAGAATTGGAGAGGTAATTGTGGGTCCCCTGGTTGCTTGAGCATCAGAAGAGGGTAGATGTGACAAAGGCCACTGCAGCCAAGTCTGTATAACTACTAGTGGCGTGATTTGTATTAAACATCATTAGCACAAGTAGGAAATGCTGGTTTATGTCTATGATAAGTCTAGGCTGGTTTATGCTGTGATAGTACTAGAAAGCTGTCTGTAGATCAGGGAGCCTGGGTTTGACAGATAGGCAGAACATTTCAGTTAAAAGGTAGGATTTCAATCTGGAGTTTTGCTGAATGGCTCAATGGGGTAAAATGCTTGCGTAAGTATTCTTATAACAACTCCTTTCTTTGTAGAATGGTTGACATGGGAACACCAAAGGCTTTTCGCAAGTGAGTATGCTTATAATTGCTTGAACTTCAATGAATTCGTGGAGATTTTAATCATGTTTAAAGCAGAATGCAGTGATGTTCATGGTTCTGAATGGCTGCAATCACCTAGGTGATCTTTCCTATCCTTAAATAATTTGTATATGAAGTGAGACACTGGATTTGGATATAGGGCAGGTGGAGCTTATTATATGTAGATAAGCCTTTTGATCAATGAGTGAAATACACTGCTTGTTGTATGCACTGATTGGAGTGGATGGCTTGGGGAACTGAGATTCTCTGTTTTCTTTCCAAGTCTGTATGTTGCTAATAGCTCTGCATCTGCAGAGAGGCAAAGGGAAGAAATTGTAGCCTGCCCTTTCACTGACTTGATATTTGACCTTAAGCTAATTACTTTACAGTACCATTAAAAGTAGGGTTATGAAAATGCTGTGCGAAGAGGTATTAATTCTTAGTTGTTCTGCAAAGGGCAAAATTATAAAATATGCATAGCTTCCAACATCTATCAGCCTTCTGCGGGAGCATATTCATAATGCTTTACAACTAATATGAATGCTTCGAGGTTCTCTTTTCCTTATGTCCATGCCAAAAAGGGAGGTATTTGACATATGTTTTTTTATCTTAGGGTGGATAGTGTGGGTTTTGCAGATGTACAGAGTGAAGATGAGCTGTATGATTTTGATATGGACATGGACCCTCCCAACTGGCAGCAACTTGTGAGCCGGGATGTGTTGATGGGGCTGAAACCCTATGAAATCAAGCGCCAAGAAGTGATTAATGGTGAGACTGATATTTTTCCTAGCTTTTTAAGCTTTTTAAGCACAAAGTTCAAGCTTTGTCCTTTGGGGCTCTGAAGTTCTTGAAATTTAAAACTATTCGCACACCTATTTAAGGCAGTAGTTATAATCGTGTCTTCCTTTCTCTTCAGAATTGTTTTATACAGAGAGAGCTCATGTCCGCACACTGAAGGTTCTGCATAATGTCTTCTACCAGCGTGTCACCCGGGAAGGGATCCTGAACTCCAGTGACAAACGGAAAATCTTTTCAAATCTGGAGGATATCCTTGGGCTTCATGGTAAGAACATATGGGATGCCTTTCGGTTTTGCACTCTCAACAGGGTCTGCAGTTACCTGGAAAAAAAATGTGTAGGTGACCCTGAAAGAAGAGAGGCAACCTCATATAGTGCATTACAGAAGGTCTTCTTTTTGCCTACACTGATTTACAAAGATACTTCATTTAAAAATGACTGTGTCAGTGTTTTGGATACTTGCTTTGACTTATCTGTGTACCCAGACTCTTTGTGCTGATTCATGCTTTGATAAAAAGCATGCTTTGATGAATGATCTTCACAGGGCAGCATTCAAGAAGTTACAACTGTGTTGAAGAGAAAAAGCCCTGAAAGGTTGATGTCTTGGAGGTGGTTTTGAAGGATCGCCCTTCATAATGTTTAGAGAAAGGATTGTTCAGGAACAGAATTTCAGCTCTGCCGCTGAGTAATCAACTGTATAATTTTAGGAAAGTGGCTTGAAGTATGTTATGCTATCTCTGGGTTTTTAAAAGGTTGTGCTATTGAGCCTCTGGAAAAAATAAAGCCAGAATGGTTCCTGGGGTGACCTGAAGGCAGACAAGAAGTGCAAAGGCTGTGTCTGACATTTTCTTAAATATTCTGTTACATATATTACAAGTTACTGCAAATATCTCTCCTAGAAAAGTTTTTATTTTAAAATAAGTGCTGAACTTAAAGCAAACAATTTAAATATAGTATTTAATTAATTATATCATAATATTTCTTCTTATTTTTCTTTTTAAGTTGCATTGAATGATCAAATGAAAGCTGTCCGAAAAAGGAACGAGTCTTCTGTTATTGACCAGATTGGGGAGGACTTGCTTTCCTGGGTAAATTACATTTTTTTTTTTTTTACTTTCTATTTCTTTAAAAAACATTTGCCAAAGTGATAAATAGGGCCAGAGATTAACCAAGATATAATTCGGGATAATAGGAATTGAATATCTGAGGAATATCGTTTCTATGATGGCTTTGAGCTAGAGCCAGTGCATTGAGAGAAAGCAGGAAGAACCCAATATAGGATTTGCATTTCATAAAGGAATCATTTTAAAGAAAAAAAATGATTTCCTTATAATGTGCAAGTGAAGCAGAAAGGTGATTGTGAAGATATGAAGATGAGAGAAGGATTTTGAGAATAAGAGTAGGGCATTTTATTTCAATAGCACTAAAATTTTAGTCGTGTTGCTTGTGCTGCTAAAAGTCCTTTAAAATACTGGTTTCCGTTCCTTGTGTGTGTTAGAATTTACATAGCTGAAAGTCTTAAAATTCATAGCACTTTATATATAATTTATATGCATATATATATATATGTAAATGTGTGGGTGTGTATAAATATATATATATACACACACACACACACACAGTGCCCGGCTTCTTTTCAAAATTTTGAAGTCGAAATGGTTGGAATTGTTGTGGGCAGAGAGACATCTGGAGAGTTTGAGGTGAGGAGTTCCTCAGTAGAATGGGGAGAGGGAAGTTAGTTGTTTAAAATGCTCCCTTTCATGTAAATTAGTTTTAATATGTTGCCAAACCCGCTTATTTCTTCCCTTTTGAGACTAATGCTGCTCTATGGCTGTACTTTTGTTGACACGGGCGCATGCTGAACTTAACTGTGTCTAAATGTGACTTTCTTGATTTTCTGACACAGTTTAGTGGATCAGCAGAGGAGAAGTTGAAAAATGCAACTGCCACTTTCTGCAGTAACCAGCCCTTTGCTTTAGAGGTCATCAAATCACGTCAGAAGAAAGACTCTCGCTTCCAGACTTTTGTGCAGGTGATTTTTATGCAGGGGTATGAGCTGCCTGAGGGTGTACCTTGTGACCAGTGTAGGATAACGAAGGGCTATAGATAACTGTCATAATTAATGGGGTTATGTCTAATGTTGCCTTCAGATTGGGATCATTTCCAGTGCTGTGTTTATCTCTGCCAATCACTTCTGGTTGAGGAGCCTTTAATTCTGAGAAGTGCAGGATGTCCTGATAGAATGCGGGAAAACAGATGCTGTCCCAGGCAGGAGATCACGTCTCTAGAGGTGGTCGTTTCCCAAGGGAAATGAGTGTTTCTGTGGAGAAAACTGTTTGCAATACTGCAGTTTTAATGCATGCCGTAGGCAAAAGACAGATGTGGTACACCTATTCTCCCGACCAGGATAGAGGCTGAGTATATATGACACGTGGATAGGAGAACATTATCTTCGTTAGCATAGGCTGGGGAGAACGCTGGTATTACAAGAGTTGAGGTTATTTTGAAAAATGTACCATAGTTTTGCTATCGTGTGAGAGACTAAACTGATGTCTTGCCTGTATGGCAGTGACTGAGATTGATTGGAGATGGTACGAGGCCTCCGTGAAGTAATGAGAGAAGGAAGACGCTGCTTTTGTGATGAGCATCTCCTATACGTTAATTGCAAGTGGAAAGGGGATGTGTTGTCTGAATGATAAATCTTGGCATTTCTTGTCTTGTATTTAATTACCGGAAAGTGAAGTAATAGACTTTTGTGTGATGAATAGATGCTACACGTTCAGGTAATTATAGTCTTAATAAAAATGACAAATGTAGTTATTGTTCTGTTTAATTTTAGGATGCTGAGAGTAATCCACTGTGTCGACGGTTGCAGTTGAAGGATATCATTCCCACTGAGATGCAAAGGTTGACTAAGTACCCCCTTCTGCTTGATAATATTGCCAAGTACACAGGTAAAGTATTTTCCCTAGGTAGCCACTGCATGTGTCTCGGGAGGTTTTCTGAGCAAATGTGATTTCACAGCATATGTTGAGGACACTACAACTTTGTGGGTCACTGTCTGTTTTCATTGGAACTCAACAGTGCGTCCCTTTCTCAGATTTAAGGTCAGCAAACTGCACTAGTTTGCTGGCTCTTTCACCTTTCGTTACAGAGTGTTTTTACAGTTTCTTGGTCTTTTGCAGAACTGCCTGAAGAGAAGGAGAAAGTGAAGAAAGCAGCAGATCATTGTCGTCAAGTCCTTAATCACGTGAATCAGGCTGTTAAAGAATCTGAGAACAAGCAGGTAGGAGGGGAGTGAAGTGAGCATCAGGGGCTGGGAAAAATGTGATGAAAGGAAACAATATGTCGAAGACACCTGCAATCTCTGTACTTGTGTATATGCTTGTTGTGATTAGAGATGCTTTGTGGCATCTTTGTTCCTGTGAGAGCAGGAATCCAAGGCATTTGAACACGTGGAAGTGCTCATGATTGTTTGACCTTTGGCTCTAATGCGTTTTGCTAATCAGTGACCAACTTCATTACATTTTTTTCCAGCATTTGGAAGATTATCAGCGTCGTCTTGACCTGTCCTACTTGAAGCAGTCTGAGGATCCCATGATGGATGAGTTCAGGGTGAGTGACATCCTTGAAGCAATTGCTATGTGAATCATATTTGCAATGTTGCAGCTAAGTTTTTTTAGCTTTTCTTACTACAGTTATGAAATCTTACTGTCACTGATTTTAGACTTTGAGGTTTGGAAGGAATGACTTGTGAAAACTGTCACATCTATTTGCCTGCAGATCTAAATGTCGCAAGCAGTAAAATGATTGAAGAATCCATTGACATTATAAAGTCCATCAGATCATTGGAATGATATGTATATGATTACAATATGTCATCTGTAGGCAAACCAGGTCCCAAAGCATTAACCGGTTGTAATACTAGAACTGGAAACTTCATATGAAGGGGTATTGAAAAAACTCCTAGAAACTAGATGGAATTAAATGGCCTTATGAACTTGACATAATAGGAAAATTTTTTACTCCTTCATCCCCAGCAGTATAAGATCAGATGAATGAGCAAGAGTGATAACAAACATCGCTCATAAGTTTAGTTTTACTAGCGTACTCCACTCCTGTTCCACGTTTTTTTCCAGACTGCATTTAGCTGCTAGTCTCCAAAGTGGAACGCCTATCCATATCCCTCCCTCCGAAATTCGGTGCTATCCTATTTTGCTTCCATATAAGTTTTATTGGTTTTTTTTCCTTCCTCTGCTGACAGAACTTGGATCTGACTAAGAGAAAAATGCTTCACGAAGGACCTCTAACTTGGAAGGTTAATCGTGACAAAACTATTGGTGAGTCCCGTTCTGTCTAGAGTTGGGTTTGTGTGTGTGTGCTGAGAAGGAGGGAGAAAGAAGACATATCTGCAGTTTCCAATTACGATTCGTACTGCCGTCTGTAATAATGCTTATGTGTTTCTCGGAGCTGATTAAATTATTCTTGTCAATTCTCAAATGGGCTGGAGTATCATTAAGGACATGCAGGGACACAGCAGTCAGTCATGAGATGATCCAATCCCATCTGCAGCTTTCTGATGTAGTTTTGATGAGGAAGATTTGCAAGCTTTGCCGAGAATGGCATAGCACTGATTACTGCCTCTGCATGAGTAATCGAAAATGCAGTCTTTTCTTTCTGCAGGGGTGTGATAGAAAACTATGAATCTTTAACTCATTCTGGGTTCATTTGCGCTCTACAGATCTCTACACCCTGCTTCTGGAGGACATTCTGGTGCTATTGCAGAAACAAGATGATAAACTGGTTCTGAAGTGTCACAGTAAAATCTTGGCATCCACAGCTGACAGCAAGCACACCTTCAGTCCTATCATCAAACTGAACACTGTTCTGGTTCGTCAGGTGGCAACAGGTCAGTGTGAAAAACAGGGAAGACTAAAGAAGGAGCCGAAAATGATGACTAAGTAACTTTAGGAAAGATGCTTTTGTCTGGAATTCCAGAACAGGACACACCAAAATGTGTGTAGCCTTAGTTCTTGGCTGTCCAATATCTTGCTTTGTGAATCTGAAGGAGTTGTTTAACATGTGTGTCACTTAACTACTAATAAAAAGAGATAGTACCATCCTTTTACTTATGTTTTGATTTTTTAAATAAGTATAAGTTAAAATACTCTGACCCTATTGGGTGAAAGGTACCATAGGAATGGAAACTGTTAGGAGGAGAAAGAGGAGAAATAAATCTGTTTCAAAGTCATTCACAGAGTAACAGCTCTTCTCTTTTAGGATTCATAAACAAATTTCCTGGATAGAGAAAGAATTACCTTTGTGTATCATTGGAGAGTTATTTCACAAACTCTTGTTTCATCGCTTCTGATCGGCATCATGCCTGGTTTCTAGGAATTTTCAGAAAACTCTGCAGGACAAGGCATCTAATTCAATTCTTCCCTCCCTGTTTCGTTTCAGATAACAAAGCTTTTTTCGTCATCTCCATGTCAGAAAATGGCGCTCATATTTATGAACTGGTGGCACAGACTGTTTCAGAAAAGAATGTGTAAGTAATTGGTTCAGCTCCATCTGCTGTTTGATTTGTTGTACTTGAGAGAACTTTTACATCTGCTTGCCTGTAGTAATGTGCAGCTGTCGATGAATTACCCGAGTTCCTTCTCTAAGCTCAGGTGAGAACATAGCTATGTTGGGAAGGTGGGATGTACTGGAGGTGTGTTCTCTTGCTGCTTTTAAAACATTGCATACTTGTGTATTAGTGAATATAAACTGTACACTATAGTGAATATACACTATATAAAGTATGTGTACGTTATTTTTGTAGTGTGTGGGTGCATATGGGTGTGTGTATATATATATTTTATTATTTACTTTTACCTCAAAGGTGCTCTTTTCAACTTTGTGATTCAGTGATACCTGATAAATCATTGAAATCATCCCACATCTTCATGCAGAAATAGTTAATTTGAGGACTTTTACACAGGTATCATAAACATCCTGGTGCATGAATTTCCAGTTCTGGAGATAACGCTCTTCTGCCCTTTTTGGTGTAAATGTTTGTCTTCTAAAGCATAAGAAGGGCATAGACTTGTTTGTGTGATGTATATCAACTGTTTAAGAGCATCATGTGGGAAACTATTCAGTAATACACAGGAAGTGAGAGGAAGAACTTCTTTCCTGTGCGGGTGACAGAGCACTGGAACAGGCTGCCCAGAGAGGCCGTGGAGTCTCCTTCTCCAGCGATCTTCAAACCTGCCTGGATGCCAGCCTGTGCCATGTGCTCTGGGTGTCCCTGCTGGAGCAGGGGGGTTGGACTAGATGATCTCTAGAGGTCCCTGCCAACCTCAGCCATTCTGTGATTCTGTGAAGTGTTAGTTAATGCCTTCATATATATTTGTACATAAAGTAACTGAGTCACCTAAGAGCTCCTGCTAAGGTCCCATCATCCCATCATTCATTTTCTTGTGCTAAAGAGTATGAGATGAGGTGAGCATTAAAACTGTGGCACTTCACTTGTGACTGCAAGATATTACTGAGTCATTGACTGTAATAGATTAAAAAAAGAATTAGACATTTTTGTTGATAAGAAAAACAGTTAAGAAAAGCAGTAATTATATAATCTGGATTTAAAGTGTTCAATACAGCAGTGGTGTTATGCTTCACATCTTACATGTATTTATTTGATGTCTCTACTGCAGATGGCAAGACCTTATCGCTCAGATGGCAGGGACTGTAAAAGTGGAGTCAACCAGAAGACCTGGCTCAGGACCTGGCGAGTAAGTGAAAGTAGCTGAAGGAGGAAGGATTGGTCTTTTTCCACTAGCCACTTTTCTGCTCAAAATTGTCAGCCAAGGTACTGATTTGCATGCAGCGATTCAGATATGTATGACTACATGAATGTGTTGGTTCTTTTCTCCCCACAGAGAAGAGCGTGAAGAAGAGGAGCAGCAGAAGCTCCAAGAGCAGCACGACATTTCTGCCAGCAGTCCTCAAAGCTCAGGTAACAGAAGCATTAAATTTGCTACAAGGAGCGCAAATGTGCCAAGTCTTACTCCTTTTGTCTTCAACGTCGCCTGGCAGCATTGATGTTTTTTTGGAAAGACTTCTTTGCAAGTCCTGTAAGGACATCAAAATCAACCTGTTGGATAATATATACCTCTTAGTTTTTCCATCTGACTTATAAGTTGTTGGAAAACATTTTCTCCCTGAAAAAAAAAGTCATCCTTTAACCAGACAACATGCACAAAAATATGCTTTTCAGTGTTTTCAGAGGTGTCCATGTGAAGCAGAATTTTCTGCAGCTTCACCTCATACTTTAAATAGTTGTTTAACATGAGTGTGTGTTTTCTGTTTACAAGATAAAGATGTGGGCCTCGAACCTCCCTTGATACCGAATGCTGAGTCTTCTTCACCCATCATGTCTGAAAAGTCCCAAGCAGGAAATCATCGTGTGACAGAAAGACAGTTTGATAAAGTGCATCAGGCAGACGTGTCACTTAAAGATTCTTCTGCGTGCTTTGAACACACAACCACCAATTCACCTTCGGTATCCGAAGGGCAATGGGCACTGGATGCATTGAGGAATTGTAAGTATCTGTGGGCAATATCTAGTGGAATGTAATTTGAATATGGGAATTATTAGCTCAACTATCTGAGTCAATGAGCTAAAATAATATCTCATGTCCGTTTTGATTAAAATCCATATGTCTCTGTGCTGCAAATCACAGAAAAATAGAGTGGATCTGACATAAAGAAATTCTAAGATATAAATGTATATACTGGTGCTTTCTTTGGCTTTAGGGAGTCATCTCGTTGTTTTATTATGGTTTTCCCATGTGTGAAGTGAAGGTAATACTGAACTGTCTTTGAAAAACTGGTGACAAATTGACATAGCAGAGCTTTGTGCAGTGCTGTGAAGGGTCATTGCTAGTCAGCAGTGATTTTAAAAAACAGCCTGCGGACTTCTTTTCACAACTCTGGGCAAGTAATACGGGAGAGACTGCATGAGTTGGTGAATATGAATTTACACTTTTTTCGCAAAATCATGCAAAAGAGATAGGATAATTGCAAACTTGACAAACATTTAGGTTCAGATTTTTTAAGCTAAACAGATCAACACTTGAGTAAGTAGAAAATAATTTCCTCTGGTGGGCAGATTATTCTATGAAAATGTTTTTAGAAAAAATCTGTTTGCTTCCTATTCTCTGGTAGCAGCCCTTTTTTCAGAGGGAGGATGCCAGGAGTACGTAACCTATTTGATGAGATCCAGCCTTGCAATTCCTTTTGTTCCTAAATATAACCTTTTAAAATTTGAATAGATTCATTAATGCTGATATCTCTCCCTGGCAGTTCTGAAATGGAGGAGAAGTCTCTGAATTGTACTTGAAGTGAATAGTCCTTATTGCTTCTCTGTAGGTCCTCTGCTTTTGCCAGAATGCAGAGCATTGGTATCCTTGGCCTAACTTCCCTCTTCCATCTCTCTCTGCAAGAAGTGACAGTTTTCAACAATCTGATAGTTTATCTTGATTCTTCTAATCCATTCTGAGTTTCTTTCTGATAGCATTCAAAGTTCTTTTCCAATTTTGAATGCTATACAAGTGTTCTTAGCATTTGTTCTCTGAGACCAGTAATAAGAGAATCTTAGTCTGTGGCATATATAAAGTTAATATAATGTGACCTAACATCTCATGACTATTCAGACCGAAAAAAGCAGCCACCTAACAGCAGCAAAATGCAAGTGGGTTACACACATTTTGAGAAGAGAACTCATAGCTTTTCTAAGGTGTTACATAGACATTATATGGTGAGAATGAATGGTGTTATTATGCACTTATGCCCTTATGTTCTTATGCCCTTAGTGAGATGCAACATGTACTGCCCTGGGTTGTCCTCACTTGGAAAATGAAACAGGGAGTAAAGCATTGGTACAGGCCTTCAGAATTCATCTATATCTTGATACCCCTGTCCTTCCTACTAAGAGCAATGACAAGGCTGGCAGCTATGAGGTCTCTCTCTTTGAAAGAGTGGCCATGTGTTAGTTTAGTCAATGTTAGAGAAGATATGGTCTATGAACCTTTGTGAATATTATCTCTACTTGCAGTGGACTTGCTGAAGCAGCTGTTGGTCCAGCAGTTTGGCTTTCCTGAAAAGGGGACCCTTGAAGACCGGCAGCGCTTCCCCAGGTTTAGAACTGTTTCCCAAGAAGCCCAAGCTGAGAGTGGAAGTGAGCCTGGACTACGGCACTCTGACAGTGACAAATATCCCCCGCCTGCAGCAGAGCAGATGCTTCCAAGAACCAGCACTAATGAATCTACGGCTAGTTATGGCCTCCGGACTTCAGCTGAATCACCAGCTTCGGGGGATACCATGCAGCTCGTAGCAGGAGACCCCATGTCAAGTGGCAACTTGGCAATAGAACACACAAGTATGAATCTGGAGACGTCCACCACGGAGCTGGAAGGGGTGGGTGCTGATGAAAGTGGGGAACATTTTTTTGACGCTCGAGAAGCTCACAGTGACGAAAATCCATCTGAAAGTGAACTAATGGAAAGGAAGGAGGACGAAGATGTTCAGCTACGGATCTCAGGTGAGTGTATTTCTTTCATTCATTGAATGACAGTCTGTCCTGATTTAACTTTGGAGATTGAACTCAGAATTAAATAGAAGATGCTTAAAAGATAATAACAGTATGTTTTCCTGATGAAGCCTCTTTTGCTAGTATGGTACAGGACATTTAAAAGGACTAGAAGCTCTCTAGTCCTTGAAAGTTATTTTAGCTCTGAATAGGGCTGTACAAATACATACCTAATGAATTCTCTATTCTATGAAACAAGAAGCTGAAATACTGTGGGATTAATACACTGTTACAAAGCATAATTACAAAGGTATGAATGCAATGCAAGCTCTTGGTTGCTGGACCATATTATCTCTAAGCTCGGTTTTGGGGCCTCTGAGGAAAGCATTTTCCATGAAGGCAAAGCGCTGCCTTAGTCTGTGCATGCAGACCCCTGTGACGATGGCTATTTTGTAGCTATTATTTTGATTTTTTGGGGTTGTTTTTTAAAAAATAAACTCACAGTTTAGCTTTGCATTGTAATTGTGCCCTGTGACCTCACAGTCTGAAGTTCTTACAAACTTATTTTTACTATTGCTATTGTATGCACTATGTTTGATGGTTACCTGGGCAATCTCTCAAAGCATATCTCTTCCAGCTATCAAGAAGGTTTTAGAGCTGTTAACTCAGCAGAAAGCTGGCTCTGAGACAGCAACTGTAAGCACTTTCATGGAACTTTGCACGCTTTGTGTTTCCAGAGTCCTTTGATTCTAATAAGCCGAAGTGATGACATTGCACTAAATAAAACACACAGGTTGTTCACATAGGTGTTACAGTGGCAGTAGCTACTAGTAGGTAGATTTTGTGTAACTATTAGTCTTGGAATCACTTGTTCATAAATAAGACTTATTTAAAAAATAGTTTCTGTCAGCGTGAATTAGCCAATTCAACTCTATATTGAAAATAGTTTTTCTCTGAATTACTAAGACATTTAGATTACTAAAATTGAGCCAAAATCTTGAAGCATATAATTTGTTTGTCACCTCTTGCACTGTTAACTTTCCGAAGTGTGCAGGGACATTAAAATGAGATTGATCTGTTTCTAGTCAATTCTGTTTCTACAGACTAGCTTTATTTTAATACTGTAGGGGAATCATTTGGAACAATTCTGTTGCTAGGTGCAGGATGTGAAAAGCTTTTCGTTAATAATTGCTTTAAAACTTATCATTAGGCAAGACTTGCCATCAAAAACCATCCTGAGGACCATGACTGGTAAATGGAGTTCAGAAATTTAGCAGTTTGATTTGCTGGGTACTGTTAATATAAGCAGGATGTTTTCAGATGTTATAAAGTGAAAACAGAGTTTAGAGGTGGGGGAAAAAGAAAAGAGTAAAGAGGATTAGTCCGTCTGATTAGGTAATTCTCAAACTGCAATCCAGAAACCATGTATGATCTCTGAAGTCCTGTTCAGAACCAAGCTAGTATGGTCTCAGATAATCACTATTAAAGCAATCACTATTCCATGTAATATTCACAAATGCTTTTTCATATCCATTTTAAAATGTCTCAAGAGATGGGCCTTTCACCACTTACCTTTCTTAAAGTCTGCTTAAACTGTCTACAGTTCAGTGGTTCTTGGTGATTATTGAACTGGAGATGCTACTAAAAGCTGTTCTCTTAACAGGAAATTATTTGATCCTTGATGGATATGGAACAGTGCAGGAGAGCTCCACAGATGAGGAGGTATCGTCCCTGGTTCTCCAGTGCACTGCAGGTGCCCACACCTCTTTGGACTCTGCACGGAGACAGACGGTTTCCCCACGGGACACGCAGTCGGACGGAGGAAGCTCCCCGTTTGCGGAGGAGATGATGGCCTCACACTGGGGGGCAGTTGAAGAGCCCTGCTCAGTTGTAGCAAGCCCGCACTTCTCTATAGAGTCACGGATGCAGATGATGCAGTATATTCAGAAGATAGAGAATGACCTTGAAAAATTAAAGGTATATGTGTTTACGGTTTTCAGGATTTCTGTACTCACTAGGCTCTCTTTTAGAAAAGAGCTTGAAAAATAAACAAACTACAGAAGGACTCCTTCCCTGTTGTTAACAAAGGGAGTACTGTCGTCTTTTGTCTTTGGCTGTTATCTGTGGAAGCATTTGAAGCAGCAATTTGCTGCCATTTCACCTGCATTAAGTTCTGGGTTCCAGGAAGCAAGCGATTAGAAGTAGGAGGTATTACTTTGATATTAGTTTGGAGATTCAGGCTTTTCCTGAGGGAAATCTGTCACAGTGGAGTTTTGAAGGGACCACTGACCTAAGGAAATTAAATAACTGATATAAAAAAGCTTATTAACAATTGCATGTTGCTGTTAATGTCAAATGAAAGTATGAATTTGCAGTAGTAATGAGATTTACAAATGTATTGCTTCAAAATGATTTTTCACTTGTGTTGGGGATTTCCTATCCGTCATAGCCCTCTTTATTTATTTATTTTAGGAGGTTGAGGAAGACTACACCATTCTCCGTCGCCAAGGGCTGGCTGGATCAGCCTCCACAGGAGAGCACTCAGGTATGCAACAAACCTTTGCTTGTTGGATTTCTATAAATGAATACCATATACCACACTGGCTCCAGGCATTAACCAAAAAGCACAGAGTTATTAATGTTTCACAGAAAAAAGGTTTTAGCTACTTCAGCAGCTCCCACAGGGTTGAAGCCACCCTGTTGCCGAGAAAAGTCAGTGAAACCCAGGGAGACGCATGTGCGGAGGAGCTCGTCCTTCCTGTGAAAAAGCAGTTTGTAAGCTAATGCACCCCTCCCTGCTAAAGCCCTACATTTTGGGATGTGCCACTTCTCTTGCAAAGAAGACCAATTTGACTTTGAGTCCCAAGGCTGATTGTTGAATATGTAAAATGATTCCAGTCTGTCGTCTTCTCTGCAATGTTTCTGACGCTGTATGAAGTGGTTGCCACAGGTGCCTTTAAATTGCCCTCGAGTATCCTTGAGTTGTAATTTCTAGAAGTATTAACAGAGATGTTCAGGTTAAATGTGTGCTGCCCCACGCACCATACTTTCTCTGTTAATACTGTTAATACTGTGTGTTAAGAAATGTTAACTATTTCTCTCAATGTACCTTCTTCCTCTCTTTCTGGTTTTTTTTTTTTTATCTCCTTTAGATAAAAGTTAGTCACGTTTTCCTTCGGAAGTGGCTGAAGGTTGGATGAAGAGTGTCAGTGCGCAGCACCCCCTGTCTTCTATATGGACTCTGAGACATGAGGACTTTTGTCTGTGTGAACCATACTCTTAACAGAGTGGGCACTGGGTGCTTTTCCTGTGGGGCATCTGCACTGTCTTGTCAGTGAGGGAGTCTCTTCTACTCTACTCCTCTGCTCGTGACCAGAAATTCATTTTTGATTCAGAACAGAAAAACCAAACCAAATGTACAGAGCTTTGGGTGTAGGATATAAAAATGTATTTAGACATTTAAAAAAAAATCAATGTATTTATTTGACTTCATTCCGTGTATCAAAAGCACATTTTAATTTTTTAATTTTCCTTTCTTGTTTTGTTTTTAATTGGGTAGTGGCAGTTCTAGCCCTCTGCATATGGCGCACTCTGGCTCCAACTGTTCCTGAACAGGTCAGTTCAGAGGGAGAGGGTGTTTCTGTGTGCACGTGTATCTTGGCTTCACTGGACTGGACTCTGCACTCCCTGTGGGCAATCGAACTGCCATGTGAAGAGCTACTTATGAAGGTGTTAAGATGACTTGTGGCTGGAACTATCTGTATTCTACAGTTGCATGTGAACTGCTTATGTCATCACATGTGTAACGAGGATTTTTCCATGCACTAAATAGCCAGGCACTTGAGATTGGCAAATGCTTTTTTTTTTTTCCCTCTCTCCCATTTAGCGTCTGCTTTGTTGACATGCAGAATTGGATTGGGAGACCAGAAAGATGGATTTAATTTTTTTTTCTTGACTTTGTTGGCTTTGATCATTGTCTTCTTTGTAAAGTGATAAAAATACTTGGACCTGCAGCACTTTTGTAACTCTTCTCTGGATCAAAAAGAAAAAAAAAATGCAAACCCAGAAGTGTTTCAAAGATGTGGGACAGATGAGTGTCTGTCCCTGATTCACTACTGAATGAATAAGGGCTGCCATTTGAGTTAGCCACAGGTACTGCTGATTTATAGGGCCAGTACATTTTAGTACCTGAAGGTATGTCTTGCTGAGGACTTGGGGTGTTTTTTCTGTCTCTTCTCTCTCTCTCTCTCTCTCTTTCTCTGTCTCTTTTTTTTTTTTTTTTTTTTCTTTGAATGCTGATTTGTGCCAATGGGTTCTTACTGAAGTGGATGAGCAAAGCAAAGAAGGCTGAAACAGCTTTCCAGTACTTCCTTAAGTTGGTTCTAATGGGTTTTGCTGTTAGAGTTCCTTCCAGTCTTAGGACAAGATGGTGGATGTGAGGCTGCCAGAAGAGCTCACACTGGACAGCCTAGGATGGTTGTGCCTCTGCTCTGAAGTTGGTCTTAGGGCAGGAACTTCCTGCTTGGAGCGGGGTGATTTAAGCTGTCCTCGTTCTCACAGACACCTTGAATAAGACTGCCAATGGAAATGGTGTAAGGCAGTCTTTTTGCACCTTCCCTCCTAGTTTTAAACCACTTAACCCAAAGTGAACAGTATACCAGGCCTGTAAAATCCATTAGCAAGTTAGAACTGTTACAGTGTTGTTTGCGTTACTGTGGATCATGAAGTGCTGAGAATCTGTCTCTGGTCAGCATAAAGGTGGGACTCCATGCTCCATTAACACAAACATGTCTTCTCTTTAGCTGCTGGCAGAGAATCAAATCTGTCCTTTTTCTATTCATGTGTAGCAAAAAGCAATTTCTCTTCTTCCTATTAGAAAAAAAAATGCAAGGGGTAAGTTCTTATAAACATTGACACCGGGTGAGCTGAAATGATTTTGGGCCTGGTGTGAAAATTAGAGCCATAAGCCACTATAGAGCAGAGCAGGGAGGAGTTTCTCTTGCATTAAGAGCAAATTGCACGAAGTATTATTTTTCACCAGCAGGAGCATTACACTGCCAACACAAGCCAAAGTGTTTCTTCCATACTGGCAGGAGCTTCCTCTTGGTCTTGACCCACCAACGCGTGTCCTGTTACCCCTGCATGAATATACTGTCAGTATTAACCAAGCGCTTCTTTGGGTGGGATCTTTCCTCCTCACCTTCAGCCACATGGTTCCTTTGGTTGTAAATACCTAGACTTCAGGAAGCCCCAAAGCTAAAATGCTGCCTCATGCTGCTTTTGCCTGATCCTGCCAGAAAGAGAACTGGTTTGTAGCCAGACTTGGTGTTTAATCCCCCTTTTCTCTTACAGAAGAAGGCTGTTGTTCTTCCACCCCATAGCTCCCCTGGTCAGTTGGCATGATGCCTGTCTGGGACTACACACTCCAGAAACAGGAGCAGTTGTTTTGACCTTAGGTGTCCTAAAGCTTTCCAGCAGTTTCCATGGCTGACTGAGTTTTCAAGGGTGTGCTTAAAGACCAGCACAGACAGAAGCTGTGAAGGCCTGGTTGCTTAGTGCTCTTCCCTTGTGATTGAAGGCAAAGTCCCTGAATCTTTGGTTTTCTCTGCCTTGTGTAATTCCTTAGCGTCATGGTGAGCAGCATCCTGCACAAGAAGTGTGCAGCTGGTCTGGTGGGCCTTGTGGGAACAATCTGGGTACGCTGCTTCCAACACTGCTAGCTTTGTATAAGTATTTTGGAGCATCATCTGCCACTGTGTAGCCACAGTGAAATACCTGGGGAGGTTTTGTGTTTCCATGTCATCTGCCCTTTACATTTCTGCCTCGAGAGCTACTGAAGTGGAGGACTTTGCCTGCCATCTCCTAATGCTACTTTGGACGAAATGCAGTAGGAGGTGAGATGCAGTTCTGACCCTGTCACCTCTCAAGATGTGTAAGAGGAAACATTTTGATGGCGGAGAAACCTTCAGGGTGGATGAAATGTCTCCAGTGAAGGAGACTGCAGAAAGCTTTAGGGCATGTTGGAGAAGGAGACAGTTTTTTGGGGGAATACAAAATGGTACACCGTTCTGTGTCCTGTTTGGATTTTGTTTCATCTGGTCTTCTCATGCTACATTGATCATTCTCACAAATAGGGCATTAGTCTTCTCTAGAAAAATAGATGCTGGGCGCAGGGATTCTTTGTTTTCTGAGTGTGGTAACCTGAAATAACAGGGGATTCCTTTTTGCTTCCTTGCACATGTACTGCATGTACATGCCTTACTGTGTAGAAGGAGCTGGAACTCAAATGCACTTTTCAGGATTCTCACTTCTTGTTTCTCTTCAAACCATGAGATTACCCTACTTTAAATTCCAGTTTCCAGTGCAAGGGACTCAATTTGTTCCTGGCTGCTGATTGTACATTCCTTTATTCAAACTGGACAGCAGAATAGGACACTGATCTCTGGTTGGTTTGTTCCTGCTTCCTCCTCCCTCCCCCAGCCATTTATTTTTTCCAGTCTAAATGCCCAAGGGTTTTTATTTGGGGAGCAAGGATATATTATAGCAACCATACTTTTATATTCTTCTGAGAAGTGCTTGCTCCTCTGCTGTTATGTGGTCTCATGCATGGACCAGAAGGAGGAGGGCTGGGTATTTTTCTGGAAAGGGGCGTTTTCTTTTGCCTGTAGGAGGGGAGAAAAGCAAATAGCAAAACAGTGTTGGATCACTCTGATGGCTTGGTCATGCCTTGTCTGCAAAGAGCAGAGATTTCTTTAAGATCTTATAGACGAGATCAGAAGAAAGGTTGAAGAATGTAAACCTAAAGAGCCAAGAGGCTTGGATAGTTTTGGTAAGTTTTCAGATAGCACTATGCCTATTCACATTGTTTCCATAAAACTCAGATGTTCTGATTTGCAGATGCTGTCCTGGTTATTAGAAGAGGAGTCTGTTGCCTCTGCAGGTGACCCTTGATTATAATTTCAGTGCTTGATGGTATCTGATATTTTGTTCCTCTGTTCCCCAAAATTTCCCTCTCCTTCCCCCAAAGGTGCCAACTGACAAGCAGATGTACTGCAAAAGGGATACTGCAGCCAAAACACTGCTGTTTTATTTTGAATTAAGTCTTTTGGAGCTCTCTTCATACTAAAATATTTTTATTTTCTTTGTACAACATACAATCATGTACTCTTAACAGAGATTTACTTTAAAGAGAAGAAAAAAAATCTGGAAGTATTCTTTAAAAAATACACAAAAATCTTTATTAATAATCCTGTATTTTTACTGATCATGTTTGAATGTCTAAAAAGACTTTATTGTTCTAATTATCCAGATGTATGTTTGTAAAATAGCTCTTTTATGACTTAGCTGATAAGGTTGTATGTTTCTGGAATTAAATATTGGTCACTTAAAAAATCTGTTTCAGGATCTGGGAAATAGAAAATCTAAGCGTTTCAAATATCATTAAATAAGCTTAAAGGAAAAAAAGTTTTGTCTGCTGGGTTTTTTGAGGGGGGATGTTTTGTTTTAATTGCCTACAGCATTTGGCAGGACAAACTGTTCCAGAAGGAAAACTTGATGGGCAGAGATCTGCCCTATCTTTCCTTTGGTACTAACGGTACAAATGACTGTTCAGAATCTGCTGATGCTGTTGCAAATGTGGAAATGTTTTTCTCACAATTAATGCAGGTTTGTAACACAGTTCTTATTGATTAGTAGCTCTTCCTCGAAAAAATGGAGAGCGAGTGAGAGAGACTCCAGCCGGCGGCAGCGGAGATGCCTTGTTGTATGCTGAGCTCCGCGTGGCCTCAGCCTGTGCATCAGTGGGGCGAAATGTGTGACGTTGCCTCATGTTGCTGTAGTGAGAGACGATGCTTTCGTTGCCTCGTCGAGGTGAAACAGTTCAGGAGATTCAAACACCAAATCTTTCCCCTCCTGTTGTGCTGTCTCCTGCTAGTCTTGGGGAAGGAAGTGTTCAGGCTGAGTGAGTAACTTGTAGTTGGTGAGTTCGTTTATCTCAGCCTGTTCATATGCATTTGTTTGCACTGTGTTTGCGCAGGAGGATGTTTCTGGACTCAGCAGTCTCGCTGCTGAGGGAGCTTTTTCCATCAGTGTATCTCATTTTACAGGTCTTCTCCAAATGTGTGTGCCCAAGATCATCATCGGAGAAAAGGAAAACATCCACAGAAAAGAAGTCTACTGAATCTCAAAAAAATATAATCATATGTTTAAAAATTATGATATCTAAAGCGATGTGTCCAGACTTTCAGAGATGTTAAAGCTTGTTGGTTACGGTGCGTTAGTGAGTATCTAGTCTTTTTCTGAAGTCAAGGGTGCTTCCTTAAAGTGTTAAATAGCATTCCAGCTCAGTAAGTAATCAGTGTTTCTGTCCCTGTCATGTGCTCGACTTGTGCTCTGCTTCTGTGTGTCAGTGTTAGTCAGTTTTACAGCAGTCTTATTTGAGGGCTATAATCTAAGGGGAGTGTATTTGTTTATGTGGATAATATAGGAAGGAGTATCATGCTAAGCTAGGGCAAAAGACAATTCAAGAAATCTAAATGCTGTTCTCTACAGCACAACAGTGCTTGTCTGGGAAAAGAGCTGCCTTTTCATCTGTAGCATTTATTTCCTTCCCATATGTCATCTTTATTTTACTTGCAAGGAAGGACATGGAGGTGGAATTTTTCCATTTCTCGTTCTTCGTATGACTAATGAATTTAATGAGCACTTAAAAAACTCCAAGGTAGCTCTTAATGCTCTGGCCCCTCTGATCACACTGGACAATTCAATCAGTGAGTCTCACTTTGTTTCAAGTCACTTCTGTGTTCCTGTGCACCTGTGGTTTACTCGCTGGAAAGGTTGCCTTTTAGTTTATAATTTGGCAGTTGTAAACCCAACCAAAAACATCATGCAATGTAGTTAAATTAGTTCCTTTTATTAATTCTTAAGACTACACTTAAAAAAAAAATCCAACTGTTTCGACAGTATGAACTGTCAGATGTGGCCTTTCAGCATGATGTTATAGCTTTGGGTCTTGCAAATATTCATTAGTGAGTCTTGCTGGTTAATTTTGCTCATGAAGCATAACAGCAAGCTTTTGCTGTTCAACTAAAAGGTTGCAGCTTTATATCTTGCAAATTCCTTTGGGCTTAAATGATATCTTGCTTTTGTTCTATAAAGTGCATCTTCTTTCTTGTGCATGTCTTTTGGGTATAAGGCATTCGGTTTCTTCCAGCTAGTTCTTCTTGAGACAGACTTGTGTAGAGCATTCACAAAGACAGGGAATATGTGTGAAATGATGTGTATAGTAAAACAAGACAATCATTTTTTAGCTTTCTAGGCTTTACGCTGTTTTACCAACTTAGAGCTTCTACAAGTTGGAGCTTCCATCCAATGCTTGACAGCCCTTGTCTCCTTCTTATCAGATATGGGATAGCGTACTTAAGCAGCCAGTCACATAGCAGAGGTTTTATTTTACTGCTCTGTGTATCTATGCGTGGGAGCACTCAAAGCTTTTCATTTCCATCCATTTATGGTTCTTTTTCGCCTCTGCTATGATCAAATAGAAATTTGAAAGAGAAGCAAAATTGAAACTTGCTGTTGGGGGAACTTGCAAATTTTTTAATAGGGAACATCTGTGTGAAGAGTTTTATTCCAGGGTTTCTGTTTTGGTGTACTATCTGCAGAGGATGCTTGACACACATCCCTATCATTTAGTGATGCTCCTATCTTTACCTTTTGAGTGTTCTGGTAAGTGATATATTCATATTTCTGATAATTGAGTTGATAAAAGAGATATGAATAAGAAACAAGCATTGAAGCAGAAAATAAACAAACAGAAACTAATTCTGGTATTTTTTTCCAAATGTTTAGACTTCTTCCTCTCTCTCCCCTAGCCTCTCTCTCTCCCTCCCTCCACCCACACATACACACACTATCTTTTTTTTTCTTCTTCAGCATGTACAGGGCTCCTTGAGAGATTACTTTATTATAATTGGTAATCTGAGCTTTATTATGCTTCCCTAATGATGCTGTTCATGTTTTGCCCATTTAAATGTTATTTTATATCTTCTCTTTACTGCACTCCTGTAAATAAATGCTTCAAAATGAACAGCTCAGGTTTTGCTTTATCTTCTCCTGCCCCTTAATCCCACCAAGGGGTGGGAGAGAGCTGTATTGCATCTTTTAGGGCTCTTCTGAGTTCAAGATCTTGGAATTAATCTTTATTTGCAGCCTGTCTTAGCCAGGAAAGGACAACACAGGAGAGGATTCCAAGAGTCTTATTTCACATGAGCATATGTCATTTCTGGGTTATGTTATCAGAAGTCTTCTGATCAGGTGGCTCCCAGGAGCCCTGGAGGGCTTGGTAACATCTGTCTCTCAGTATATTTAATGTGGTAATGCCTCAAAGTTTCAGTCAGAGCCAGAGATTTCGCTGTGCTGCGTACTTTACAAGAGCAATTTCTAGGATAGAGAGCTTGGAGTCCAAATAAGCTTGCACTGATGTTGAGGTGCAGACAGTGCTGGGACTGCTTATAGATGACCCTCTCTTTATAACAATTAACAAAAATGAATGGATTGGAGATTTTAGTTGTTTTCTTCCTTTAAAATATTTAGGAAGGTTGGACTAAAGCAGAAGTTGGCTAGTCTGTGGCATGTGTTGTTTGCCAGTTGGTCTGATTATTGTGAGAGTGAATATATCACCAGAGGAACAGATCCAGCCAGGGTCCAGCTCACAGAAATGAAAAGCTTGGATGTGTCCACCTGAAGTGCGATCCAACATTTAGATGGTAAGTGCCTGAGTGTAAGGGTACAATATGGTACTGGCATCTAGTGTACATCTGTGGCAACATGTCAGCTTGATGAGCCTTAAACTTTATAGACTTCTGTGATTTGTAAAGGAGGGCTGTGGTTGCTTCTGAAACAGGTTCAGACAGGCAGAGCTTTTGAGGGGACTGCACGCTCTGCCCTGGAGAGCTCCGGGCAGCGCGGCCCGCGAAGTGAGCGACCTGACCGAGTAGGGAATGAGCAAACGGGCACCGCTACCGTGCGGGCGCCTCCCAGCCCTCCCGCGCAGGCCAAGGTGGGTTTCTAGCCTCACTGGCCGACTTGGCCACCTCTAAAGTGGCCCTGGTGGAAGGGTGTCTCGCACAGCCCCTACCCGAGCTGGCTCTGCAGCCCTTCCTCTGCACGGTGTGTTCCAAGGTGTGTGCTCCGTGTTCCTCTGCAAGGCCCCCAGTGCCCCGCTGAGGCCCACGAGCAGCTCTGCTCCCTTCCTCCTCACCAGATGGGAGTTTGCAGCTGCAACTCATCAGCTGGGCTTTTGGCAGAATCAAACACCCTACATCTCTCTGCTGCTTTCTTGAACTGGTTTGTTTGTTTCCAGATGTCTGTAGCGCTTACTCATCGTGAAGTATTTTCCCTGATCAGTATTTTAACCTTCCTGTTGGTATTTACTCAGTGCTGCTGAATAAACTGCATTAAGTGGAACTCCATGGATGGAAGAGTAAATCTGCATTTCTGTCTGCTCTCCAGAGGTTTTGCGATAATTTATATTATCTGAGGTTATTGTTATGCTGGGATATTAACGAGCATGTTTTCCTTCCTCCTGTCTCTTGAAGCCTCTATTCAGATCCCACGTCTGGTGCTAAAACAATATACTCGGTTCGGAATTAGCATGAAGAGGAGAAAGCCTTGTGCTCCCCTCTTGCCAGCCCTAGTTTGAAAGAAAACTTTCTCTTTAGTTGTGTAGAGATGTATTTGCCTCAGTCCTGCCTGTCTTTCCTTGGCCTTTGTGATGAGGAGATTGAACTTCACTCTGTGAGTCTTTGTTTCATTTTTAAATCTTTTTGGATGTGTCCCCTCCTCCTACTTCTCCCCTCCTCTTAGAAAACTCTGAAGTCTAATTAGACAGCTCTTAGCAGAAGAGAGATCCCCTCCCTTTTGTTCCAGCAGTTCTGGTGTTGCTTACTATTCAACACAGGAAGCTGATTTAAGAACTGCCTGTTCCCTGTTCTGTTTGCATGCCCTTTACCTAGAGTTTCACCTCCAAATATTGAATTTTTTTTTCTTTTTGCAACTTCCATCCTGGAAGAAGCAAGTTCACAATGTTTTGAAAGCTTCTCTGTCCCATTCATCATCATCATTTTCCAGGATGCATGTGGCAGAAGGCAAATGGCCTCAATTGTATCTAATATCGAAGTCATTTTTTTTCTCCCCACAATTTCTTTATTCAGCTATAATAAAAGTATCCCTGTCACTACTGAGCTATAGCTCATCTGTCTACTACATGGTGGGCTCTGCATCTGGTCTGGAGCTGACCAGCAAAAAGCTTATAGGAGGTAGAATAGTAGCAATCCACTTGAAAACAACAACAAAGAAAAGATTCGGTGTTTCTTTCGTGCTGCTGCCGTCTTTGCAAATAGCAGCTGAGGCCACCTGGCTTTGCAGTGACTGTGGGTGTCCTTAAGTCACACACTGGTGCACTCCACGGTGCAGACGAGGACCCTCGAAAGCAGATGCTCACAGCTCAACTGGGGAATGGGAGAGAAAAAGGGAGCTCAGTATTCCGGAATGCTGTTCCCTTGCAGGTTTCATAAATGGAAGGAAATTGGATATTCAAGGACCAAGGTAATGGGTCTCAGGGGAGGTGACAGTCCAGTGCTGCAGTTTTCTGCATCCACGGCAAAGAGGTGATGAAGGCAATGCTCCTCCCTTGTTTGGAAGGCAGATCCATCACTGTCAGAGTCCTGAATGCTTAAATCAGTGTCTCCTCTTCCTCGGGCCATGTCCTTAGTCCCTGGTTCACCCTGTTGATTAGATCTTTGAAGTCAGTTTACGTTCTTCATTAGTCCCTTTTCTTAATTATTTCTCACTTAAAAGGTTGATAAAACTTTGTCTTTCACCACGCTTCAAGGAAAGGTTGTATGGGCTTTGGGTTTTTTTTTTCTTTTGCCTTGCTTTAAGTGATTGCTTTTTCTTTGGTGACTCAGTGAAATGTGTGCAGAAGAAAACACCCTTTGATGGCAGTAATTACAAAGACGCGAACACCAAAAAGGAAGGGCTCTAAGATCCAAATTAAGATGAACATTTTGCTCATAATCAGTCCAATATTTATTATTGCCTGAAGAGGGTAGGTCTGGTTGGTAAAGTACAGGCCTGGTCCTGGGCTGAGCAGGTTCGGTGGTCCAGGCTGGACCCCGTTCGCCCAGCAAGGGCACACACAGCAAAAAGCCCTGGAGCCGACTGTGCCTCGGGGGGTTGTACAACACAGCGAGCGTGGAGCAGCCGCCTCCAACTGCACGGTGAGATTCCCCCCCTCCAACTTCCCCCCAGGGTCACAGATGCTCTTTCTGACTTTGGCTCTTTTAAGTTCACACACATTTTCTTTTGCGTAAAAGAGAAAGAAAACAAACTGTTCCACAAAATGTTCCTTATTTATCTAACTCCTACTAACTTACTTGAGCCATGTAAGAATATATATATATATATATATATATATATAATTAGATTTTTTTTTAATGTAAGAAGGTACTTAACTCTGCTAACAAGTTCCTCAAAGCTGTTCTTATCTAAAAAAATATCTAATTTGGATATGTTCTATCACCAAAAGAAAGTTGTTATGTACCCTGGAGAAAAAAATCTGGCATGTGTATAATAGATTTATTTCTTATATTTCAATCAAATGAGAAATCTTGCCTTTTGTAATGTCTTTTATCCCTAGAAATTTCTCAGTTCTTCATGCATTTGACTGACTCTTTTTACCGTAGTACTGTTATTTACTCGGCTGCTGAAATATAGCCACCTATGAAGATAAATGTAGCAGTTGTTTAAATGATTCACAACTCAACTGCATGTCAATTTAAGATTAGAGCCCCTCTTTGTGCAATGAAGAGAGAAAGGGTAATTTAATTGCTGAGATATATTATATGCGACGGGATTACTGATGGTGGCTTCCCCCCACGTTTGGATTCATAGGCGCTGGGTTGGTGCACGGAGCAAAGGCTGCCAAGCGCTTTTTGTGGGGCAGGCTGATGCACGTGCAGCACCGCGGGCCCCCGTGCACCCTGCGGGACGCAGCGAGGAGAGCGGCTGCGAGGGAGCAGGTTTGGGGTGCAGGGAGCCGGGCCCACAGGTGCCACTCCTGCTGCAAGGTCTCCTTTTGCACGGTGGAATTGGTGATGGATCTGTGGCTCTTTCGCGTCTTTCTGTGCCCACAGTTGTAAATGGATCTTTGGATTCGTATTTTCACAATAACAATAGTTCCTTCCCCAAACAGGATTTTCTAGGTCATGCAATACCCTTGCTTTTGCAAGGCGAGAGTGTCAGAAAACCTCATTTATAAAATGACCAAACTCTATTTTAAACGAGCTGGCTGGCTTTGCTCCCTGTCTCTCCACACACGCTCATGCTTTTTATCAGAAGGCAGCTTCAAAAACATCTCTTTTATGGTTAGAATCCTTTTTTATATCCAAACCAAACCAAATTTATTTGCAGGCAGCTTCTCGCCCATTAGTTCTCTCACAGAATTATCTCAAGCACAAAGATCCAAAAAGGTTTTAAATAAAATGCAACAGCCTCAGAAATGGGGGAGAGCAAAAGGAAACAGAAATAATTGGAATCCAGCTATCTTTGCTGGACGTGAGGAGTGAGACTAGCAGCAGAAGAGCCGGGGAGGAGGAGGAGAGAAGGGAAGGGGAGGAAGGCTCAGCCCCGCATGGGTGGCCGTCCTTGGGGCACTGCTCTCTGCCCACCAGCTCCCTGCCTGCTCTAAGCTCACAGAGGGTCCCTGACTTTCATGATGTGACGCTGATTTGTACTGTTGCAGAAGATGGCTCGGGGACAATTGTGAGGCAAAAGCCTCCCGCTAACTTTGCAGGTCTGAAGTTCCCCTTGAGGAGTAACACACCATGACTGCAGCTCCGATAACTGAAGGCCTTTGGCTGCGCGGAGGCACGTCTATGCCGTGCAGGAGGTGTGCGCGAGGCGAGCGGTGAGTGTTTCCAAGCAAACCCCTCCAAGGGCAGCAGTGGCAGGGGGCGAGCGAGGGGTGACGCGCGTTTGCCCGCGAGGAGCACGGGAAGGAGCCCCGCTGGCCGCGGCTGCCGGCAGCTCGTGGTCACAGGTTAGACTGTGCTCGCCCTGCACTGGCAGAGCTGAGCGGGGGCCCGGGCCGTGCCGAATCGAGGGCCCTGGCGAGATGTATGAGCATAAATGAAAAGCAAAGGCGGCACAGGCGGAGGGAGATGCGCCTCTATCCTGGGCATCACAGCTGCTTGGAGCAGCCTGTTGGGCAGGGTCGCTGCTGCAGAGGCACAGGGGTCTGTCACAGGGCAGCTGACTTGTCCTGAGGGAAATACGTGTAAGAGGAATGAGCTCAAAGCATCCCCTGCCTGTTACCTATGTATCTTATGAGTAATTTGTACCTGAGGCAGAGGTGTGGGTTTTCTTTTTTTTCTCCCTGTGAAGTTGATTCTTTTCTTCCTGCTTATTTCTTTTCAGCAGGAGGGAAGATGAATTTCTCACAAAGAGCAGTTCATTGCTTTTAATGCAAGAGTCCAGTTAATTGATGGTTTAAAAGCTTTGCTTTTCTTGCTATTAAAATCAAACATGCTGCAAAGCAAAACTGCAGCGTAACCTGCAGAAGGCTGGAACATTGCAGCCTCCCAGGACATAGCATTGGGCACCAGCCCCACCTGGGCTGCCTTTCTCTTCCTTGAGCCATAGGACAGGTCCTGTTTGCCCCGCTCCTGTCCCTTTGGCAGCAGCCCTAGGTGCTGTCTCTTGAGCATGGTGCTGGTGGGGGAGTGAGGAGGAGATGGACGTTTAATAAGCAGATTCTAGGAAAAAGGCAGCCCAGCCTGTGCAGGGCAGAGGGCGAGGAGGTGCAGGGAGAGGCAGGGCCCCCGCTCGCAGCAGGGGGTCCCCAGGCAGCTGATGAGGCCGGTGTTTGTCAGGGGGTCGCAGCCTCTGCGTCCCTCCCAGGAGCGCTCAGACTGGCCTCGGGGATGCCCGTGCCCTTGGGCAGCAGCCGCTGCTGCCCCCTGCCCTCCCTGCTCTCCATCCCGCCCTCCTCCGCTCCCTCCACGCCCTTCTCCATCCCCAGACCCTTTCCCTCTCCCTGCCTCCCTCCATCCCTCCTTCCTCCCGCTCCCGCGGTGCCCTGTCCTCCCTCCCTCCATCCCCGACTCCTGCCATCCCTGACCCGTCTCCAGCCCTTCCTCCACCCCTCCCTGGGCTCCCCTCCTCCCTCCTCCGTGCCTGGCAGCCGCGGGCCCCCCCGCCCCTCGCAGTTCCGCCGCTCGCCGCCGGGGACCGCAGCCGCCGCCGCCGCTGCCGGAGCGGGGCCGGGGCCGGAGCGGAGCGGAGCCGCCGCGGGCAGAGCCGCGCAGCGCAGGTAGGAGCCGCCGCGGGCACCGGGGCAGGGGCGGCCGCTGCACGGGCCGGCCTCGGGGATGGGGGCGCCCGCGCAGGCTGCGGCGCCCCGCGCCCGGCACCCGCAGGGCCCGGAGCGTCCCGGGACTGCGGAGCCGCCGGGGCCGGGGGCGGCTGCAGCCCCGCGAGGCCGGGATGGGCCCCAGCTCCCTCTCCGGGGAGCCCCGAGCTCGCAGAAGGACTTTGATGCCCGCCGCGGTGGCGGCTCCGCTATGGCCGCGCCGCTGGTTCAGGGGAGGCAGAGTTGAGGAATGGGCGAAGTTCAAAATGTGTCTGCACGGGGGGTTCAGTCTGGGCACAACTCCCGCGGATTGCCTGGAAGCAATTCCCGGCGCGTGAAAGCGTGCAGTAGGCATCCATGCAGCAATGAGGAGCGGAGCTGCTTGGAATGGATGCTCCCTATCCGCTGGCGCGTTGCTATATGCAGAGCCTGGTGACGGCAGCTGGCAGTGAGGGAAAGGCTTGTTTATAGCTATTTTCTCAGTGTTCAGAGGGGAAAGAAAAGGTTAGTTGTTGGGAAGCTGTTTCAGTGGAGTTCTGCTTGCGCGGGGTTGGTTCTGCAATGCAAGCAGCCCTTGGTGTACGTGCAGGAGCACGGCTTTGGTTCTAGCACAGACTCCTCTTCAATGAACAAGCAACATGAACTGGGGGGAGAGGGGACAGACTGTGTGTACAAACCTCTTCCTAGGCCCCAACTTTAGTCTTGGTCATTTGTGCATGGACTCCAGTGTGCCCTCTGGTTCCGCTTGTTCCATGCAAGGGCTGTTCACCTGCTGCCACTTAGTGCATTCCTCCCTTTCCCAGGTGGGGGCAAGGAGGTGGCAGTGTGCGAGCTTGGAAGTTAACCCAGGACACCTGTGGCACTCCAGCCAGGTTGCTGCCATTCCCCCAATTAGTCTCTGTGTGGAGGGGCCGCTTTGTCCCTGGAGGAGACAGAGCTGTGCCCTGCCCGTGACACCACAGCAGGCAGCTCTGCTCGCTGCCGCATCCAGAGGGATGCTCCTCCTGGAGCCCGCGCGCCGGCAGGGAGCACTGCCTGCGTCCTGCCAAAGCGAGGCAGTCCTGCCTCCCAGCAGGCATCCAGCAGCCGCGTCCTGGCCGCGTGCAACCGCTGCGGCTACGCGAAAGCAGCGCCTGGCCGAGGAGGCAGCGCCTGCTGCCGCTGGGATCGAGCGTCCCCGCGGGGTCCCTCGCGCTCCTCCGGAGCTGCTGGTAGCACCTGCCGGCGGGAGCAGCTCCTGGCCGCCGGGACCTGCGCGCGCTCGCAGGTAGGAGGGGGATGTTAACTCTGCTCCATGTTTTGCTGTCAGGGCTTGGTTTATTCCTCCTTTCACGTACCGGCAGAAGCGTGTGCTTTGAAAGCAGCCTGCAGCAAGGCTGTCATGGTGCCAAGGCATTTTTAAAGTGTATCTATGCAATTCTGCATAAGTGTTAGTGCATATTAGGCTGTGTATTTGAAAGGAGCCATCTGCGTAGAGCAGTAGATGCGGAGAGGCTGAGCCTCTCCTCTAGGGTTTCTGTGTCGGAGCAGGGCCTGCCCAGCAAAGCTGGCATGGGGAAAGTTGCTGTGTGTGGCTGTTGTCAGCGTGCGGTTGTTTCTCCCCCCACAGCTGGCAGCAATAACACCCTGGTGAGGACCTGCACCTGGGAGGGACAGGAGGGCTTTGCACTGCCAGCACGGTGTGCTCCCTTCTCGAAACAGCCATTTCTCTTAATCCTTTGCAGGTGGGCTCCTCGGGGGCACCCGGCTGCTGGGGGGGAGCAGGGTGGGAGAAGGGGAGCGCGGAGCCGGGGGCAGCAGGTGCTGAGGCTGCATGAAGGGCCTCTGCCCGGCGACGAGACAGCTGGGAAAGATGAGCTCTGAACGAGCCCTTGGAGCTGTGTGCAGCTCTGGGCAGCACCAGGGCTGCTGCCTGCATGTCTCCTGCTGGAGGTTCCCTCTGCCAGCGTCCGTGTGAGGAAAAGGAGCCAGGGAGTCATGTGGGCTGGCAAGGGCCTGAACACCGAGGTGCTGGAGAGCACGGAGCAGTGGCTGGGCGAGTGGCAAGGGATGCAGGGGAGGAGCAGCATGGCAGGTATGTGCAGAGCGATCTCGAGACCGCCGTGTAATCCCGAAGCCGAGCGTCAGGAAACCCCATCTCCACCTTGGATGTAGACCCTGTGCTGGAAATCGGTTCGCTGTAGGAGTTGTTATGGGAAAGGCTTTGCCTGCTACACAGGAGTTCTGTTTTAGATTCCCCTTTCCCTAGGAGAAACACTGTTTGGGAGCGTTGGATAAGGCCAGAGGAGACCAGGAGAGGGCTCAGGCCCCTTGCTGCAAGCGAAGCTGTGTATGTTCACGGGATGCACGTGCAGGATGGGTGGTGAGGAGTGCAAGGTGGCAGAAGTGATCCAGGTCCAGAAAATGCAGGCGGAGGAGAGCTCGCTAGTGCAAGCAGCTTCCCTTTCCTTGAGGTGCTCTGAGCGTAGGTGTGTGTTCAGCCCGGACTAAGGCTGTGCTGGCGTGAGCGTCGTGGCCTTTTCGAGGCTTGCTGACGTGGCTGCGAGGCGTCTATTGATCCTCATCGACTGAGGGAGCTGTTCTTCATGTGCAGCGCTTGTTGGGGTCAGGTTTCATTTACTGCTGAGTTTTCAGGCAGGCAGAAGGCGAGACGAAAGTCTCTGCCAGTCTTCTCGGGAATCTTGTTCTGCTCTGGGCAAGAGATCTCCAAGGCGCACAGGGCAAGGCAGGGGTGTCTGTTATGTACAGAGCCCGTTGCTGTGCTGGAAGAGGAGCAGTGCACTGAAATTGTGGTGTAGCAAGGTGGGAGTAATTGGAAGGCTGTCTCCTGGGCTTGATGGGAAGGGCACTAAGTGGGCTGTTAGTGACCCTATGAAGAAGGGCTTCCATGTAAACTGAAAACTTGGTGCTCATCACGGAGGAAAAGATTCTTTTGTACAGAGAGATGACTAGGGGTCCTATCATCGGGTCACTTCAGTGCTGGGGAGACGACTTTTCTGGTTCATCTGACTGTGCTGTTGTGGGTCCTCCAACAAGGAAAGTGGGGGACTTGGAGAGAGAAAATAAAATGCAAAACATATGAGAAGGTAGGGAGCTGTTCTGCGGACCTCCGTAATATTTAAAAGTTGTGTTTGGAGTCACTTCTGTGACTGCCTAGCCAGAGGCCCTTAGTTCTCACTCAAATATTCCTCCAGGTCTCACCTGGGAGACAAAAAGGCCTGTATGGAAGGGATGGGTGTGCAGCAGGGAAACCTGCTCGTGATGCTGCTGCTTGGAAGGTTAATAAAATGGGAGCCAAAACTGTACTGGTGGACCTAATTTATTTGGGCTTTTCATAAAGCCTTTCATTAGATCCCTCCACGAGATACTGTTGCAGGAAGTAAATAACGGTGCACAGGCAATATACAGCTGCAGGGTGAGGGGCAGAGCCTGAGGCGGGCTCACCTAGTTAAGTGGTAGTAAATAGACCCGTGATGCCAAGCTGACGGGAGCGCGGATACGCAATGATGCGAGGGCTTCTCACGTCAAGGCCAGCGTTATTTATTATCTCTGATGGTCTGGAGGTGGAAACGGATCAGGCTGCCTAACAGCCGCCGGAGCATCGCTCCTGCTCATGGGAACACGAATGGGAAGAAACCCAAGCAAATCTTTTTTCTTTTTTTTTCTTTTTTCCCAAGGATTCGGTTAGGCAGTGCATCTATGGGATGCCCCTAGGAGAAGATAGAGGGGTGTAAAGGGATGCGGACGGGTAGCTTTGCCTCCCATGTGGGCACGCTGTGGGTAAAGGGGAGCCCCGGGGGATGCTCTGCTCCCACGAGAAGGACCCTCATGGAGCTGAGCTCCGTGTGAGCGTGTCCTGACCGTGTGGCATCCAGCTGGATTTCCCGCTTCCAGCGTGGGCTGCGAGGGACCCGGCTGAGCCAGCCCCTTGGCTGAGCTCCCCCTCTGCCATTTGCTGGGGCCTTCCCGAGGATTTTCCCAGGAGTTAAATATGACATTAATTAATTATCAGGGAAGGAGATGTAAAGATATAAGCTGTCTGCGTACGTGGGTGATTTCCTATCCAGATCTGCATCACTTCTTACTCAGAGACTTGGGAAGTGTTTACAGTGCGGGGAGGAGAGTGAGTTATTAAGTGCTGAAGTGCATCTGGTGAAGAGGCTGCGGTCTCACTGTGCTGGGAAAGGCTGTTGGGATCCGTGTTTCTGCTTGATTGCAAATCCCAGAACCAGGTCTCCGCCAGGTGACAGGGCAAGAATATTTATTCTGACCATCCTTTGCATGGCAGCAGCTGCATGAAGCAATATCCAGGCAGCGTCTCCGCTGAGCACCCGGTGAGCTATCCAGCACAAGGGGATTTTCATCTCTGCCGAGATCTGCTGGCTTCAAAGTCTGCAGAATTTATTTGCATCCTTCATGAGGGAGCGAGCCTGGTGTATATCTTCCTCCTCACTCTCTCGGATCCTACCCCCCTTCCCCAACTGCTTTTGGGTTTGTTTATATGGTTAGCTCAGCATCAGCACAACGATTTGGAAATAAAGCAGCGGAGCTTCATCTTGCACTCATTGCATATGCATAGATTGGTGAGAGAGCTCACACTGGTGATGCTAAGCTGGGTGGGAGTTAATGGAAATGCATCGGTGACCTTATAAAACCTGCATCGGGAGGGTTAATAATGAGTCTGCAAAAGCCTGCCCCAGGCGCACCCAAGTCATTTGAGGTCGTAGATCCTCTGAGCACAAAGTGATGATAGTACTAATTTCCCAGCCATTTGGGCTCTTGCTCAGCTCCATAAGGCTTTTTTTTTTTTTTTTTTCAAGACATTTTTTCCCCTCTGGTACCACCGTGTGGGGTGTACGGGAGGAGGCGGATGGTGGCAGGCAGCGTGCAGCACCGGCTGCCCTGCGTCTCCTCCCTGGGGAGAGTCGCCGTGGGTCCCCGCCGCGGCTCCAGCGAAGCGCTTGGCGTCACAATGTTGCAGATGGAGCCGTGATCGCACCTCAGCTGTTCGGGCAGAGAGCCGGCGCCTTCCGCGCCATCACGGGTCTGCACCCTGGTCTCCCCTTCCTACACGGACATCTGAGTCTGCTATCAAAGACAGTCTGGGCCCGATCGTGCGGGGAGGCATCGCTAAAAATGCATGCAACGTTTTCTTTTCAGCCTTAATGCTTTTTTTTTTTTTTTTTTAACTTTTTGCTGAAAGCCAGAGAGTTTTTGATTCAATGACAGAAGTTGACATTTTTCTGAGGAACGCCTTGCGTTTTGGTGCTGAGGGTTTTTTATAGCTCGCTGGCCCGCTCGAAGGCAGAGGGATTGCAAGGCTACTTGTCACTGATGTTTAAATCCGTAGTGGGATTCGCGCTGCGCATTGGCCTTGTGCTTTTCCTTTGCAGGCAATGATGAAGCAGCAGCAAATTGCTGTGTCTGATAGACTTGAACCTAATGCAGCCTGTCTAGGGTGAAGTGGCCCAGCTGGGAAACGCAGGGAGCCGCTGGCAGAGCGTGGCTGAGTGCTGGTTCAGTCTAGTGCTGCTAGTGTGCAGCTGGGTGAAACCTTGCTGATTTGCACACATGCCAGATTGACATTTTTTCACCCAAAGTAGGTTGATCAAGATATATTTTCCTCCATCTTTACTCCTTATTTACCCACATCCTTTTCTTGTTTTGTCTCTGCTTGTGTTGTTCCTCCTCATGTGTGATATGGCAACTCCTGGTGTTAGAAACGTAGTATGTGCACATGGACAGCTTTGAAAGCAGGCTATCACATCTCTTTTAGACTGAAAAATGTTTGGGGCAGAGACTGTGTTAATGTTCATGGAGCATCTGGTCCTCTCCAGGTCCAATTCATCACTGTCTTGCAGTTTGCATTATTGCTCACACCAAGGGAAAGTGGGTGTGAAGCTGGAATAATAATGTTTCACACTTGCTTTACAGTGGTTTTGATATCCAACAGCATGCTAACCTATCAGAAAAGACATAAAGACATCAAGTAGTTGGAAGCTGAACACATACTCGGTTTAGAATTAACACGCAAATCTTTCTCAGTAAGGGTAATTAAGGACTATGCTTGATTCTCTATCAATGGCAAATATAGAATGGAGACTGGATTTTTTTTTCCCTAGCTTAGAGGTTCAAATCATTATACAGAAATTAATGGGTGAGAATCTCTGTTAGGCAGCAGCAAAGATGGCTGCAATGGTTCCCCCAGCTTTAATCCTCTCTGATGCTGCAAAAATCTTCAGAGCGTAGCTCTGGCATCACTGGGCAGCAGCGACATGTCCGTGAGTTTGCAGAGACCTGCGTAATCTCTGTAGTGTAATATGCCCTGCTCGTATATGCAGACGTGATGGAGATGCCATTCACAGGACTACAGATGTCAACCATGTGGCTTCTTTTCATGAACCCTAATAGCATAACTGTAGGGAGAACATAATGCTGCTGGGTGTATGTGAGGCTGGAGTCTGGGTTTCATGTTTGGGATTGGGCTTTCTGGTATTAAGGTTGCAGAACTTCACCGAGGTCTTTAAGGGGCCTGGCTTGCAGTGAGTCGGGCTGGGGTGCCATTTGTTCTGTTCCTGACGAGTGTTAAACAAGATTTATGTCTCCTCAGTCACTATTTAGTTATTGAAGAACATCACAGCCAACACAAATGCAAACAAAACTGTCTGGATTTTTGTTTATGCAACAGATCATTAGAAAGTCTGTAGGAAAAAATGCTTTGGTCTGTTAGATAATTAATCTGCATTTTAAGAATTGTCTAAAGACATATTTTCAAGATAGTCCATTGAGCTGCTGCTTATTCAGTCAATAATGCCTATATTTAATAGTCCCTAAGAATGTATTTCCATAATGTACTGCAAACAGTTGAGAAATCTGCATCTTTTTCTATCTTAAGATGTCAGTGCTTGCCCATTTTCTATGACAAATTTTTCCTGATGCTTGGTGAAAAATCCAGGCTTGTTAGCTTCCAACTGGTAGGGCTAAGAATAGGGAGAGAGGAGCCTTCTTAGAGCAACCCCCCGGTCCGCATCCCCTCAGACGCTGAAGGAGTTGGCAGTTTTCATCCAGTGTCGCTTGCTGGGGTGCACAAGATTGGCAGCAGTGCCCAAAAGGCACCCAAAATGTGTGGAGAGGGTGGGCTCAGCTGGTTCACAGAGAGCTCGGCCCATGGTCCCGCCAGCATCGGAGAGGCAGGAGCATGTCTCGGGAAGGAGGATCAAAGGTACGACTCGAGTCGCGTCTCAGCCAGCACTGTGCTATAGGCGTGACGGTCGGAAGCGGTGTGAAGAGCTGTAATCCCTGTGTAGCGTGTTTATTCTGGCAGGAGCCTCAAGCGCGGATGTACTGACACCGCTTGGCTTTGACGGATGGAGCTGGCGCTGCCGTGGTAGCTCTGCGCGTGCCCTGCGGCCGCGCGGGAGAGCCCTGCTCGTACGCGCCCTCCTGGCAGCTGGGGACTTCAGCTCGTGGCTCCGGCTCTGTTCTCGGCGTTGCCGCAGCGTCACGGGTTACCTCAGCTCAGCTGAGCGGGGTAACAGCCACCCCTGCTCCGGGTGGGAATGGGGGTTGAGTTGGGTCGAGCAAGCTTGTGTTTACAGTGGGAAAAGGGCAAAAGTACAAGACAGCTCTTGTCGCGGGGCTGGCATGTGATGACTTACTAATCCACCTGAGCCAGAGCAGGGAGTGAAACCCAGAGCTGGAGAAAGGAGCCCCTGGGAGGCACCGCGTCAAGGTGAGGAGCTGGAGTTTAATATCATTACCTTATCAATAACTGTCCGGTCTTGGGCTGTGTTGTGAATTCTCAGGAGTGTTAATGCTATCTTTGGCTGTCTAAGTGAAGAAATAATGAATATGAGCAGGAAGAGCGTTGTGTGCAGTTGTGCTATCTATGCCTTAAAAATGATCTTAGTAGACTGGCAAGAGATAAGGGAAGAGCTACAAGGATGATTTGAGGTCTGTAAAGCCTGCTGGAGAAGGGAGTGGCTGAAGCTCCATCTGTTTCTTGTAGCAAAGAGGAATTTGAAGGGTGACTTGGTTATTATCTGTGAGTATTTAGCAAGGGGTGAAGACTTCTGCTAGCTAGCTAGAGGTACAGAGGCAAAATACGGTTCTTTGGCTGGAAGCTCGAGCTAAATAAATTCAGATGAAGAAGAAAGGCCTGTGTTTTGTTGTTGTACGGGTTTATATTTAAGCACAGGAGCAAATTACACAGGGCATGACCTAAAGCAGCTCTTCAAGATATACCATTTCAAGTGCAAACTGTGGAGGCTTAGTAAAGGAGAACCCAGCATGAGTCAACAGCAAGTAAAACAAGGATATCAAAATGGTCATTGATTGTTGTCCTTCAAATCTATCAATTTCATTTTAATCTCTTTTTTTTGAGAGACTGCAAAATCTACCACAGTGTTGGGCTGCTATAGAGAGAAGATAGGGTTGTTATCAGCTGAGCCCATCTCTACGTCTGAACAGTCGTTCTTGCTGAGACTTTGTTTTCTGAGGATTTATCCTGTGTCTAAACAACAATGAAAAAAATCCCACGTTCTCAGTGTGATTAGGACAGAAACAGGTAGAATGAACTTGTCCAAAACCAGACCTATTTTTAGCAGGATGTTACAGCTGGGATATGAAGGGCTTTGGCTATAATCACTACCTATGGGTGTTGAAAATAAATAGTGATGAAGATTTGTCACTGTAGGGCACTTGGGACAAATAACCTTCCTGTGTAAAGGAGAAATGAATTTCAGCAGGGACCTTTCACCCTTACATCACCTATCTTAACTCCCTTTTCTCCCATCAGAGATGCTCTATGTTCTTCTCTGTAAGTTTTGTCATTTAAATCCCTACTGTGCTGGGTTAGAAACTCTGCAGTTGATGTCCCATTCAAATGTCAGTTGATGTCAGTAAATATCAGTGGCCCAGAGGGTGCTGTTAAATGGAGATGACTGGCTGCAGACGTTTTAGTTATGAATGCTATTGCTATGCTTCGTGACCACAAGATGTGCCTCAAAGAGGAGGCTAAAGACAGGGCATCTCATGATAATGTTTATAGGTGTTCTCTAAACTGTTGGTCTAGGACTCTATTGTAGCACGTTACTACTTCTCCGTCCTGTGTAGGAAAACTTGCAAGATGGCCAATGTGCTTCATTTTCTCATTCTTTTTCAACTCTTTGACTTGGTTTGTTGCAGAATCAAAAGGAATTTCTTTTCAGATGATGGCATTTAATTTTTTTTCTTTTCTCTCCATGTTTGGTGTTGGTGGACTGAAGAAAATTAAATTAGGACTGTATCAGCATGAGGGAAAGAATACCATTTGCAAAAACACATTTTGCTTAAGTTAGTAATATTGTAACTGTTAATTGAGTGTTCATTGATTGCCTGTCACTACCTTGATGTAATCTATTATTCTCATTTCAAGTGGATGGCCTACCACTGATTAAATAGTATAGCGGCTCTTGCAACACTTCACTGTCTTGACTATTCATTTTTTCTTCCCCAATGACTCCATTTTACTAGCTGTGCCATTAGCATCATCTCCTGCTCTTTGAAGTGATCTCCGCCTGTGCCATGCTCGTTCTCTCCCAAATACCTTTAATGCATCTAATACTTCAGGGTTTTTAAGTGGCCTGAGACAAGAACTTAACCAGCAGATGCATTTGAACTCAGTCCAAGAGCTGTTGTCTAGGTGGATTTAGGGTGCGAGTTTCCTCAGGAATTGCTTTATTTGTTAGAGGTTCTTTGTTGCAGAGGGTTCAATTATGGAACTGAATAGTGTTTTATGGGAATGAGGGAAAAGGAAAAACAAAAGCTAGTGTCATCCCAACAGCTCTTTTATGGAGTCTTTCACCTAAATGACTGAGCAGGCAGGTAATTGTGGGCGAGTCGCACAGGCTAACGGGTCGGTAGCAATGAGAATGTATGTGAGCTCGTGTAATGCTTTTTGCTGGAGGCTTGTCAGTACCTTTTCTAACACTTCATGAAAGCTCTTCAGGCTCCCCGAGGGCAACATGTGCATTCCTGTATGGAAAGATGGATGCCCAGAGTGAGCGCAGAGGCGAGCGGCAGCAAACCCGGGGCAGCGGCTGGGCCAGGCTCTTGCATGCGAGGGAGCTGGGGTGTCTGGATGCACAGGGCCCAGTGCCACATGTCCTACCATGGCTTCTGACCGTGAGAAGAGCAGCTTCCAGTAAGTCCCTTCACTACCCCTTTTCTTCACTCTTCTGGATCCATTGCATGGTCTGCTGTGCCCCAAATAATTACCTTTTCCTCAAAGAACACGACTTGTGGCACAACGTCCAGATGCCTGAAGTTTTGTGAATCCAATTATTTCTTCTGTCCTAAATTTTGCAGGAAATCTTAGATTTGCAGGGGGCTTTCCTGAAGCAATTGGCTAGTCTTCAAAATCTTTTTGCTGTGTTTAGTGGACTCAGGCATTTTTGAAAGATTGATTAACCTTTTGTGAGAGATTATGGTTTAACATTCATATAAGAAGGAAGGGGAATTAATATCCTTCCTACCATGCTGAGTATGTTTAAACTCCTGCTTTCAGCTTGTCTGACTTGGAATAGCTTCTAACTAGTACAAATGATAGAACAATTTATTTTGGGTGATGAGTTATGAGAATATTGCTCGTACGCCCAGAACACGACGTTTTCAATCACATCATCATTGCATTGGTAAGAAAAGAAAAAAAAGGTTTTAGTTTCTTGGCATGTTTATCCTTTGGAGGCTGAGTCAATTATATTGTATAAGAATTTACTCCATAGCTCTTAAGTCTCTGGATTATTGTTGTCAAGAGGAATATCCTATCAGGCTTACTCCTGCTGTTGCAAAGTTCAGGGGAGAGGAGAGGACAGCACAAGCTAAGAGCGTATTTGTAGGTGGCGTTCAGGAAGGTGACTTAAGGGTGTTGGTAAAAGGTACAAGCAAAGAGTAAAAAGAAAATCTGAGCCTTATTTGCAGACACAGATGTTAAAACAGTGGAGCTGATATGCTCTGTTTTCTTGCCTAAATGCAGCTTTTAGAGCTGTCACATATGCCACATAGAGCTACTACCCCTCCCTTGTTCTTTCTTGGTATGGGAACATTTGGAAGGGATTCCCAAGGTAATGGAGAGTTTGTGTCTATGCAGGTGTGTGTTTGCCAGGCCAGGAAATCCACTATTTCTAGGGCAGGATGTATTACAGGCCTTGGGATGACATATTCACAATTTACTTATACAGATGGAGTTGCTGAGCTATACATGCTGGGGTGCCTTTGTCACTGGATGTTCTGCTTGTTCCCAGCACGCCTGGTGACCTATACTGGGTCATTTAATGCAAACACCATTGGAGTTTTGGGTTCAGCAATTGCCTCGGTCACAAGCACAGGCTCTGAACAGCTTGGAAAGGTCATAACTTAACACTTGTGTTGGGGACATTTTTGGTTTTGCTGCTGAGTTGGTGCCGTGATTTTCACCTTTCTCTGCCTCTTTCTTGCAAAGCTTTGTCTTCCTCCCTGAAAAGCTCAGCAGATGACCTGGGGTCTGTTATGCCGTCTGTTTGGGCCGAGTGCCCGTGTCCCAGCTCGCTGAGCTGATGCTTTCTTGGCATCAGGTGTTTTCAGAAATCAGTCAAGCTTGGGAATGCTCCTGGGGAGGGAGGACCATTTCTCTTACTTCCAAGAGTGATGTTTCATTCCATATTCAAAGAACAGTATTTATGCATTTGTAAAGGATTTTCTTCTGTGCAAGATTTTTGGTCTTTATGGTCTTATGTCATCCCTCCCTAACACTGAAAAATCTGGGATGTGGAATCGGATATCTTCAGATGGGCCCTTGTTCTTTTGAGATAATTATTAATAGAAATTTCAAATCAAACTCCTATTTTTAAAAGAAGGTGCTAGTAAACTGAGCGAAGTGACTTTTTTCTGGTAGATGAAGGAAGCCATGAACCTGGATGTTGCCACTAAGATAACTAGCTTTTGATTTTTAATGCACTGCACATTTTTGTTCACTTCTTTTGCTGGATTCCCCTACTGAACTTTGCCTTGTGGGTGGAACAGAAGTTAGCCTTGTTAGAGCAGCTGAAACCTCTAATTACTGGAGAGACAGATGCGAGTGGATGAGAAGCATTTTTAGCCAGCTGCTAGGTGTGTGCTGCCTTCCTTTCCCTCCTTGCAGAAGTGTGTGCTTTAAACAGCAAGGAGGGTGTAAGCGTGGCTTGATTAGTGTTTGTGTATTATTGGTCTAGTCTAGCACGATGAGATGTGCTTGTGCACGGGTATTGGCATGTCACACGCTTGCTCCTATCCAAGGGCCTTCAGAGCTGTTTTGCATTTGCTGCATTGTTGTTTTGCATCTGAAATGAAGTAACAAGGAATATTTTAAGATGCACAGAGTAACATGGAGCCGCCGGGAGCAGTTAGTCAATGAGTGTGAGAAGACACCAGCCCTAATGATGACAGAGGAAAGTTGTTTATGGGATATGGGAGCAAAAGGCAGGGAACAAATGGATACAGCCTGCAGAGGCACAGGACGGAATTCATCAGGGGAGCAGGGCTAGCAAATAATTGCATATGCAGTTGTTAATGTCTTAGGTGATTAGTTAGGGCTTGCTGTCCCATCCTTCTTGGACAAAAGTGCCTGTGTGGGAAGGAAAAAGAAGGTTGCATGAACTAAAGGGAGATAAAGAAGCAGCACAAAGGGCGAAACAGCATTATAGAGTCGTCTGCAAGGATGAAAAAGAGGAGAGTAGTATTGTAATGGAGGCATCTATCTGGATTCCAGCTATCTGCAGTCAGGCGGTTACTGGCTAGGTGTTCAGTGTGTGTGAGAGGAAAAACAAGCCTCCTGCACACAAAATGGGGAGGAAGTTTGGCTGTCTTTTTTTCCTCTCAGTATATACAGATGCTGAGCTTTGAGGGATCCCTTGGCCCTTACAGTGCTGGGCAGAGGGCTGCACTCTTCAATCCACTGAGGTTCAATGGGAGGCAGCAGGACTGATTGATGTGAGAAGAGCTTTGAGATGCTGTCTGGAAGGCCTGCTGCCTCGTGTGTGCCCCAGCAAGCCGCTGGGAGCTTCCCCGTCCTTAAAGTGTGCAAATACCAGCGATGGTTGTTGGGAGGCTATTGCAAATGAGTGCGGTAGTGAGTTGTTCAGAAGCAGAAAGGCTCTCCAGCAATTCTGCTTCAGCAGCAGGTGTGATGGTGCCTGTCTTACTGGCGTTATTCGAGGAGCTTTTTTGCTCCTCATTTGCTTGCTGCCCAGCACTGCCAATCCCTGCCGTCTATTGCGCTGTTTAAAGCGAGCTCGCGTTGCCTGACCCTGGCTGGTGGTTGCTAGGTCCCGGATAGCTGGCGCTGCACCACTTCCCTCTCGTTCTGGTTTCCCAAGGCCGCAAGCCAGTGTTCCGGAGCTGGGAGATAAAGGTTGCACTCCCTACACCCACGTTTTCAGCACAGAGGCAGCGCTTTTGACTGGTATTCCTCTGGAAGTCACTAATTACATCATCTGAAATGGAAGCTGCTTGAATATGGAGGCATAACTTCTGTGTGGCCAATGTGTATGGAAAAATCAGGCCAGTGCCTTTAGACAGTGGCTGTTTCCAGCTGTTCCAGTTTTGGTTGCCAGTTTGAGGGTTTAATACACAGAGATCCTATTCGTGCTGTTGCATTAGCTGTGCTGTATGCATAGGCTAGGATGGCAATACAGGGGCAGCAAATTTCAGAGCTGGACTTGCAAAGGGTGGTTTGAATAAGGCGGCCTATCAATCCTATTCGGTATTGTTTGATTTATTAAAGCATGGGAACCTGCCGCCATCTCAGTGCTCAGCACGTGCCCACAGAAATCAAAGTGAAGCAATCTCGCAGACAGGGAATGAACTCTCCTCAAGAGCATGAATTGCAGCAAGAAAAATTGAGGCTGGACATCAGGAAACATTTTTGAACAGTAAAAAGAGTGAAGCACTAAAATAGATCGCTAAGGGAGTTTGCAGAGTATCTGTCACTGGAGATTATAAAGCAAAGATTAGACAAATGGCTAGGAAGCATTGATCTTTTTGGTTAGGCAGGTGGACTAACAGACCTCTTCATTTACTCCTGTTTTCAATGATTCTTTCATCAGCATCAGTGTAGCCATAATTGCCCCCTTGTTGGCGCCAGGCAGCAGGTGTATTTTTCCCCTTTGCGAGGGTTTTTGCGAGGCTGGACAAGCTGTTGGCACACTGTTTCTGTGGTATGTAGCTCCCTGAACTGCATCAGAGGGTCTAATCAGCACGCTGAAGTGTAAGTCAGAGCAGCATTCCCACCAGCAGGTCACCTGGAAGATGTTTCCTGGCACTCCTGTAGGGTAAGGAAAAGCACATGAACAGATACTAAAGTTACACTCAGCATTCTGCTCTGTCAGAGATTTTCTAGTAACCTTGGGCAAGTCATATTAATCTCCTGAGCCATAGCCAAACACAAAGCAACAGAGACATCCAAGTTGGGAACCCAGAATGAGTTATGTTGCTGTACAGTCAGTGGATGAGCAAGATGAGTAAAGGGAAAGAGGTCTGGGTTGTATCCTGTGATTCCTGAGGACAAAAGCAGGACCAAGCTCACAGTAATAAACCATTTTTACTACACCTGAACACCTCTGTACTTGGCCTGGCACACTGGAAGCAGTTCTGCTCCCTGTGGCGTGCAGTCTTTTCTTTCAGGCAGGTTTTATGTAAATTGGGAAGGGCATTGTATGAAAAGTTATACCTCAAGACATTGGGGGTCTCAAGAAGGAGAGAAAAAGTACATTTGGAAAATTAAATAATTCCGTCAAGAGTGTGATAAATCTTTTGCTGTTTAGGAAAGTGAGAAATTAAAATTGCAAAGCAGGCAGCGAGGGAGCAAGACAGCATGCATGGCAGGGTTGGCTGGGTCTCCTGGCTTCGCAGCGAGGCTGTGCGAGGAAATCAGCAGAGAGACAGAGCTTGTTCATATTCAAAGACGTCAAGAAGCCATGGTATGGCAACGCTGTGGTCTTGGTTTGCATGTATAGGATAACTGCAGGCTCTTCCTATGCAATGCTAAGCCTGCTTGTGTCTGTAGTTATTTGATTTATTTATGAGTGTTTTTCCCTAGTGTTTGTAGTGCTATGATACAAGAGTGCTGAGAAGACTGGGGGGCATAGACATGTGTGCGTTACTGTCTGTTTTAATCTAGATCTCTGCAAAGCTAAGCTGCAGAGCGAGGTGCGGAGTCGACTGACGATGGAAATCCAATTTACAAATACATGAGCGCAGGGAGAGGCAAAGAAGAGGAACGGATGGGCTGTGCAGATTTGCCAAGCACTGGAAGGGACCGTAGTGTTCAAGGAATGGATGGGTGTGGGATAACTTGTCCTGCCTCTGAAAGGAAAATCACGGGGTGTTTTATTTGGTCCAGAGGGATGGCGCACTGCGTCGTAGAGGGCTGTGCCAGCGTTCCCAATGCATGAAGTGTGGGTGACGTTCTCCCTGTGCAAGGAAACTGCCTGTCGAGCGGGTCCCCAGGGCGGGCGCTGGTGCATGTTGTTTCGTGGACTGAGCGTCACCCTCCCCTGCAGCCCAATCCTGGCAGCTCCAGGGCCTCCGTTACTCCGGCAACTCCGGGCGCGCAGACAGCCCCGGCAGCTGGAGTCAGCTCCTTGTTCCCGGGAAAAATGCTCCCATTGAGGAGCTGAGCCCGGCTCCCGCTGCACCGCGCTGGCGGCCCTGCGTGCGCTTCCCGGGGACGCGACGCTCCGCTCGGCTCTGCCCTCCTTCCGCCGGGACGAAGCAGGCGCTGCCTCTCCCGTCTGCAAGCTCAAAGGGGTGACGAAGGCGCTGGGGATGTGCCGCTGCTGCGGGAGGGCAGGAGCTGCTCGGAATGATAATTGGGTCTTTTTTTGTTGTTGTTTTTTAAGAAGCTAACAGGCTACTGCACAAAGTAATTAACTGGACAGATGGATGCAGCAGAATTTGTAAATGTTGACAACAACAACAACAAAGCATTTTTTTCTTTTATTTTTTGATTAAAGGGCTTGTGTCAGCAGAAGGGCTCCAAGTTGGGACTGGCTTTCAGGGAAGCAGCTGGAATAAAGGAGAAATTAAAATATAAAAATAATCTTAATAGCTGCCTGTGATGCAGGTTTCTTGTGCTGGCTACAAGTTTTGCCAAAGAGGTGGAAGGGAGAGGGAACAAGCCACCACTTCAGTATGCTTCATTGCTTGCATATATGTTTACCTTGTCTGTGCAGAACATCCCCTTGCTTGTGCCTTGAAGGGGTGGTTTCCCACATGTGATCTAAACCAAAATGTGGAGAGCATGGCCATAGGTAAGAAGCTCCTTAGGCATAGGTAGGCAGCTCTGCCAGACTTGCTTGCACTTGCTTGCTTGCACTCGGGACCATGCTGCGCTGTGCAATGAGTCTGTCCTAAAATGAGAGGAGAACAACAGTGCTACTCATAGCAGCTTACGGCTCAGCGCTGCTCTTGGTTGGTCCAGCAAGGCTCGGGGGATGTAGAGCAGCTCTCCTAGACAGAACCTCTAGGTTAAATATTGTAAATGCACTGAAAGAAGCTTGCTGAAAATGTGTCCCTGCGCATACAGATGGCAAGCAGTGTTTCAGCTTTACTGACAGCTCCCGCGCATGTTTGTGCCTTCCAGCACTTGTTGCCCTGACCCTGGTCCTAACCCTTCTGGGTCTCTGCAGATGGAGAAGGCATGTCTGGATGCCCCAGGGAAACTCCGTCCCCGAGCTCCGACGGCATGTCACCGGGATGCCCGTTCCCTTCGTTTTCAGCAGCACGGATGGGTGCCCTCATTAGGGCTGGAGTAGCGTGGGTTGGAGCACGGGGTTGTGGCACTGCTGGAATAAGCACAAAGCTGCTGCAGAGATACTGGTGCCGTGCAAAAACATCTCCCTTATTAGCGACCGAATTTCGCTCTCTCTTTAATTAGCAGGCGGGAATCAGGATGAACTGTAACAACTGCGGGAGCGAGGGGATGCGAGGAGAGGAACTGATAAAAGGCGCCTTTGTATTAGTGTGGCAAATTTTATTAGAGCAAGAGGGTGAGTGAAACATGACAGGCGAGTGGTGCGTGGTGCCTCCTGCATTTGTAATGACCCCTTCTCCAGCTGGAGCATCCATCCTCTGGCTGCCAAGGGAACGCCGGTGTTGAGCGGGTCAAATACGGTCAGGAGGGCAGGGAGCCCCAGTGGGGAGGACCTCCCCTGTACCGGGCCTGGCTAATCAAGTTAGAGCTGATTTATAGGGCTGTGATTAGAGCTTTTAATAGCTTGATTATAGCAGCACCTTTCCTACTGTCTGTGCTTCTGGTTTCCGTTTTCTCTCCCTCGTAGAGATACCCTGCTGTTCCCAGGAGCTAATAATTTGCTGCTGAAGGTGGATTGGTTTAATTAATTGCTCTGAGAATGGTTGGTTCAAAAAAAGAAGATGCATTGGAAAAGTCTTTCAGTGTTTTTTTTTGTTTGTTTGTTTCAGAAAAAGGTTCTGTGCCTTCCCCTCTCAGAAAGAAGAAGCAAGAAATTGTTTAAGTTTTGGATCTAGCAGTCTGAATTAATGCTGAAGGTTTGTTCTGTTATTTTTTGGTTTTGTTTGATTATGTTTCCTTCCCTGCTCTAGGTGGGACTGTAGGACATTATTCTGACCTTATTTCTTGGTTTCTTCTTCCTTTTGCTTCACCTGTTGTTCGCGATGAGGATGTGTTGGCCTGATGCCACGGCGATGGCACCTCACGCACAGAAGGGCAGTGCAAGTGGATGTAGCATCCCCTTGCTCTCCTGTGTCAGGGATTTGGCCTGGATTTGGTGGACAGGTGGGGCTGGGGACAGGCAGCTGGAGCGTGGTCCTCCCCTCGTCTGCCTGGAGTCCCGGTGAGCAGTGACTTGGCCTTTTTCCACTTAGCACAACACCAGCCTGAGGACCTGGATGCTACCCCATATCCTTGAATCCAAAGTCACCAGATCAGGCACCAAAGAGGCGGTGGGAGAAGCAAAGCTGAGAAGAGCAAGGATTGTGTCATGGGGGTGACTTGAAAAAGGTGAAAATCCTGCTGATGCATAGCAGCAGCAAGGTATAATTCTCCTTCAGATCAGGTTAATCTGTTTTTAGCCCACTCATGGGCTGCCAGGCTTCACAACAGGCAAAGGAAGCAAAATCTTGAAGTCCTTTCCAGCCATTGTAGCTGTAAAACTGACTTTACAACAAACTACTTGTTGTGGATGAATTGTCTCCAATTAGACTAACTGCTTGTGCTCCTTTTATAGGAAAAGCCTCCAGTCATTTCTGAGTGGCTTTATTGTCAAAGTGGGATGATGTAAACAGGTAGGGCCTGTGTGTCTGAAGGGGCTTTCGCAGGCAGGGGGATCACTGGGCGTGCAGCCCTTGTGCTGCATCCCGTGGAGTTGTGGGGTCTGTGCCAACATGTTTGGGTCGCTGATTAGTAAGATTAAAACGAGAGGAAAAAAAAAAAAGTTTGACTTGAATGTAACAGCTCTGCTACAAGCTGGTTTAGTTCATTATGGCTGGGTAATTAGCAGGCAGGCTCTTATATCAGCTGGAGCTCAGAGGCGCGAGGCGGAGCGGGGCCAGGGAGCCAGCCTTGGTGCGCAGCGGGGCCGGAGCGCGCGCGAAGCTCCCGCGTTGGTGCGCGGGGAGACGCGGTGACGGGTGCAGCCCGCGCCTGGGGCACGGCCTCGCTCCTGGTGATGCTGGCATGAACTGGGGCCGGGCCTGGAGGAGAAGGAAGCATCTGCCCAGGCTCAGTTCCAGAGCGCCTGGATCCAGGGACTCCAGGTTACCTGGCAGGGAGAGTGCTGGGCCTGGAGGAGGAAAGCGGTGCTAAGTGTACGGAAATGCAAGTGTTTATAGCTCCCTAGAATTGTTTTGCATTGCACTGGGCTCTCTTCTTGCATTTCTGCAGCCTTTGTCACTAAGCAATAGATATCAAGGAGTGGAAATACCCTGAGGGGGATGTGGGAAATAAGTGACAGAATCAGGGATGAACTGAGCCTGCCCATTGAATCCTTTCCTGGCTGAAAATGCAGAATGTTAGGTAGCCTGGTAGCAAGACAGGTCAGCCAGGGCATCAGCTTTGAGGCAGAGCAGGGGGGTTCTGAGCAGTGTTATTGCAGGAATATTCCTCAGGCCATTAAGTGGAAGGAAAAGCAATAAAATTTTATTTGTAAAATATATGGATAGTATAATCAGTGGGAGCATTAGCTCTTATTAACTAGCTAGTCTACTGATAGACTAGCTGTCCCAGACTGGAGGCATTTCTAGGGCACAGCAACAATGGCACGGGCGGGAAAGGCTGCTCTGGGCACTGCTGCTTGATTTGGCTTTTAGCCCCTATTTACCTGACAAATATATATATGGCTGTGATGCTGCAATCCCATCGGTGTGGATAGGATCCCCTTGGGCCTCTCCCCAGTGTTGACCTGGCTCTAGGGCACATGTGACACCAAGGAACCAGGATTGTCCCATCTCCTCCCTCCTTTCTGTGGGCTTGAGTAAACATGTGAGAGTTGGAGGAGGATTGCAGAATGGCAAAAATATGTGCATGGGAAAACGGCTGCTGTTTTGGAGGCGAAAAACAAAAGCCGTGTTCTTCCTTCTCACTGCCTCTTTTCCCTTCTGCTCTTTTTTTCTTGTGTGTTTTTTTTTTCTTTAGTAAGAGCTCTTTTCTGTAAGTAAGCTGTAATAAAGGAGAGCAAAAGCTGTGAAGGTTACTTAAGGAGTTTGTGGGGGAAACTGCAAACTTCCTGGCGGGGGGAGGATTGCAAATACAAAAAAAAAAAAATATTTTTTTTGGAAGAGGGCCATTCTTTTGACAAAACCTGTTTGAGGAGTGCTCTCCAGTCGAGGCTGCAATGCGTTTGGCCTGGGTCCTGTGCAGTCGCAGCTCGTTATTCCTGAGGCGCGGGTCCCTCCTCATCCGAACGGCCGCGCGCAGGGCTGGCTCCCAGCGTGTCGTGTCTCTGTCCCGCGGCAGCGGGGAGGCTGCTCTCCTCTCCCGGCCCCGGCACATCCCATGTGGGAGCCATGGGCAGGAGGAACCGCTGTGCAGTTTTCCCCGTGGGGATGCAGGGATGCTGCCGAAAGGCCGCTGTCCTGCTGCACCGTGGGGCACCTGTCCTCTCCTGCGGGACGTGGTTCATCCCCCAAACCAGGTGATGGGCTGATTGGTCTGCAGCACCTGCTGTTTATTCTCCCTGCAGTGGACGGGAGCGTTTTGCCCATGTTTGTGGGCGCGGGTAACCGCAGTGCAGTGCCGGGACGGCTCTGTTGGCTTGCTGGCTTTGGCTCTGCTCCTCCCCGAGCACCTGCCTTTCCCCCAAATTTATCTTCACACCTCCTCCTGCCGCTGCTGTCCCTGCCAGATCATCTCCACATTCAGAGTGGGCGTCCCTTGACTTCTTTGGAGCTATTGCCTTGAAGACTCCTGTCCCACCTGATTTGGGGTGGGGACAAGGCTGCTGCCGCTCTGTGAGCCTGGTAGAGCTGGACTCCAGATGTCCCTTTGCCATCCCTTCTCTCTGTGACCTTGGGAAAACAGGTCCAATGCCAGTCAAGGCAGTGCTTGGGCATGTGGTTAACTGCCAATTTGTGCTTAAGTCCTATCGATTTCAAGATAAGGCCTTTCTTTATCTCAACCTGCTGTGTGTTATCACCACACCATCCAGGGAAGCTAATGGCACTTTTTGTTTTCTGCCTTTGAGGCCTTAATGCCTTCAATGGCTCTCTTGGAAGCTCTGGTCGTGAATATGAGGGGAGTAGTTAGACTGGTTTTCTAACTGAGGCAAAGCCATTTGCATTTCACCCAGGGATCATGATGATTGCGTTAGAGATGGGCATCTCTCCGTGAGAACTGTGACCATGTGATAGGGGTAGCAGGGTACTTCATCCATCGGTGCCTGCACTTTCCACCCCGGTGTTGTGCTTGCTCCCTTCCTCGCCCCTTCAGCCCAGGGGGGACAGTGTGGCAGCTGCTGGAGTCGTTGTCCTCTGCTCTGGCTTCTGCAGCAGTGCTAATGAAGCCAACATTGAAGGACGAGTTGGCTGCACTTCTGCATCCCCCGGAAGCAGAGCCAGGTTCTCCTGAGCCCAATGGGCTTGCACGGAACTCTCAGGATCTTTATGACTAACAGCAGGTAAAAAAGAAGACCCACAACGCCCCAGCTCCAGTGAGAGCTTACAGGGCTGGCAGTTAAGGTAGACACAGAGAGAGTGATGTGCTTTTAACAGAGGAAGCCGGGCTCATTTGATCACAGTAAGCTGCCAACAGGAATGCTTTCTGAACCATCCTATTTTTCTGACTACTACTACCTTTTAAGCAAAGCTGGCAGGGAGAGTCTGAATAGCGAGGTCTGGAAAGTTTGTATCCTGATTCACCAAGTCAGGGTGGCTGCGTCTGCAGCCCTACACTCATCAAGTCAATGCAGGATGTAGTTTGAGATGATTATGAGGGATCTTCATGAAAAACACAGGCCTAGGTTATCCTAACAGGGAGGTAGAAAAGATGGCACTTGCACAGCAAGGCTGCCGGCAGCAACTTTGCATCTCCAGACTGCCCTTTCCAACTGGGGAGGAGGGAAAATTACCATCTTGTCTGCTAGGATGAAAAGAAAACAAAGTATGAATGGTCATAATTTAGTGGGCTCCCGGGTAAATTTGTATTTCATTCTGATTATTGACTCCATTTCCTAATTGTGGCAATAAAAAGGAAGAGTCCATCTTGTAAATGCAAACGGTATTGCTGATTGTTATTTAATTAGTTGATTCCAGTGGTCGAGGGGTGAGCGTGGAATTACAATTGCAGCTCGTATTATTTCACTGAGATTGCAGAATTAATTAGGAAGACAATGGGATTCTTGATTGTTGATGTCTTAAGAACTCATGACAATAACTTTCAGACTGAAGCAGCAACCGAGGGCCACGATGGCTTTTCCTCCTGACACCCGGAGCAGCGCAGTGAGACGCGAGGGGACAATGTCCCTCTATGGTGGCTCTTTGCTCCTGCTCCATGCTCCTCGGGAGGGGAAGCTCTGGAGAGGCTGTTGGCGGGGAAGTTTCCGACAGGAGAGCAGAGCAGCTCTGCAGCCATCTGTGCAGGTGTGCTTGGAATAGCAATGTCCCCCTGGGCTCGGCATCAGGCGCCGCAGCAGAGCCTGTCGGCGGAGTGACACGAGAGAAGAAGTCCTCGGAGGAGGCGGCGTCCGCCTCTTGCTCACCAGCGTGCAGTGCTTGTCCTCCCTTCGTGAGATCTCCCCTCTCCCCCGTGGCCATGCCGGATCCTGGGATCCTGGGCAGGGAAACCAGCGCAGGAGGTGGCTGCTGCCATGGACAGTGCTGATGCAGGAGGTGACCTGGCTGCTTGCTACTCGTCATGGGGTGGCCTCCTCTGAGCCAGCTGGCTCCTCCATGCTCAGCCAGGCTCGCAGGTTGTGTGCTATGGGACACTTTTGTGCACTGGCAAAGTGGTTGCACGGCTTGCCCGAGGGCTAGCATCCGCAGAGTCTTGCTTATGGCATCTGGAGACCAAGCTTCACCTGACAAGCTGAGTCCAGACAGGAAGAAATCCCTTCCCTGCTTTTGATGTGCAAGCTTTCCTCTATGATGAGCAGGAAAATGGTGTGGATGCATCATTGAAGCGAAGCCATCAGGAAGGACAAGGTAATTTAAAACCAAGCTTCAGTTACTGATGTAGGTTAATTCCTAAGTATCATGAAAAAATAGCCCCTGGTATTCATTGTCGCACACTATAATTGGAGCTGAGAGTAGATATTTATGTGGCTTATCAGACTTTCTACAGAGTTTTAAGTGTAAAAGCATAAATGAATAGAAAGTTATAAATTCTTGTGCTTCAGGATATGACCTAACTTCTGCTTAATGAGAGTCTAGAAGAAACTTATCCTCAGGACAAGCTGACTCTCCTGTCTTGACACTTTCTTCTGAAGAATTGAGAGCTGGCTGCAGTCGAGACCAAAGGGACACCAGTGTGACCCGAGGGGGCTGCGTCTGTGCTGAGCAGTCGTGTGTTTTGCTAATGACCTATGTTCCCTCTGCCCCAGGAGCCGCTGCGTGCCGCAGCATCCCGCCGTGATGGCTCTGTGCAGCTCTTGACCTGAGCAGCATTAGCCTGCCCCGCTCTCGCTGCTGTTGGTTCAGGATGGCTTGCATGCCTGTGAGAATAGAGCCGACAGAGCAAGGTCTTGCCCTGTGTCCCTGTCATCACGACATGCTGGCTGAGGACACCGGCTGGAGGGAAAGTCCATTTGCCCAAGTGACCCTGCAAAAATATCTCCCAGGGTGAAGAACAGAAGGCTTTAAAAACTTGGCAATTTGCAAATGTGACCGTGAAAGTGATGGGCAGAAGGCATTGAGGTTTCTCTCTGAAAATGTTTGCTTTATTGTTTTTTCTTCTCTCTTTTTTGTGATTTTATTGAAAATGTGTTTCATATAATGGCCTTTCAGCTGGTTTATTGTGATGTGGCTTTTATTCTAGCTGACTGAGTATTTGTGGGGATATTACTGCTTTGCAATAGAGGAAACCACAAAACAGGTTTGCTTGAAATACGTAGAGGCGGGGAGTTGTTATATTAAAGCAATCATCTTTCCTGACCAAACTTGGCTTCCTCTTTCATGGGTACTCTGCAGAGAGTTGTTCCTTTTTTCATGTATGCCTTTTTATTGTCAGGATTAATTTTTCAGAGAGGTCTTCGTAAGGTGAGTGTTATCTAACCTTCCATTTTAGAGGCATGAAGCTAGATTTTCTCGCCTTCCCCCAACCAGCAGCAGGAGAGGGGGGGAGACTCTTGGGGGTGCACAAGCAGAGCCACGGGGAGCTTGGTGCAAGGTTGTAGCAAAGAAAGGAAGAGAAAAATAATGTGATTTCCTTCCCCCTCTTCCTTTTTTCCCTCTGTTTTTTGATGTTGGGATGCTTGAAGTGCTGTTTGCTTGGATCAGTAGAAAAGGCTTGTGGCATCAGTTTCTTCTCTCTACCCAAAGTCATTCTGGAGTGCAGAGCTGCTTGAAAAATCCTCTTTTTGTAGTCTAGTGTTGTCTTTTCCTCTGTCCCTTTTTCATTTCTCATCCTGTTTTCTCCCTGTAGCTTCTCCTCGTCCCTGACAAACATCTCCCCTTTCTCCCTGAAAGCACCTTCTCTCTTGCCATTGACTGATTTTCGTCTTCAGGCCCCAGAACATCTTTAACCTCTATTCCCCCAGGGACAAGGAAAATGTATTTTTTCTTTTTGCTAGCAGCAGTTGCGCTTGGTGGGGATGGCAGGGGGTTGAAGGACAGTTTTGCTCTGGATATGGCTACCAGGGGATCTTCGGGATATCATGGTCTGTCTTGGTACATTTCCCTTTTTCTCCTCTTTCCTCCGGGGCTTTGTCCACTGCAGAAGACAGCGCAGCCACACTCTGTTCCCGGAGTGCAGGAGGCCAGGAGAAGGAGACATTGATATGACAGGGGCACGGGTGAGATCAGACTTGGTGCACGTTGGTGGTCATGAGTCTACCAGCCAGGAGGTGTGAGATCAAGAAGCCTCAAGGGAGAATGAGATAAATTGGAGAGATGAAGAAAAGAGCAGCAAGGAGGATGAAAAACACAGGGAAGGGGAAATGACACCCAGTGATCTGGCAAGGAGCCAGAGAGCAGTGTTCCGCACAAGGGGAAACTGGCAGGTAATTTACAGCCTTCAGAAGAGGAAAGGGAAATGAAAAGGGGGGAAAAATCTTCTTTGTTTGTTGTTGAAAAGAAATTTATTTGCAATGAATTAGTTGAATTGCGTCTCACCAGTCCCCTGATGACATGAATCTCCAAAAGCCAGTGATAAGGAAGAGAATCTTGCTTGATGTGGGACTGTGTGGCACCTTCCCGGCTCTGGGAGTCTTGGTCCAGGAGCTCTTACCCAGCACCTGGGAATATGCTAGGCTGGACAAGGGTGATGGAGGAAATACAAGAGCTGAAGCTGAGTCCTGGCCAAAGGGCTGCTTGGGGTTAGCTCTTCCAAGCAGACCTTAGGATGCGCTGGTGATTCAGCTTGCTTTAGGCTAGAATTGGCCTTGCGTGAGCTTTGGGAATCTGGGAATAACATAAAGGACGTGTCCGGATAGTTTGTTCACTGCCTGATCAGTCGCTGTCTGCTTTGACAGGAATATAGATGCAATGGTTCTTTTTCACTCTGTCTGAAATTGCTCTGTAATAACAATAGGACCAGCAGAGGCATTTTTATTGATTAAGCAATTGAGGCTATTTGTCTTTACAAAATCAAAAATAGAGAGGTGTCTTTTGCTTCCTATGTATACATGGTACACATTTATTATGGGCAGCAGTCTCTGTAATCAAGCTGATGCTTATGATGGACTGGTTTATAATAGTGGATTGAGATGGCATAATCGGAACACTGTAGATGTGCTGGCTAGCAAGGGTTGCAGTGGAGGCAGCCTGTGAGGACAGGGTGAGAGCCCTGGAGCTGCCTTTTGATCCAAGGGCAGAGCTACTTCTGGGACGCCTGAGCCTGTTCTTTCTCCCTGCCATGTGCCTGTGCTTTCTAAGATGTTCGATCGAAGACCATTTCAGCTATTGGAAATCTTGTAGAGGCATCTGTTGCTTGACCCTTACAGCTCTCCAAGGTTTGGATGTCTGTGTAGAGCAAGATCGTCCCCAATACGCTCTTTCTTTGGCACATGAAATGTTCTTGTTCTGTGATTCTCTATGCCCTCCTCCTTGTTTTGGCTGAATTGGTTTCTAGGTGATATTCCTGTTGTGCCAGGCTCAGGGCAGCCACATATTGCCCTGCCTATTTGCACTACTTCTACTGTAATGAGGGGCTTGGAAGTTATCTCTGAATGCATTTGTTCTTACAGATTTTCTTTTGTTTTATTTTAAGGTGAAACATGAGTCTTTGTTTTTGGAAAGCAAAAATGTAGAGAGGAGCATTTCTCTGCAAGCAGAAACATGTTTGTGAGGGAGCTTGAATGCCTGGGGCACATACAGACTTTCTGAGGACAGTCGCCGAGTGTGGGTTTTGTAACCTTTTCCAGCTGTCACATATGAGAACTCTCTTACACTGTTGTGTCTGACTGAAGCCCTAGCTTTGGGTGGTGAAAGGGGCTTATTTTGACAGGTCTATGTTGTTTTGGCAATAGCCAGGCTCCCTCAGGGGTCTGCATTTCCCTTGGGTTTCCTAGGCAGGAAAAACAACCCAAGGAGGGACCTTACATTACCAAGAGTGGGTGGTCTGTTTAAGCGAGGCAGCTTGAGTTTGACTGAATTATTAAGAGATCACTTAAATACCAACACTTGGTGCTGAGCTGCTTTTTTCTACTACTTCAGGGCTTGGTATAAAACCTCTTTGGTTATTTGGCCGACTGAGACTGATGTGCTGTATCCATGGTATTGTGTTTGTCCAGAACTGGAAGCTTTGGCACAGAGATTGGAGAGGAACTAGTTCAGCACGAAATGCCTTTGTAGGGGTGTTTGTTTATACTGTACCTTAAGTGCACAGTATGTCTGCGTATGCTGCGGGTACCTTCCTCTCCAAGAAGTGGCGTGTTTGGCTGAAGACACTGTGTGCTACATAGATATGCATTGCTCTGTTCTCTTGGGTGATGAGTTGAAGGAATATTGGATGTTAGCCCAGAAAAGGACCTGAAGAGAAGCACGGTCCCCTGTAATTACAGATACCTTTCTTGAATGCTCCCTTTGGTAAAACTTAGCAAGCTGTATCTTAAATGTACTCCTGCTTCTTCCCTTGGTAGTTCTTGTGAAGGATGGTCCTTGCTGCTCTAATGGGTGGGAACATCTTCAGGATATCAGCCTAAATTAATTTAGAACTTGCTTAGCCCCATTAGTTTTTGTGCCAATATTATCCCTGGGCAGAAATAGTCGTGAAGAGGAGCTGTCCACTGAGCAGATCTTGGTTTGTAATGGTGCAGAAATGTCTGTGATTGCAGCAAGTGCTTGTGAGCTGACCTCACTGGGTTTTGCTTGAGATGCCCTTTCAGGAGGATGAGGTGAAGCCCATAATGCCTGTACCTTGCCACTGTCCAGAGCGCTTCTTCAGAATAACTTGGCAAACTTGGCCAAGTTAAAATGATAGTGAGGATAAGCAAACAGAACCAATATTGTTCATCAGAAATAAGACGTTCTTTTGTGGCAAGTGTCTTTCTGACGTGGCAAGCTCCTCGGCGTGGGTGAGCAGAGGCAGAATTGGCCTAGTGTGCTTCATGCATCCGGCTGCTGCCGTTGACCGCGACTGCTCACACCCCTTCCGTGCTTGCTGCCTTCCTGCAGCAACGCTCTAGGCTTTGCGAGGTCGCCTTTGCTTCATTTCAGAGTCTCCTTTCCTCCTGGCCTTGCTACGTCTGCCTTAATTGTGTGCTGCAACAGATATACATGGTAAAATAAATGAACTTTTTACAGCAAAAGAGGAAAAAAGAATTAAGACAGATGATCCCTCAGCAACAGCTGTTTGGAGAAAGAATCCTGCAGAAACTGTTCCCTTCACTAATTAGAAATCTGCTTTCCTTTTAGCAAGGAAAACGTCTGCGTTCTTGACTCCTGTTCTTGCTTCTAATTACTTCTTGATGAAATGAACAAAGACACCGTTTTTCATAGGCTTTACTTAGAGTTTCTGAGGCAGAGAATGGTCGATGGAAATGTCTTCTGGAGATGGCAAGCAAGAAAAGAGAATGAAATAAAGATGTGTTGGATGCAGCTACTGGCATTTGCATTTGAGTAAAAAGGGGTACATTTATTCCAGTGGGTGCTGCGTGAGCATTGGGTTAGAAGCAGTAATGGAGCTGACTTGTGGGACCTTCTGGTTCTTGAGGAAGAGGATGATGTCCTTTAGTGAAGACAAATGTGGGATGCAGCATCCCAGGTGGTGACACACACATTGACAGATCAGAGAGAGCGGAATAGATCCATCTAGTACTGCAAAACCAAGAGGCAATCAATCCTCTCCCTCCCCCAGATTAAAGCATTGTAGGTCAGCAGTTTCTCGGTGTGATTTTAGAAGTCTAAAACTGCTTTGGTTGTCAGAATAGCTGTATCCTGTGGGGGAAGATGAGTGAACCTGGGCGGAGGAGCAGCGGTATTGGAGAGCAGGGCATGGAGGAGGTCTGTGGATGCCGTCGGGCTTGCAGGGGGTTTACCTAAGGTGGGAAGTGTGCAAGGAGAGTTAGAGCGGTTGCGGAGAGGAGCCCGTTGCCGATGGTGGGTGGCAGCGAAGCGAAGGTGCGGCGCTTCTGCAAAACAAGAGCTGTGGGAGCGCGAGGCAGGTGAGTCATCCCGCGGGCACACGGAGCCGGAGCGCCGTGCCGTCCCGGAGGCTGCCGTGTCTTGGGATGTTCCCCTGCAGCCTCCTACCTGCAGAAGGGAGCAAGGGGAGGTGAGTCCTGGTGCCCTGATGTCCTCCTCTGCTGGTCCTCGCTTCCAGTGAGAAACGATTGCCTGGAGCATCCCCGGGGCTGGGCGCGCAGCGGCTGAAGCGCGCGGGCTGCTTGCACGCGTTGAGCCGGACTTAGCAAGTTCATCTCTCAGCAAGCTTAGGAAAACAGAGAGGTAGGGCTAAAATCCTAGGAAGGAGTAAATGTGCTGTTGGAGCCTCTTGTAAATAGCGTCCTTTGAAGGTTTGCACCTAAGTAGGGGTCTTGAAGTTACATTTTGCCGTTTAATTACAGGGGCTGTAACAGGGTCAGCTGGAGGGATGCCTCGTCCCCCTCTCTGGTGAGCAAGGAGCACCGCGTGGGATGGACCCACAGTGCTGCCCGTTTGGGTAAAGCCTCTTGGTCTCGTCTTTCTTGCCTCTTCAGCAGCAGTTAGTTTGTAATGCGGTAAAGAAGCAATTCAATTAGTCTGGGCAGTGAATTTCAAGGTAAGTGTTGGAAGCACCCTTGCTTGAAGTACCAATGTTTTTCTTTTTCTGCCCACTCTTTGCAGCAGCTGCATGAGCGGTGCAAGTAATGAAGCCTGGTTTTCTATGCGTTTTCTTCCTCATGGTTGGATTCATTGATATCTAAATAAGTGCAAACTTTGACTGAATGCCCCAACCGTGGAAGAAGCTTTGGAAAAAATTGTGTGGTGATCAAGGATGCCGCGAGGCTGCCTGTTGTCTGTCAGCAGCCTATTTTTATGCGACTTGAAGCATTTGGGAGCGCTGGCTCTGTCAGATTTGGCTGCGGTTGGCTAGCAGGTTTGAACACGGTGGTGGGAGGCTGACAGGCAGCTGGTCAGCGGAGCCGCTTTGCGTAGGAAAGCGGACTGGAAGCGTAGGTGGTAAAGAAGGAATTGAAGATAAATGCATAAAAGCTTTAAGCTAAGGGGAATTTCCGGACTAGACGTACCTTTAATATGACCCTGCTGGAAATGGGGAAGCCATTTGTTCTCTTGCATTTCTGAATTCTGAGAGGAGAAAGGAGGTTTGGGGAGAGTTTGGGATATTTTATTTTTTTATATCACTTGGGAATTGGTTAGTTCTAGAACAGCGTGAATAAACACATCCGTTAACGTGGTGACAAACAGGACATGGCACACAGGATGGGCGAGCGTGCTACTTAAATTAGAACTGCTCATTAACCATGGCCAGTGCATGCGATTTAAATGTGTCAGTTCTTGTTTTCGCTGAGTACCATAGTGCAGTTACCAGCATGTTATTTAAATGGCATATTTAAATGGCACACAGGATATTAAAAAATGATCCGTTTTTCCACTGTAGATAAAATCTCCCCAAAATCACATTACCTTCTCGGTGTTAGTCATTTTCAGGAGTGTGCTTAAGCAAAAGCAGTAATGAAAAGTGTGTGTGTGTGTGTATTTTCATGCTAAGAAGTGTGAGTGAAATATGTATTTCCTCTCACATGCAGAAGGATGCTGAAGCGCTGCAGCATGCTGGACCTGCCGCTCGCCCAGCCAGCCCTACAGCTGATGAAATGGTGCTGATCTTCTCCACCTTTGATGTTTACCATCAAAATGGAGAACAAAACCAGCATATGTGAATGAAGTAACAAATAACAAGTGGCAAGTTGATAACTGTTAACTCAGATATCCAATTAATACAAGTGGTTAAATGCAGCGATGGTGGTGGTCTCCTTTGTGTAGAGGTTTGCCTCAAGCCTTCAGTGAAGTCTTGAAGAGAATAGCTGTGGAGAAGGGACGTTTTCAGAAATTAACAGTGACTTTCAAGCAGAACAGGTGATTAATGAGAACTTACTGCTCTTGATAGATAAATAAGGCATCTCTGCTGTTCCTGTGAGGGATGCTATACTTTCTTTTCTGCTAAATGATTCAGCTGCTCAAACTTGTCTGTGAACAAGTGGAGGTAAAGAGGAGAGAGAAAAGGGAAGAAGCGGCCCCTCTCAGCATGATTTATTGTCTGACTCCTTTATAAGAAAGTTTTCCATGTTGGAAAATGTTAAAAGCATCCTTATATTCAATATCACATTTTGATACATTTCATGCCTCATTTGCTACTGGAGTCAAGGGCAGCTTCACGTTTTTCGTGGCACAAGGCCCAGATTGGTCTATTTATTTATTTTTAATCACTATTTCTTTACCTATATCAATTTGGATTAAATCTTGGCAACCATAGCAACCTATTCCACTGGGTGGTTTCAGCTCTTGAGACTGTGGGAACATTTTGGCTTGGCTCATTCCCCATGGGATGCTATGCTGTAACCATCTATAAAGGATTGTGGTTAGTAGATGGACAAGAAACAGTTTTGTGCTGAGCATTAGACTGAGACAGGCAGCCCTGTCCATCATTGGCAGTGTCACTTTTAAACAAGAGGCTATTTTGTTTAACAGCTCGCATGATATAATGAGGGGGATTAAGTGGAATTTGCTGCCACAGTTAAGGGGAAGATGCACATAACTCCAGTTAATTAGAAAGGGATCAGTATTTGTCTTTGCCTTGATCTGTGTGGGAGGTTTTGGCTATTGCTGCCCACGCTGGGGCGCAGCAGCCGAACCCGGTTGCTTTCTGTATCCAGTCGCCAGCGCTGGCAGTGGCTCCGCTTCTGAGTGCAGGGAGGGAAGGCAGCTTGGGAGATGCTAATGGCAGCGGCGCGTCTCGGTAACCACAACTTGAGCTTGATTGAATTTCCGCTGCCTGCCCTTGGGTGCATCGTCCTCAGTTCCTGCGTTAAGCCTTGGAGCTTCTCTGGGATTTCTTTAACAATTGGCCCCTGGGTTGAGTGTTGGAGCATCTGTGTTGACTTTTCAGCAGAGCTCAGCTCTCAGATACGAACTTGCCCTGGATCTATTCCACTTGCTTTCACTAAGGCATCTAGTCTCCTCAAGTCAATGTAGAGGAATTGATATAGAGGAATCGATATCAAGAGCCTGCGTTCCCTCTGGAGGTGCTATCTCGACTGTGAGTCATCCTGATGGGGTCAGAATGTCTGACTGCCTCTTGACATTTTTTTTCTTTTTTTTTGTGCTTATGATCAAGGTGACTTCACATCACTCAATCTCACAAACACAGAGCCATCTGCAAAAGAAAAGAAAAAAAAGAAAAAAATTGAGCTCAAGATGCTCTGCCTAGAAGACACACGTTTTTGAACAGTGAGATTAATTAGAAACTATAATATGTCCCGTAAGGCTTGTGGTCAATTGTCCATGAATGGCAACTTTGCAGGGTGATTGCACGCTTTTTCTGAAAGGCGTGCTTTAGCGGAAACTGGAATGGTTTCAAGAAGGCCCCCGGCCTGCTTTTTTTGGGAAGGTGGCCTGGACGATTGCCAGAATCCATGCTGATCTTTAAGTGGGAGCTGGTTTAGCAAGAGTTCAGCATGAGTATGTTTTTCCATAAGCTCTTTTGAGCTGCTCCAGCTCTGCTGCCAAAGCTGAGTTCTTGCAAAGACGAAGAGGAGATCTTGAGGAGTTTGATGCAATGAGAAATTTTGCACCTAACCTACTGCTGTCATTACCCTCTTAGGTATGAGGGGAACACAGGGGTGGTCAGCACCTAGACATGAAATCCTCTCAAGTTTCAGTGATAATATCTAATGGACCTAATGGACGGACACTTAGTTGCCTTTAGAGAGACACAGGCACCAAGGGATGGCACCCTACATGAGCAAATTTGCACCTTCAGTCCATTGGCAAAAGTGTGTGAAAGATGAGGGCTCAGCTGACGGGAATGGATATGCTGTCAGGCTTGCGTTCCCTCCGCAGAAGAGCTTGCATCTGCTGGAGAGCTGCTAAAACTTGGGATCAGAAAAACATCAAAGCCCTTGTTTTTAAATCAAAGCATCAATAGGAATCAGAGACCTTATTAGTTCAAGAGCTCTTAGAAATCCCACCAAGTGCTTATTTGCCTTTTTAAATGTTAGTTACCCTTAGAAAATCTGGCCCAACATACTTGAATAATGCCTGAAAATGGAACTTGCACTTCTACATTGCCAGGTTGCCTGAAAACATTACTCAGGCCTCGGGTTTTTCTGATAGCCATATCAATTAAAAGCCTTTCTGCATCCTGGAGTCAGCAGATCCTTATGTGCGGCAGGAGTGCAGGATTTTACCCAGGCTGGCTTTTATGATTCCCATGCTCTACGAATGAAACTAAATTTAGTGAGGGAACCTGCCTTTCTTCCTCTCCTTCCCATACAGCAAACTAATTGAAAACAACATGAATGTTAATGATGCATTTCGCATTTGGAAGTTAGATGGGTGATTAATACATTGTACATAGTATATTAACGTGTTCTCAGGGGCATAATGAAGACAAAATATGCTCTCTGCGATGAGGTTGTTTGTTTCGCGGTGTGTTTCCTGGGTTGCGTGGTCCCTTTTTGTGTCAAAACGCAAGCTTTCCAGTCCGTGGGGCTTTGTTTCAAAGCATAATTTTAAATCAATCAATAATCTTTTATGTCTTACTCCCCTTTTCCCTTCCCCTTTGGGTTGTAACGTAATGCACAAAATGAATGGAGAGGTGAGGAAGGTAGAGGGAAGAAAAAGCGAAGGTGATGTGACAGGTTCCTGCGCTTGCAGCTGCCTCCTTTAATGTTAGTTGGAAATGATCAGTTATTGGGCAGAAGGCTAATAAAAGGCAACCTGTTAGAGCCGAGGGAATGCTTTTTGTCCTGCTCTGCTCCTTGACCGATGGCTGTCTGCAATATCCCCGTAACGCTTTTTTAATTACGGTGATAAATTGCTCTTGTGAAGTCTCTGGCGTGGCTGGGGGCTGAGGCTATTGATTAATCTGCGCAGCGGTCGGATGCATCGTGTGCATCCATGTGACAAGCAGAGATGGGTCCTCTCCGCCGCCCGTAGATGCCACGCGGCAGCCGAGTGGCAGCTGGTGCCTCGGCACGTGCCACCCTTGCGAGCCCCTGTCTTTGAGGGCACCTTTCCTTCCAGCATGAGCTGCAACTCAGGTGCTGCTGCGAGCAAGGGAGTTTGGCCCTTGGCATCATACTCTGATGGTCCTGGCTCTTTGCCCATGCAACCTCCAAACCCCTTGGCTTCCAGGAGGGCTATAATGAGGGCAGGGCTCTCTTGGCAGCCCTGGTCATGGGCCAGTGAGGCTGCCTTGGGGACAGCAGGGACCGGTGGCACTGAGGCTGGTGCCTAGTGCCTGACTGCCACCCGGCTGCTTGCAGCCTTGGTGAAGATCCTGGCCAGGCTGGGGGCTAGCAGCGATATCCAGCTCATGCTGCAGTATGGAAGTTGCACCTTTCCATGGTTTTGTTGCAGCTCTTTGAGTTGGCATGTAATGTTTTACCAGGAAAGTTTGGTTCTTGGAGGCCTGCTCTTTTAACGCAAGATCTGCTTTCCTTTTTCAGATTGGAGCAAGTCTACAATGTGTGTTTGTGGAAAAAACTTGCATGTAACTTAGGTGCAATGGTCAGAAAGCAGAAGGGAAACTGTGATTTTTAGCGTGACTGTTCAGCAACATTAGTTTACGCATTTCAGCTCCGGTCCTCTGTGATGGGAAGGCAAATGATTTCTTTTGTAATAAGGTACGTGTCTTATTCAGTGCCTAGGTGCACTGGCAAGGAAGCGTAGCATCTGTTGAACTTGTTGTAAATCTGCAGAGTCAGTAAACTTGCTATATCCTGAGAGTCTCTTAAGCCCACTGGGCTCAGAAGGCAGGACATGTTTGTGTGCTAAGGCTTAAGTATCAGTCATCACTAGAGAAGCCCGTGGCTCCACAACCTCCTGCTGGATCAAAATCTTAGTGTCAGCTGAGAGCCGAAGCTGTCCCCGAAATCTCTTGCTGTCTTGCAGCAGGCCCTTGGAGCACAGCCCCGCCACCTGCGCAGCTTCCTGCAGCTGCAGCTTAAGAGCAGACATAGACGGTGTCAAGCACTACCTTTGGCCTCGCTGCCGCCCAAGGACCACTCATGGTGATGAGCAACCGCGTGTCGGTGTCGCTCCGACTACTGGCGCTAATGAGCTCTGGGAAACGATGGTTTAGCGAGATCCGGTGCTTCAGTTAGAGCACTGTTGTCGTAGGTGGAAGCGTGTGGTTGTGAGTGATTATGCAACTCGCCCCAGGAAGGAGAATCACCGAAGGTATAACACATCTATAATTAAGCACGACGAATGGCTAATAAAAACCACACTTTTAAGTGCCATTCTTAGCCACATCTGAATTATTTTTCTTTTTTTTCATGATTATTTTTTGATGAATGAAAATTAAAATCCAAGAGTGGGTAAAATGTTCCAATGACAATGGCTGAGTTTCTCCAGGCCACAGGCAGCCTTTATTAATAGCATTTGGCACTGCTATTTGCAGTGGTTTGGCTCTAAAGAACCCCAATTCTATGCCGTTTTTAAAGAGGTGAGGGGGAGGAATCAACCCATAGTAATTATCACTTGGAAAGTTCAGTATTTATCGACTTTATGAAGGATGATGAATGAAAAAGTGCTTTATTAATTAAAACATGTAAAATGCCTTTATATATATTTATCAGAACTAGAAAAATTTATCCTGTCCTGGCAACTCCCAGCTCACATTTTCTCCCTCTAGGCCATGCATTTGGGTGCAATCAGCTTCATCTTTCTCTGTTTTCTCTGGGATGGTAATAGACTCAAACGAAGTCCCTTGTGCATCTTGATGGCTTCCTCTACCTGGTTTGCTTGTCTCTATCTCCCCACTTCAGCAGCATTATCCTGTGGCTGCATATATGATTTTAACCTCGTGTGGCTTGGTTGTTTCCCAAAATGACTTGATGCTTTGGATCTAATTACTCTTTCCATACTAATGCAGCCAAAGAGATACCACTATGGATTGTAATAGCCCCATATGGGAAGCTCTCTGTTCTATGGTTCTGAGGAAAACCATAACATCTTTCAGGATTGTATAATAAAATAATTTTATCCTTCTCCTGTAATTACCAAAGCTAGCTGTGGTAGGAGGCAGGATTTACTGCCCCTCTTCTCTAGCAAGCAGGGCTGTTCCACTGACCTTCTGCTTCAGCAAACTTGTGAACCTGGACATAAATCTGTAGCTGCTGCTTCTCCCTTTGCGAACTTAGTGATCTCACTGCTGCCTTGTGTGCTCTCGTCTCTGTTGCATGTCTGCCTGTCTCTGGTAGGGAATGTTTCCCATTTTATTCAGGAATAAGCAGTGGAAATGGAGGCAGTGAGTTACCGTGAGGGGAGGGAACAGGATGGTTGCAGAGCTAAAAATGAATTTCTGGAATCCCAATTCAATAGAGCAAGTGATCGCACAGTGTGTGTTATCTTTCGCAGCCTCACTACCAGGCGCAAACATGCACCCACCCACACAGTCGTAATCTCAGTTACTGTGTCAGACATTGCTGATGGGTGAACCCTGAAAAACTCGGTAAGGCAATTTTAGAGGAATTGCCAAAATTTCCCTGTTAGTGTAAGAACGCCTGCCCCTTGGTCTAGGTAGCTAAGATGGGAATCCTTGGAGAGGCATCTATTACTTCTAGATGCTGATTTCCATGGAAATTAATTCCTCTTAGATTATTTAGCTAGGGTTTCATCACTTCCTGTCTGGTACAAAGCTTAAAAAGGGAATGAAACCATTAAATTTATTTTTCCCATAGGCATACAGAAACCTGAGCCCTGTTTTGATGAGACATCTAGTGCAGGAAAGGTGAGATTAGATGTCATCTGTTTCTGGCACAAAGTGAGCCATCATTAGCTGCAGGAGCATCAGGTACTGCTGCGCCCAGTCATGCCTCAGTGCATGGAAAACACCTCAGCTCTTCCTGGGCTTCTAAAGGGACGGAATACAGAGATCTGAACTGAAAACTTGTTTGTCAGCTGTTTTTCATAACGTTGTCCATGCTTTTTCGGGTAGGAGGCATGTTTCAGGCCTTGTGGTATTAGCCAGTGATCTCAGTTCAATGTTTGTCGACCGCAGGCTCCATGTGTGATTCTGGTTAAATCACTTCATCTCTCTGAGTCTTGGCTTCCCTTCTGCGACGTGAAGATCACAGTACTGAGGGGCTATGAGGGGGGTGAGCGTGCAAATTGGGGCTGCAAAAGGGCCTTGAGTTTGTTGCCTTTCTGCTCTTGCTGGTGGGAAGTATCTGGTTTATTTGGACTTGGCTGTTTGGACATATCTGCGGAAACTCCCCTGGAAACACCAGCAAACCTGCTGTGTGATAGCAAGGACCGTGGAGTAGCAAGGACCATGCACACCCATGCCCATAGTGGGCTCTGCCAAGCGTTGCACTCTAGTCACACGCGACAGAAATGAATTGTAGGTGCAGGGGATGACTAAACAGCTTAGTTATCACATCGTTAATTACCTCCATCCCGGCACCGTTCTGGACACTGTGTGGAGGCAGAACAGTGACCTGAGGCTACCAGGCTGTGTCGTGCATCCCGAGCCATCATCAGGAGAATTATTGGAGTCCCTTGGACTGGTAAATCACTTGGGGTTTGCTGCTGTTTGGTGTGAGGCAGAGCGCAGCGGCAGGAGAAGTTTGCCTCGCACCACCCAGTCGGTATTTGCAGTGAACTATTGGCACTTCCAGCTGAGGAATGGTTTGCATGTGTCCTGCCCTGCTGTGGAGGGGAATAGGAATGGCTGATCTGACCTGACTGCAGGATAAAAAGTTCTGTGAAAGCCAAGGGAGATGAGAATGTTGTTAAAACTTAGTATCTTGTCATTTTACTAAATGTCAGTCTTTTCTGTAAGTGCTGCCTAGAAGCTTAAGGCACCAAATGTTAAAGGCAGTGTCTTCCAGTTACAGCAGTGCTTAGGGAGGCCTGGGCTCTATTTCTGGTTCTCCTTCTAACCTCACTTGGCTCTAAGGACCAGGGCTTCTTGGTTTAGGTGACAGTAACTTGGCATATGGGGATAAGGATTTCATCTGAAACCTCAGAGTACTGTTTTATTTAAAATAAATGACAAAGTCCAACTAGGCAGAAGATGGGGGTGTAGGTTGAATGCAGTGAGGTTTGAAGAGGGATGGATATTCCAATGCAACTAGAAAAACACTCTTCCAGCCTTGCAGTTCTGGGCTATTCCTGGCCAAAGTTAATGATGATGCATGAGTCTTCCAGAAATCTCTTCCTCCTGAGACCTCCAAGCACATCACTGAAGAGATCTGTAACAGTACTCTCACTAAGAGCAGGTGGTAAAATTAGGGCATTAAGAGAAAAAGTAGCTTAGGCATGCAGCAGAACTGGGGATAAAACTTGGGTGTCCTTGAACTTAGTCTCATGCTTTACCTTGTGGAATACATTGCCCTTTTCAGCTCTCAGAGTTTGCTGGTGTTTTGATCTTCAAGTGGAGCTCAGCAAGTTCATGCTCCTTGTTCTGGCATGCTGACTTCCTTGCCTGCCAGTTTTGGTAAGACCCTATAAAGAGTTTCTAACCCCATCTCCAGCATCTGCTGTGTGCTTACAGTGATAAAATCAAACACGAGTTGATGTTCAGCTTCTCCCTTCTGCTGAGCAGCTGCTGCAAATACCACATGGCAGTGCTTTAACTCTCATAAATCGCTCGCCAAGCTTGGGCAGAGCTTCACCAACGAGGCTACAGCATCAGAGACCCAAATTTGTGTCCCCGCTGCAAGCGTGCTGCCAACCGCACTAGTGCACGTCACCGCCTCGGCAGACTCATCTCCAGTAGCAGTGCATCCTCATCTGCTGTTGTCCTCATCTTCCTCCTGATTCCCGGGTGCAGTTTAGAGGTGCTGGCTTTGCTCCTGCAGCTCCTTCCTTGTCCAGGAAGCGTTGCACCTCTGGTCTGTGCTGCAGTGCGTGGTCAGAGTGGGCTCCCTCTTTGCACCATGGTGCTTGACAGCAGAGCGCGCACCGTCCGGAGGTGCTAGCATGCAGCACACAGATGGCCTGAACAGTCTGGGGAGCAGACACTTCTCATTTGTGTAAAGGCAAATAGGCTTTGGAACGACTAAACTGCTACAGCAATAAGGACGTGGGTTTTTTTTTTTTTTCCCCCTGGTTTGTTCTTAGTCTTGGCTTTGTCACTTGCAGCTAGATACTGTGGTGCACACAAGGATGCCCTGTGTGGTTGCACTGGCCTCTTAACTAGTCAAAATACAAAACTGTGGCTGCTTGGCTAGAAACCCCCACAGGCTGGACTGTTTTAGGGTACTTTGGCCTGGCTTAGAAGGGAGTCACGGGTTGGGAAGGATCCAGTGTTTGGGTTTCTTGGGAATTCTGAGGCTTCCCTGCCCAATCACGGGCTCTGAGCGAGCTTCCCATGTGATGCGGGGAAGTTGTGGTGCTGGCAATCACTGCTGCAGCAGCGAGCAGCCGAGACGATGCTGCAGTGTCCAGGATTCCAGGCAGGCTAAAATCAAATTAAAGTTTCCCAGCATGATAATTTTAGGAGGGAAGGAAAAAGAGATGAGGGAAGAGCAGGGGGCAAAAACCCTCCACAACAACAACAAAAAAGCGCCCCCACAGAGTTCATCTCGTGGATGGAGTTACATTAAGCAAATGGAAATTAAACGCTTTTCATAGAGCGATCTTCAGTATAATTTGATGGAAGACTTTAATTATTTCAAAGTGCCTGTGAAAAGAAGCTTTAGAAGATTTTTTGAAGGGAGAGGCTCTCATAAAAATACATATCTTTGTCTTTACAAGCCTTTGGAGCTGCTGTTGGCCTGGAAGGCTGCTGTCAGGAGGAGGAAGGAGGCTGAATGCGCTGGGTGGGGAGGAGGAAGGTGATGAAGAAAGCGCTGAGACTTCAGTGCTGCCTTGATCAGCCTTGGCAAGGCATGTGGGACGGGGAAGGCTCCTGGACAGCTTGCTAGGATGATGTGGATGTCTCAGAGTTTCAGGCAATAGAGTTGGAAAGAGCATCCTCTCCTTTGCGCCCTGGGGAGATGGTCCAGTGCAGCTGTAATGCTGAAGTTGTCACCCGTCCAATTTCCGCCTGGACAGCACAGGAATTAATGGGTCTTCGTCGAGTCTCCAGGTGGACATAAATTCAAATATCTGGAGACAGGCGCTCTTTGCTGTGGACTTTGATGCTCTCCCTTTGCCTCCATCCTGCTCTCTTTGAAGGAAGGGGGTCTCTGTGCGCGCTGTGCTCTCCGCGCCTTCCCTCTCCCAGCCTCGCCGTGCTGAGGCTGTGGGAAGCCCTGCATGCTGCAGGGTGCTGTGCTGAGCTTGCACCGCTCATGGGCTGAACGTTGTGAGCACATCAGGATAAATGTCCGCACTAGCCAGCTACAGAAATTAACTCTGTTGGGTTTTTCTGAGGAGGCTCAAATGATTGCAGACTGTGTAGTGTCCTTGAGAGGCAAAAGCAAGATTCATCTGAAGGGGCCTGGTGTCTGCTCAGCCCCTAACGAGCAGCTCTGGAGATGCTGTCAGGCCAGGTCCTGCAGGATGGTTTATCTGTGGCCATGCAGAGGCCACAGCTAATCCAGCACCTCATTAATAGCCAATTATGCACTGTTTACTCAGGGAATAGGTATATATTTTTTTCATGGGTATGTCCAACACTTTCTGCGCTGGTTGTTCCTGGCTGTATTTCCTCCTAAGTGCTTAGTGAAGGACAAGGAGATGGCTGAAAGGTGGGTGTAAAATAGCCCTCCTGGCTCAAGAGCCCATGTGGCAGAGTGGCTTGGGTGGCATCATTGAACGAGTGCAGGTGGCTTCCAAAGTGACGTCTTGGTGGCAGGAGCTGTTTGTACAATGAGAAGCGCCCGAGGGCATAGCAGTTGTTTCTACCTTTTAATTTAAGGGTCTATTTGCACGTGCCAGGCTACCCTCATTTTGATTATAACGGCATTTGTGCTTGGGGGTCATCATTCCGCTCCGGTCCCGTGAGCGAAGGGCGTGAGATCAGTAAACTGTAACAGGAGCTTTTTCACGTCTTGGGGGCATAGCTGCAATTGCTGCACGAAGGGGCAGTAATGCCAGAGCAGCCCCTACTCTTCCTTCCCTCTGCGACTTGGGTGTTTCATCTTAGTAACACTATAGCCCTGTGCCTCTAATTGGGTGCGCTTTAGTGTTTAACTTTAATCAAACATATAAGTTTCTTGAAATCTTTTTTTTTGTGCTGCTTAGGCTACAAGCAAGATTAAAAGCTTCTGTCATGCAAATTAATTCCTTTTAAATACAACATCAGTTACCAGTTTGGACTTTGGTTCTGCTCCCTTCTGCAAGTCTATGTATTTCCTACTCGCGTATTTCAGCAACTTGCTCATTTTTTTCTGGTTGCCATGTTCAGTGTTCTTGTTGCATGTGCATCCATCTGCTAGCTCCAGAGTTTTCCTTGTGTAGCCTTTAGTCTTGCAGCTTTCCTTGCTCTCCGGTGCTGAGTTCTCTCCTACGCTCCTGCTCCGTGTGCTCTCAAGCCCATTGCACCTGTGCTTTACTGTGCTTGTTCTTAACTTACCATATTTCCTGTCTGCCAGCTCCTTTCCAGTGCACGTGCTTACTGTCTGCCCAATGTGTGCCTGCAAAATCCTGCTCCGTTGAAATACACGCACCGAGCAGGCCTTGCAGGCGTGACCCCTTGACTACCTTGAAGTACAGGCGATTAGAGCTTGTCTCTGTTAAAAATGTCCTTTGGACAGTGGCTGGCAGATTAATCTATTTCATTTAGAGTTTCGGCAGCTGTGAAAAGAAACACAACTAGCTTTTTGGCCATAAACCATGTATTGCAGGTTGATTTGGTAGAAGCTTCTTTGTTTTCATCCTCCCACCTTGCTCCCTCTGAACCTGCCAGAGCTTTAAGTGAAATAAATAGATTAATCTTCTCTCCATAGCCCAGAGATCAGTTTGACACATTTAAGAATGTGTTTTTTTTTTTTTCTCCCCTCCTCTAGACTCCTGGTTTGCTCACAGATCCAATTCATATTTTAAGACTTTCTTCGTGTGTAAAGAAACTCAGGGGGTAGCAGCAATTCTTTGCTAACAGCAAACACGGGTTAGTGGTTGTTGGATTCTTTTCTTTTGAGAGAGCTGAAAATTTCCCATCAAAGCATTTTTGATAAAAATGAAAAATTTTGGAAAAATATCTTCTGTGAAAAAGTACGAACATCTCCTTCAAAGAAAAAGGTGGTATTTTGCAAGACAGCCTGTCTTCAAGGAGGTTCATTTTCAATTGCTGCAAGCCAAGCAGCTGAAAGTAGGTTTCCGAAAGTGTGTATGTGCTTACAAAAACAGAGCTCTTTGGCAGAACAGGAAAAATAACCAGTTTTAAGGAGGAGGGAAAATGTTTTCTTGCGCAGCTCTACTTTTCTGCTGTTAAAGGATATATACTGAGCACAAGAAGATCTTGCGGAAAGGCCTTCTTGAAGCAGTTCATTCTGAACACAGCCGTTGGCACATTAAAGCTGAGGTCATGCTATTTTTTTATATTTATTATTGATATTTTATTTTTGATATGCACTTGCAGCACCGCTTGGTGGTAGATAGCCAAGTGAGCTTGAAGATACGCAGGTTGGGTGTCATCCAGGTGCTTGAGTCGTGCAGGAGATGGCACCAGGGCTGCTCTTGCACTTGCTCTAACCCTTCAGCCATGGCTTACTCTTGGCTCTTCTTGTTCCTGTGTGCATAAACCCAAGAGAAAGCGGAATTTGGGCTGAATTTTGTGCTCTGTTGCCTACTTTCTAGGAATGGCTTATGTGTTTCTTGGACTCGGGGCTGTATTTACCCTGCAGCGACAGGATCTTCTTTGCCTCGCGTTGCTCATGTTTGCCGAGGGATAGCAGGGTGCAGAAGGATGTTTTCTGCAGAACAGCTGATGCCTGCGGTTTCCAATCCTCGCTTGTCCCTGGTTAAACACGTTTGTGTATCTGTTCTGTCAGGTTTGTTCTGTACAGGGACAAAGCTGAGATTTCAAAGCATTTGTGTTTATTTACTTTTTAATGTGAAACAGAGCTGTTGGTTTCAAGGCTTTCTCCTTTTTCTGGTACAGCTCCTTATGAAACTATGAAACCAAGGCTTTGATTGGTCTTATTTATTCAGGATCCCACAAGCCTCTCTGCTAGAAGAGAGCTGTGGAGCAATCAAGATCCCGCTCATTTGGGCATTTCCCCTAAAGAGAGCAGATCGTGCTGCCTCTTTCTAAGCACTCGTGTGCACTTGGCTGCCCTCTCCCCTCTGTGGGTGGGTGAGTGCAAGGGTAAATGCAAGTTTTGCCTTGTGGAGTGGCTAGGGTTGGTCTGCCAAGCAAGTGCGGGGTTATGTTGGATAGGGAAGCCCTGCTGCCTCATGCTGGATGAGCAGCTTTTGTGTCATTTTTCTTGAGTTGACCGAGAAAAGGATGGAGTCAAACCTGGTCAGAAACTTTATCCATGATAGACAGCTGTCAGCTTTGTAATTACAGTTATGAGCATGCTTAAAATGGTTAGAAATTTGAGGTGACCTCAAAACTTGCAGTGCTTTAAATCCAAGGACTGTGCTGGGGTTGGGCACTGCAGGTGCCAATGGTGCTATATTCCTAGGCGTTCCCTCTCAGCAGCCCTGTGGCTTTGTCCAGCCTCCCCATCTATTGCTGCAGTGTTTGGATGCTTCCTCGATCCCTACCATGTTTGGATGGGTGCGTATTGCTTTTATCCCTAAGCAAAGATAGGAAAAGTTGATCAGGCTTTGCTAATGCTAGGAAGGATCGAGAAGGGCAAGATGAGAAGCAGAACGTGGTATTGTGGGGGAAAGAATGTGAAAGAAAATAATCCAGGGGATTGGGAAATGTCAGGAATACATTTGTCCTTCTGCCTCGCTGCCTCCAGAACTCTTCTTCTCCTTGAAGTTTCTTGCTGCTTTTTCTGGAAGTCACGAAAGGAGGAGAATAAAAAAAAAAAAAAACCCTAAAGAAGAGAGATAACACAGCAAGGAGAAGGAAAAAAAACCCATTTTATGTATCGGCTGAGCAGGTATTTATCTCTAATATCACCTTCCCTTGAATATCACCTACTTCAGCAGCAGCTGAATGACACTTGCCGGAGCGGTGTCTCCGCGGTGGTGTGATGGAAAGGCAGAGGTCCTTTCATCCCCTGGCACCTGGGGAAGCAAGATACCATTGGCCTGTCTCTCACCTTGAATGAATTGGTTCCTGGGAAGCCAGAGTGCAAATACTGCGAGGACAAAGCGAGGAGAGGGAAGGCTTGGTGCCTGAAAGCTAAGCAGCTCTTCAGCGCCGAAGAAATCTGAAAGGAGACATAGTTTTAAAGGAACATAGAAATTGCTAGACTGGAACAGAACTGTGCTTCATATTGTTAAATATCCTTTTTTTAGTGCTAGCTGCTTCAAGAAACAGTGTAAGGAGGTTTGCCCCAAGGGATGATTCCGCCAGCCCTCAAATGCTGGGAGTTAGCCAGTGCCCTGCAGCGTGAAGGGTTTACATGTCATCTGAAGTCTTTTCTTTTCTTTTCTTTTCTTTTCTTTTTCTTTTCCCCTTTTCAGGCTTATTATTGTAATTCTAGCTATTCATTCCCTTTATAAATGCCTGAGCCTTCTCTCAATCTTACTGAGGTTTTGACTGCAACAATACCTTGTGGTAATGATTTACCCATGCTAATTATGCATTTTGCAGAGGAAAACATATTGTTGGTAGCTTTAAATGGAGTGATTTTTCAGTTTAATTGAACTTGCATCTCTGTATGCCTGGGGCAGGCTTGCAGTGCGGTTCCTCCCCCTGAAACACTCAGGCATTTTCTCAAACCCAGCAACAGTCACCTGTTGAAATGTTTTTCGGGTTCTTTCCCTCTTGTCAGCTCCATTTAGCTTTGGGTTTCTGTGCAGATGAAGTTTTGTAAAGGGAAATCGCTCTCTTTGCCTGTCTGAAGAATGAAGAAGGCTCTGTTAAGTTGTTTGTTGATATTCCCTGACAGTTTTTCTGAATTCCTCGCTGTTCTGCAGCTGTTAAATTTGTTGCCTCAGCTGTGAGGATTACTCTAGCTTTGCTTGAGCTGCATTTTCTCACCATTCATCAGGCTTCTGGTGATGCACGGAAAGATCCATCAACACCAAAGCCTCCTCCAAACTGGCATTTGGTAAAAGGCTGCCTCTCCTGATTGCTTGGGTAAAACTCAAGTTACCGACAGTTTTAAAGAGCATTTCTGCAGGGAACAGGTGGTAAACTGAGCCCTCGCAAGGTAGGTTTATCTTTGGACCTGTGAACAGAAACAGTCATGCACGTGGTTTCCCTGGGTGTCCTTGGCAGCCTGGGGAGAAGGGAGAGGAGAGAGATGGCTGGTGTGCAGGGATATCTGCACTGTTGATGTGGCAGAAGTGGCTTATTCTCTGGTTTAATATTTTGTTCTCCCTTTTGGCTTTTGCTGTGATGAGAAGGAATTTTCCTCTAAAGACCTCAGAATATCAGGAAGATGTGGCAATAGCAGAGAAGGGTACTATCTCACACAGTCATTAAAAATGCATAAGTCATTTCAGAAGCAAGTTGCTTCCTCTGAGAAGCAAGTACTCGGTACTTCTGACTAGTATTTAGACACTTTTATCTTCAGAGAAACTCAAAACTATTCCATATAGTCCAGATTTATTTTATTCTCCTAGATTTTCAGAACTAAACAAGAAAAAAGGGTGTAATAGATGGAAAAATGCATCCTTCTCCTGTGCAGAGAGAAGCCAGTGTCCAGCCTGTCATACCCCAGCTGGTACTTGCATCGCTCCGTGCACCACCCTGAGACACCCGTGAAATGTTTTTGCCAGCTTCTCACACTTTTTGGGTGGCAGCAGATACACACTGCTTTAAAAACAGCTGTCTGCCTGACAGGATTGCTTGCTGCCTTAGCAAGTCTCCAATGTAATAAAAAGAAATCATTAATGCAAGAGGTATAAACCTGCCAGCTGACAAGAGTCCTCATGCTTTGGGTGGAAACTTGAGTCAAGGAAGTTTGTTTGATTTATTTCCAGCAAGCCATGGTGAGGGTGAATAAAGACAAGTCTTCTTCACAGGAACACGGATTAGATTAGTGCAGCAAGTTGCTAAATATCCTTTCTCTTTAATGCCTTTTTTTTTTCTTGACTTCCAAGGCTTTTGTCTTTGTGCTGCTTAAAAGAAGAATGCTGTCTTCCTTTCCTCCACTTGCTGCATTTGTCTGCGTTGGGGTAGTGCCCCAGTAATACCTGGAATTGATTAGTGAAGCTTGGTAGAAAATATTTTAGAAACGGGCAATCCCAAGGTGCATTTCTGTTGCTGACAGCTGTTCCTTGGGTTCATGCTCAAGACTTGACGCGCTGCGAAGCGGTCCCTAGCTGTGGGTAATGTGTTAGGTGAGCGTAGCATCCCTCTGTGCTTCATGTTCTAGGTAATTACAGCCCTGCCGCTCGCATAGCAGAGCCCAGCAGGTGCCCTGTATTTATTATTTAGCTTTGCTATTAACTCTAGGCTGCTGATGCAAAGACAGCCACTTCCCTGGGAGTCTTGTGCTTCGTCTCCATGCCAAACCAGGCTGCAAACAGAGAAGGTCTATCCCGCAGAGCTGGACACGGCGTGGCTCTTTTCCCGTTCTTGGTTCAGGTGGATGGCTGGAGTGTGTGCAGGCAGCTGGGCCCTCCTGTGCTGCTGATCTTCTCGAGGTATAAAACAAGCCACTCCTGGAGGGGGTGGTGATTCCTGGGTGTTTCCTCAGAGAGGGCAGGGATGTTAACTTCAGTATCCCTTCAAGGGCCAGAGAGACATTTTCCTCTGCTGCATTGGTTGCATCCCCCCTTCTTTCACTGTTTCCTCCATGTGTTTCCTTCTCTCCTTCACTCTCGTTTTGCTTTAGAAATGCTGACAAGCCTGATTTTTTTTTTTTTTTTTTACCTTGGGACTGAGTCATAGCCCAGCGTGCTGCTGTTCCCTAGGTCCTGCTGTGCCAGGGGACGGAGCAGCGGGGAGCACCGGGCGAGGGATGGGGCTGCGCGTTGCAGAGGGCAGCGTGGGAGCATCCAAGGTCTTCGACACTTTCCGGTGCGGATCCCTTTGGATGAGCTGCTCTGTTTGCAGGCAGGCAGCTGGAGCGGCAGAGCTGGCAGCCTGCAGCAGTGAGAACAGCAGGGATGAGCAGAGGCCAGTTCTGTGCTGCGGCTCAGCAAACGAGCTTGGAGCCTCCTCTCTCCCAGGCTGCCTTGCTCAGACAGGAGAGGGCAGTGGAGGAAGATTTCAGATGCTTTGCTGGTACTGGCAAGGATTAGCAACCACATCTGCAAGCTGGGGAGCCCTTTTCTCCACCCCCCTCCTTTTTTTTTTGCATTGCAAATGTTGCAACTGAGGGAGCAATGCTAGGTGTGGCACTTAAGGGAGGACAGTAAAAGGGAGTCCTAGGAGAGGCTCAGCCCCTCTGGAGTCTGTAGGAGATTCTCCTTTCTGCCCTGGCTCTGTTGGGAAGTGCTTTGGGAGGGTGCATGTGTGTGAGAGTGATTTTGGTGTTGAGAGTGGCAGTTTCACTGCTCTGGCTGTAATACCAGTATGAGTCAATTTGACTTCATCCTGCTGTTTTGTCAATAACTTGGAAAGTTTTGAAATAACTGCTTCAAAGTGCTCAAATGATATGTTGCTCCACAGCCTAATGTTGCTGCCAACACTTCTGAGTAACCAATTTGCCATATGGATAACCTTTTAGGGCTCTTCCTCCATTGCTTCCTTCCTACATTGCTCAGTAACACCCCTCATCGAAAGAAAGAAAATTGTAATCGTATTTCTTGGAGGTAGCTAATGGTTTCTGGGTGGTTTTTGGCAGGTTTTGCCTTGTGAAATGCCCAAGGACTCAACTCGTGGAATCAGGACACTGTGCCGGCTTCTGACTGATGTTCAAACCTGGGGTCCCTTGACTTTCCTTTTCCAAAACTGAGGAAACTGGGACTTGGAAATCAAAGCTGATGAGGTCAGTTTCCAGGTAACACTGTGAGCTAGACAGGAATCAGTCGGCAGAGTGGAGCTATGGGGAGGGTAGCTGGACCCATAGGCGATGTCATGTGCCGAGCCTGTGTTTCAGTTGTATCTATGGCCAGGTCACTGCATCTCTGTTCCATTCTGTGTCTGCAAAAAGAGGATAACTCCTCTAGGGAGCGCGGAGGTGAGATTGTGGAAGTCTGTGTGTGTTCTAAAAATATCTGAATTGAAAAATTGCAGGTTAAAAAAAAATGCCTTTCTCAGAAAAAAACTCCTCTTAATTTCAAAGGCAGATTAAAGATATACCTGTGTCAGGACTTCAATATTTGGCCCATGAATTAGACAAATAGAATAGTGTGAGAACATTTGCCAGTAAAGAAGGGATAGATAAGGTAATAGATGAAATACTCCAAGTCAGCATTTAAGGACATTACTGCCTGTGGAGATAATTTTATCAATGTGAGGGACAACCATTTCTCCTATAATGTAATATCTCCTCTCTCTGTAGCTGTTTACATGGTATTTGTTAAAAACTTGTTTTACTGCTTTGAAGAATCTGTTGTGAGATCACCAATGCCAATTTCTGTAATAAGGATAGGTTTGTGGATCCTTCTCCCACCGCCCCCCATTTTAATGGAGTTAAAAGATAGAGCAGTGAGTATGGGATTTAGGTTGCCTGTCAGGGGAGAAAGAAATGGACCTACTCTTGGTTTTATCCTGCATTGTCTTGTATGTGAAAGAGAAGAAAGAGGGTCACTGTCATTGGGGCTGGAGCAATACAAAGTTGCTCTCTAGTTTGGTGGCCCAAGTCACTCCCTTTCTCTGACTTCCATTCCTTAAATTATGGCTGATTTTGACCTATCCTAGAACTAGTACTCAGCATCATATTTCAAGATGCAGGATGCTTTAAATGAAAAAGAAAAGAGAGAAATTAAATAGATATGACTCAATATTGATTTCCACTTTTTTTTTTTTTTTTTTTTTTTTTTTTTTTTTGTGGAAGAGCTAAAAATGCCAAGATGAAATATTTGGACTTTTCCTTGGGTTTCTTCCCATTTTTTGTTAGAAGCTCTTTGCCCAGTTTGACTCCAATTCCTGAATAATTCATAGTCTGTAAATAGCTTCCTCCTCCTCCTTTGGTAAATAGACGCTTTGTCCCAAGCGCTTGGCAAGCTCCAAGCCGTGTCATTCTGCTGAGTCGCTGGTTGGAGAGCCGGGGTGCTCACGCTGCTGTGTCTTCCTCTCCGCAGAGTTATGTCATGCCCAGACCACCGAAGGGCTCCATGAGGATTTATAGAAGATGCCCCGTGTCTTGGCGCCTCTGGTGCTCCTTCTGCTGTGGCTAATGAAGAGTGCTGCCAGCCCCCATTCCCTGAGGATCGGTGAGTACCTGACCGCTATGGTGTGGACGTGTTAGGACAAGGACAGTGAAGCCCTGGGGTTGTTGGACACCTTGGGCTGATGGCATGTCCCTGCTCGGGTGCTGTTGATTCACTCGCTGAGTTATGTTTTGTCCCACCGGTGTTTGTTGAAACGTTCTCACCTTCATCTTGAGGCAAAAGTCAAGGGTTTGGTGACTGCCTCAGATTTAGCTCTTCTCTAAGGACGTGATCGTATTCCAGGGATGTAAATGAAATGCGGTTTATGGTGACTGTATATATTTGCATTGATTTTATGGTGATAATGTTACCTGATGGGAAGCTTTTTCTGTATAAATTTGAAGTGATAGCTACTGCTGGAGGAGGCACCGGGGAATGAAACTAAGCCCCCCTATGCCCCATCCCCCTTGATGCTCCCGTAAGCTCCACACAATAGGAAATGATTTTTCTGCCACAAATTTGTTTGTCCTCATGCTGATGAGCAAGGAGTATTTGAGCCCCAGCTGAACATAGTTTAGGAGTGCCACAGAAACATTAGTAACTTCAAAATGCTCCATTTGTAAGAAATTTCTGTGCCTTCAGCCTCCTCTGGGCTTTATTAAAAAGAGTTTAAGAAGAGACACCGTCATCCTTGCTTGCTGCCTGTGTGGATTAGGGACAAGAAATGCATCCAGATGCCTCATAATGAAACCTGCTTCATAGTAGTGACACCTTGCTCTGCTGTTTAGAAAGGAAACTGCTTTTCATGCCTGCTCTCTCTGGAGCTACTAGCTGTTTTTAACTGTTTGTTGCAGATAAGCTAATCTTCTCCTGCCCCCATCTGCAACTTTCATAGGTGATATTCAAAGTGAAATTACTTCTCCCCTTGGCTAGTGCAGATTGGTGCAGCTCGGAAATATAGCAAGAGAGGGTCAATGCTGGCAGCAGTATGGGGAGGGTGGCCGGGTATTTTATATCCCGACATCTCTGATTGATGGGCAGCACTTGTGCTGCATACTCCTCAGCAACGCAGGCTGCATTTCACGTTGATGGACAGGTCCTCCACTGGAGCTGACCGAAGGGAATGGAGGGATGTTTTCTACCTGCTATCTGCTACTCGGTACAAGGAGGTCTTGACGCCTCACGGGGGTCTTAGGGTCTATCCGTAATAGAAGTGAAGTGGGTCAATAAATAGACATAGCTGAAGGAAATGCCTCTAGGGATTCAGGACCTGACAAATGCCGCCCAGAACTCATCCTAAAGCAAGAATTTCCTGAGGAAGGGAAAGCTCAGGTGGATATGTTTGTACATAAGGACTGCTGCTGCTGTACTTATGGTGAGGGAGCGAACTGCCATGCAAATGGAGTTTGAGGCAGATAGGCAAAGAGCTGAGGAGGGATTTGGGGGTTGATTTTGTTTCTTGAAGACACAGTTTTATTTTAACAATATATTCAGCAAAAAAGTTCATAAAAATAAAGTGCAAAATAAAAGAAGAAAAAAATATTACCAGCATCCCTGAAATCATTCCCAAATGCATACTTATGGCAAGGCAAGGAGATACAGTATCTAGCAACATAAATCAATGTACTGTGTAGGGAAGGAAAACAAGGCCGCATGAACACGTGAACATTCAAAGAAAATGCTAGCTAACATTTAAAATAACTCTGAAAGCCATCCAGTAATGGACCACTCAAATGCACGGTTTTATGATTAATAATGTGGGGTGAATAGAGGTAAGGCCGTGCCCTTGCTCCTCGTCACTAGCCAGGAGAGAGAACTTGGTGTCGCGAGGGGCTTCGCGGCTGGAAGGAGACGGTGGCGCTGAGTCAGCGGGACGTGGCTTGGCTGTTAAACCAAGCATGGAGCGGCCCCGCTGCTGCTCTCTGGGGTTTGCAGTGGATCTTGGCCCCAGAACCTTTCAGTGGAGCTCTAGGCAGCAGACTGCTTCATCTCTGAGCGTGCAGTGACAGAAAGAGCAGTGTTGTTTCGCTAGCCTGAAGGGGACCCGCTGCACATTGCATTGCTGTGAGCTTTAGCAACATTGTGCAAACTGTGGTCAGAATATAGGCTATGGGGCGGCCTTCGCTGCTCCTCTGGCATGAACACGAGCACTTTGTAGGCCAGCATATGCTCGGGCATGTTACTGTACTATTCCTCTGCAGGGTACTCAGGAAAGACCGCTGTCCAATGTTTTTTCTCATCTTTGAAGTCTATATATTCCTCTCTAATCCTATCCTGGAGAAAATCTTCTAGTTCTCATTGTTCTACAGATCTTTGTGGGGTGGAAATATTGGAGGTCACTCACTGACATTTGCTATGTTTTATTCCAGATCACTTCTCTCTTTTTTTTTTTTTTTTTTTTTCTGTCACCTCAGTGAGATACTTTCTCCTTAGATGCTTAAAAATTGATTGTGGTGGGGGAATGAAGAAACGGGCAGGACTGGACATGTTCTTAGGTGTTTCCGGGAGATGCATAAAGAAATGCTTAGAGATATCCTGTAGCCGTTGAAAAAGCCAATGCAAAATCATCCTGGAAACAAAACCCAATAGCTGGTGCTTGCCCAAGATGGGTAAGTGTCTGCCCCCACATTCTGGTCTTGTGGAGCTTAAACTGCCTGTAAAGTAATTCCAGGTTTGTTTTTTTGTTTGTTCACTCATGCTCAATAAATTGTCAGGAAATTCACTCGAGTTATTTACAGAGTTATTTACTCGGTCTTATAGAGCCAGCCTGTCAGAGCCCTAAATTGGTATTCTCTTGCTAGATTCATTGGGTGTGCTAACAGCTCGTTTAAAATTCATATAGAAGTCAGAGTTGTAGTTTATTCATGACGTTATCCAAAGTAGCAGTAGGCTCAGTATTGCTGACATACGACCTACCGACAAACTCCTCTTGCAAGGCCCCCTTCAGCCAGTGCTGCTGTGATGCCCTGATGAGCTCCAAGCAGGAAAATACTCTCCTGAGTCTCACGTGGTGATGCTGTTGCCGGAAAACCTTTCTGCTTGTAAATATGGCTAAAGTGTAACAGAAGCAAAGCTGCAGGCAGGGGCTTAGTTGCCTGCTCTTGTCTGGCCGGTTGTCCTGGGTATTGCAGGCTTTAGGTCCTGCTGGTTTGGGAGAGGGCAGAGCAAATTCCTCTTAGTCCCAAGGGGAGCAGACCGGCAAGGGAGAGCCGAGCTGGAAACGAAGCAGGTCACTGTCACACATGCGTTTAGCTGGCTTCTCCTTGTGTGCACCTAAATGTTTTTAAGGCGTTAAACATAGTTCTTCTGCGTTGGCTGCAGCTACGTGCAACGCGCACAGTGCCCTCCGTGCGCGCTTGGCAGGGCAGCAGCAGCGCTAGTCAGATGTGCCCTATGAAACCCTGTCATGTTTGCGCTGCTGTATTTCTAATACCACTAAACGGGATTGCAAGTGGCTGCTGTGGCTGAGGAGGGGATTGTTGCAGAATTTGTTGCACTTCAATGTGGATAAATGCCTTGCACGTGTATTTTGGGGTCTCAGTCCTGAGGCGCCCAAGGTAGATGCTTGCCCACATGGGCGCTGTGGCTCCCTTCAGGGTGTCTGTCTCTTGCAGTATGAGAATATGGGAATATTCCACAGGAATGTGACTCACCAGCAGTCTTGGTCCTTGGAGATGGGAAGTGCTACTAAACGACCACATTACCATTTCTTCATCTGCTTGATTCATACCTTGCTGGGCTCCTTTGACTACTTGCATGTAGAGTTTGACCTTTATTGATTTTGTATATATTTTTCTGAGAGGGTTCATATTTCATTCAGGGCTTTCCTAGAATCTGAAGAAAGAGAGAATTGTGTGGGATGATGATGAGGAGATGTATCAATGTATCTGTTGATACTTGCCTTAATAAATATGCCTGATTAAAATGTTATAAATGTTTCATTTCCCCCAGTATTAAAAAGGCCCAGTTAAATTCATTAAGGTATAGTAGATTCATGGTTATTTGTCATTTGCTACTGAAGACTGGTGAGAGGTAGAGAAAAAATACAATATTCACATATTAACTATTTGTCCTTTTAATTTTGTTTTCATTATTCTTCTAGGAGAGTGATATTTTATCTATGTTTCTTTCATTATGTGCATAAATCCTCATTTAAAGAAAAAAGCACCCGTAAAGATGTCATTCCCTTTCAGCAGTCCATTTTCTATCATTTTTTTCCTTCAGAAATCAGATGAAGGATAGCTTTCTGGAACACTTTCAGTGGTGGTGTCTATTTAAGCATTTATAGAGTGGTTTTAGGCGAGCACCCGGTCCTACTGGATGTCAGCATTCCCTAAGGGGTCTCCTTAGGTATTGCTGTCCTTCCTTCACGTCCTAGAAGTATCCCTGTTTCTGTGCCTTGTCCTGCTTTTGCTTTGGACATCTAGTTTTAGACATCCAGTTTGATATGTTGGTTGAAGACAGTGCCAAGGAGTGAGGGATGGGTGGTTTCCTTCAGTATGGAGATGACCGTGTTGAGTTGCGCATGGCCAGAGCTCAGAAATGCCTGAGACGCTTGTGTCTCCACTTGTGTGCATGGATCTCATAGAAGAAGGATGGGCTTGGGGTGAAGGAGGGTGACCTGGCACGAGTGATGCTGGCATCCTGGGGTTATCTCTAGACTGTGATTTTTTGCCAAGCAAAATGTAATGAATGCCTCATCTGCAGCTAAAAAATCTAGCACTGTGATAATATGAATAATAAATAATAAGGAGATTTATATCCCAGATCAACGCTACAGAGCATGAAAACGAAAAAAGGTTTAGCTTCAGTGAGACAGACAATCTTTGTGTGTCTTGCACCTCTGTGGCATGTTTCCTCTTCCCTTCTTCTCCAGCAGACTGTTATCTATTGATCTGTTCATGTTCAGCAATATCTGAGACTTTATACCTGAGGCAGGCTAATGCCATCGTACATACCCAAAGGCCTCCAGCTTTGTTTTGATTCATCGTGTGTGTATATATATGTATGTATATCCATGTGTGTGTATGTGTACATACACACGCAGACGCACAAACATATGTATATTAGCTGTCTATTTGTGTGTGTAGAGCATCTGGATTGGAAAGCCAGCTGGTAGTTATGGGAAACAGCCGAGTGGCACGTGTTGCAAATCAGCACAGACCTCTGTTTTTTCTTTTTTTTTTTTTCTTTCATTGGCATGTTTAATGAAACTATTTGTTAAGCAGAACTGGTGAAAGTCCAGTGCAAGTCCTACTGCAGCCTATAATGCCCCGTGCCATGGTGCATTTGGCTCTCGTGCAGGTTGGGAATCTGCCTCTGTCTTGCTGTAGATGCTAATTCATCAGGAAGTGGAGGTTGAAGGAGAGGAGCCAGGGAAGGAGGAGCACATCACTGAAAATGTCCTAGGATCTCTCAGAGTCGCAGTTCAGTGCAATCGGGGCAGCAGCTGAGGCTGGGCACAAGTACGGGCAAACAGAGGTTTGCTTCTGCAGTCTGATTTCTGCTCCTGGATGTTAAGGGTTTCTAAGCCAAGGATCAAGATCTGAGAGTCATGAAATCCCAGCTGATTGTTTTATATCTGTATATCATTGTTACCCCTGGAGAGTGCTTCACATATTTACTAGCTCAGACATTTTTAATGCGTCCTTTTTCCTTTCTTAGAGTGAAAACTAGTCTTAGCAAGAGCTATTCTGTCACTTTTTTCATTTTTTTTCACATATATATATGTATGTGTGTCTGTATGGAAAGATCAATTACATGAATGAAAGATGTCTACTTTTCTGCCTAAACAGCTGCCAAAATTAATTCCAACTTCCAGCCAAGCTCAGTGAAGCTGGAATTTCTGCTGAAAGCTCCAGTGCGGCGTGAGATAGACTTGTGCATTAGTCTGTATTACAGATTACTGCTGCCCAGCCCCTTGCCCTTGGCTCTCCCTGTGGCCAGCTGAGGAAGCATGGATTTCACACGCTTGGTGGGGAGCTTCACTTCCCTGCAGGATAAGCCCGAATTAAATATCCTCAAGCGACCCTTGTGGGAGTGAGAACCATCACCCTGCAAAGCAGTGCTCACTTGGTGGAAAGCATCTGTCTTGGCAGCCCAGAGCACCTATAATCTTGGTGCCAGCATCAGCAATGTTTTGAGCTTTATATTTGTTCTTCCCTGTGGACCAATTAACTGGGTTTTAGAGCAGGACCTGAACTGAGCAGGAGATTTCTTGGATGTGGGCAGGAGTTTGGCTGAGTTATAATATTGGAATGAGCATGCGAGGGAGGCAAGCTTTTGGTCCAAACAGCCAGCTCTAGCATGGGAGCACAGAGGGTAGTTATAAGGTTGACAACAGAGCACAGGGCACCTCTGGAAACTTCACTGAAGGGCATGATTACTTGCTTTTAGGGAGCTGCATATCTGTAATGGCTGTGATGTGGCTTTTAAGGCTGTTTTCAGAAAGTGAGATGGAGGTTAAGGCAGCAGCCCGAGTTCCTGAAGGTGAGCTGAGATAAAGCTGAAGTCGCTACCTATGAGCTACAGCAGCCCTTCCGAGAAGGGAAGCTGCAGGGTGGCAGATGAGAGGAGGAGGAGCAAAGTGAAGCAGCTCCAACCTCAAATGATCTGCTGGAGCAGAGCTTAGTACCCCTGCTGTGTGCGTAAGGTGGGGTGTCTTTCTGCTTGCAGCTTTATGCCTCGTGCACTGAGGTTTATTTCCGCGTCTCCTGCTCCGGAGCTCTTGGCACACTCGCTCCTCCATGCACCTGGAGATGCAGCCTGCAAGCATGAGGACCAGTGCTGCAGGATGCACCAGCTGTGGGAGTGCTCCGGAGAGCATAGGGCACTGTGGGCCACTTGGGCAACCTTCCTGGAAAAGATGCTTAGGACCTGGGAGGAATTTTATCCCTCTGCAGCTAATTGCTGGTGTCTTGGTTTAAAACACACAGCCCCTTATAGGGCTAAAAGCCCAGACTGGCCTGGCTTGGATTCAGCAGCTCTAGCTCTTGTTCCTCATGTGGATTGAACCTACAGCAAGTGAAAAAGCCCCCATGCTGGCGAGGGTGAAGGAGAGGCTTTCTGGGGGAGGCATGGTGGGTTTTGCTAGGGATGCTGCTCACAAATCCCTCCAGCTGCTGAAGTGCTTGGAGAGACTAAAGGGTCTTGACGCCAACGATGGCTGTGTCGATTCTTGTCGAAGCCAATTTGGGAGCTGGAAAGTGCTAAAAGAATTGATTGCTAAATGGAAATAAGTCTACTTGGTTGAGATGGAATAGGGTTTAAGTGAGTGAAATTATCTGCAGATTACCCTTGTTGAGCACTGCCTTATTTAATAAACTGAGTTTTAATCTGCTGCAGGGATTTGTGGAGGAAGACCTTGGCCCATGGGGTGGATGTGCACATGACGTAGGGAAGGGACCACAAGGCTGGGCACAGAGCAGTGGGCAGTGAGCAGGTTGTCCATGACATGTGATGGCTGGAAGAAGGTGATACGAGAGAAGAAACCTCACAGTGTGTAGAAGGAGGGCATGCAAGCGCAAGAAGTCTTGGGGGCTGCCGTTGTGTTACGGTGAAATGATCTAGCAATTGCTAATGGGTACTGAGCAGACCCATTGCATAAGAGCAAGCAGGTTCTCTCAGCTAACTTTAGTTGGCCACCTGACTAAATGCAGATGTTACCTGTCACCTTGCATGTGTTTCTGACCCATCTCTCTTTAGTGATAATCATGAAAGCACAACTGCTCCAGATGCTTCTGAAATTGTCCGCAGAAGGAAGGACCAAATATTCCTGTTGGGCAGTCTGCCCGCAGTGCGATCTGTATCTGAGCCAGACAGCTTGCAGCAAGCAGGTTGGGCAAATGGTTTACAAGGCAGCATCTGACCCTGCAAGATACAAAAGGCTAAAGCACAAGGAAAGATGGGCTTTGTTCCTCTCATTTGTGTAACCGGTTTTGAGGTTTCAGAATCCCTCCTGCTCTGTATTTGGGGAAATTCAAGAGCCGACAAACTGTTTTTGCACAACTTAAAGTGAAGGAGGCTGATGTTATTTGTCTAGCATTTCCCAGAGGGTTGCTATCCAGTCACTTTAGTAGTTCATGGGTAACCTGATGTCTATAAATGCTGAAAGGATATTATGATTAACAGTGCTGCTGAGCTACCTTTAGAATAGGGAAATAGGCCCATCTACAATCTCATGCATTTGTTTCTGCAAAACTTGTGTTCAGGGAGTATAAGTTAGATTTGGGATAGCAGGAAAGAGGCAGAGAAGGGTCCTTGTTTGCTCATATATTTGCAAGTGCATCTTCCCGGGGTGTGGGGGAATTGCTGCTCATTAACCTACTTGTAACTTTGTGCAGAAATCACTGGAATTGATCTCTATGTGCTGTGTTCTCTGGAATTAATCCTGGTTTCATATCATAAAGGTGGAGGGGGGCAGACCAGAGTGAAGACCTGAGATTTTCCCTAAAACTGCAGCCCATGTGAGCCTAGGACTCCCATCATCATCTTGCCAAGCCCAAGGGGTAATGAAGCCTGAAAAATAGTAATGTGGTGTCTGCTTGGGTTTGGCTGTGGATCTCCACAGTACATCTGAATGCACCCACCTTGTACCAAATCTGATGCAGAGACATCTAATGTTATCATGGCAGAAGGCACTAATTGTATTTAACTCCTGCCTTCACCCCGCAGGGCTGTTTTGCCAGTCGTGTTCAGCTGCCCCACACCTCTTCCCTTGTACTGGCGGCAGAAGTCAATTTTGTCATTTGGCTTCTGCACTTCAGAACATTTTGTTCCGTATTCCTTGCACAGGAGATAGCTTGGCAGTGGCAGATCTCTAGCATTTATTATCTGCTGTGTTTGTATCCGTTTCAGTGGCATGTAGAATTTTTTGGCATGCTTTTTTTCGCTGGAGGGCCCTGGTACAGTGGAAAGAAGTACTTGAGCTTCCAGGCATGCTCAGAAATACCACAATCTTAGTGATCACACAGAACAAAGCAAAGAGGAATTTTAAAAATCTGTGGCATCGAAAAGTCTTGCAAAACTTGTGCAAATGCCTATGCAATAGCCTGTGCAAGTGCCACGCAATAGCCGCCCCAGGTGCCTCCGCAAGCACTTGTGCAGTTTCGTTGCAGATGCTGGTGTTGAGCCTCCTGGGGATATGTGAGTGGATGCGGTGTCCGCTTGGCAGCCCCCAGCAGGGCTTGTCTCAAAGTCCCCGATGTGATGAGCCCTGTGTGGGTGACGCTGGGGAACAGCTGCCTCCAGGGTGTCGCTGGCAGCAGTGTGCTTGTCAAGCTTGCCATGACTGCCTGAGGATCCCGAGCAGTTCGGCTGGAAGGCAGAGTCATTAAATCGTGGATAAACAGGATAAACAGGCAGCCCAATGTGTTGTGGTCTGTGCCCCCGCAGGGCTGGCCTTGGGTAGCTGGCAGCAGACAGGTGCTCATGGTACCCTTCTCCCATCAGCAACTGAGGACAGGGGGCTGAGTGCTTGGGTTTTGGAGCAGAAAGCTTGTTTTATCTAATGGCTGTGACCGAAAAACCTGCCTTTAAATCCCATGGAGCATCTCATTAGCAAAGAATGATGCCTCGGGCAAGTGGAGCCATAGAAAAGTAATCTTTACTAAGCACCCTCAGTGGTCAGAGTTGCTTGATGAGCTCCAGAGTTTTATTTGCAAGCAGCTTGGGTTGTTTTAGCAGGAAAGCACTTTGAACTCCTTCCCTTCCCGGTCTCTAGGTTACAGTTTTCTATTTCTGTGTGGGTTTTTTTTTTTTTTTTGCCTTTTTTTTTTTGTTGTTTGTTTTTTTCAGTGCCCACAGCTCTGCAAATAATCCTGGTGAAACAGTTGACACTGGGAACAAAATGAGTGGAAGAGCTGTGGTGTGCATGGGTCAGGAACATGCACGCAGGCTTAGAAAAAGGGATATAATATACCCCGAGTGCATCACAAGGCGTCCTGAATGGGATAGAGGCAGGAGCGTTTCCATGGGGAATGGTGCACGCAATCCACAAATCACTATGGGAACATCTGTGGTGGAAAGTTATGTCTCTGAATGCTTCAGTGACGCTTATTTGGGATGGGAAGAGCAGCAGTTCCTCTTGGGGCCCTCCTTTCCAGGCTGGCATCTGCAGCAGCAACGTGGCAGGGTCTCTCTGAACATTACAAGCTCTCCACAGTTGACAGGAAATGAACCATAAGCTGTAAGCACAAAGGCTAGTGAAAAAAAAAAAAAGAAATCTAAAGCAGCATCTTGCCAGTTGCTTTACTTTTAGCTGGGTAGCATGATGGGGAAAGTGAAAACGGCTCAGAAAAATGAAGTGAGACATTGGGTGTGAGCACAAGGTGCTGAATGCTTCAGCTGCCTCGCTAACCCCGATAGTTGTTTGAAGCTCTGCTGCTGCACTGTGGTTTGTGTGATATTTATAGACTGACGTTGAGCCAACCCCAGCCTCACCCTTTGGCTTGAGTGATATAAGGACATCTCAAGTTAAATCCAGGAAGAGGAAGGGAGAGTGGACAATTCATCTGCGGTCACTGCACTTTGCTTTATGAAAAGGAAATGAGATGAAGGCAGGAGACTCAAAGTTTGTGTACGTCTTTCTTGTCAAGCGTGCGAAGCTGACACAGCGATGGAGTCATTATGGGCTTGTGTAAATACAGACTCTTTGCTATTTTTTTTTCCTGTAACATGACTCATTTACTTGATAGCCTGTAATAGCTCTGGAGGAGCAGTCACTGTTTATCAAGTAATAGTTTCTCGGTCATCTCGGCCAACTCCAGCATTCATGGTGCATAGCAGCATTTTTCAGGTCAGAGTAGATGCCTCTGCAAAGCGTATAGCAGCAAGGAGGAGTCAGTAAGCCTCTAACGCAATGGTCAGCTGAAAGATGCTTTAATTTCCCCACACTTGGGACTTTTAGGCAGAAGGTGTTCTCCATGGTGGTCTAGGCAGACATGCATTCCCAGGGGCAGCTTAGAGCTGGTTGTGCTCCTTCCTACTGCCTTTGCTCCTTCTCATCTGCTTTTAATGGCAAACAGCCATCAAACAGTGCATATCTCCTGCCGGGGGTTCATTGTCCTAGAACTATCTGTTTTACTGCAAGGAAATGGAAAACAGTTTTCAGGAGTGCTTAACAGTATAGAGGGTCTTAAAGCAGAAGTTGGTGGTGCTAAGCACACCTTGGAAACGCATATCCTGACGCTTAGGGAATCAGCTAACCTCAAAGAGATTTTGTAGTTTGGTTTAGAAAAGCACTGGGTTTGAGAGTTTTCTCTCCTGTGACTGAAATACAACCGCCTTTAGTATGAAGCACGGTTGATTTTTCAACATGAAAAGGTAGAGCAGGAACAAAAATAGTAATAGTAATAAAACCTTGTGCTTTGAACTCCAGAAAAAATGCAAGAAAGAGCATGTGAGTGACTAACGCTGCAAGCCCTTTGAAATGCAGTCATTCAGTGAATACAGCCACACGCTTTTGTTAAATGTCCTGTCTCTCCTCTTCCCTCGCCCCCATCTCCTGCATGGAAGCAGTCCAGCACCATTCATGCTTGCAGGGCCCGATGCGGCTCGCTGTGCCGAGCTGCCGGAGCCACCTCCAGCACCTGCCAGGAGCAGTGCACCAGGTTAACGTCTGCTTGCATTTTTGTCCAGCCTTCTCAAGGGCCAGCAGAGAAATCGGTGCCCAGATGTGCATGCAGGGGGTGATGTACCTGTTCGCCCTCCGCTTTGGCAGGTTACTGCAGCCTTGCAGGGCTAAAGCTTGCTGCTGGGCTGGGAGAGCAGGAGCTGCTGGCAAACATGCTAGTTCTCAGTATTTCACTTTGGAAATTCAGAATATCATTGCTGCTCAGTTGGTTTTATAAATCTCTCTACTTGAACCGAATTAAGCCTGGGAGAAGTGCCACTGACTTCCTGAGCAGAAGTTTGTAATCCCCAGAAATGTCCTTCTCAGTTTTGAAGTGAACTTGAAACAAATTTTGTTCTAGGTGCAGAAATGGAAAACCTGGAGAAACTGAAGTTCAGGCATGGGTTTTTTTCTTTTCCTCCCTTCCATTTCTGGTTCTGGCAGTAGATTTCGGCCAAGTGCATACTTGGACTTTGAGGCGTTTAGGCTGTCAGTAAAATATAATTATTTTTAGAAAAAATATCAAACTTGAGCTTTCCATCTTAAGAAAATATCCCCCTAAGCAATATATGTGAATGTTTCAAGCTGAGAATCTGGTGGTGTGAGAAATAACTTTTTTCTGCTTCTGGTCAGGAAATTGAATGGGAAGATCAAGGGAACTTCTTGCTGAACAGAAGAATCTGTGTCTTGGAAAGCAGCAGGGTCTGACACCTGAGAAAATGACACTGGAACAGTGTACAGGGTTCCGCTGCTGCCCTGATGTTGTGTTTTGCACATAGAGGCATGTCACATTCTCTAGGTTTCAGCTTCCCCAACTAACATATTCGCTGACCTAGAGCGGGACGTAGCTGGTAATTATTTCTTTGTGCTGTCCGACTGAGAAGGAGCTTCCTTAGCCGAGCCAGAAAGGGCGATTAGTGGAGGAAGCTGCTTTTGTCTCCCCTGTCAGATTGTCTGTGTTTTGGCAGGAACGGGTGGGTGGGACTGGATATATATGTATTATTCTCTGAACCCCTTTGTTGCTTTAAATCTATAATAGGGAGAAGGAACAATAGCAAAATCCCTCAGTCTATAGCACTCGGGTCTTGCAAGGAAACCCAAAGGCGATGTCTGTAGCGCTCGGATCTTGTAGGGAACCCGAAAGCTGATGTATATGTTCTGTTTTGGCAGCTTAGGGGGCTGGGAGCTGATTGTGCTTAGCTAAGGCAGATGAGTAAACCAGTCTTCACTCAGCAAAGCGTTAATGCTTTGAATGATTTGACCAGGACTGAAGCACACAGTTTGCTGAATTCCACTCCTTTTCCCTCAAACTGCTCCTCACAGTTAGTCTCATCCTGTTCTGCACTGTACTTTTGCAAGAGCTGGAGGGTCCTGAGCATCCTGCAGGAGGCCAAAACAGGGATCTTTAATCTAAGCTTGTGATTGTGGTGATTAAATCCTTCTGCAATGGTGCCCCTCTCTCAGGAGCTCTTCCCTTGGGGAATTTCAAGTCCCCAGTCACATTTCCTCCTAATGCTAAAGTGTTGTATATTAAATTAAGACTCTCTTAAGGGTTGGAGGTCTGTAAATCCCTTGATATTGATAGCACTGGAGTCTCCAGGTAATATGCAGTAGCTCTGCTTTACTGCCTGGTGCCTTTTTGATCCTCTTAGGGCTTGGGTAGGAATGGAGCCTGAGTGGCTGGAAGCAATGGAGTAGGGTGAAAGCATTTTATCTTGTTTGAGAGGAGATGGCTCTTAAAGCCTGTATGCATGGCTTGTATCCAAAGCTGGCATGGCAGAGAGTGAGCTGGATTGACCCGCCGGCTGTGGGCACCTTGGCAGTCTTGTCAGCGGCGGCTTGGAATGTCTCGTGTTTTCAGATGGGCTTTTGCTTTAGCTGAAGAGGGCAGGAACCTGCTGCTCGCTGTTGCTCCAGAGGTGTGCAGTGAGGCACTGAAAGCAGCACTGCTCTCCAAGCTCTAATCCCTCCCCTCTGCTGCCGCCAGGTACTTGGCGGCAAATAAATATTTTGCTCACAACTCATTGGAGGTGGCACCTAACCAGATGTGCTCTCACTTGGAATGGCAGGAGATTTATTTGGTTGTCCATTTATAGCTTATTATTTTTTTCCATCTCCCCCCCCACCTTAATAATAGTTTACTATCCACCAGAGTACACATTTTCTTCTGATTAAGTGCCATTTAGCCGTTGGCTGCTTGCTCATTTTACTTTTATAGACACATTTGCAGCAGCGCAGACAGAGGCAGTAGCGCCTAGGAGCAAGGGTAAGGAGAATGAAGAGTAGCAACAGCTTGATTGGATTGGATTTTAATAAAGTTTCCAACTAAGCTGCGTCACAACTGCTGCTTGCAGGGGAGCTGATAGGGGTGCTGCGCGTGCACGCAACATCCGACCTTGCTGTGAGATGGGCAGCAGAGGCTGCTTGGAGCATCCAGCTGGAGTCTAGAGATGAGATCCTTGACCATGAGGGGCATTTGAATTCTGCATAGCTGGGAGCTAGTCTTCTCTGGGGTGAAGAGCGATTTCCCAGCTTTCAGCAGCTGCTAATTAGTTGCAGATGATGAGATAATTTATAAAAATTAAGAGCGATTTTCTTCATTGTGCTAATATCGCTTGGCAATAAAACTGCTCTTTTAAAAGGGTGACTTTTCTCTAATGTAGGGATCAAGGCTAAAAATATATGTGTGTATATCTAGAGAGAGAGAGGGGGAGAGAAAGCGCTTCTTAACCACACATGAAGAGGTATTTCAGAAGTTCATCTGAACCATAAGACTGAATTCAAATTGAAATGCAAATTTCTGTGTTGCTTAGAGCACTGTTTGGAAAAAATGTTTGATCATGTCACCTTGGTGGCAGGGCAATAGAAAAATATTCTCCAGCCTGCTGTGGAAGGAGGCTTTAGCAAGGAGCAGACAGCTTGCATTACGTGGGGATTTTGGCAGTGAATCAGCAAAGCAAAGGTCGCTTTTCTCCCCCTTCCCCAGGAGTGACAGTGACTCATTGCCAATTCCTAGCATCATGCAGGAACAGTGTCTCACAGAGAGCAGAGCGGAGAGTTGTAAGAGAAATGTTTTGTCTCCTGTGTAGAGTGCCTGGGGGAAACAGCAAATACATGAGAGAAGGTAAGATGCAGAAGCAGAGCAGTAGGAAAAGGCTCCGGCGCTGTGGGCTCGTTACCCCAGGACTTCCCAGCACTTGAGCATGTCCAACTCATCTTCCACTCTTGGAGAGAGCAGAGGCCAAGCAGATGCATGAAGGTGTTATGGTGCAGCGGTGGGATTCCTTCCTATGCCCTGTCACTGCTGCTGCAATCTCAGCTCTTCCTCAGCTTCAGGTGTTTTTGGCCCCTTTGGCTGAGCTGAGCCCGAGCATGTGAGCATGTTTCTGGTGGGTCTAGTGCGATCTGACCAGCAGATAGGGCTGGTGGTGGTTGTGTAGCTGCTTGGAAAAAGGTATTCATTAGTCTGATGAATGAATTTTCTGCAAACTCGGAAGGCCTCCAGTGCTCTAGGTTTCTAATGATTTTGTCACGATGTTAATCCCTCAGGCGAGCGGCAGCATTTTGATATCAGCAAACAAATTACGTTTCCGCATAGATAAGCCAATATGGAGTCAAGCATGAGAGCAGAAAACAATTCATCAGCTTCTAATGGGGCCTGGAGATTCCGGGCAGGGCTGAATTCAATCACCCTCCGGAAGGAGGCATGTGCCCGGAATGTGAGCCCGGTGCGGGGGAACGCGTGGCCACGCAGCACTGCTGTGTAACTGCGCTCAGGGAAGCCTTCCTGCGCTCATGGTGATGCCCAGCTGATGCGGAGCACCCCAATGCCGGCTGCTGCGTGTCTAGCAGGAGGTTATACCAAAGAGCTGGCAGGAGGAGAGCTCAAGAGCAGCACAGGGAAGGTGCAGAGGATCAGTTGCTCTTTCTCCTGGTAGGAGAACTGGAGGACACTCAGGGAGACTATAAGAGCTAAGCTCAGAATGAACAGAAGTCAGCCGTTTTCATGCAGTAGGTGGTTGACGTGTTGAGTTCTTTGCCAAAGGATGTTGTGGGTACAAAACTTTCATAGGTTTCAGGGGAGACTGGACAATCACCAGGAAGAGAAACACACATTATTAAATATATAAACAACATCACTTTTGGCAGCTTCCTAACCTGAGCATAGCTGAAGGCTGGGAGGCTATTAGCAGGAATTATTAGATGGACTTTCGGTTTGACAGTAACATTTGTTCTTACAATCTAGGTATGAAGCAGAGGCACAGAGAAAATAAAAAGTATTGCCTTTAGCAAGCTCTCAAATTAGTACCCGCATCTCCCCAGTCCCAGCCTAGTGTGTTCTCCATCAGGACTGAAAGGTGCTGAAATGCAACCCAGTTGCCAGCAGCACGGCGAGGGAAATGCTGGTGGCTGTGAAGGCAGGAGTGAGGGGTTCCTTGAACCAATGCCTTGTGTTCTGGGCAGCTGCATTACCTGTTGTTTGTGATTTTGTGTTTTTTTGCTTTTGTTTCACTCCCATGTTAAACACTCAGGAGACAAGACTTTGTGATTGGGCAACACAGGAATTTTCTTAGCTAGTGGTGGGTTGCTATACCTCTGGTTTCTTCCTTGTAGTGTTCACCCAGGTGATTGTTGCCGCTATGAAGTCTTGCTGCCTGTAGTCCAAAGGAAGGATTTGAATAATAATAATTACTAACTGAAACATCTGTGACAAAGCCTTGGCATGTCAGCCACGATGTCCTGGGCTTGCCAGCTAAAGGATCCTCTTGTAATTTTCAATTGCTTCATCAACTTCTGTCCCTGAGACTGTAGCTCTGCTTTGAAGCACAGAGATGATAGAAGCTGGCACGGCTCCTTTCTTAGCATTCAAGTCTGAAAATTGACCTGGGAATGCAGAAGGCTTCTCATTGCTTTTGTAAAAATACAGGGTTGCATCTGTTTCTGGCTTCTCTGAATGGAGGTGGATCTGTGGATCTGGTCTAGTGAGCGCAGGGTAGGAGACTTTGCGTGGCAAGGCCAGAGCATCAGCCCCTCGGACCAGAGTGTGTGCAACCAGCATCATGATGGTGTTTAGAAACCGTCAGGCTGTCTTGGTGGGTCTCAACTGTGGCTGCACAAAGCAGAGAAGGGAGGAGTTGTTGAGCAAACCACACCATCTCTCATTAGCTAGTGATATTTGTTTTTTTTTAAACAGAATCAACAAAACATCTCAGTCTCCTTGCCCCGCAAGTCAATAAAATGAGCACTTGCTAATGCCTGAATCGGAGACTCAACAAGTTTATTACAGGTGTAAAATCGATGCCATTATCCAGCTCTCCTCTATTGATCCATGCTGCAGCATGTCAACATGCTCTGGCAGATGGCTACGAGCAGACCGTGGTCCACTTAGTGTGTCTGCATGCAGTTCTGCTAAGGCCCATTAGAAGCCGTGCTGAACAGATTGGCCTCTTCCTGATGGGCTAGACCTTCCGAGGGTCTTCCATATGGGCTCCCCGCAGGGGACTCCCAACGTCAGCACACTTGTGAAGGGCTGGCCAGGAGGCGTGCTGGAGCAGTGAGGCCACGAGCGAAGCAGAAGGGTCAGCTCGCGATGCAAAGGACCGTGCTGTCTTGTGAGAAGGGCTACTGCGGCGTATTTGTAGCTTCCGGACTGCTGCTGGGAGCCTTGGATGTAAATGACAATGTAGCTAATAAGGTCTAATTGGCTATTAAAGGAGAAAGCGGCCCCGGAGATGCCGAGGGCCAATTAACCCTGGGAGCGGGGAGCGTGACACTGTATCTCTGTGCAGTGATGTGTGCAAGAGCCTTTCATAAATGGATATAGAAAAGAGCAGCGGAGGTCTTTACCAAAATCCTTCTGAAATCAGTCGGGATATGTAAGGCATGCAGCAAGTTAAGCATTTGCTTGCTTTTGTACCTTCCTGGAGCCTGGGTTAGCGGCTGGCTAGTGTGGGCACAGTCAGCACAGATCTTCCTGAAACCCCTGTGAGCATCAAAGGTGCCCTAGTGAGCTGAAACATCTCGGACAAGGTTTTTTTTGATGTCCTTAGCTCTGAGGACATGAAAGCTGTAGAAGGTGGGAGAGATCTGCAGGGAAGGGGAAGCCATAGGTGTCAGCCGAGTGTGTGCAGCGGGTGTGATGGGGGCTAGTGCGCAGGTAGACCAGGTGTGCGATGAGAAGCGGTGCTTCGGGCTCAAGGTGCTCAGCTGTCGGGGCTGCCTTGTGTCCGAGCGAGCTGGTCTCACAGCTGGGCATCCGCGGGGAAGCAGGTCCGCTCTGCACGGGAGACGGGCCTTGAGTAGCAGCAATCACAGCAGCCCCGTCCAAAGGCTGCTGGAGCCAACAGGGGACCGTGGGCTCCATCAGTCATTCTGACTCAAAACACCGTCTGAGACCCGGGCCGTGGGGAGCCGGTGTTTTGACACAGCCTTGTCATTAATTTGAATAAACAAATTGTGTCTAATGGCTTTGCCCTCTGTTGCCAGTGTATCTTATTAGAGGAAAATGGAAATATTCAATATTGCAAAGCCAGCTACCTATTTTCATAATCTATTTTTCTGCTAGGATCATGCAGACAAAAAATGGGATCAGGTGAATGTGACTGGGACTTTGGACTTAGCAATCTCTGTGTTATATGATTTTGCATTGTGGTCTGTGTAGCATGTCATTAGGCTGGATTTGTGGGCTTTTTTTTTTTTTTTCGCAATAATACTGTGCATTCTTTAACCCATCTTTCCTGCCATGCACTGCTGCCCCCCCCCCCCCCAAAAAAAAAATATTATTTTTGATTTCTGCATTTTTACTGCTCTGAAGTCAACTGTGTTATACTGCACTGAGTTCAGCCTGAGCTGGGGATGAGCAGGACAGCAACGCTCAGCTCCCAAACTTGGGAGGAGTGGCAAGGACCACTTTTCTTGTCCTCTACATCACTTTTTGCACAGTAGAGAGAAGGGGACCATGATTATTGGGTCTGCCCTACAGTAAAAACTCATCATTTGACTCATCTCAATGGAAGAAAAATGCGACTGATGTACTGCTAACAGCACAGTCATCACTGTAGTCTTCCATGAGAGACAGAAGTGAGCAGAAGAGTTGCTGTCCTGATTTCCCTATGATCTCTCAGTGCAATTCAGAAAGTGTGCTGAATTCCTTTGATCACGTACAAGCAGCAGATGGAAAGAAGATACTGTACTGACCTAAGTAGTAGAGACAAAGCTTTGCTCCTTTAAACATTATAACTCTTTCGGTTTGGGTTGTGAAACTTCTCTCAAAGATCACTAGTGAATGCAGCTGCAGATTTGGAGCTAGTTTGAATTAATATTGCAGCCTGCTTCCAGCAGCGAGTAATCCCCACTCCCATCCCAAGGGGAACGGGAGCAGTGAGAGCTGCCAAATTCCATTTTGTTGTCACGCTGAGCTTTGAGAGCAAACTTACTGGTCTTCAGCAGTCCCCAACAGAGCGTGCAGGAGGTAGCACCTCCCTGTGAGTCTTTTTCTTTTGACTGAGAGCTGGATTTATTTTAGTAACTTGTGTTTGCAGGCAATATTGGAGAGGTTTTGGGGCATGGAGCAGATAATGTTCTCAGAAGGAAGCGTGTGCCAGGGAGCAGTTCACTGAGGGCGATGGAGAGGCGGCAGTGACGGAGGTGGAAAGCAGCGGGAGCAAAACAGCCCCCAGGGCTAGTGCCTGGGCAACCAGTGCAGCAGCCTGAGGCCGTGCTGGTTTCTATTGGTGAGCAGCAGGTATTGCCACCCTGCAGAGGTGAGGCCGTGTGCTTGCCTCAGCCTCCAGCGTGTGGCTCTGCAGCTGTCACGATGTATTGAATATTGCATAAAGAGTGAGCAGTCTGTGTGCGTCTGGATGCAGCACGTGCTGAACAAATCCTGGCTGTGCACTGGGTTCAGCTTGCAGTTTTGCAGGTGTAAGGAATACTTCCATCCCTGGGGCTGACACTTGGGCACCTCGTCGCCATCAGTAAACACTTTTTTAAAATAGACCTTGTTAGAGTTTTGCTTGCAGAGAAAGGTTGGCCAGTTTTTCCTAGGACATGGCAAGGCTGCTGGTTTTCCTTCAGGATGGATGTTCCTCCACAACTCATTGTTAGAGGGACAAAACAGGACCACGATGCATTGAAGCAGGGTTACTTGCCCACCCAAGTTGTTTTCTGTGTCCACTTAGAGCTGCTGCCAGTGTGTGTCCTGTCAGTACAGACACCTCCTAGTAAAAATGTCAGCCATGGGGAAAAAGCACAGAAGTTCAAAGGGATCTGACTGAGATTTTCACCTAGGCAGCAAATAAATTGCCTGCTGCAGCTATTCTCTTCCCTAAATTGGCAGTGCTTGGAATAAGGCCAACTTCCCCTTTCTTTCTCTGGGAGGCACCTACTGATTCTCTAGGGAGTTCTCTGAGGGATCCAGGGGACAAGATTGGCTTGTGGTCGTTGGAAGCAGCGGGATGTTGCAAAGGTTAATTGCATCTAGCTGATGTGCTACTGGAAACCAGCATTTTAGAATGAAAATGACCTTAAAATTGAATCCCTGGTGTTGCAAAAGCCTCTGCCCTAGATGCACACACATGCCTACCTCTCTCTCTGTAGGGGTAAGCAGGCACATCTTTAAGTCAGTCTGTGCAGTGATTCGCAACAACATCCTCACACACATTCCCACCCAAACTCTCAAATGTGTAGGCACTCACATACCGAGGATCTAGCAATGTTATAGTTGTGCCTGTCATAGCCAAGTACACACCACAAAATTTTGCTTAAATGAAATCTGATGTATTCAAAAGCTGTAAAATCTCTTAAAGAAAATGAGATCTTAGCAGGAAGTGAAAGCCCGAACAGAAGACTCTTTATTGACCCTAGGATACAGTTTTCAAAAGGATTCTGCAGGTGTCTGTTTCTGTGTAGTAAAACATGGGTCTGTATCTGTGTTTTTTTTCAGATGGTTAAAAAACCCATAAAGTTAAATTGGTAGAACTGTCTAATGTGATTACAGCAAGATGGGGATAAATGTGGTTTCATTAGATCTTGTTTTGAAGTAGGAGACTGTCATTTTCTGATGGAAAGCTGAGATGACAGGGAGTTGTGGTATTTGAAGTGCCTTTTTTAAGAATGACCTGTTCCATCTTTTTGACACCAAACATATGCATGCAAAAAGAGAGCACTAGTTTATTTTTTCTTGGTCTAGCAGAAAATGGGAAGCTCCATTTTTAGTGTAAGTTTTCTCTTAAAGAATTCCATAAGGGAAAGGGCAAATCCTTGAATAAAACGTGTCTGTTTTGCTTTTAGCAGGGCCCATGGGCTGCAACCCAGCTTGCAGCGAGGCTGGGGTTAGGTGCCGATGTATCTCACATAGCTGGTGCTATGACCCAGGTACAGCCTGCAAAGTCTGGCACCAAAAGGATGCATAGTATAGTGCTATACTGTTCCCAAAGAGGAAGGTGAAGGTGAGCCAGCTAGATGAAGATAACTTGGGGCTTTCCTTCTGTAAGGAGAACATGTTTTTGCATTAAGAGGCTCCCAAGCTCCATGCTATCAATAGTGAATTTTAATTTTGGTGGAAGCTCCTGAGCTGGCAGCTGCAGGACAAGCCACATGGTTAGATCTGATGAAAGATTGATCATTTGTGGTAGACAGGAAGACAGAGAAATGCAATGTCTGATGTTGCCTGACCAGAAGATGAATTCTGGGAGGCCACAGATTAAAAAAAAAAAAAAAAAAAGGGGGGAGGGGGGAGGTGGGGACAAGGAGGACTGGAGGGAAAAGGGTCCCAGATCCTGTAAGAGCAAAGATGATATGTCATCAAATGACTAATGCTGATGGAAAATGTAGCAAATGGCTAATGTTGCAGGGCCTGATGTTGCAGCCAGAGTAATTGTTTGTGGGACTGGCATTTCTGGTATGAAAAGATTTAGAATGAGCTTTCAGTAAATAAAAGAGGAATTGGCACTGATCTTCAGGGCCAAGATTCAGCAGCTCAGAGTGAAAAAAGAGGGAGATTGCTTTATGTATTTTTAAAGAAAGGAAATAATTCTTCCAAGTGCATTCTGATTAACAAAACATGCAAGGGCTTAAACCAAAAGGGCTGGGCCAAAATTTTTTATTTTTTAGGACAAATACAACAAGCTTCACCTGACCTAGGCTGTGCATGGCAACAAACACTGGCCATTAAGTCTGTGCCCTGCAGAGCTAAAGGGGACCTTCAATAGCCCTGCGGAGGTAATTCCATATAATTATAATTTTGGTGGGCTATTTTTTTTGCTGTTAAAAGTATTAACTGACTCACTCCTTCCACAACCTCTAGTTAAAGTGCCAATGCACAACTGCTTATGCATGGGTTTCTGGAGTTGGCTGTGTACGTGGTGACAGCAAGGGTGGCTTTTGCACTGTGGATCCTTTGCCAGGAACTGGGATTAGTTCATTATTTCAAAGTGCAATGTTCTGGTTACCTGGATTAGCTAGCATCCCTCTAGATATTTGAAAATTAAGAAAGTTGGATGCCATCAAATAAGCTTTCACTCTTTGTTCTCTAAGGCTTCTACCCAGAGCGCAACCCGCTACGTGTGTGAGTGTGTGCAGGAGAAGGGGCTCGTGGCTGGGAGCAGAGCAAAGGCAAAGCATGTTCTAATAAACTGACACTTAGGGCTTTTGTAATGAGGCTCCCTGGAGCTATTTGTGGCTTTTAGAGGTGTAGGGGTCAGCTATTTCCCTTTGCTTCTTCAGAGTCCTCTGGTCAGAGCATTAAGGGGATGGTTTCATGGTGGGGACACAGGAGTGGATGTGAGGACTTGGATTCAGTTTCCGTCCATGTCCCAGACTTCCTTCCCAGCTTTTCCAGGTGTGGGTGGGTCTGTCTTTTTCCAGCTGTGTACAAATCAAGTCTGTTAGGCGAAACAGAGGTCAGGGTGTGCCCAGATGGACAGAAGTGGGCAGGACACAGAGAGGGAAACCAGCTGATGTTTTCGTTGGAGAGAAGAAGCTGTATTTGCACCCATTCTCGGCAGCCTTTCTGTCCGCAACGGGAAGGAGAGCATTTCCAGTCTGGAGAAGCTGGCAGGGTGCCGTCCCCCTCTGCCTTGGCAGCCCACAGGTTAGGAAGGTGTCCCGGGGAGCGTGGAGCTCTGACACGCTTATTAATGCTGCAGCAGAGCTCGTTATGCTGGAGCGGAACCTTTACTCCAGAGACATTAAATATTAATAGCAGCAATAGAGACACAGATAAACAAGAGCAAGTTATAAACTGTTCATTTTGAGGACATCAGTGTTAACTCTGGCACTCTGAGATTACAGCCAGATCAGAGTGAGTGGCTTAGAGAGTTCCCGACTGATAGACCAGCTCTGTACCTCTGTCTAGTCCAGAGCTTGTTCTGCAAGTTTCTTGATGCATTTTTCAGTTAGCTGAAAATTTATTTTCAAAAGTGAGTTGGGCATCTTTGGCTTTGTACCTTGCCAGACCTTTATAACCGCAGCAAGCTGGATCCTTTTGGTGTGCTGCTGCTTGCTGAAGAAGGCAAGGCTGGAGAGACTGCTCTATCTCCTTCTGCAAAGTAAGATGGGGAAGGTCTAATTGTGCAAAAACACATGGGCAATGATGAGATAGTCACGCGAGGTGCCCTGGGAAACTACAGCAAAGCAGAACAGTGGAGCTGACCAGCTGCTTGGCATGCACAAATAATAATAATTAATATAAAAGAAAACAGAGCCCAACCAATGGCTTCAGAGGGAAAGGAGTAATAAAATGAGCACTGCTCTGTTATCTGAAGGCTGACCAGTGGGGTTTAAAATCCCGTCTTAATAATGTATTCAGAAGCAAGGAAGATCAGACTGGGAATCCAAATGTTTAGTATTAAAACCAAAACAAACAGGCAAAAAGACGAGGCAAATAATCATTTCTTACAAAATTTCCTCTCTTTGTATGAAAATTATATTAAGGCCTTTTTTTTTAATGTTGGTGAGACAAATATGTAATTTAATGTAATTTCAGTGGAATTCTACATGGCCAGCCCTGATATATTAAGGTTATATTTGTAGAGAGCTTTTCAAACATGAATAGATAGTGAAGAGAAAACACCTTACACTGCCTGACTGGGTGTCAGCACAATTTGCCCTGGCAAATTTTCTGCAGTCTTCTTGAGTGTAAAGTAGTGATACTAGCTACCTGCCTGAGTAGTGTATATAATAACTGGCTATAAGCATATTGCTAATCAAACTATGCCTGAAAGTAACTCGATGAACTCCATCATAATAGATTATCTGTCTTCTAAGCCTGTATCTGTCTTTTATTGACCTTAATATTTACAGTGAATATGAAGGATACCTTCTAGCCTTTTTGCATGTGGTTAATAATCCATATTGATGCCTCTTAGCCTAGGCATTTAGCATTTTTATAAAAGCTTGCAATAAAAGGGGGATAAAGGTTCAGTAATTCTTTCAGTAAAGCAGTGCTTCATCTTCTGTGTGATGGAGCTAGTAGCTGGTATGAGGTAGAACCACTCTGTTCACTCAGTCCTTGCTGAGGATGATATTGGCCATTGCAATGGCTATTAAATGCCTGTGCAGCCCAAATCTTTCTCCCATTGCTATTACCATGTGTAAACCCAAGAGATGTGACTCTTAGGACTCAGATATATGATCACATCGTAGCAACTCTGCTTCCATCCCATACATATGCTAACATGGCTAGATTTAAGATGTGCAATTAAGAGCTCAGGGTTCAGTCATGTGCCTTGCAGCTGGAGAAAGCGGTGTTGCATGAGGTCGTGGTAGTGCAAAGCTGGGAGTCAGCAAACTCCTCAGACTTGGGTACTGCTGTGGCCCTATTTACATAGAAACAGACCCAGTTCTCTGACATTTTAGCATGCTTCTTGCCTGGACTGTTATTGCCTCCTTCTTGGCCCTGGCTACTTCTGAGCTTTTCCCTGTGGTGAGGCCCCACTTTGCGGTTGATGGAGAGAGAAGAGCGTTTTAGAGAATTGGATGGCGTACTTAGAAAATGGCCCTCGTCACTTATATTTATGTTATTAATTCACTCTTCTGTGATAATTGACGATTGTACAAAGCCTTTGTCATCTTTTCTGGTTAGAACACTTGAATGTAGTTTGTTTTAAGGTGATTTATGGCAGGGGCACTTTAGAGGTAATTGAGTTTGCTGCAGTAGGTTCTTGAAACTCTAAAGGATATTTTGGGTGGTGGTGGGGAAATGAAGGATACAAAGAGATTGAGATTAAAAGATACGACTCACTTTTCCCCTGCTGCCTGAGATGCAGGCAGAAACATCTGGAGGTTGCCTGCTCATAACACCTGCCTCAACCCCAAAGAGACACATAACCCCTTCCCTGCACACAATATAAAACTTTCTGTCTTTTTTTTTTTCAAATGAGACAGCTTAAAAGGGAAGGAAAATAAGAAGTGTTTGGCTAATGCTTGCTTTCAGTGCACCAAGACTTGTTATCATTATTTCTTTGAGGATGGCTTTTGGTGGCATAGTTACGAGATGGATGGAGGGAGTGGGGCAGTGTGGAAACAGAGGGAGAGGGGCCTGAATTTCTTTGAAGTCTGTTTCAGCCAAGATCCTGCATAGGCAACAGATGTTGCTTTGGTTTAACTGTTGATTTTTAAAAATCTGTTTCACCCTTGTTTGAGGCTGTTGTTAAATTGCTCCTGTTACAGGCGCTGTGGTAACACCTGAATGGCCCTGTTTTAATTTTAGGTACTGTGCAAATCCAGTCAGGAAGAGAAATGGGAGACCATAGAGTCAGACTGTGAGGTACTGAAAAATGAGCTGGGCTAGAACATTCGTCTTAGCTTGTTACTTACACAGATAGAGCTCCTACTTATGGAACTGAGGAGATATTTGAAGCTGTATCTACTGAACCTTTTCTTTTTAGAACTCTGCTGTTGAGGGTCTCCCTGCATTACATCCATCCGCAGGAGTAGGGATGAGATTACCACTATCTTGTAGCTGTGTGTCAGGTTTCCCCTAATTCTGAGGAGTTTAGCTCAAGTCTGGGTGTCTCAGGGAGACAGCGTTGCAGTTGGAGGCACCAACACATCGGCCGCTTGTGATAGTTGATCTGACCCTCATTTTGCTCCCAGCATGAGCAGTCTGCCCTGCCAAAGGCTCCTGCGGTGGCAGGACTCACACTGGCCATACCCAAGGACTGGCTGCACTTCTCATGACACCCCTCTCCCTCCTCTTCCTCTGCAAGGCTGACGGTGGCCCGGCAGGTGATGCAATGGAGTAATCCAGGGAACACAAAAATTGTGCAGTTTTTTTTGTGGCCCTGAGGACTCAAAGGACAAAGAAATAGTCTGGAGTGAAAATTTCTAAGCTGAGGAAATGGATGAAGAAATTAGATTCAAAAGGCCAGAAACTCTGTCTGGGTATTTTGTGATCAATCCATATAAAGGAGGCAGCAGAAAAAAGGAGCAAGTGGAGGTAGAAAACCTCTGGTTTTTTTTCCTCTTTCTCTCTCAGGAATCAAAGTCAGGAAGACTCCACTGGCCAGTAAAGCAGGTTTTTAAAAATCATTGTGTGAATGTCTCACACTTGCAGTAAACACAAGAACCTTAACGATAGCCGTGCCCAGAGTCTGAATTACGGTACTGCTGTTTGTCTTGGTTATTGCAATGTATAACCTGGTGCGGAGGTTTGCTGAAGGCATTGTAAAGTTGGTGCAAAAAGAGCTAGAAAGGTTTTATATGTAAGGGGAGAAGAAAAAGAGAGGGAAAAAAAAAAAACTCCACCAAAAAAAGACTGAATCAGCCTGAGTTATGAAACAGGATGGGGAGGCAGGTGATTGGTGCTGTATTCCCTGCTCATTGGTAGCATTTAAGCCACTAATATTTCTACCAAACTATGGACAGGAGGAGATAATTGCTGTGCAGCAATGAAATGCAAATTGCAATGCATGAAGTAGCCCCAAAATGAAAATGTATGTCAGAGAGGTCTCCTCTCAGCTCTCAGAATTTATTTATAACTACTAAGACAACTTGTTCCTTTTTGGATATGTCCCAATCTGAAATTAGGCTATAGGTTTTGCAGTATTTTGCAGTGGGAAGCCCCAAATTACATGCATTTTTTAAGGATCTGTCTAGACAGAATAACTGATGGCAGAGATGGAAAAGATGTCATTTATTTTTTGCATTGTCTTAGGAAAAGCAGTGCTAAAGGATTTTAAGTGACGTTACTCGCATGTTAGCCTCAAATGGGTGTTTGCTACACAGTGGCGTTTGTGCCCAGGGAATACTGCCCAGTTTCCAGCACCTTCGGTTGTGAGAGCAGTTTCTCATACTTCTATTGTCATCATAGGACAAACAGATCCCCGGCTCAGGCCATGGAAATGTCACCAGGAAAGGAGCTGGGGAAGGCCCTGCCACCCGGCCGAGGGCTCCGCGTGGCTGATGGATTAACCGCGGCACTGAGCAAACCTCCCCGAATCCCTTCCAGCAGAGCAGCTGATGCTGCTGCAGGCCCATGTAGGCTGACGGGCTTTTAACAGAGGGAGATTCCTACAATCCGCCTCTTGTTGAGTCATTGTGCTCCAGCTGCCAGACAAGGGCCGGGGCATTAAGGAGGGAGGTGGAGCCCTGAGCAGACAGGAGGTCCTCCAAGCCCTCCGTGGGGATGAGGCGCGTTTTGCTGGCTTCGCTGGCAGCCAGGCCATTGGGGTGCTGTTAAATCTCTGCCAGAAAATGTGCAAATCTCTGTCTCCTGGAGCATTAGAAATTAAGAACGTCAGGTTAAATCAGCTCTTCTGAAGAGGAAAATCTGCAGAGTAGATGAGCTCAGAAACTTAAAGGCAGGGATTCAAGCTTCTCTTGCTGTTGATTAATCTAATGTGAAATACAAAGAGCAGGGATGGGAGGAAGTTCTGGAGTGGTTTCAGGAATGTCCCTAAATAAAGCCCACTGCAATCGCCTGAAGGTGACACTGAGACAAGCGAGCTGTGTGAGGTCTCAATAAGAAAGGAGAAGTGGCAGCTTTCTGGCCAGCTTCAGCAAAAGCACTGCAGGGAACTGATAATACATAAAAATCAAAGAGCAAGGAAAGACCTTGCAGTACCCAGAGGTTCCTGGCCATCTTAGGGGATAGGGACATGCACCGTTGGGGTGGTTGGTAGCAGTGACAAATTAGGGCACTGTGTTGGGAAATGCAGAGGAGCTTTATGTTTTTTCTTGAAGACAAGTTAACACAATAATATTTAAGAAAATAGAGAAATAGGACTGGAGGTGAGAAAAGGCATGTAGAAATTTTTCTAGTTACTCTATGCAAAGTTTTTTCAATTTGACTGTTTCCCCGGTGATGTGAAAAATGTGAATATGAATCTGGGCTTTCTCTGCTTCCTCCCTGTTGACCTCATCAGAAATACTGAATGCAGGAAAAAAAGGAACAATAAATTGCTTTATGTAATTCTAGACAGGAAAACCCTTCACTTACCCTCAGAGGCAGTCCTTTCCGTCTCTTACCTAGCTGTGCTGGCTCTGGGTTACCTCAATAAGAAATCTTAATTGAGGCAATGTCAGGTCAGGAGAGAATGATAAATCCATTTTCACGGGCTCGCTTTTGTAACCTGCTTCGGTCTTAATAGAACCGCATTGGGCGTCATGTATTCCAAGATTTTCCCCGTCTTCTTTCTAATAAAAAGGTTCTCTCATAATATTTCTCATTCCTGCACAGGCAGCTGTTTTTGTGTAGTTTGCTTTGTGTTTAATAGCTGTGCTGCCCTTGGTGCTGCGCACGGGAGTTTAATGTAGGGCTGCGCGGGGAGAGAGGATCTCCGCCTCAGCCGGGGACGCTGGATAAAGGGTGCGAGAGCAGGAGGATTATCCTCCTGCTTTGTCAGATAGGGAGATGACATGAGGAGACTAATGGGAGAGTTTAAACGGTATTTAGAGATTTAACTGGCTTTGAGCACTCCCCACCTGCTGTTATAACAGGTAGCAAGCTGGAGCGGCGTTCACAATTATGGCTGAGCGTTCTGCACACTTTATATCTGGGGTTGGATTGGGGTCACTTTTAGGCACCCTTGCAGAATAGGAGGCAGATAGTTTAGTTAGCTGAGAGGATGTGAAATGCCCTGCCTTTTGTAGACTGGAGAGCGTTCCTAGGCTGCGTCATCTTCCACTCGGTGAAAAGTCTTTTTCATGTCACTTTAGGCACTTTTCATTCTCCAGAAGAGTCAATATTAATAAATGGCAATTGAGTGAATGGGGGAGCTGTGTTTACCCCGTCGATGCCAGGCAGACAATGACCCTCATCATGCCCAGATGGCACAGCTCTACTCCAGGCTGATAAACATAGCCGGTTCCATTGAACCCGGCCCAAACACACACAGTTACAGTGATAGTGTGGTAATTACAGCGCCTCCAGTGACCATCTGGACACAAAAACCGGTTTTCTATTTGGATAATAAAACCTCTCCTATGTCTCCAATATTAGCCGTGTATAGGGACACTAATTGATTTAATTGAAACGCTGAATGTTGAGCTATGGGTGTTGCCAACCTTGTCAGTCTAGGTACGTGATAGTTTTTAATATCTGTTTGAGCCAAAGCAATTGGGATGTATATGCTCTGCTCTTGAGTTTGCTGAGAAAGGAAAGTTTGTTGGAGGTCCTTGGGGCTGGGACTCGTGCAGTCCTGCTCAGAGATGAGGTGCTGGAGAAGGAGCTGTCTCTTGGAAGCTGTCGCAAGCAATGTCAGCAGATGTTTTTTGCTGAGTATAAGCTAGTGAGGACTGGTGTGGGCAAAGTACTTTAATAAATTGTCCCCTGCCAGGATCTGTGGTCAGCAATCAATTGGGTCAAGTGCAGGACAGAATTTTGCTGCTCTTGGTAGGGCTGGAGTCTATTAGCTGTCTGGTTGATTAAAAAAAAGTTCTCCAGTTGGTAACAGGCTTCACTTGTTCTCCAGACAGGCAAAATGTCCTCCTCTGCTGCGGGCGAGTGTTGCAAAATGCATGATACATGCGCGGAGGCTCCCCAGGGAGGAGTCATTTGGATAGAGATGGAAAACTGCTGGGGTGTTTACCCAAACATCTTGAAGGTGGAGGCTCCTGTCAGCTGGCTCCCACAGGAGACCTCAGAAATAATCTTCCCTGATGTTGGTGCACATGTTAATTGAACTTGACACATGATAATAAAGAAGAGCCTGAAACCAAGAAAGGGTGGAAGGAATATCATTATTCCTGGGACAAGACAAAATTGGAGAAATACTTACGTCCAGCATTTATCCAAGATAACTTGAGATGTTAATCTTTGCTATTTCTGGTGCTAGGAATGGTAGATGCCGAGGAAGATTGATTCACTCTAAATGGGTGAAGATTGTTTTCTTCTTATCTTCAATTCATATTATGGTTTGGTCTTGCCACTAACCCATTTACAGAAATGAAATATTTAGTAAGGGGTCCTCTTCTATTGAAAACTTCCTAGCCAATGCACCTGCATGTGTTATACGGGCAGACTATTTGCCTGAAGGACTGAATTCCCAAATATCATTGGGAAATGGCTTCATGGATGCCAGAACCCTCCCATACGAAGCTTGCAAGCAGAAAGTTGCCCAGTTCCTTGGAGCTGTGTTTTTATGTCCGCGTACCTCATGGCTAATGTGCAATTAGCCTTAATTAGCTTAATTAGTCCAGCAAACTTTTTTTTGTCTTTGGTAGAAGGTCAGCATGTCCTCCCCTTGCTGGATCAGCGTTCTGGCCCGGTGCTCTTGGCAGCGTGAGCAGGACCCTGACGATGCCTGCGCACTCTGCTCTGGCTGGCGCTTGGAGTGGTATCACGTGCTGCCTTGTAGATGCAACCCCCCTCTGCAGCCAGCTCCTGCAAACAGCTGGGGCTTGCCCCCCTTTTTTTGCACTTGGTGCCCAAGGATGCGGTGGGGTGACATAATCTACCATGGTAAACATCCACGGAAGGACCCGCTCTGTAGAGGTGACAGTCACCCCAGGTTTAACGTAGAATAACCTCTTCAGGACAGTGTGGTGATCCTCACTGCAAGGCTTCAGGGAGGACTGAAATCCACCCACCGCAGCTCCTACTGATGTGTGTTTCCTAATTGTAGGCACTCATATTTTTCTTGTAATTACCAGTAAACTGCCTGAATAAGAGCTGAAGTGCTTCTCCCTGACTGGCAGGAGCACAACACCCACTGATGAGTCAGGGGAGGAAGAGCTCCCACTCTGCAGGAGAGGGGTATTTGGGGAAAGGGAGGGGAGAAAAGGAAGAATAGCAGGCAGAGTGTTGTAGAATAAATGACATTTGTTTAAAGACACATTAGAAGATTAATGATGGGAGTTAAAGTATGAAAGCAACAGGGCCTGAGTGTAATATTAATGGAACCATTTTCTTTGCCATCTCCTGCAGGAACTCTTTGGAAGCGTCGGTGGGGAGGAGAGGAAATCACTTTACAGTAATAACTGTTATTTATATAAGAGAACAGCATTGAATGCATCAAAATGTGAGGTTTCAAGGTAATAACTGGACCCTCACAATCATTGTTATCCTTTTAAAAGGCAATTTCTAGGATGGTGGATAGATGAAGGAAATAGTCCCAATCCTGAAACTGATAGTAAACAAGGTTTCTTTTATTATTATTGTCATTAGTCAATTCCCAATCTAGTAAGATTGTGCTAAAAAAAAGAGGAAAACTGGGAGAGATGAGAATGATAACCATCTTTTGTAGCATTTGCTGGGACCATTTGATAGGCTCCTTAATGACTTACAGCTTAGTCTTGGTTCCCTCTGGGGTCAATGTCAAAACTCCCACTGTAGTATCACTGCTTCAGCTGCCATAGAGAGCAGAAGGTAAAATGATGATGTGGGCTACTCTTGGTCACCTTCTCTTTTCTAATGATGCCTGTGTACCAAATCGTGTAACCAAAATCATATGCATTTCCAAGACAGGATTTGCAGGTGATGTTTTGCAGAAACAGCCATATACCACAGGTAGTCACGCAAGTTAGCCCTGTGAAGCCATATAAGACTGCACAGACTGTGCACCACAGGACTTGTCCTGGAAGGTCAGCTCAAGCCAAGAGGCTGTATTTGTCTCTGGGTATATCTAAAATGAACATTTTATGACTGTGCTTCATGAGTAGAAAAACTGTTTGCACAAACCACAAGCCCAGTCTTTTTGCAGGGATCAGGACACGTTCATGAATCATTCATGAGGAAGGGTTGGGGGTAGCAGGGAGGGATGATAATATTCTTCAAGCAGCCAAAACATAACAATAACTTGACCAGCTCTCATTTTTAATAACCTGTGGGTCTGTGAGCAGATCAGATAGATGAGTTTAAGCAAACCCTCGCCTCCCGAACTGGCTTTACAATTCAGAGCAACTAGGTCATTCATCAGTGCTGTATAAAACCTCTCAGATGCTGAGAGAAGTGAGAAGTTAAAAAAGAGGCAGAGGGAGGAGGGAAGGCACTGTCCTGTTTTCCATAATATTAGAATGAGAATTAAACACAAGCCTCAATTCATCCCAGTTCAGAGAGGCACTTAAATAGGAATCAAGCCTCATGGGGTGAATGTTTTTGCCCAGCCTTTTCTAAGGGGCCACAGTTTTCCCCTCTAACTCAAAGAGGGGGCAGTGGGGATGGGGGTCTGGAAGTTCTGGGGTGACATAGTAATTTGTCCTCGTGGAGGTTGGACGGGGCAGTACTCACTCTGGGAGAGGTGGGAAGGAGGATAAAGCGGCCTGTCTCTCCAGGCAAGTTCTGCTAGCTGGGATAATGAAAAAGAATTGAATCAGTGAGGGCAGTTGACACAGTTCCCTGTTGCAAAGAGGTTTGCAGTGTTGTGTTAAGGTGCCTTTTATAGATTTTGAGAATTAGGGAGAATGTGATGCCGGCTGCTGCTATCAACCCTAACTCTTTGTGTGACAGCATCCAAACCAAGCTCCTGATGGACAAGCCTCAACCATCTACCAAAAGAGCAAGCTGGGTGCAGGCCTTCTCAGGGGTAGGGTGCCACTGGCAGATACCCTTTCCTCTGGGAACCCCTCATTGTGTACTCAGGCTTGCAAATGTCAAAATGTTTGTGGCTGGCTTCTGGTCCTGTGTTTGTTAATTAGGATGGTCAAAAGTAGGAGGGCTTAATGATCTGAGCCATGGCTTTAATTAATCAAGATAAATGTTGCTTATTTATAACATAGAATAAAATCCATGGATAACTCTATTGTTTAATTAAGCTTATCACTGTGAACCTGATTCTGTTGTTGCTACACTGATGCAGCTAATTCGGTATCCTCCCTAAGAAGGCTTATAAGAAGCTAGGAGGGATGTAATTCACTCTCCTCGGCCTGTGCTTTAGAAGACAAATATGTCTGGTTCGGGTATTTCTGTCTCCTGACCCAGTGCTGGTGCCAGTTCTGCTCTGATCCCACCAGTCGGTCCTGCACTTTGGTGCTGCTACTTCCCCTGTGCCTGAGGGCTGAACTGCTCAGAACTGTTCAGTGTCTGCAGTACCAGGTCCTTTGCATTTCTTTCTTCTTGTTCACTACATGGTTTTGTGTGTGTGAGAGAGATTTACCCTGTGCAACTGAGTTGTTTTTTAATATTTTCTTGCTTTCTCTTCCCATACCTTTTCCTGTTAGTGTGCATTGTATTTAAAACTCAATTAGGAGTCTGCTAATAGGAGGGATGCAGAGGGAATGAACCCATGTCAGAGTTCAGGGAGAGGAGAATCCCTGTCTTGTTTTCCCATGCAGGAGCTGAAAAAAATGGGGGGAAAGGCAGAGAGGAAAAGGCAGGAAGACATTAAAGTAGCCTATTAAATTACTGAGGGCTGAGTGTCAAAAAATAAATAGAGACTGTGTGGATTGATGAAAATTGGATCTGAAGGGCTTCCACATCTGTGTGGCAGCTCTTTAGCATCTCATTTTGGTATGACTCAGCAGGAAAAGTTGTTTTCTTTCTGACAGTAAAGCAAAGAGAAGAAAACAATCCTGAGATGCGTCAGCAAAGGGCTTGGGTCGCATTGTTTTATAATTGGATCGAACTCCTTCATGTAGTTTAATTAATTCAACTGCATCTTACGTGATATGGGAGAGGTTTTTGTTGCCACCTTTTCCCACGCTGCTTCATCATCTTCCCTTCAGCCTCCCTGTGGTCACCTCCATTCCTTGGAGACCCGTGCAGTCTGGGCACTGCCATCTGGGCAGAGAGGTAATAGCTGTGTTAGCTGAAGGAGAAGCTAGTGCTAAGAAGTGATGTTTCCTGTGGAGTAGGTGCACAGAGAGAAGTTAGTCTAAAGGCCATTTCAGAGTACTTGCTAGGGACAGACGATTACTTAAATTAGATGCTCTAAATTGCCTTCTGTGGGGTTCCTATTCTTTCCATTGACTATCAAGTCTCCAAATTTGGTTTGAATCTCCCATGCATGCTGTGCTCAGCCGCCTAGCATTGACACTGATCTCTGTACAAATACACTTCTCCTGGAGAATTTTCCCTGCAGCTCAAACAGAGCTGCCTTTGAGCTGCCTGGCTCGCTGCTTCTCAGCCCACCATGCACCCAAGCGAGTGCTGCAAGAAGGGGCTGTGCGAGGGGCTGTGGGGCTCAGAGGTGAGCAGTGCTTGTACACAGATGCACCCTCTCTGGGTCTGCCAGCCACTGACTGGGTGGGTTTTATACCTTCCTCTCTTTGATGTAGCGACCCTTCCCTCAAGTGCTTTGTTAATTAACAGTGTTCACGTGGTTTTGCGTTGTACTTGGATGCTGTAGATTGAAGCAAAAAGGTCACGTTTCAGGGACCCTGAATAGAAAGGCTGAAGTGTGAGACAAGGGCTTCCACAGTCTTTTGGCTTGTTGAGTCTCTTAACTTGCCACGTGATCTTGTAAAACATTGGGCAGGCTACTTTAATTCTTTCTGCATCTTTTCCTCATCCATCATAACAGAATGAAAGTCATTCCACCTATCATTTGTCTGTCTCGTGTCTCTAAAGGAACTGTCATATCTGGTATCTACACCTAGCATGGTAGTTCCTTGTTTTGGATGGCTCTTTCAGGGATTTTTAATAGTAGCTATGGTTAATGACTAGTAACAAGAAGAGAACCAATGCAAAATATCTGTGAGCTCTCCACGTTGGTGAAAGCGGAATGCTATTTCCTTAGGCACTGAGACTTTTTTCCTCTTCTCACCTTGACATTGCAGATATATCCAAAGCTATTTGCAATCTTTGTATATGCAATTAATTAGCTGGCTGTGGCAAGCCTGGAGCTTAGGCTTGGCACTTCTGCGCTCCATTGTTTGGTGCGAGCTGTGCATCGTCCGCAATGCGCTGGTTCTTGCCAACCTGGGAAAAAATCAGCAAAGATGCTGTGTAGTGATGCCAAAACCCTAACATCCTTGAAATGAGGAAGCTGCTGAAAGAAGACGAAATTCACCCTAATGGCCAGGCTCCCAGGAAGGGTTAAGAGGAAAACAGAAGTCCTATTCCAAACCTTACTTACGTAAATGGAAATCCATTGGCTTTACAAGTTGTCCTCAGTTCTTCTAATCTGGAAGCATGCTGGAGGTTTGAGAAATGGCTCCATCTGGAAGGGACAAAGTGTCAGATCTGGAAACGCTGCTGCTCTTGCATCACTGACAATCTGTAAATCCTAAAGAATTGTGCAGATTTGTGTATGTGCTGGAACAGCCCGGGCTGACACTGAAATGCAGCCGCTCCATGGGATGGAGCTCTTCTGGGCTGCTGTGATGAGCAGCCTGGACACACAACATGTTTGGGGTGTGTGTGTGACCAGGAAGGCAGAGGGCATCGTCTGGATATTTCTAATGGTTTCCTTTTTGTCTTCTCGATCCTCTGGCAGTCTCTTTTGCTCAGTTGTGGTGATTGCCTCTACTCAAATGCAGAATCCCACAGCTGCATTGAGCATTGGTGTCTCTCAAATCTATGATTATAACTATAAATCCTGACTGACTTATCCCACCCCTCCCTTTCCCCCCCCCCCTTTTTTTTTTCCTTAGAATTTTGCATATTATTTGACTGGACGGGCACTTGGGATTAGTGTGGTTATTTTTCTTATATTTATACTCTCTGCTGACTTAATTAAGTTCTTGCTTGTTCGTGGTCTCGCTGAGCTTGCTGACTCCACCGGGGCTTCCACTGCTCTTCTCCTAAAATCTGCATCTGCTGCTGGTCACCTGAGACCATGGAAATGGGCAGAAAAGCTTCGTCTTGAAACTCTGCTCAACTTCATGTTATTGAAACAACAGACAAGCAGGAAAACAATGTTCCCAAATTCAGTCTCTTGTTAGATGGGTTTAGGTGGAAAGTTCTTCTGGTTTTCTTTTCCAGTCCGTCTTGCTGGAGCCCTGATCATTTATTCCCTGCCTCAAGCTGACCTTACATTTCAGCAAGGTTAAGTCAATCATTTCTCTTTCTCTCTGCTTTTCACTCCTATTTTGGGGAACTCTCTCAACAGATTTTTCTGGGGGTTTTAATAGGACTTATCTAGTTCTAGATCACATTATTTGAATGAACAGATCAGGCATTATCCACAGCTGTTTTTGTACAAGAGAATGGTCCCAAATGGTGTTATCTGGCTTTGGAAATGGCACTTCCACTTCAGACTCCTTTCTTACTCTTTTGTGCTTTTTTGATTCTATATTGATGCTGAGATGGTTCACCAGCTATCTTGCAGCAAGACTGGTTTTCGGGCAGGCAGATGAGCTGTACCAGAAGAGCAGGTTTCATTAGAATCCTTTCTTTTTCCCATGTGCATCAGGCTAGGGAGTGAGAGAATGAGTTGAGACCTGTTGTACAGATAGCTGCTCTCAGGATGGCAGTAAAGAGTGTTTCCTTGCAGACTCGGGGAGGACAGAGAGCACAACTGTCCATCTTCCTGGAAATTCTCCATCTGAGGGAATGTTGTTTTGATTTTGTGTACACAAAGCAATTATTAAAGAAGAGGAAAGAGAAAATGCATTTCAAGCAGCATAAAATAAACAGCCCTGAGCTGTTTTCCATCATCGCTCCTCTTCTCTTTCTCTCCTGAATTGGCTCTCTCTGGATAGCAGAAATGAGAAGGAAGCTCCATTTAAATGCAGATTTTAGGTGTTGGCCAAGAGGGATAAATAGCCCTCTGCTACTCTGATCAAACAAGCATTATCAAGCCTCTTTGTGAAGGGGAGAGTTTATATTATTAAGGATTTTTTTTCCTCTCCATGAGATCCTTTTTCCTCTCCGAGTAATACTGCATTGATGACTTTTTGTTTTATTTTTAAGCAGCACTTCAGAGATTATAATGGAAACACAATCCCACCTGTTTCTCCACTGGAGCTGTACTTGACAGATAATGAGGAAGCTGGCAAATTTCTTAGAATTTACTGTATTGACAGCCTGTAGGGTTGATACCAAATCCAGCCAAGGGAGATTTGCAGAATAAGGCAACTTTGCAGCCCTTTCTGGTCAGCTGCTCCTCACAGATGAACCTGGTTACTGAGGTTCCTGAGCTGGTTGGGGTGAGTGAAGCCAGGATGTGTTTCAGGTGGGACCTGGACCTGATGGCAGTGTAGCCCATAGGAGAGTGGAGTACAAATGCCCAGGAGCAGGAGAGGGCTTGGAGATGAGCCCTGTCACCCTAGGACATCTTCTGCAGCTGGTGTGTCCTAGCCAGACATCTCTATGTGGAGGAATGGTATGTTCTGGGGTGTTTCTTTGGTACAAGAGGTTCTTGGCTTGGAGAAGAAGAGGTCCATTCAGGTGCTGGTATTAGCTCTGCTATGTGCATTCCTAAATCTGGTGGAACTTATATTGCAATTTTTAATTTGAGAGTCTGTTTGCTGTGGGAACATAAAGGATTTGGAGGAATGTGTTTGTAATATAAATTAGAAGAGGTTGTAGGTGTGACCTTACCTCAGATTCATAACTTTTTTACCTTGGAAGAGAGGTTAGGGAAAGTGAAATATCTTCTGTTTGCCCAGTCAATTTGCCCTGTTAAATCTACATGTTCAAGCCACCAGACTGGAGATGGCTGTTGCGTTGTTCAGTATGGCTTTACATTTCAATGTTATGAAAAGTATATGAGGAAAAGTGGGTGTTAATAGTGTTAATAAACTTAATGGGGAAAAGTCAGCTGAACACTGTTTGTTATATACTACATAAAACTCCCAGTAGCATCTGTTCCACGTTATTGTATTAAAAAAGCAACTTTGTTAGATCCTGGTAGCCCCATGGAGGAAGCAGTGCCAGGCAGTGAGGCATGCCATGGTGCCAGGCTCGTTGCGTGCGTGCGTACTGACCCTGGCTGCTCTTTTAGCACTAGTTGAAACCCAGCTGAGGATGGAAAAAATGATGGAATCTCATTGTCCTCCGGTGCATTGAATAGGATGAGTTGCTCTGCCTCAGCTCAGCTCCAGGAAGACAGCTGTCGACACCTCTAAAACCACACAGATGACAGTGTTGCTGTCCCTGGTCAGCAATTCCAGGAACATGGAGGAGGGATGAATTGCTCGGGGAGGAATAACTTTCTTCCTTCTGCGCAGAGGAAGAGGGGAAAAGGCAAAAGACTTTGAAGTATTTACCTTTCACATTGCCATAGCTGTGCTCCGTTTAAGTGGAATTAAAATAAAGCAATCAGCCCTAAAGAGTGAATGGCCACGTTCCTGCCTTGCCTTCCCCATCATGCTTGCCATAGGACATTTCTTAAAAGGAAAAGATGGAGCGAGTTTGCTTCAGAGGGGTGACCGCTGTCATGTCATTTAGTGTTTCTTTGGCTCCCTGTAGTCTGGTGTTTTGCAGGTGGTTTTTTGTTGTTCTTGCTGTCTAATCATTAACTTGGAGTGCTTAATTAGAAATTTGTGCTTTATGGAAATTTGCAATTGAAAAGTCAATTGTTGCTTAAGTTTTGAACAGCTGTAACTTAGCTGTTTTAGAGCAATATCTAAATTGATACAATTGTTTGGTTTATAGCCCCTTGGGTTTGTGCTTTCTCCACTGGTTGTTATGAAAATTTGGGCATATTGAGTTAAAACATAGATTTTTATAAAAGGGACGTTTATCTGTGATGATCAGAATGTCCCATGGGAAAAGATGTTTCCAACCAGCTCTTTAGAAACGCTCGGCATGTGCTAGCCCATGTTGGCTTCACTTGAAGCAGTTTGAGTTGTAGTCCCTGTGAAGTCCTAGTGGTGCTCAATCAGGCATCAGAGAGCCAGTTGTTCCTGACTCCCTCTGAAGGATTTTGCTCATAATTTGTGGAGAAGGTACCCTAAATTGGAGACATTTATTATGATGGGGAGGAGAGAAGTGATTTCTGAGGCTAGTGAAGTTCAAAGATTTGACTGTAAGTTTTCAGGATTAAAGATTTGCTTGATGCATCTTCACATATTTAATAGACAGGAATGGATGAAAGGGAATTTAAATAAAGATTTTAGTTCATACTTAATGATGCTGCTATTAGATGAGCTTTGGCACTGCATCCCAAGACATGAAGTTTTAAAATGAACCTTTTTTTAAAACATTAAATGACCTTTTTCATCCACTAGCTGTAATAAATAAAGATTAGTTCAGCCTCATTACCCAGTCTATTCTGTGGACCGGTTTAATATTTGGCAAAACTAACTAGTCTCCCAAAATGCAAGCAGACCAATTTTGAGTGGGTTCTGCAGGGGCATGGGAAGCTACAATGTAGCTTGATTAGTAGCTGGTTTATGTGAGTGCCACCTCCACCTTGGGACACAAGCCTGTGTCTCCTGTGTCATAGAGTGGGAAAGGGAGAGGGGAAAAAGGCAAGAAAAGAAGGCACCTGAGCGGACCAGCATGTGTAGCCCAGGGTGCATCCGTTTGGCAGGAGCAAGGCAGCTGCACATCTGTGCAGATGTGTGCACACGCTCTCCTCTGCTTCCCGTGCCCAGCCAGTTGTCTGGCACTGATAGTGCCTCCTTATGTGGTGGATAGGTAGATGCTCTGGTCTGATGGTTGCGCGAAGTCCGCTTGAAGAGATTCAAGCTTCCTTTGAGGTCAAATGGTTGGGCAGTTTTGGAAGTGCAGCAGAGAAATGCACACTTCCAGGAGATAGCCAACACGCTTGATTTTTAGCTGCCAGTCGATTTACTTGTTTTATTGTTTTACTCTGTTTCTCCCTGTCTTTAAAAAAATAATAATAATTAAAAACAAGCCTTTCAAAACCATATCTAAAAAGGCACCCAACTGCTGTAATTTTTTCCATATTCCCTCACACACCATCCGACCGAGCCGTGCTAATCCCCATATCACCAACCTATGCGGTGCAGGGTCTGATTCGGAGCCGAGCCAGGACTTGGTTACCCCTGAGCTGTTCCTGTGAGTGGCATCACTCCTGTCAGAATGGTTTTGGGAAAACAAGGTGAGCACTGGTGCCTTTATAATACACAGAACAAAAAAGGATGCTCTTCCTGCTCAGATAAGATTGAATAGCTGCGTGCTGGAATGAGATCTCGTATTAGCAGGGATAAGCCTGCCGGGGTGCAGAAAGTTCTGCCAGCTCATAAGGAAACACCATGATTAATGCCTGACTCCAATTTCTTTCTTGCCTTCTATCAGGAAAACAAAAATAATACCACACGTTCTCTCCCTGCGCCTGGCGCGGATTCGAGTGGGCAGGCCCAGGAGCTGAGTTCAGGAGTCAAGTGCTTTCTGTTTGAAAAATATTTGTCCCTTCCCACCCACCGCAGCCCACCCGCTTCCTGAAATACTCCCACTCCGAAGGCTGCTCCGCTGTGCCGGCGGCGTGCCAGCACCGCAGGGAGCGGGATGGCGGAGGGGTTTTGGGATGCTGTTTGCACACCCCGCTGCCAGCCCATGGCCCAGCTTGGGGCTGCTGCCTAGAGCTCTGCCCCTGTGAGCAGGCAACGCAGCAGTGTACGAGCCTGGTGGTGGGGAAGCAGATGGGGAGGCCACGTGTGGGAGAGATGCAGGGTGCACTAATAAAAATGCCATCGGGAGCAGGCGTACTGACACCGCTGGAAGGGTGCTGGGGATTACGGGGCTCTGCCCCAAGCTGACGGCTCTTGTTTGTGCCCTGCTCCCCGCAGCCGCCGTGCTGGATGACCCGATGGAGTGCAGCAGGGGCGAGAGGCTGTCCATCACCCTGGCGAAGAACCGCATCAACCGCGCGCCCGAGAGAGCGGGCAAGGCCAAGGTGGAGGTGGACATCTTCGAACTGCTGCGGGACAGCGAGTATGAGACGGCTGAAACCAGTAAGTCCTTCTGTGTGCACGCGGCCTCCGCGAGCTCCTCGGGGCCTCCAGTCCATGCATGCTCTTTTTTGTACACCTGGGAATACGTAGGCTAAAACCACCACTTTTGGTCCAAGCTAGCAGTGTAGCATCCTGCAGTGAGCCAGGGCTGCGGGCATATCCTGATCCCACAGGAGACTTTGTCACTCTTTGATCCAGTGACTTGGCTTGAGCACCTTCTTCCAAGGTGCATGTCCATAAAACGAGGTCAGGCTGGAGGAGATGTTGATGATGCCCTGGGCAGAGCTTCACGGGCTGCAGGTGAGAGACGCCGTGGGCGAGTTCAGGGTGGTTATATTACTTTATGCACTAACTGGAATTTTCAAGTCGTGTTCAAAATGGTATGCGTTAAAATGAGCTATTTTTGAAAGAGCCATATACATTCTGTGTCGCTTGAGATGCCTTCGGTACAAACAGATTTCTAGTATAGGTGTTCCTTCAGATGCCCAATATGTCAATCCATGTGCTTATGAATAAGAAAACTTGATTACCAGTGTCTCACAGACCTCTCAGGAGCCATAGTTTCTATGTGTAAGTGGGAAAAATCCTTTGCAATAGGATAATTTTCCTTCAGAATAACATTTAAGACAACCTTTAGAGTTCCAGAGAGGGCTATTAGTTTTTCTTTTTTTTTCTTTTCTTTTTTTTTTTTTTAAAAAAAAAAAAAAGGTAGGCTTGAAAAGTTTTCAGAAATCATTTCAAATAACAGCAGTTTTAGATTAGTTTCTCCGTGGCTTTTGGTTCCAAGCCTGTGTAACCTGCAGAGTGCCATAAATTTGAGGTGGTGCTTATAAACGGGGCTGGGTTTTTTCCTTTTTACATGGCTTTTGCCCCAGTTCTGCACAGTGCTGAGTGCCTGCATGCCCGGCAGGTCGGATGGGCACCCTGGCACTCAGCACCGCTCCGGAGCGGGGCTCAGGTCGCTGCTGCCTTTCCCAAATTAGTGCATGTGCCAGTTATAGCAGCGTTCGATTAACAGCGCACACTCCAGCAAGTACCTGCGTGTCTATTTATAGAGACGTCGCCCGTGAGGTGGTTAAATGAAAATTATCCTGTGCAGCTTCGCAGGGAGCGTTGAAAGCGGCAGCTCTCCCTCCCCCTTTTAGGATCCCTTGCGTCTCCCACTTTTTTTTGCTCTATGTATTAGCCCAGGATTGAGCCCAGGCTGCTTCCTCTTCGGCTGGCACAGCAAGAGGGTAAATCCAGTCCCAGTGGCCTGGTCGCCTGTCCAGAAGGCACAGAGGGAGCCTGTGTGGGTGCCTCCAGGTCCACTCCCACTTTTCCCCTCAATATTATCCCAGATGTCCCGGTAAACCTCCTACGGAGTGAGCAAATTGCCACTTTTGTTTGCTTTACCCTTTTGTTTCTAGCTTTGAAATAAATGGTAGCAGCATTTTTAGTTCTGTTGTTCTTTCCTTTCTCACCAATCTTCTTTATGTTCTTTCTGTTATTTTACCTCCTCTCAGGAAACTGGCCAGATTGCAAAGTGACCCCAGGGTTGTGGTAAAGATCTTGAGATGGATTTCTTTGTTATTGTGCCCAAGTAATGTTGCTCAGAATTATTGCTTTGTGGAAATACAATACTAATTTGTTGAGAAGGAAGTATTTTGCAAGGATGTGTTGATTTCAACAAATGTGGTGTCTTGGGAGAAAATAGAAATGAGTTAAATGAGAAAATAATCTTCCATTTTGAATTTTCACTTGGTGATTTACTTTGTTTTGTCTACTTTGACTTACTGAATATAAAAAGTTAGAATCTGGAGCAAAATGTTTTGATTTTGCTGAAGTGAGATTTCACAGAAGGTTTGGCAATATGCTATTTACCTTTTCTCCAGAGCGAAAGATGTCTTGTAGTATTTCTCATGAGAAGAAAAATCTGGATTTTGTGTGGCTCAGCTATTAATGTCACTGAAGTTATATTTCATTTCTGTTGATAGCAGAGGAGAACCAGATCCTTAACTTAAATTTCAAGCCTATCATAGTTTTCAAATAGCTACCTTGTTGGCTTTAACTCAGCACTGATTCTTGTTATCACACATAATATTAATAAAAGTAGTTTAGATGTTTTAACTTGTGACTGCAAAGCTGTTGTCTGTTTAATGGTGTTCTCAAATTTCACACTGTTTGAATCATTCTTAAGTATCAGAGCTAGTTGAATGATGCAAGGAATGTTGTTCTTGTGTCCCATCGGTGATTTTTCATATACAGTTAATGCTTTCACAGAAGTACTCTTTGTGAGTTAGTTTTTATTTTACTGTTGAGCTATTTTCCTTTTTTTTTTCTTTCTTCTGACTGACTCAGACATGTAACTGTTATGGGTGCATAAAACTCACAATTTCTACAGGCGGTAAAAAATGAGTTGATCTTAATCACAGTCATGCATGATTTGCTATTTCAGCTTTATGTATGCAGGTAGACAAACACTGACTGTTCCTGTAAGCAACATCTGTAAATTACTGTGTTTTGAAATAAGTTTCTGGTGAAAGGATGTGGATAGAGGTGTTTTGCCTTTGTAAGCAAAGTCTGTTTTCTCTGTGTATTTGATGTTTCAACTCCTTTTAGTGAGATCCAAAATGGCTTGTTTAATCATGTCTCTATCTAAAACACCTCGTTCCCTTTGAGATCCAGAAAGGGGGTGGATTTTCCCACTTATCCCCCCCATCTCTGACTTCCTTATGCTTTTGAGTCTAGGAAGATGCTTTCTGTTGCTAATTCAAACATCTCAGGGCAGGTCAGAAGTCAGAGGAGGTTTAATTTTCACTGATTCGTGCCAACATTTCAAAGAGCCTGATCTGTGCATTCAGAGACCGCTGGCTCAAATGGAGTGGGGAACTGTCTCTCCCCAGCACCTTCTGTTCATGCATTGGTCAGTTTTAGTATGAGAGCCCTGACCATTTCCTGTCCTTCAAGATCATCTGATATGTTTTGCAGTCATGGAAATGTTCAGGTAATTGCATACCTTCTCTGCTCATTTATTTTCAATTAGAGACAGGAATGGTTTTTGCATGCTGCTTTAAACCCTTGTGCCAGGTAGCTGCATGCAGCGAGGGAGATGCTGTGGTTCGCGCTGGTTGGGGATGCTCTCCCTGGAGCACCCTCAGCCCTGCTTTGTACAGGTGAAGTTCAGCTGAATGATTGCAGAGCTGAGCAGGGAGCAAGATCCTCGCCTGCACAGTGTACTGCTGGTATGGCTTCCATATGTTGAAATAGGAACAGGGTTACATGGCATGGGGACCGCCAGTACATGTGGCTTTTGGATTAGTTCATGTCGTCTGCAGGATGATGCCACTGAAGTGGCCATACACATTATTGGGGATGATTTTTTGGTTCTGGACTGACATTCCTGCAAGTGCTTGTGAAGGGTGAAACCTCTTCTCCTTGCTGAGGCCAACAGCGTTAGGTAATGTTCTGCAGTAGGAAATGTGTTTGCATTGCAAGAGAAGCTCTGCTACCACGGTCTAAACCTCTGTCTCAGGCATCTCTGCTTCGTTTCCATTCATTCTCCTCATTTCCGCTGGAGGTTTCACCCTTGGAGTGATGAGCGGGTTCTCTTTTCTCTGACAGTTGTTACAACTCTGTTGCTATGACTACTTAACCCACGTTTTGTTCTCAGCTAGCAGAGACAAGAGGAAAGGTGTCTGCCAAACTTCCTCCTGTGTGCACAGCAAATTTTCCCCCAGGACTTTTGCCTCCGTGTCCTGCGGATAAACAAGACCCTGAGCTGCACCTTCCTCCTTGATGCTCAATGCAGGAAACCCAAGGGTTGGCTGCAGCCTGGAGGGACTGAGAAGGGCTGTTGAATTAGAGCGCAGAGTTTTCAAATTGCTGGGCCTCTTGTTTAAAAAGAACTGCTGAAGAGGTGGAAGTGCCTGTAAATTTTTTTAAGCACAGAGGAAAAGCAAGTGCTCGATTCCTTTCAAGAGGCTGCAGAGAAATATTGCTCGAGTGCTGTGGCAGGCTGAGTTGGTGCAGGGTGAGAATGTGGAAGGGAGAAAAACCCCAGAGAAGATGTTTGGATATATCACTGGCACTTTCTGTGAAAAGTGAGGGATGTTAGTATGCCTAGGGATCTGCTGATGCAGAGATCTAGTAGTTAGTGTTTTTTTCAGCCTGATTGTCTGGTAGTTTCACGCAGAGACCGATGGTAGGTATACAGTGTGTTCTTAGCTCTTGCTTATCAAAAAGCCTGCATCACCTTTCCAAGCAGAAAGGTGAAGTCCACAAGTCCAGGCCTTGGGTAGAGATCACTGAGTCTTCCTGACCTCCAAGAGCACCAGTTCTAGGTTTGTAGTGAGGAAAATGGCAGGAGAGCAGCAGTTGTGGAATTGGCCTTGGGTCAGAGGATTTCTGGATTAATTTTGTATGCCTTGCTTGTGCTAAATATACACTTCAAAAACTCCTACCCATGGAGTTATTGAACAAGGCAGTCTGCGTGTGAGAGCAACTGAAATTTCACCATTAATTGTGCTAGCATCCTTCTTATTTCTGTCCTCTTTCTTAGGTAGAGAAGTAAAACCAATTCCCCAGATCCACAAACGAAGTCTTCAGCTTTTGGCTTCACATTTTAGCCACTAGACTACAGAGACTTACTGAGTCCAGGGCCAGAAGTGCTCATCTGATTGGGTTTTTTAGCTTGTCTGCTAATTAAGCCAAAGACCTAAAGTACGGATTGTGGCTGTGTGTATGTGTGGTAACTGTGGCTTCTGTTGTGCAGTTAGGAAGGACCCACGTGTGCGGCCTGGGCAGCTGGTCTGCTGTGCCCAAATAAGCAATGGTCCAAGTGACCCTTGCTGCATCTTGGGATTCGAAGGCTCTCACCTCTGTCTGTGCAGCTTTTCTCAGGCAATCGTCTCTAGAGGAGCGTTTCTGAGCCATTTGGCTGATTGGAGTTGTATCAGGGAGGTGGCACCAGCTGGGGTAGTCCTTGGAGTGCCATTTGGCTAAATTTGTGCTGTGAATTAAAGGAACAAAAAAGATTGCAATTTCAGCCACAAAGCTTGAGGGGAGAGATTTAACTTCTTCATTTTGTCAGGGTCTTTTTATTGTTCTGCTAACCTTGGTGGCATGGAGCCAGAAGATTAAGTACTGCCAGAGAAAAAAAAAGAAGGGAAAGAAAAACAATAATGCAATCCTCATATTACCACTAATCTTGGCAGAGGGTGAGGGGAAAAAAAATCATTTGAGTTTGTTTTCCGTGATATGATGCTTTAAAGCTAGGTCACTGCTGTGTTCAGTATCTTCCATAAACTGTACTTAATGTTGTCCTTGCAGCAAAGCAGATTGGGCTAAGGAGGAATGTTTTACAATTGTGAGAGACTATAGTTCAGAGTCAAAGATAGGGCATTACTGGAGCTCAGGGTTGAGCTCAGGTGGGATTTGGAGGGGAAAGGTAGAGAGGTGACGTATGTAGGCCGAGTGACAAGTTGTGTGACGGAGGAGATGGCACCGAGTGTCCTTTGTGTAAGGCAGGTGCTGTAGACAGCGTTGCCAACTGGAAATTGAGGGTGAAGTTGTCTCATCTAACACGTATCTCCTCTCTCTGGTGCCCACAGTGTGCCAGATCCTTCCCAAAGGGGTGGTAGGCGTCTTAGGACCTTCCTCGAGTCCAGCTTCGAGCTCTATCATCAGCAATATCTGCGGGGAGAAAGAGGTAAGTGGAGACGTCCCGCATTAGGGTAATTCTCTGTTGTCATCTCCGCTCATGGTGGACACCAAAGTCTTCAAACCGTCTTTGGTATTTCCTGGCTGTGACATGACCTTGTGTGCAGCCCCTGTGGAAAGCGGCACCCCCTTTCCTGCCTGCTGCGGCTCCATCTCTGCAAACCCTTTTTATCTGTGTCCGACTGTGTGCCTGATTTAATATTTTATAAGCCTTGAACCATCTTGCACTGATCTAGCTCTGCTCTGGGAAAAAGAAATTGAGTTCTTTTCTCATACTTCATCCTTTTAAATCCAGATAACATCTCTTAGCCATTTAGTGGGCTCTCTGAAGCCTCCGAGCAGGGGGAGTGTCTGGAAGTGAGTGCTGTAAATAGCTTGCATTCACAAATGAGTGCTGTTCTTTGCTCCCTGAGAATCACAAGTGTTAAAGAGATGGAAGAGATCTTTTAGACCTAGTGCTCTCGGCTATAGCAGGATGGGTCTCTTGAGTGTATTTTGTAGTGCTTTCTGCAGTTAAATGTCCCAGACAGGCATTCCATCCCAGGCAAAGACAACTCTGCGGTAACAGATTGCAAGTATGTTTCCCCTGAAATTCATATGCAGTCTGATCTCATCTGTCTCTTCATTTTTTGTTTTCAGAAATGAAAGGTAAATTCTAGTGCACTTCTTAGGTATTTGTTTCTCCAGCTTGATCCCATCTGCCCTCCTAGTGGCGTAAACCTACAGTAACTCCCTGTGATTTATGTCACAGGAGCATCAATTGGTGCCATTGAGTTAAATGTTATACAGCAACACAGGCAGAGACAATGTACTTGCAGACATCCATCACTTAAACAGTATCCACATTTTTTCGACTGAAGCATGGGAGGATGAAGTGGCTGGCCTGAGGTTCACAAGGAGCTGGTGATAAAACTTGGAAATGAACCTGTATCTCCTGAGCTGCTCCAAGGATTGTCCATCCTTTGTTAGCAGTGGCTGTTGCAACTCTCCATCTGCATAATCCGTAGGCTTGTACTGTAGCTCTCCTGTCTGCTTTAGTCGAAGGAATTTGCCTGTTGCTTATAGTCAACTCCCCGCAGCTAACAGAGCTCCGGGTGAGGACTGCTGAGTGAAATCAAGGCAGATAGCAGCTTATTACTCCTTAACTTTCCTGTTACTAACCCAGCAGCTTATGCTGTCAATAAAGCAGCCATCACCACTTGCTAACAGCCTTTCGCAAAGGGGGAGAGACGAGAGGCATGGGGTGACAGCTTCCACAAGGACTGATGGTGGAAGAGGAGAGGACTCGACACTCCTCTAATGAAGCAGAAGCAGGTGTTTCCCTTTCACTATCTGCTCTTTCCTCCAAATAATTCATTCAGCAAAAGGAAAACAATGTTAGTTTTCCTTGTTTGGCCAGATCCCTGTATTTTTGCTGGATCTCCTTGCCTGCCAGCTCCTGGGTGCCCGGGTGTGCAGCAGAGCTGTCCTGAAGGAAGCTCTATTCCCTAGGAAACAGCATTCCGCTCCTGCCGCCCGCTCTGATTTATTAATGGCAAGCACCGTATTATTAGGACTTGCGTTTATGGTCCCGTTGGAGCTTGCCTGCCTTATGGCCACCTGTTACCTCACTGCTGCTGAAAAAAAAACAAAAAAAACAAAAAAAAAAAACCAAACTTCTGGCTGCCACATCTGTTTCTCCGTCTCCTGAGCCTTACCAGCATGGGGTCATCTTGTTCTTCCCTTCATCTCTTCTAATCATCTGACGACGCGTTGGTACCCCTGGCACAGGCAGATTGGGAACACGTCATCTGTCTAGCTGGGATCCCAAGAGCAGCCGTCCGGGGGTCTCCAAAACAGGCTGTGTAACTGCCTGCCTGCAAGGCATCCTCCGCATTGACTGAGGCAGCAAGCCCAAAATCAAGCGTGGAGCTGGTTACAGTTAGTACCCGAGCTAATTACATTGAACTCATCCGAAATGGTTTCCTGTGCTGTAATCACATCCCCCGTTGCCTTGCTCTGAGTGGCTCAGCAAGACTCTTCCTGATCCACTTCTTAGGGCTTCTTGTTGCTGTGATAATTTTCCTCTGCCATTGCACAAATCCCACCCTCCTTTCCTCACTCTGGTGATTCTTCTGTAGTTTTATTGGGATATTTCACTTTCTGCCTGCTGAGCATTTCACACCAAAGGTCCTTTATGGTAGACTTACTTGTTTTTATTTCTTTTTCCTCTTTAATTATGTTTTCTTTCCCTCCTCCCCGCTCAGGTTCCTCATTTCAAAGTGGCGCCAGAGGAGTTCCTCAAGCTGCAGCTCCAGCGCTTCACCACGTTGAACCTCCACCCCAGCAACACGGACATCAGCGTGGCCGTGGCAGGAATCCTCAACTTCTTCAACTGCACCACTGCCTGCCTCATCTGTGCCAAAGCTGAATGTAAGTCATTCCCAGGCGGGGCTCAGCATTTCCCTGCTCTGCCTACCTTGGGTTTTATTGCCCTCTGCGTATCTGGTGCTTCCTGCCATGGAGAATCCACTGCCAGTCCCACTGTTTGTTTTCCTGCCTATGGAGGCAGAACAACCCGGAACAGAGAGACCTGCCGGGCAGGTTTTCCACCCTGTTGCCGCATGGAGGTGTCCCTGGCGCATGCGAGAGGTGGAAAGGGGATGTGGAGAGACCGTGTGACCATTTGAGGAGCGTTTTTGTTTGCCCAGATGGGTTTTTGAAATGGGGACGAAAAAAAGGCTAAAGCGTGTTTCACGAGGTTCTTTCAGGCAAGTATTCCTTTTTTGATATGTGTCTTTCCCAAAACCACATGGAATTTGTGGCCTAATTGCAGGACTTGATTAATAGTCGATGCACTGCCCACCCTCTTGAGCTCTGCAGCTGTACATATGCTGGCAGCTGTGCATCAGGATGCTGGAGCCTTCACCTCAGCAAGACCATGTTCATCTGCATAACTCTGAAAACGGCAGGAGCAGGCTCTGCATCGTAGTGCTCGGGAAGAGGAAAGCTTTTTGTTGTTATTTCTGTTTTGAAGTCTTGTTTGCTTTGTTGTGGTTTAATATTTTAGGGTTTTTTTTTTTTTTTAAGGTCACCATGTAAATAGGTGTAGGACATAGGCTATAGTCGAATTCATTTGTACTAGAGTGAACGAATAAGCCCAAATGAAAAACTGTTCGGATCCTGCATGAGCAATGGGGGGCATTGGCAATAGCTTAGCAGCAGATGCTATTCCAGCCTTTGGCTGTAGGTCCAGACATGTAGGAAAGGCAGCATCCTTTCTACGTGCATTTCCAGATGTGCTAGTAACACAGAGCAGCGTGGGTGACCCCTGCACAGAGACTGGAGTAAGAGAGTCCTCGACTTTTCATTTGGCTTTTTGTACCCTGGGGAGGCTGCATCCTCAGCTGATAAAAATCGGGAAATGGACTTCAATAGGTAGCCTCAGAGGTACCCTAACAGAGGACCTGGTCCAAAATGTTGCAATTAAAATCATGCCAATGTTTCTACATTACTTTCAATGCTGGTATTTTTCATTGTGTAACCCTAACCTTAAAGAAGGAGAAAAAAAAAAAAAAAAAAAACAAGATAGATGGGAGGAAGGTAGATAATTGGGTTTTCTCACCTGCAGTGCAGCACGCTCGCAGTCTGCCCTCGCGCTGCTGCCGGGCACGGAGCATCAGCCCAGCATCTCATCTCTGTGGATCCCTGCCCTCCTCCACAGCTGCATGCAGAAACATGCAGGTGTTTTCCATTGAATGCAGCATGCTATTAATTTGATTCTTCATTTAACTGGATCAAAAACCTTGGGAACCAAATTGCTTGCATTAAACTAACATCCTTTTAATTGAATCAATCCAGTTTTTTTACTGTGGTATTCCTGGGTAGCTCAATGTTTAGGATACACTGTAACCTGAGTCTTTCCCAGGGAAAAGAAAGGCAAAGGTACCTGGATCTTAGTGCAGCTCTAATGATGCATTCTGGCATCAGTTATTGGGACAGGTCTTCTCATGTCACTGACTTGTCATTCAGGTTCAGGTTTGCTAGCGGGTGCTTGGGGAGCTGCATCTAACATTGCTCCTGCTTCTTAAGAAGTATAGTGCAAAATGCCATGAAATTGAGACTAGTGTCAGAAAGCTGGGTAAATTCCTGTCTTTATTTTTCTTTCTCTCTTTCTTTTTTTTTCTTTTTTTTTTTTTTTTGGTCCAAGATTTTGATGGAATGAAGTGTTCTTAAAGTCTTCTGCAGTTTTGCAGCAGCACAGCTTGTCAGGTTGAGCCCGAACAAAGCTTGTTATTCACAGCAACCATTCTGATCCCATGTAGGTTGTAGAAGAAGATGAAAATAAATCCTACAGAAATCAAGTGGAGGGCTTAGACAAAACTTAGAGTTGAGTTAAGCTAGCACCCCAAAAAAAGTGTTTAGGTAGGGTCTGCGTTGCGTGTCCTCTGTGCAGAGCAAATTCCCCCACCTGTGGGAAAGGTGAAGTCTGTGAGATCCAGAGAAGTCCTGGTTAAGGCTGTTTTAGCAGTTCCTACCTGTAAAAAGGGGGCAAGGTAAGAGGCAATGCGTTGTAAAGAGTTCTGTGCAAATTTGGCTTGCTGGAAAACTCTTCACTGTGAATAAGAGGTTCCTTGTCTAGGATGCAGCCCTTTTAATATGTTGCTTTGTTACTCTTGTGAAGTGCTAGGAGTCCTTGAAAGCAGTGCTTTAATCTGCTGCATTGTGTCTTTTCTGAATCCCTGGACCTTCTGGGTGAATGAACTGTTTAACACAGTCAAAGCTATGTTTAGGTTAAGAGAAGAGCTCTGGCTGGAAATTAAGGTTTTCTTTTCTTGTCTCTTCTCCAGTTGGGCCTTGATTCTTCTCAGTTCTGTTCTTTTACTGTTCACTATTTCATTTCGTTTAGTTCAACTTTTCCCTTCTTTTTTTAAACTGCCTTCCTATAGGAACAAGATGTGCATGACCATGTAGCTGTCTGTGTCTCGCTAATGATTAAATCTGGCGGCCTGTTTGGTCAATCAAATTTGACAGAGGGGGTTATTTCCTACATGAAAATAAGCAGCTGGATAGAAGAGATTCTATCAAATATGTTTTCTTCACTAAGCAAAGCTGCAGCAGGAGCTTTGATCTCTTATTAGACATCAAAGAAGCCATGCTGGAAGGAGCCCTTGCAATTACCTAACTGCAGGAGGAAACTTCAGTCAGAAATGCCAAAGGCAATAAGACACGAGTCCAGGAAAGTCAGGTCTCATTCATGTGCATGCTCACTAATTATTGATTTTTTTTTTTTCTTTAGCTCCCTTCTTGGCCACATGTAGCTCCCAGTTCTGCAGGTCACTCAGAGAGTCTTGAGCTAACCCAAGCGATGGCCCCTTTCTGTGACTGTCTGGTCCCTGCTGCTCATGTCTTGCATGAGGGAATTTTCAGTGGATATATAGGGAATATGGAAAGATAAATGGCAGGAAAGAAAGAGGGAGGAGCGATGTGATATGGGGGTAGAAAGTGGATTTTCAGAGACCTTGCCCACTGACTGAGCCACTGGTCTGCAAACACCTTCTTACTTTGCTCCCTGAATTCTCTGTGAAGCACCAAACATACTACTACTATTTTTTCTTTTCTTTTCTTTTTTTTGTAGTTTTAGGGGTTTACTTTAGGAATCCCCAATCCATAATTAAGTCTGTCCTGTGCTAGGACTATACTCCATTGCTCTTTTTATGTAGACCAAATTTTGTATTCTTAAAATGATTTCTGCTTCATCTGACACACTGCAGAGCTTTTCATCCCCAGGGACACATGTCCTGGAAAATTAGCATCTCCCTGTCACAGGGCTCCAGGATCTCCCAAGGTGTCAGGTTGTGCCTGCTTATTTTAGGAGGTAGTAATGAAAAGGCTTACAAGGAAGAAATATCTTCCAACAGCCAATGATAACTGGAAAAACTCCCCCACATGCAATAAGATAACAGAGAACATACCTAAATTGTGCAGTCCTGAGGGAATTTGGATCTTATTTCTTCCCTCAGGGTCTTCAAAGCTACTTTTTCAGGAAGCTGTAGAACAGCTGGAGAAGCTCCATCTTTTCATATCACCTGTTGACCCTAGCTTTACAGCATGCAGGTGTGGAGCTAGTGCAGGACTGTTCCTGCTGGGGTGACCACAGGTCCTTGGACAGATGCTCTTTGAACCAAATACCCATTTTAAAAATCTGTTTTATTTTCCCTTTTATTTCCAGGCCTTTTAAACCTAGAGAAGTTGCTTCGCCAGTTCCTCATTTCCAAGGATACCCTTTCAGTCCGGATGCTAGATGACAGCCGAGACCCTACCCCGCTCCTAAAAGAAATCAGAGACGACAAGACAGCTACCATCATAGTACATGCCAATGCCTCCATGTCTCATACCATTTTGCAGAAGGTATGTGTCTGTTACGAGTGCGCACATGCAAATACTGTGGGATGTTCAAATGCCAAAATTCCTGCTGCAATGCTGCATGTGATGTCTCCTGGGAAAGGAGTAGCCTGGCCGCTGGTAGAGTTCCTGGCAAAATAATTTGCTATCTATAGAAGTCATGGTATAATTGCTCTGAGCTCGTATATTTGGGTTCTAGCTTAGCACTTTGAAATTAGTCAGTTGGTGCAGGAGGATCGTATTTTTTTTTTCCCCTTGAAGTATGTTTCTAACTTTTTGTTTCCCTTTTTGTTATCTTATTAATTGAGATTTTATTTTAGTCATGTTTATTTTTAATGGTCTCTTGCCGCAGCTTTTAGCATTTATTTAGTTAGTCCTTCAAAAGTGAGCAGCGTCTCCAGATGGAGCCTAAAGTTGTGCCTAGTTTCCCAGATTCTGGAAGGAACAGGGAGTTCTTTCCTGCGTAGAGGCAGGATGGAGGAGATGGAGTCAGCCCATGGTGCAGGGTGGCTGCTGTTGCGTGCGCTGCACACAGTGTCCTGGATGCATTCGTTAGCAAGGAGGCAGTCGTTCAAAGGCCCTGACATGTATCAAATTCAGCCCTGCCGACTGCCAGCAGAAACCATTAGACTGGTTTTATCCACTGAATATAATATTATACTTCTAAATGAGCAGTTATTTCAAGGTAGAATGCAAATTTTCTGTTTGGAAATGCCAAAATCAGTGAGGCATCTCATCACATTCCAAAGGTGTCCTAGCTGGGGCGATGGCAGGTTTTGGCCCTCCCCAACTAATTTTTTTTTAATTATTATTTTATTTTAATTTATTTTTCTAGTTTTCGAGCTAGTCGCAGGCTGCCTCGCTCCTGTGGGCCGTCCCCTCCATCTGTTGCCATAGTGACTTGCCACCCTGGTGCGGCAGCGGCTCTTTGGGCACACGCGGTCTCCCTTCCCCGCTGGCGAGCACGTTGTTGCTGCAACCGATAAGGATGTCAAAGATCGCCAAGATTTTTCGGCAGGTCTGGAGAATTTAAGCAAGCCTTCCTGCCTAAAGGATTGCAGAAAGGGGCAAAAAATAAGAAGCTTATTATCTAGGGACTTCTTGTACCTGGGGAGCCTGGAAAGTGGTTTCCTTTTAGAGAAATAAGCAGAGCAAGAGAGGGGAAATTCTCCAGTCCAAAGGTTGAGCAAGGAAAGGTAAGGAAAATGCACCATAGATGTGCATGTGCCTGTGGTCAGACCTCACCAGCAGACCTTTCCTGGCCTTGAGCAATGAGAGAAGTTGCAATTTCTCATCTCTCGCCCGCCACATATGGTGTCGAGCCACACGGTTGCTTCCCAGATTACCAGCCTGTCCGGGCTTCCCACCTGGCAGTGCATGCATGAGGCGGCCGGGAGCAAGGATGGAGCGAGCTGCGATTGATGCTCTGCCCTTGAAATCAAACGCACCCGCTTCAAGGTAGGTCAGAGGGAGAGCTGACGGGATCGCTGTCCCTGGAAGGGGGAAGGAAGGACCTGGTGCCAGGCGGCACTGGGTGCTGGTTTCCATGTGAGCACCTGGACAGCATGCTGGGGACACGGGCTGGCTGGGTGCCGTGGAGCAGAGATGCTCGTAGAGCCCCTCAAAAAGCAGCATGTGCATTCAGTACAGCACCCACCGCATTTATTTGTAGGGGAATAGGGAAAGCTAATGCACAGGAATAGGTCAAGGTGCAATCTGAGACCCCTCTTTTCTGAACCTTCTTCCTTCACTCGCTCTCTGCTGTGTCCATCCTCCAGCTAGTGGGGGCAATGGGAAGGAGGTGCTCCCCTTGGTCCTTCCATCCCTCCTTCAACGCCTCCAAATGGTCTAAGCTCATATGCAGGCCTCTCTGCCGAGGTCCAGAGCACGATTTGAGACCAGCTGTGCTTGGCAATGCAACAGAAGCTCCTGATTTCAGAAAGATTTGCAGATTAATCCCCCACTTTACTGAGCGTCTGTTCCCACAACCAACTGTTTGTGTCCTGAGAATCCAGGTTTTGGAGAAAAACTTTGATGGTCTGGTCTTTGGTCTCCAGAACAGGTCATCTCAAAGAAAAATCTGCTTAAACTGTCCTTTTCTTTCCGTCTCCATGTATTTCTGCTGTCTATTTCTCTGCCCATGAAAACTATGCCTAAATTCTGGAGTTCCATGTTCCTAGTTTCAGAGGCAGGTGCAGTCCTGCTGAAAAACTGGTCTCCAGGACTTTAATTTCCCAGGTGCAATGGTGCTGCTGTGTCCCACCCTTCCCTGCTTGCCAGGAGACAGCAGCGTTTGTGCGGCACGATAAGGGTGGAAATGCAAACGCGAGCCAGTCCCTTCCTTGCAGGAATCGAGACGGAGGGTTGTCAGTCTCTGCTCTAATCCCCTTCCCTCTCCTTCACAGGCAGCTGAGCTGGGGATGGCGTCTGCCTATTACACGTATATCTTCACTAATCTGGTAAGACGTTTCTCTCGGCTCTTCTCCCGTGCGCGGGTAGAGACCCGTTAATGGCAGCTGATCCCTGCGAGAGCGGCAGGCAGAGGCGGTATCCATAGGCACAATTGCGGATGGGATTTTCCAAGCCTGTGCAATGAGGTGTGTGCGTTCTCAGAAACCACCAACAGGGCCAGGCGGTTGCTGGCTCAGTGCTGTGCTCTCACTGCACCATCTTCCTGCTGCCTGTACAGAGCAGGCTATATCTTTTCAATGCGGCCCCTGGTGATTTGGTTTTATAGCTACTAATAACATTAATGGGGGGATCGTGCGCTTAAATCCCTGAGTACTGTGCTAAACAAGGAGTAATGGGCTTAGGCAGCAGCAGGGGGAAGCCCAGAATAAACATTAGGAAAACTTCTCTTGCTGCAGCAGCTACAAAGCTCTTGAACAAGCTGCCAAGTGGGATGAGGGAAATGCTACCCCTGGGGAGAGCAGATACCTGCCTATTAATGCTGCTGTATGGATGATGGAAACCTGAGCAGGGCAGGACAGGCTGGAAGATGAAGTGGAGATGCCTTCCAACCCCAAATGATACTCATATTCTCTAATTTCTATTAATATTTATGCCAGCGCGTGTGTGTGCCAGGAAAGCCGAGAGCTGAATCACGCTTTGTGTTTGGGTGGGAGACAGACGGGAGCGGATGGAGCCAAACGCGTAGGAAGGAGAGCGGAGAAGAGGAGGGAGGAGGAGAGAAATGGAGGGGCTGAAAGCCCGGAGAGCAATGGGGACATGGGATGGAAACAGGGAGAGTGGAAGGAGATGTCAGTGAGAGAAAAATGCTGCCCACAAGCTTTCCACCCGAACTAAGAGAGTTCGGGTTCCTGCTCGGCATTCAATCCATAGGTCCTAACCTTGCTTGATATCAATCTGGCGAGACATAGCTCCCTGGGCCTCTGTTTTCCCCCACAAGTTGCTGCATTGTCATTTCTCCCCTCCTGTCCCTGCTCCAAATGAGACCACGGCTGTGCTGCTTAGAGACCTGGTCAATGGCAGCAACTGTCCCTTCCCTTCCTGGTCAAAATGTTGAACTCTTTGGAACATATTGTGGTCCCCTATTCATAATTTGGTGTGTGAATGTTGCTGTAAGGCAAAGAGTAAGGATGTTCAACTGCATATCCCCTAGCACAATGAAGTCTATGTTCATGTATGGTGCCTGCACAACAGAAATAACTAAAAAATTACTTACCTCATTCTGGTTCTAGTTTTAGCGTGAGTTTGGTTAGCGTTTGTGTATGAATCAAGAGCTGAAATTTGTCTTCGAAACCTGGTACTGCATTAGTGAGGAGGTTAGAGAGAAATGAGCTTGCTGGATATTCACTCTCACAGGAGATAAATCTGTTTACCATGATTTATTTCACAGCTTTGTCCAAAAGACCAGCCCTCAGCAAAACTAACCAGACTTTTGACAGGGATCGTAAAAGAAGAAAGGTGACATCGGGCAAAACCTGGGCAGATGGAAGAGATGGTTAAGGAAATTAGTAATATTTAAATGGGGATGAGAGATGGGAGTGAGCAATTTAGGCTAATAAATCTAGAGGGATTATCAAGCTCCTAATGAACCCTCTGAGGTTTTGCAATCACTGCCTAATAGAAAAGATAAAATCATAGTGAACTGCTGTCAAGGGGAGCGAGCAAAAAGATGACTTTAAATGGAGGCAGAACCCATCAGAAGAGAAATAGACAGTCTGTATAGCATTAAACCACTTGGAGATGGTAAAATATGTCAGGCCAGAAAGAGGAGAAAAGAGGATAAAATGCTGCATTAAACACCTGCCCTCAGGCAGTAGATGGGAATTCTCTCTCTCTGTCCTAGCATTAATTTTATTTAATAAGCCTATCCCACCCGATAGCTAGTTATGTCTCGGCTCTGGTAGTAACAGAAGTTCAGATTTTCCAGGAGTCCGAAGGAAAACCACAGAGCGAAGCCGTTCTGTGGTATTTTTCTTCCCTGTGCCCATCACTGGTGTTTCGGGTCTCTGGAGAAGTTGGCAGCCTTTCGGCTCCCTCCTCCTTGGAGGAAGACTGAGCAATTTGTGTGGCTGAGAAATAGAGCTGGACACCATTCAAGAGAAGAGGGGATAAAACCTGAGGCTACAGTGACTAATTTGATTTATAATAATAATAATAAGGACAATGCATAAATAGAGAATTACAGGCTGGGTGTTGTGAATTGAAAACTACTGTTTCTCCTAGTCTAGAAATTCTTGAAATTAACAGCAATGCAGAGCAGGACTCATGTTGGATGCATCTAAAATCCTGTATTAGAATTAATTCTAGTGGCTTTGTTAATTCTGTGTAGCTGCTTGTCGTTTTTGTCTGCCTTTTTTTTTTTTTTTTTTTTTGCATATGGACTCTGGGCTGGTTTTAAATTTCAAAACATCTATCAAGGAGATTAGATGGAAATAATTGAAACAATTAAAATTATTACTGTAAGGAAGAAGGTGTAAAGGAGTTTTACTAGTGCCTTGAGTCAGGCAATCTATTCATTGGATTTAGTTTAGTTCTCCAACAATACTGCACGAAGGTGTTGTTGCTGATAAAACAGCTGCTGTATTCAATTTCCAGAGACCAGATAAATCAGTTTTGCTGTTGTTGTTTTGTTTTTCTTTGTTAGTGATTTATAAAGAGGTGGTGGTTCTTCTAGGATGAGGTTTTCAAGATGGCACTCTGAGCTTGGATACCACCCCTGGAACAGGATGGAAGCCCCGTGTCCAAATCACCCAAACAGCATCACAAATTTCGGTCATGTTTTGTCTCTGCAGTAAGATGTTATGAAAAGGGGAGATGATATAATTTAAAATGGAGATAAAGTGCTCTAAAGATTCTTAGCTGAGTGGAGTTAAAGTGCTCTAAAGATTCTTAGCTGAGTGGAGTAGCAGAGCTCAGGGTTTTAGGTCTCCTTGGTGCCATTTTGGGTATTTCAGTGCCACCTTGCTCCTGTTACCTGCATTTCTGTCTCTGTTCAGCACGAGCCGGGTTTGCCCCCTGCTATGTGTAGGTCTTGCCCATCTAAGCTTCCCCAGCGCCCTCGTGTTCTCTAGGGCTGCTCAAGAGCTCGAACTCTCTGTCATCCTATGACATATTTTACCTTGCAGACCTGCTTACCTTCCAGATTTCCAGTAGCTGATGCAAAACTTTTTGCAGAGCCCTAGCCATTCCCTGGATTTATGGTTCACGTTTTCTGTGGCACACGATAGCAGGGCAGATGAACGTCCAGATTTTGTGAGGGTGCCAAAGCAATTTCTCCTTATTTTAGTTAATGTGAAGAAAGGATTTTTTTGACAAAGCTGTGAATCTTACATCTCTGTTTCCCTGCCTGAGTTATCTCACCAATCTTGGGTACTCTTTATATATCATTTTCCTTGTCTGTCCTATATTTGATTGCTAGTTGTTGAGTAAATCATTCTCTTACATACAGCCCATTAACTCTACTGGGAGAGCAAATCTCTTCCTTTTCCCTTGCCCACATACAGCCTCATTCTGTTGGTTCTTCAGACCCTATCCTGTATTTTCCAAGATGGATACTTTGCAGGTACCAGTATTAGTATTTGATCCCTCTTTGGGGATTTGTCACTCTTCAAACCTCACACTCCCTGCAGAGAAGTTGGAGTAAATATTTTTTACCACAGATTTTCCCAAAGTATTTTGCTAAAGTGCAAATGTAATAGTGTTCCTTGCATGCCAGACTCAACCTTACTTGCATATGACATATTGTGATGGATTAGTGAGGCAATAATTTCCTAAGAGCCATCAGATTATATAAGGACAGTTCCTCTAAACTGCCACTAAGTTCATTGAGTTCACAGATCCTATTTAACTACATGAATAGCCAAGTAATATGGTATGTTGGATAGATCTTCCCCATCCACATACCCATTCAAAGGGACACAATTTGTTGCTCTGATGAGTTTTTTCTTCCAGAGAAATTGATTTTTACATATGGCCCATTATAAACTTATTGACTCTATCAATAAATAAACTGGGCCCTTCAAGAAAACCATAAAGCACTTAGCATAATATTGTCCACTTCAGGAAATAAATAAGTGTGTTTTTACAGCAGCTTAGGAATGATTAACAGACTCAGCCTCCAGACTCAGCCCAGCCCCTAAAGGCAGCAAGACCTATAGAGGCCAGGGTGGATATTTTCCCTGCTCCTGCCCACATGAGGTCAGCAGTGAGGTAGTGGCACAGGGTCTCTCATGGGTCTCTGTTTCGTGAAGGCAGGGTGGGAAGTCACCAACCTCTGGGAATGTCACTCACTTTAATCCCCAGGTTTTAACTGCTTGCTTTTTACTGTTCCGTGCCTCAGTTTACTCCTCTGTATTGTGGCTATAGTAACTCCCTGGCAGATAAAACCTCAGGGTTGTGCTAGTGATTTTATACATTCATAAAGCGCTTTGCAAAAGTCCGCTGACAGTGACAATGTGAAGAGCGGCATATTGATGTTGTTTTATTGAGAACCAGAGTGGAACTGGCAAGGTAGCAGCGGAATTTCAATCAGATTTTGCAGGATTCCCCCTGCCAGAGCTGGCTGCGGCTGGAGAGGGGCTGCGGGTGCCGAGTCCCAGTCAGGATCGGGGGCATCGCGGTCTGACCATGCGAGTCCAGCGACCTGCATGGAGCAATATGCTCTCGTCTTATGGGTTTATATTCGTAATGGGAGGGAGACTATAGCCTGTAAATCTGCAGATCGTAACTCATAGATAGCGTCGCTAGAAAATCCAAGCTCACAGCTTTAAAAATGTGAATTGCAGAGCTTGGTTGTGTATATTTTCTTAGGCAGGTTCTGTCAATGATCTAAATGTCGCTAAAAGGTCTGAGAGGTCACTCCAAAGGTTTTGCCTGATGCTGTAGAGGGAGAATGCGGGCTGAGTGCCGCATGAGGAACAGAAACCCAAGAGTGACTTCATCCTCTAATAACTCCTCCAGTGCCATCTCCCAGGGAACCCCTTTGTATTCAATTAGCTAATGTGTGCCTACCACTTGGAAAATATAGAGTGCCATAGAATTGCTAAGTGTTGTTATTTAACAGCACATATTTAGTGGCTGCAGCCCTGTAGGAGAAGTCAGAAAATCTACGCTGTAATTGCCTGGTGCTGCGGCAGACTTTGCTGTGATTTGAACAAAGCCTGGGGATTTTTTTTCCTTTGTAAAAGTTCATTAATTCTGGCTGCACACCCTAAGGGCCTGCATTTTCTGAGATTTCACAAACCACCATATTGACTTTTTCTGGGCGCTCTAAAAATCAAGTCCAGAGAAGGCTACGATTCAGGCAGCCAGAATGAGTGTACCTGAAATGAAGGATCCTTCATGATTGTCCTTGTGTCTTGAGTTGGCACAAGACTCTGCTAAGGAGCTGGGCTGAAATGGAGGGCAAAGCTCTGGTCACCTATTGTGATTACTGACCCTCTAACAAGGGAGAGGAATTTTTTGGCTCTAGAATAGGGTTTCTGATGGAGCACACGGTTCTGGTGCACATCTGACAGAAAAAGCATGTAAAGGAAGGAGGTTGGAGCCAGAGCAGAGCGAAGGAAAGGGAAACTGCACAGGGAATTGGGTCCACACAGCCTGTGCAAAACCCTGTGTTATGGAGTGGATGCTTTACGAGTCTGACAGCAGCCGAAATAGGGTTTTCTGTAGCTGGAGGTTTGCCTAGAAAAAGACAGATGCAGAGAGAGTCAGCTACAGAAGTTGACCAAAACTCGCACTGGAATTGTGAGCTGGGAAAAAAAGCTATTGTTAACATTTGAATTGGATTTTTGAGTCCATGGGCAGCATGCACAGCATCTATCCTTAGCTGTTTTGTCCAGCCGCAGACTCTGCAAGGAGCCTGGATGGGCACTGGGAATAACCCCTATTAAGGAGACCCAGTGACGTAGTGATCACAGCGCTGGGGCTGTACTCGGGAGCTCTGCACTCAGCATTGTGACCATTCTGTTGCTTGATCAGGGCAAGTTGTGCCTCAGTTTCCCCCTTGGTACAACGAGAAGAGTGGTGCTGACTCCTGTCTTAAAGGAATTCATAGCCAAAACTAAGGAGAAAGTGGACTAATAGGTCTGCTGCTGCTCTCTTTGCACCCAGACCCTCATTAGCCATCTGCCCTCATTCTGCAGGTTGACAGGGCGCAGGTGGAAATGGATAACCTGTCAAAAAGGCAGGAGGGATAATATCATTCAAATGAATCAATAGTTCACAGGCAATTTCATGTTACCTAACGTTAATGCGGTTGTGTCCAAAATGCACTTAATCCTGTGTCTGATCACATTCTCGGAGGAGTTTGCTGTACTGCAATAGTCTTGTAATTCCCCGTTTTGGAGATTTACAGACATTGTTCCTACGTGCCCTCGTGCACAGGAAGGAAAGATAAAAAATGACTAGGCTCGCTGAGATCTCGTAGTCCACCGAGCCAAAGACATTCATATTAGTGATGGAAGAGAATGGGTATCCAGCAGTTTCTGAAACTATTACTCCCACCTTCTCGCTCCATTTTAGCAATTAGCAAAAGAGAAATTAGTGAAGAAGGCACCATTATTTCCTGCTAATGGGACAAGGAGGGCTGGACTCTTCTCCAGGAAATTGGCATTTTGTCGAATAGTGTTTCCACTGACATGAGAAGTTCTCCCTTTTTGCTTGTGTTTTTTCCTTTCTTGCAGTCCTGTCATCTTACCGTAGGAGCAGGGCTCTGTAAAGCACCCTCTCTGCAGAGGTGTTAGGAGACCCTCTGGCCATGGGGTGGGAGCCATGTAGGCATGCCCTGTGCGGGGGACCTACTTTAATTATTAAAACCTGATATCAACAGTTTGCAAATGGTGGTGGAGCAGCACTTCACTTGAAATCATTTAGGCATTTTCTTAGATCTACTGTAGCCTTTCTGTTACAGGGAATCTCCTGCTGCCCTGACAGAGAGTTGGTCTACAAACCACAAGAAAGCACTATTTTCTATTTTAAGAGAGAAACTTCATGTGATGCAGCTCCTACTAAGTACAAAATTTCTCCTGCTAAGTATTCTCGTACACCTTAGGTCTGCTCAGCAAGAACTATGGTTCAGGAATGAGAAGTATCTGCAACTCTATGGGCTTTTTTGGCCTTCTTATGGAGCTTGTCAGGTAAAAGACTGAGAAAGGCCACCAGTTGAGTCCATCTCTGGCCTATGGACAGGCATGGTTAGCACATGGGTTCTACCTTATTGACGGGTGGGTGGATTTCAACCCTATCTTGGAGGATGTAGACTGAGTGCAAGTTATTGTAGCTTCTTGGTCCTATGTGCCCCAGTATTGTATGGTTTTGAGATTTTAGCGCCCATTTTCTTCACTAATTCTGTTGCTGTTTTGCTTTTCTGGTCTGCTTTAGGAATTTTCCCTCCAGCGACTGGACACTCTGCTGGATGACCGAGTCAATATCCTGGGATTTTCCATTTTCAACCAGTCTCATGCATTCTTCCAAGAGTTTGTCCAGAGCCTCAACCAGTCTTGGCAGGAGAACTGCGATCATGCTCCCTTTACTGGGCCAGCAGTAAGTAAAATCCTTCACATCACACACAACTTTCCTTGGTCAAAGCTGCAGTAGGTCTAACTGAAACGTGAGCCAAGGGAAACCAAGGGAAAACTTATCTTTTAGTCCCAAGCAGCAGATATCTCTTGGGATAGCTCATACGGGAGAGAGAAAGAAAAGCTCAACAGCTGGGAGTGACAGGAGGGAGGTTTCTTTTGAGCTGCAAAATCCCAGGGCTTTCTTGCTGGGGCTGAGAAGGCATCTCAGGAAGGAGGAGGGAGCTGCTCGCTCTAATGCCATTCTCATTAATCACATTGCAAAGAAAGGAAATCAGACAAAATCATTGAAATTACAGATGGCTAGATTAGGTAATTAGAATTTAGACTAAAACAGATGTTTGTAATTAAGTGTTTATTTCATTGAATAAAATCCAGATTGTAAAGTCTATTTCACAGGATTTTAATGGTTTAAATTCTGTGTGTTATGTTTGGGGGCAAAGATACAGATGACAATATTCTAGGAAGGAAGGAAAAAACAAAGCAGAACTACAAAACCCATACCACCCCAACCTGCCCACATTTCCCTGGAGAACAGTTTGCCTTTGAAGATGGCCTTTATGTGTGATATTTCTGTAAATAAAAGCTACAGTGGGATTTTTCCACTCAAGTGTGCTGAACCTACTGTTGATTTCTAGAAGGCCAGAGCTGGCATTTCGAGGAAGCTGTGCTGCATCCAGCAAGGAGGGCTGAGATGAGGTGCTGTCCCTGCCTGCTTGGGTAGTTGCCTAAAATGCACTGGGGAGAATGGTCCTGCCAGCTACATGTGCAAGGAATGGAGATGTCTTTCTTGCCCTGTTTGAATTAGTGAGTTGTTCTCCATGTGACGAGCCGGTCTGCTCCCTTCGCTGCAGCCTTGCTCTGATGAACATCCATCAAGTGGCAATTTTCATCAGCAACTTTCATCACCAAGAATTAGGCTCTAAGTTTTGAGGGAGGTCTCCTGAGACCCGCGAGGCTGCTAGGTACCAAGCTTACCAAGTCGTTGGCATGCAGACCGTCGCGGAGCTATTACACTGCAGGAAAAGTATAAAAACTACAGTGCTCTGCACAAATCAGGTGAGGCAGGCAAGGAAAAGGATCAATTTGTTAGCAAGCAAATTGGCTTTTTATGACAGAGTGACAAAGCTGTGGTTTAAAGCAAGAATGTAAGAGTAGCGAGAGGTTTTACAGGCAGTGTAGAGAAACCTGAGGCCATATACCTGAGAGCAGGGACAGATATTCCCTGCTGAGCTGGCTTGGAGCGAGTTAACAAGATGCTGCCTCCAGCTCTGTCTGTGCTGCTCTGCTAAAGGTCGTGGCTTAAGGCACAGGAGCCCACGTGGCTGCTCTCCATCCAGTGTGGAGCCAATCTTCATATCTGGTGTGAGCTGGGGAGACTTTGGCATCACAGGAGTTGCATTTGCTCTCAGAAACATTTTCATTTGACCAGTTGCTGTAAGTATGGGTACTACTAATCAGGAATCGGGAAAGCAGTTGTTAGTCATGTATGGTATCCTGTAATTTGAATGGAATTCAGTCCATGGTTAAAATTAAGTGAATACTGAAGAGCTTTGTTGAACAAAGGCCATGGTGAGGGATGTTATTTTAATACACTTTAATATATTTTATTATAGTGTATTTTAATATCTTAGTACTTGGCTGTAATTGTGCCTTTGAACTCACGCCGACTTGTACATTTTAATGCCCTAGGTTGCCTGTTAAGTGCCTAATGCCAGGCTGTTGAAGTTGACCAAGTTTTTACCACTGATCTGAGTAAGATCAATCAGGGTTAAATCTGTCTCTCTCTTGAAATTAGTCTTGTTGTTAGGAGCCAAAGGTTCATTGGAATGATTGAACTGGGTGAGATTGTCCCTGCCGGGCAGCTGGCAGAAGGATGTAAACCTAATCGGGCCTGGGGAGAAACAGGAGGTTTCAGATGTTGGTGACCTGTCATCAGCCCCAAACGGGGTAGGATGGGGGGAAGAAGCCTCAGGCTGGACACCAAATACATTTCTGGGATCTGGGATGGCAAGAGGCCGCCCTTGGAAGTAGCAGTGAGGAAAATGTCGCCTTCATAGTAATGAGCTGCAACGGCTTAATTCCAGTGGAGTCAGGAGGTGACAGTAATTAAAAGCGAAATCTTAGTCACAGCAATGAACATGAGAGAGCAAATGACCGATTAGGAACTAGATCAGAAACATCCAAAATGTTGCGGCTGGGTAAGAAACACGGTGCGTGAGGCCTGATGGGCAGAGGAATGTGATGAAGGGCAAGCAAAGCCCAGGCGAGGAGGAGCGGGGGCGAGCTCCGCGGGTTCTGGCCATTGCTTCAGCAGCGTCATTACGGTGCGGTTAACAGCCGGCAGGAAGCCGGGGGCTGTAGTGAGAGCTAAATGGTCTCTGTGGGGTCTGATAGCCAAGACCAAGTTGTCTGAGAGCAGCTAAGCTTCATTTCTCGCAAATTTACATCTCATAGAGGTGCCTGAATGAGGCTTATCTGATGCTTAATAAAGGCTGAAGCAGAGTAGTCGTGTTTTGTGTTGTGGATGCAGAAACAGGATCTTTGTTCTGCCCATTCTTGGTGCCATCAAAGGGCCAAGGAAGTATCTTTAGGGAACTGATAGAACAAGGGAAGGGAGGGGAACAAGCAAATAAAGAACAATAATAATTGAAGAAGCAGTGAGGAACAAGCAAGGAGAGCTTTAAAGGATAAGGAAGCAAGCAAGATGGAGAAATGTCTCAGGCTGGGACAGGGTTTGGGACTGGCAAAGGGATCACATGTGCCCCAGCGATCCCTTGTGCAGACTCGCACAAACCTGCAGGCCTTGCTCCTGCCCTTGGCCTCGCTCAGGTTGGTGCCGGTGTGGTGCCGTGTTGCCAGAGCAGAACGGTAAGCCGTATTTAATTTTCTATCCTTAAGTGACAGTCCTGAAGCATCTCATTTTTTTCTTCCTTTGCCCCCAGCTCTCTTCAGCCTTGCTTTTTGATGCCGTTTATGCTGTGGTGAGTGCTGTGCAGGAGCTGAACCGGAGCCAGGAGATTGGTGTGAAGCCCCTGTCCTGTGGATCTGCCCAAATCTGGCAGCACGGCACCAGCCTGATGAACTACCTGAGAATGGTGAGAAGGGACTGAAGTTTGCCACGGTGTCGCTAGCTAGTGCTTTTCCCTGCCAGCAGCAAAAAATGTGTACGTACACGTTGATGCCGGCAGGGTTTTCAAGTGCAGATATTGGTCTGTTTGAAGGTAGCACTGGGGATGAAAAGAGAAGAGATCCAGGAGGTGGTTTGTCATTGGCCTTGGAACGACATGAAACTGCAGGAAAAAAAAAAGAAAGAAATTCAATGAATTAAAAAAAATAGTAGTGAATGTTTCTAAGTGATTTGAGCCCTGTTTTGAGTGAACTTAAGTTGATATAAGGTCAAGCAGTACAACTGCTCAAAGATCAGTGCCAAGAGGTGAGTTTCCCTATGGAGGGGTTTGGTCTCCTTTGAACCTGAAAGCATCGGTTACTGAAATAGATCAAATGTCTTTCTGGCACAAGAGCAGACCCCCAAGTTTCAGCTCCGTGAAATGGTTGGAGTTTGTCGCTCTGATCCCTCAGAACAGAACGTAAGCTGTATTTTTAGACTGGAGGCATGTGGGAGGAGCATACTTTCTGAAGTGTGCTGTTTAGGATGCATCTGAAATGACACAAGAAGAAGAAATTTCAAGCGACATTTCGTTGAAGAGAGGATCAGCCAGACCTGAACCTTATGGTGCTTTGGCCCAGGCATGTGAACCTTGCTTTAAATTTCACCCTTAGCCAAAGGCAAGTAAATTTTCCAGCTTCCCTTGGCTCTTCCAAGAGGCTCCTTAGTCAGTCCAGTAATGGTTAGCGCACTGTGCTTGCTGAAAAGATGTTCCAGCAGCAAGCGAGCAACATTTAGTCTGCACAGCGAGGCTACACGATCACCTCAGCTCCCTTTGCAACATGCTTCTGTGTTGAACACGAACCCGATGCAGTGAAACAGCATGTAACAGTTTGTGGAGGAATCCCCAGCTGATAATGTAGGAAGATGCAGTTAAAAGCTGGAGCTTGCAGCAGAGCTGCATGTTGTTATCCCTGGGATGGGGACAGGCAGCAAGGGGCTGGGGAGGGGAAATGTCCAGGTGTGCTGCAGCTTTCCCAGGTGACTTCTCTGCTCCACTTGCCTCCATGCCACCCTAGCCAGGCTCTGAGAGCTGCATATAACCCAAATTTCTCTGCCGTCCTGTTTTTGGAGGGAGAGGCTGGGTGCTTGGGCGCCGCGGGTGAGCTGTCCCGATGGGCGCTGTAACTCACCGTCTCTTGGACAGGTAGAATTGGAAGGTCTCACCGGCCACATCGAATTCAACAGCAAAGGGCAGCGATCCAACTACGCCTTGAAAATCCTGCAGTACACGCGCAGCGGCTTCCGGCAGGTAGGACTGGCCCCGCTGGCCCGGCTCCTCGCGCCTTGCTTCGTAAGCCTGTGGGGGTGCCCCGGTTCAGGATGATTTCGGTTTGGTTCAGATGGGGATAAAGGTGAGCATTGCCCAAGAAATGTGGAAAATGGTTATATCAACCTTTCTGAGCTACTCTTCTGCTCCCGTGAGGGAAAATGAAGGGGGAAATTCCATGTCAGCTGCTGCACGCCATCTGTGCTTGGTATGTGGCATGCCGGAGTAGCTGCAAGATAATTTACCTCTAATTTATGTGCGTGAATCTCTGTAACTTGCTTGCTTATCTCAGACTCAGACTTGCTTCTTGTCACAGTGCTTGTAGGCTCCTCATGTGGTTAGCCCTTTTCCACCGCTCTGCTTTCTCTCTGAGAGATATTTTCTGGTCTGAGCTAAAGTAGGGACACTCATGGTACCACAGGTAGGGGGCTGATGAGACAGAAGGACACGTCTTGACAATTAGCATTTTATTGGAGATAAACCTCTTTCAAGAAACATTGGAGTCCTGGAAAGTGGATTTTCGTCTGTCTTATTTCCGTGCTGACAGCTTTAGACCTCCCCTTTTCTCAGGCGTTGCCACCTCTTTAGAACACCATAGAGAGCAAGCCATCTTATCCCACACCAGCATAGCACTTTAACATTAGGAAATCTCTTCTGCTGCCAGGGATGTTACTTGCCAGCTCTTGCATGTCAGGTGACAGTTCAGCTTTGATGTCGCCCATAGCTCGTTGTGAGTGAGCAGAGGATCAGGGTGGCCTTTTCCCCACAGTAAGGTCTCTTATAGCACCATTGCCCTTTTAATCATTTCCTTATCCCAGCATATTTTGAGTAAAAGTGACATGTCCAAAGTCGTCTGTGTTAATAAGACCATCCATTCGGCTGCAGCAGGGGAGCCAAAAGCTTTAATACCGGCTCTGCTTGCTATGTTTTTCATGTGCAGTGCCTGGTGGCACATCCCAAAGAAAATGGGGTCTATGGCCCATCTCCTCTGAGGCAAGAGTCTCTGCTCTTCCTCAGCAATCCCCAACTGCCAGCCCCTCCAGGCATTTCCAGCGGTTGGGCTGCTCCATGCAAACCTCTAAAACCCATCTCCTGGTCCTGGATCCGGCAGCTTTTCCCAGCTATCTCCCTGTGGAATCAGCCGGAGCCACAGGGCCGGGGCATAACATCTGGCATGGTCGCCCACACGGTCTTGCCCTGCTCTCCCTCCCCGTATCCTTTGGGAAACCAAAGGCCTTGGGGCTGGATGGCTCTGCCGTGCCACAGATGGTTATGTTCTTCTCTGCCATCCAGGCTTGTTGTAATGAAAATAACTGAATAAATCCTTAAAAATCATTTAATTAAACCCACCGTGAGGCGATGGGGTGAGGAACAAATATTCACATCCTGGAGACAATTGTGTTCCCGAGGGTCATATTAACTGATTTGCACAGGCTCTTGTTTGAAACACATTTATTCCCTCCTTTTTTTTAATCAAGCTCACGCTCTTTGCCCATTTCTCTCTCTCTCCCTCTCTCTCTTTCCATCTATCGAAGCCACAGGGACTTTCAGCTCATCAGCTTTGATAGAGAATTCACCAAGTCTTGAAGCTGATCCAGATCTCAGCCAGCAAACAAATCAGAGACACTTAGATTTTCAAACCTTGCCATTGCTTTTGGGCAGGGAGAGACAGGGATTTTTAGCATTTAATTTTTAATATATTTATGTAACGCACCAAATATGTTTTTCCTGATTTAGCTTAACTAGTGGAAATTTTTCCCCAGCTGTATGAGAGCTGCTGTCTGTTCGCAGGATGCCTGATAAAGCACAGACTCATTAATGTGTCGGTGATCCACAGGCCTGACAAGGGCTGGGTTTGTAAATGTCTTCTTTTTATTTTTTCCCTTTCTTTTCCCCTTTGAAAAAAACAACACTTTGCAGCAGGTTTCTGATGAATGCTTTGCAGTAAAACAAGGGCTAAGGTTTGGTGTTGTAACGAGGTAGGGGGGAGTGAAGGAGATATTCTTTGCAGGACCCCAGGAAAGCAGATGAGGGAGAAAGGAGCTCTCTGGGACAGCCCCCTGCAATGGCCTTGATGTTCCCTGCTCTGGCTGTTCCCTCTTGTTCCCTCCCTGTCCTAGACATGGCCAATGAGCTGCTATTTAGCTAGAGGGCTTTAAGGCTGCCCTGACCCAGAGCTGAGGCATGAAGGTTGCCTAACTGGTGTGGCAATGATGAGTTGCAGATGAGCTAGCAGCTAATAGCTTCGAGACCCTCCACGATCCCTGCCACGTCAAAACTTCTTAACTTATATGCAGCTAATCAGTCTCGATGGGACTTGATCCTCTAGCTATTACCTCGAGGGAGAAATCGGGGACAGATCCTGCAGAGAAGCGATGCTTTCTGCCTCCCAGGGCACAGTGAAATCAGCGCGTCCCTGAGTCGGGTCCTTTCTGGACTAAGCCAAGTGTTGATCCTGTCCTTCCAAGGAATCTCCGGGAATTACAGGGTTTCAGGGGATGGTAGGTGGTCTCAGAGATGAATTGCATGTGTATTGGTGGTCTTACAGGTTTGAGAAGGTAGCCCTGTCCCATGCTCCTTCTGGAAAGGCCTTGTTGGCGTCAGTGTCCTTCAGGAGTGTCAGGAACATGGCAGGCTTGCGTGGTGTCTTCTGAGGGGGTTTCTTTGCTAGTTTGCCTCTTTTCCACACAAAGATGCCAATGGCCTCCTCTTTTAGGCACCTACCTAAAAGTATCCGTCTTGTTGTGTATCTTACTGGAACAGTCCCTTTCCCATTGGCACTGACGAGGATTCCCAAATGCACACCAGGTGAAAACTGGTTGCATGTGCTCTCTTTCCTTTTCCTGGGGACATGGAGGAGCAAGGAGGTCACCAGTGCAATCTACAGGACTGAGGCTGTTGTTCAGAGCCCTGTCAATATCTGTCTTTCCACAGTGGGAGTCTCCTGCCTCTTTTAAGAGATCCATATTCAGGACGTGAATTTTGGTTGAGGAGTGGAGCTGGTAAGTGCCCCCAGTGCCTCTGAAGTTTATGGAGCATCCCCTCCAAGTCATCCCTCCCTGCCACCAGCTTCCCTGCAACCGGCTTGCCTGCAGGGCACCAAGCAGAAGACTTCATTAGCATCATTAGTGTGAGCAGTATTTTGTCACATCGTGCTACAAGGAGCTTGAAAGCCCCAGCGTCATTAGCGTTCACCATCTGATCTGGAGGAGCTGAACGCGTTGAAGGAGCAAGGCTGGAACACTGCACTTCGTCTCGCATCAGGCACTGGCAATTTCCTATGAGAAATCTTTAAGTGTCACCGTTTCCAAGAACGCCTGTTGTGGAGCAGCTAATTTGAGAAATCTTGCCTACCTGTGGAAATGGGGAAGTGTCACGAGCAATGTCACTTTCGTGCTTATTCCATGCTCGCGCACTTGCTCTTTTGGCTGGCTTCCGTGTTAGCTTCCTGCCTGGTGACAAGGACACGTAACAAGAAACACCTCTTGCCCTGAGGCGGTGGGCATCCCTTACACCAAGGATACACCAAGGGATGTGGGGGTCTGCAGCGAGCTGGACAGCAGGAGGAGACGGATGGAGATGTCCCCATCGGGGCTGTGTGCTGTCACATGCCACCAAGTTGCCTTAGCCCTGTCCTAAAGGTACAGAGCTCCAGCTTGCAATCAAGGGGCTATGTAGCTCGCTCTCTGCTCTGCTGGAAAAGGTACTCACTTCAGCGCCTCTGATCATTAGAAACCCTCCTTTAATTTTCAGCCTGTTTATTCCTGGCTGGTTTACATCTATTTATTTTTGTGCCAACACTATCGTTTTAGCTTCAAAAGCTGTTCTACCCTTTGCTATGGGCCTCCTCCACCTGCTGTATTTATATTAACCAATCACATCCTCTTTTGAAAACTCCTGAATCCTAAAAACTCCTGAGTGCTCGTCCAGAGCCTTAACAACAGGGCCATCTTACCCAAGCCTGAATAGAACATTAGATTGTTTTCTAAAGCGTTTTTCAGATTAACATGTTTGCTGTTTTTCAGAGGTCCTTTACACGTAAATAGTGATGATGAAAATCACCTTGGCCTCCGTCTTGCAGTGAGAGAGAGCTTGAGGATTCCAGATACATTCTGACACATTAAACTTCAGAAACACCAAACTGTGTGAGGACACAAATAGTGTTGTTATCGTGCTGCCAAGGGGGTCAGTGGTGAGCTGGAAAAAGCCCAGAATGAGGTGGAAGAACCCGCAGAAGTGTTTAGCCTTGGCGCCGTGTTGAAAGCAAGGTCAAATGCACTGCGCTGTCAGAGGAGGAGGCAGTCAATTAGTCTCAATATGCCAGCAGGGGAGGGACAAATTTGAGAACAGTGAGGGCTGTTGAAATTAAAGTTAATCTGTCACTAATCTCTGGTGGTGAAAACTGGAGGAAAGAAAAATTAGGCAGTGTTTATGACTGATCACTCACTCAGAGATGCAATTGCTGCAGAGGGTCTTTTGCCTGGCAATCGCAGCAAAAGCTTTGTGCAGAGCCAAGGAATGCAAAGCAGACAAAATCCATCCTGTTGCACCTGTACAATTTAAGCCGTGCTCCAAGTGCTTTGTGTCCATGAAGCGAACAGTAAATCTCCTGGTCTGGGACTGTCCTTCCTGGAGATTAGCTCAGAGCTGCAGTGTCACCGTGCTGCTACAAGCTCGTTGTAGTTAAGGCCCAATGAGCTGTCAAGAGAAACGGGCTCCTGCCTCTGCTCCCGGTGCTCTGACACATCCGTCACTGCCCTGATCTCCCTGTTTGTCAGACAAGGCTAATGAGCGCTCAGTGCCTCTCGTGCTCCTAGTGAGCCTTGAAGAGTTAATGCTTGCAAAACACTTGGAGGTCCTTGCTGTGATAAGTGCTTTTAGCAGAGTGATATTAATATTGTAGAGGGGGCTGGACTGACAACTGAGGAATAATCTTTGTTGTGTTATCTGCAGAGTAAACAAGACCTCCTATAGGGACTCGGCTGCCTCTACCTAAGCAGCTACATCAAGGTGCCTCTACCCCAGCCAGGAGTGGAGGGAAATGCATGCAACTGTTCTTGCTTTCCATGCCTTTCTGTAGAGACTTGGAGTGTAACCAGTCTGGTTCTTGCTCCCCCATTGCCCACTTGTTGCTTTGCCTAGAGACAAGGAGACTGGAATTAGGATTTGGAGGTTTTTGAGGCTCTTCAATTGCTTGAACCTACAGCCGAGAGGGGAGAAAAAAAAAAAAAAAAAGGACTTGGCCTTTTTCTCAGCTTCCAGAGCAATTCAAGTGTCCATCAGCAGTATGGCCTAGCTGCAGTTTCATGTATGTTCCACTCAGATGTACAAGCTGGGGAGTGAATCTGAGGTCTTCAAGCCATCAGTCATGCCAGAGGAAAAGCACTGAGTACATGGGGCAAATCCTGGGGCGGTGTAAATCAGCATGGTTTCCATCCATTTCCGTGATGATGCACTAGCCTGGACCTTAGCTCTGCGTTGCCTTCCACCCACGTCTTTGGATGTAATAGGATTACTCTTTGAAGGAAGAGAAATTGATTTGTTCCTACCAGCCTGACAACTGTGGCACAGAAAAAGGATAACCTGCCTGAGACCGACAGTGTCCCTGACTGCTTGTATCAGCGTGACAGAATTGTGGAGCAGATGTTGGAGGTGCTCATCTCCCTGTCCAGTCCTCTGAGGGAGCTTAGGCTCTGGAAGACTAAAATTAGGTTCTGTGAATATTCCTCCTCCTCAGCCACTGGTTAGGTTGCGTCACAGCTGAGTCACGACGTTCTCCTGAGTGCTGGGGGGGGACTGTCCCCTCACACTGATGGCGTGACTTGGGTTTCCTGCAGTGGCACGGATGCTTCATGAGGTGAATTAACCTGTCCATGGAGCTGTTGGGCATGATGAGCTTCAAATAAGTGGTTTAAGGTAGTTAATCATAGTAGTTGGCATCCATTATAGCAGGTAGAGAACAAATGAGTCACAGTGTAGCACTGCTGAGAACATGGCTTTATTTTATACCTGCTCTTAAGGTGAAGGTGCTTGATCAAGGTCAGAAGATGTTGTGCCCCAGATCAATGCCACTGGTCTTTGGTTCTTAGTAGCAGAGTCTGTGATGCTGCGATAGTCCTTTTGAAGTGTTTGTTTTCTACAAGAATTGATAGCACTCTCTACCAGCTTTTAATGGCACTTTGTGGAGGAGAATAAGAGATTGTGGTTGTGTTCAGGCAGGTGAAATCCTTTGCTGGAAGTCACAGAGACAGTGGAAAGTGATGCTGGCCATGGGGCTGCCGGCCCCATTGCTGTGGTGCGGACGCCTGGGACCCTAAATACCTCTTCCAGGGCTGGCTTGGTGGTTGCCAGTCACCAGAGCCATATGGTGGATGCGTACAGTAATTTGCCCTGTAAATTTGATTATCGTGCTCTTTGTCTTTACAGATTGGCCACTGGCACGTTTCCGAAGGGCTCAGCATGGACAACAGAATCTTCTCCTCCAACATATCAGACAGCTTGTTCAATACCACGCTCATTGTCACAACCATCCTGGTAAGTGAGGGGGTCACCTACAGTTCCCATTAGCTCTTTGCCAGCCCAGTGTTTAGGGGTGTCAATCAGCTAGAATATTATTTCCTCCTCTTCCCCCCTCGGCCCCCAGCATGCAGCATTGCACACTGATTTTATAAAGAACAGACCATCAAATCTCTAATTACAGCACTGAGGACAATTCATGACAGTGTAATTAAACTCAAGTTGATGTTTCATATGGAAATGATATTTGATGAGTTCAGAAGCAGCTGGGGAGAGGGCTGGGATGGGGATAAGTTGCCATTATACATTCATTTGTGAATGATGTTCTTGTTCTGTGTACAGCTGGTAAGTTGGAAGGGACAGTTGTCCCTTCTATCCATAAAAATTACTAAAATTGTCTTCCATGGGTGTAACCTGAGACTCTGCATCTACAGGCACTACTGTCCTCATATAATGACATTTCCCTTTCATTTGCTTCTTATCCAGCACTCTGCTAGCTATCCCGTGACTTTTTCTTCCAGTGCCTCTGTTCCTTCTTAAAGACGCTGTAAATCTTGAAGCACTCTAGGTGCTTTTGTTCCCACTAAGTTTGTCTGAAAGAGAGCCAAAATAGAAAAGCCTATCTTCCTTTTTTTTGCCCTATCCTTGCCCAAGGAAGTTGGGATCTGTTATCTCCTGCTGTAACTTAGAGCAGTCACTAGGCTGCTTTATCTACTAGTTGGAAAAAGTGACCAAAGTATGATCCCTAAGCTCTGGCTCATTCCCTAATGTGGCCTAAATTTGCTGCATATCCCTGGCATGGCCAAGGAATACCGCTGTAGAAACGGCTCTGTTAGCTTTACGCTCCCTTGGGTTCCCAGGGGCTGCTTGCAGCAGCATTCAGGCTCTCTTACAGCCCCATCAAATGGAGATACGTGGGCAGGAGATGGCTCTGGGTGCGCGTTGTCATCCTCGTGCCCCTGCGTCTTGGCGCTGTGCTGCGGGGACTCCTCGGCTAAGATGGGAATGACAGCTGCCCAGTTTCGATGCAGGAAAACCCTTACTTAATGCTGAAGTGGAACCATCAGGAGCTGGAGGGCAACGACCGCTACGAGGGCTTCTGCGTGGACATGCTGAAGGAGCTGGCGGAGATCCTGCGCTTCAACTACAAGATCCACCTCGTTGGTGATGGAGTGTACGGAGTCCCGGAGGCAAACGGCACGTGGACAGGGATGGTCGGGGAGCTGATAGCTCGGGTAAGTGAATTAGCTGCTCTCTTTAGCTGAGCTCGAGCGGGACTTGGCAGTGAAAAGCTCTGATGGTTTATTAAGTGCTCTGAGATGATAAGGTCAAATTTGGGTTTTAGCTCATTTGTGAGACTCTGACAGGAGGATCTCCATTTAATGGAGTCTCCTAATTGCAAATGCATTTGTGTCATTGTGACAGCGTTTGAAGTAGACCAGCTAGCACCCAGTCGGGGGGCTCTGTCAGGGGATGTTCACTTCTGCTGGCAGATTGGCCCGGAATTTGGCCTGGAATTTGAGATCCCTGAGTAAGAGCTGGTTGTAGAACTGTGGGAGGGTTTTTTTGTTGTTTTTTTTGTTTGTTTGTTTTTTCCCCTGAGCGGAAGAGAAATGAATGAAAACTCGAAGTAGGCCAGTATGCAGACTCCGGAGTTGGAAATTGTAGAAAACTTACAATAACAGGCTTTTTGGACAGGGAGTAAACACCACATTTGTACCCAGCAAAGTTTTGACGGATTTGTTTCAACACCTCAACTTTTGGTATCATTTTCGGAGAGGAATATTCTGGTTTGCTTGAAATCCGTAGATGCAGTTCTTTTCACAGCTCTCATCCGAGGTGTTGCAGCACAGCAGCTAGACTGAAAGCATGATGCTTTTTTTCTGGGTTTGACAACAATTCTGTGTTCGTGTGTGCTCGCTCAGGCTGTGCCCCTGTGTCTGCTCGTGTTTTGCTCAACACCTAAGGGTAGCACTTCCCCAGGGATCCCGAGGCTCAGACTTCCTGAAACACCTCAGCCAAAGGTCTGTAGTTGGGATCGGAATGAGGGACTTCAGGTCACGCAGGACAGGGAACGTACTGACTCCAAATCCCTTCTTGACCAACATCCTCTCTCCCGTAGCATCCTCTCCTCCACAGAGCAGTAGCATTTGGTGCCAGCTGAAATTCCACCTCCGTCTGGCTCTTCTAAAGAATTTTCTGTACGGTTGTTTGCAAATGCTCTGGGCTATTGGCATAGTTTTTATACATCTATATTTATATATACATATATGTATGTACATATACAAATACGTATAAAACTGTTCAGCGATGTTTCTTTTGGGAGGCAAGCAGGAAGGCACGCAAAGCAGCGGGTGATCTCTGCAGACCAAGGGAAGGAAGCGCCATCAGATTTTTGGCCGATAACCTTGGCAGTGCCTCTCTATTAAACGGGAACTTCTGGAGGATTTTTGTTTTTTGTTGTGGGTAGAGATAAGTGTTTTAACTTCATCTTCACATAGAAACAATTTATTTCCTCTTCAGCTCTAGCCTTATTTAGGAGGATTTTTTGCTTCAGCAGGACAGCTGGCAAATCCTGTGTGAAGCTGAATCAAAAATGAGAGAAGAGAAAACACTTTCTCTGCTTTGTTCTTGTTAAACCATTTAGAGTAATTCTATTAATTTCAGATAGTTTTTTATTGTTCCTGGGAACTGCAGTTTGACTTAGTTCAGCCAGGGCAGATCTGGCTGTGTTCATGCTGTTGTATTTATTTGGGATTGTTTGGGATTTTGCCTTTTGAAGTCATTTCACTGTCCTAAGAAGTCCCATTTGTTTGTGATAGCCCAGAAGAGAGTTTGTCCTTGTTCCAGCTTCTTATGTATTTGTGAAACTACATCAAGGACCACTCCTAATAGAAGAGCTAGGAGATGGTATGTTGGCTTTCTCAGTGAATTTGTTTCCTGCGTGAGAGCTCTGCACCAGATTCTTTGTTCCCTGCTGCATTAGCCCAAGAAAGTGATTCTTACCTTTCCTACCTGTCCCTGACTGGTTGGTCAGAAATATGAGGTTTGTGTGGCGTGCCATGACCAGAAGGTCAGTAAAAACCCCAGATGTGTGTGGTACCTTTCCACTACATGGGTTTTTGTGCGTGTGTCTAATCTGAGGACTGTCCTCAGAGCAACTGTAGGCTATATGGGAAAAGCATTTCATTTTATTGCTTCTAAATTAACCAGCCATTGATTTATTCTTATGTGCTGAAAATTCTATTACAGCTAATTGTGCACTATAATATGATTGAGAGGAAGCTATATAAACATAAATTCGTTGTTGACCCAAATTCACAAGTACATATCTTATCGACCTGCTCGCAAAAGTAATTAAGAGCTAAGGAACACGGGGAGCGGGACAGCCTGGGGGTTAGTGGACAGGCTGCACTACTGCCACATCTGGGTCAGCAATTGGACTCAAAGCCTGTCAGTTTTCTTATGAGCTGATGGAGGTTTGGCTTGGGAAAAATCACTTGCTAGGGCTTAGATCTCTTCCTGATTGAAAGATGTCCCAAACTGGGAAAGACCGGTCCTGCTGGGGATTGAAGGCAGGAAGACTGAGCTTCTTTCTGGGCTCCATCAGTGAGAAGGGGCGTGAAAGCCCTTCCTGGATGGCGTACAGTTCCCCTGTTAGCTTTGCCAGGTCCTGGGACAGAACACTTCAGTCTCAGGCAGTTAGGACGACACTTTACAGGTGTGCTATCTGTACCAAGAAAAGCAGAAGAAACAGTAAATCTTGTTGTCTGCTCTTGTTCAGTGTCATTGCCTCCAGGGACAATAGGGAAGGGCTGAAGGAATTATGTTTCAATTCTTGCCGTTGTTGTATAGTATCTCTCTTCGAGTCCCAAATGGTTGTCTCGTCTTCTCTTTCTTTGCTTTCCATTACATCCTTGAGCTGGAATGAATTCACTAGTCTGGTATGAGCCAGTGAATGAATTTTCAAGGCAACACAACAGCTTTCTCTCTGTTTTGCTACAACTGTATTTGCTGTCTCGGTTGTGGCTTGTACCTTGTGCCTGTATGTGCATCACCAATGAGCACTAGTGGTGAGCTGCCTTGCTGTCTTGGCCAGGGTGAGGTGGGCTTGTGCCGAGAGGTCCCTCAGCAGCAATTCCTGCAAATACTCAGAGCCGCTGGTGGAGAGCAGAGCTTGCCTGAGCTAATAGGGGGTGGTTTGGCTGGGTTTTGCCAGGAAGCTTTACTGGCAGGTGTCTGAAACTGCAGTGCTTCTGCAGAGCCTCCTAGGACATCTCAGCTCTGCTGCAGGCAGGGATCAGGCCCCGGGCTGCTGGCTGCCCCTGCCCGGAGCACCTGGCTCTGCTCCCGTGACTGGTGCACATGCAGAAGACCTTGCAGGTCTCGTGCCCCAAGAACTGGCTCTGACTTCGGAGCAGCGATGCTAGGAACTGAAAGGACCTTTTGGCTTCAGGGGCTGAGGTTGCATCTTCGTTGCTGGCGGCCAGGTGCACGCAAGGTGTTTTGCAGTCAGGTAGATTGGCCCTCACCTTGGTTCTCTCCAAAGCAGGAATGGCAGGAAGGGGATGGGAGCAGAAAGGAGGGAGACGTTATTTCCAACCTGGAAGAGTCCCGCTCCGCGCTGGGGAGTGGGTGTTGGTGCTCAGTGAGAAGAGCAGTGCGTGGGCGAGGGGAGCGGGCGGGCGGCATCGGCAGAGCTGACGTGCACGGCGGGAGGAGGCTGCGGAGGGGGCGAGCGGGAAGCGAGGCGGCTCGGGGCGTGCACAGGGTGCAGAAGTGCCGAGTAAAGCCCATTCCCCCCCAGATCCTTCGTGTCATCCATAAAATGCTACCGGGGAGAACTGGAAGTGCCAGGGCTTGCAGAGCTCCCTCTCTAGCTAAGATGCGCTGACCTCAGTGAGGTCTGAGAAGCTGCCTGAACGTCAGGAGGCAAAGTTGAAAGCATGAAATGGATGATGTTCAGGCAGAGAAAATGCTGCATGTGATTCCCAGATAGGAGTTTATTGCTGTCAGAAATCAGCTCTTAACTTGCAGGACTCCTGAGCCAGGAGGGAGGGTCAGTCTTGGACAGAGCACAGCCGAATGGGGCTGTGAGGACTGCAGGTCTCTGCTGCGGGACGCGTCTGGCAGAGAAGGCAGATTTGCATTGAGTTGTGCATAGGTCAGAGCAGCCTGGAAGCCTCTGTGAGTTCGGATGCTGCCAGAAGTCCTGAAAGGACTGACGTTGGCTACGCAGGGAGCGAGCGAAAGGGATTCAAAGCCCTGACAGCCTTCACGCCTCCGCCAGGGCTGCGGTGCATCCGAGCAGGGGGAAGGTGCATCCTGTGGGAGCTGCCGCGGGTGGGAGACCGGCGAGTCTGGAGGCTTCCTGGAGAAGGGACCAGGGACACGAAGCACGAGGTGCCCAGGAAAGGGCCCAAACTGGGAAAGACCGGTCCAGCCCTGCAAGCGAAGAGGCAGAGGGAGGATTTGAATTATATTTCATGTAGGAAAGAGCAGCTTTCAAGATGCTGCTGCCTGTGTGATCTGGAAAGGCCCAAAATGGGGGATACTGGAGTGCACAGAGTTCCCTGATGGCATCCCTGTCACCACGAAGTGGATGGTGGCCAGGCGAGGGGCGAAGCCCCGATGGGGGGTGGCTGTCACGCTGCCGAGCAGGGTAAAGATGGGACCATGACGCTCCTTTGCACCCAGCCTTTATGCTGGCCTACGTTGGGGAATGAAAATGGCCCTACAGCTTAGAGAATTGCCTTTGATGTGGTGTATTTGACATGTATTGAGCATGTGATTTTGCTGGTGGAATTGTATTTGGTTTGGAGAACTGGAAGAAGAAACCCGTTGTCAGAATAAGCTGTGTCTTCATGAGGGGCTTTGCTGGCAGCACTCTCTCTGGGACAATAGTACCTGCAAACCCTTTTAAGTCAGACAAGAGAGGTTTAGGAAGCTTTAGGCTTTCCCTGCAGATAAAATTCCCTATGTGCCATGTTTCATAGATGAATTGATCCCATCTTTGTAATCTGCTGGTGTTTACATAGGGCTTAAATGCTCACACTCCATGCTATGATTATTGGTGCCTTTTAAAAACTCCGTGGGTAAATGTCTGGCTGGGCAGAAATTCTCCCTAGCTCGTAATTCATTCTGGCCTCAACCTCCAGGAATATAATAGCTGCTTGCAAACAATTGCAAAACCTGGCACTGAGCTTGTCCAATAAACCAATGCTGCACGGCCTGTGAAAGACACCTTCCCCTTGACCCCTGCACCTTATTTATGGGGAGTTTTGCAGCTCTCCTAGCCTTTCTTTTTCCTCTTCCTTCTCTTGCAAACCCAAAAACACTTCACTCCTTTTACCTCTCAAAGCTCCTACCTTCTATTGGTCCTTTCTGTCTGCTTGGCTTTAAAGGGGCAGGTACATTGGGAGGAGAAGGAAGGAAACATCTGGAGAACCTCTGCCAGGAGGCGGTTGATGCTATTGTTTTTTGCAGAATGTGGTTGCAGCAGCAGCAGATTCAGAGAGTGTGCTAAGAGTGGCATACGCACAGATTTGCCTTTGCACGGTGCATTTACAACTAGAGCATGGATCCTGGGAGATAAGCTGTGCATTTTATTGAGTCTTCAGGCCTTGATGGTGCCTTGGCTTCTGCACAGACCTTATGAAATCCAGAGACAGAAAAGTGCAAACTGTGTTTCTCCTCCCTCTCTTGATCCACATGTATAATCACCCTCCTGCAAAACAGGCAAACAAATATATACGGGAAAGGTTACTTTGCTTTCTACAGAAAGCAATTACAAACAATAAAAGAGCTATGGTAATAAAAATAATATTTAAAATTCAAATCCCTTATCTATATTCCAAGGCTATTAACATTGGAAGAATTTTTTTTTTCTTTTTTCCGTAATGTCATTTCCTTTGCAAATCCATCTGGATTATTTTTTTGCCCTGCATTTTTTTGGCGGCTGCTCTTCAATTTTGGAAGTCTGGGATTGGCAGGCTTTTAAGTTTCAGAATTTAGAGCGCATTGGTAATGATTCTGTTTTGTTACGATTTCCTACCTATGGTGCCCTGTCCCAAATGGAGGGACGCCCATCCTTTGGGAGCAGGGTGTTCCCCAGGGCCTGGCTCTGGTGCTTTCCCTGCCCTGCGCCTTGGCCTGATCTGGTGATCCTGATTTTTCTCTGCTTTCCTTTCCTCAGAAAGCCGATCTGGCAGTGGCTGGGCTGACGATTACTGCTGAGCGGGAGAAGGTGATTGATTTCTCTAAACCATTCATGACTTTGGGAATTAGCATTCTCTACCGAGTTCATATGGTAAGAGACTTATTTTATAACCGTTTATGTGGTTCCATTATTTGCATGCAAACGTGCCTGGTTATGGAAGAATAATGAATGACTCATAAAAATATTTTGGTTTCTTATTTAAACGCAAATGTGCTGGACCTTTTATTTCCTCCTTCTCGCGCGCTCTCTCTCAATTTCTCTGCCTTGTCTCAGCCTCAGCTCCTATCATTCAAACCCTGTTAGCTCCCTGTTCTCTCCAGGCATGCAGAACTCTGGGGCATTACAAGGGGTTTGGTGAGCAGAGGGCTCTTAGGTCAGTGCCATCCTGTCCCACAAGTAACTTTTTGGCACTGCGCAACCTGGGACTGATGGCAGAGCCCCTGGGACCTTGTCCAAGCCATGCATGTGGCATTGCTTAGGCTGTGGTGGATTCCCATTTCTCCTCCTGCGCTCTTATTTATAAAGCTCAGAAGGGGACAGATTTTCCCTGGTGACACCCATGTGTCCCAGGTGTCACTGCGGGCAAGCTGTGGCTCTGAGGCCATTTGTAACAGCGTGTTGCCTTATTCCCACTCTGTGTTTTGAACACATGTTCCGTGTGATGCCAAATGTGATGGGAATTAGCGTCTTGGTTTTTCCAACTTGACTGCTCAACAGTAGCAGCCAGAAGGGTGGAGTAGTTTGAGCTGCCCCCTCACTCAAATCGTAAGGCTGGTGAAGATGTAGTGTGAGCGGAAACAGACTTGCACATGCATCTCTGTGCTGAGTTTCTCCTGCCAAGAACAAACAAGTAATTAAAATGTAGTTAAAATTCTGTTTCCTCTGGTACATGCGGAATTTAGGATCAATGAGTTAAGTGATCAGAAAGGTTCAGAGACTCTTTTGTTCCTCTAGCAATCAAGTATGTGTGAATCCCCCATCTTCTGTCCCTTGCTTTATTCTGTCCCAGCTGTCCCCATGTTGCAGACTGTTTCTTTGGATGTCCCTTGGTTGCACATCGAATAGGGTCTGTTTGTTTTCACCAGATTCTTCCATGTGCATTTCTGCAGTTTGGGATTGGGTAACGTGCATGTTCAGTCTCTGATTTTCCGCTATAATCTTGTGCCAGGACAGCGTGAGGCTGATGTAGCTCCACTCCGGAGAATAGGAGTACAGGGTTTGCATGTGACCCGCTCTGTAAGTGCAGGGCGCTTGCTGTAGCTGCTGCACAAGCTGGATAGAAATGCACCTGATGTATCTAGTTAGCGCAAGCTCTACAGGGCAGGGACCATCTGCTCCTCCTCTGTGTTCGTTTAACAGCAGTGCAACAGGCTACCTTCCAGCCTGGTCCTTGGGCCTTAGAGAGTCTAGGAAGTGTTGGCCAGTGGTCCCTTGCTGTCATTGAGGACTTGGTCTTCATTACCATCGTAAAGGAGCCAGGTGGGACCTTCTGTGGTTGGATTGTCTGGATGTCGGGTGTCCAGGTGATGGCAGCAGGAATGCAGGGTCTCTCTTAGTCGGTGGTGTCACCACACAAGAAACTGTGTCTCTCTGTGGGGTCTTGAAAGCCCTCTCCTCCCTCCTCCCTCTCCAGCATTTAGAGATTCTTTGGCCAGACTTCTCCTACCCAGTGTGAGCAGAAAGCCTGAGAGCCGTGTGGCAATTAGCTAATTAAACTGGTAAATATTTATTCTACAAGGAGAGGCAAGGTAGCTAATTGCTCTGTGTTTCCTTCAAGGATTTGGTTTGCAGAGGAGGTGAAGGCAGCCCCACAGCCAAATCTGGTTTTATCCTCTCCCTTCTCCTGCCTCCTCCCACCCCAACAAACATATTTGCAGTGTCAAAAATTACCACTGTCCTATGTTAATCACGGTGCAGATGAGACTTTGCTTAATAAACAAGCACAAATAAAACCCTGGCTGAGGAGTTGCCTCCGTGCCCTAGTTGCCTCCCAATGTGATGACATTTTATTTTAATTTCGACATAACTCTAGCTGCAAATGAGTTCTCCCTCCCTGTCTCCTCCCTCCTCCCCCAGCTCAGCCACCACGCTGCATGTCTCTCTTATCGCACATAACCAAATATGGCAGCTTTAAATGGGGCTGTCATTCCTCTCAATTTCATTTGTTGTGATATAATCAAGTATGGATTTCTGACACGGGCCTCTAATAGGCTTTCTGACTTACGGGCTGCTGAAAGAAAAGGCTTGTTCTCTTTTATTATTTTTGTGCTCTGGCCGACGCGTGGGATCCGCGGACAGGTGGCGAGCCCCGAGCCGTCCCTCTGCTCAGCAAAGGGCTGAGAGCTGGTGTCCGGTGTCATTTCTGCACAGAGATATGTTGAAAATTTTGTGGGAGCCCTAGAGAGTCCTTACTGTGCTCTTTCTTTAGGTGAGACGATGCAAATTTGGCGAGTATGTTCGGAAAATGACATTTAGACCAACTAACCTAGGGCTGGGTTATCTGCCTGAGTCTACAGGCCAGGCAGGAAGGTCCCTTACAGACCTGCCATGTGTGAGCACACCCTGAGCTCAGCATCTCCTCCTCCACTCCTGCGTGTTCCAGATATCTGCTCCCTCCAAAAAACTGTCTTCTCTGATTGAAAAAGACTTCCAGGAACTGCTGAATAGGATAAATGAATCTCCCATACCTCCATCTGAGGCTTTGCAGGAGGCCTTCATCAATTATTGGACATTTTGAACATTTCTATTCCAGGAAAAATATCTCTTCCAATTAACAAAGCTGTATTGGGACCTGCTAAAAATATCTGACAGACACCAGATATTGTCATTCCCATCTTCAAAACAGAGATAAGAGAGAGTTTGCACCCTCTATGGGAACAGAGTATCTTTATTCTTATCCACTACTGTGAATGAAAAGAATTTGTAGCAGCAGCCTGAAAATGACTGTAGCTAAAAAGAACCAGAACTACTACTTTAAAGTCACTGGAGAGAGTCATTGCCAAGCCTGGAATTTAAAGCTTCCAACTCAATTTCCGTAATGAGTATAATTTATTGACAAACTGCCCCAGAAACATAGAGAAGACATCAAGGCCCTAATTAGGGAAAGGAGCTTTGTTGCAAGAACATCTCACAGGGGAGCCTTCGCTGATACCCAGGGATACTTGAGAATTTCTCCTTGTCGACGGGATGTGTGAGGCCAGGGAGGTAAAAGTCCCTTGGATGAATCTTCTGCTTCAGAAGCTCCAGCTCATTTGGCCAAGGGTGGAAAGGACCCTTCACACCTTCCAAGAGCCCCTTGTCGCACGTCATTCTCAAGTGTGGAAAAGCTTGCAGAGAGGGAAGTGGGCCAGTCTTACTCCAGATGCATATAGGGAATGGAATAGCTTTTATAGCATCTACCTCTAAGCTTCCAATCAAGATATCCATAATTCTTGGGATGGTATGAGGAAAGACTGCAGACTGACTGTGGGAGCCCACGCAACCTCATGAGATGGTCTCATCCCTCTGAAGTAGTGAGAGGAGCTCCAGCAAGATGAGCCAAAAGACTTTATGGGAAATGTGAATCCCTCGCAGTCTCTGGGTGGGTAGTTTTGAACAATATTTTTGGCTCTGAGAGACCTTAATTCAGGCCCAGGTGTTGGCTGTGGTAATCATTTGTCTATCTCTGGGTTTCTGTGAAGAATAGAAGGCAAAGCAGAATATGGCAGCAGTTAACCAAAGAAAAAGATAAAAGAACAAAAGAAGAATGTAATCTCTTCCACGGTTTATCCGATTCACTCACATGCTTATGCCACACACAATATGATAACTCTATATAGGGAGGAAAGCTTGTCTTGAAGAGATAGATTCTGGATTATCCCCACAAGAATACAAATCTTTTCTTGGGCAATAGTTTTAACCCAAAAGTGGAAGCAGAGTGTTCTGAACCACTGATTTTTTAATTCGTCTATTTGTTAAAAGGCCATGTTCTCCCTCAAATAACAAAAAGGAAAAAAAGAAAAAGAATTTTTAAAAAGTATAGATCTCAACCTCAAATACTTCTTGCCCTTGAGGATATGGGGTAAGTGATAATGGCTTGGATTTTGGCTTCCTATTGGGCAGAGATTGCTTTAGAAAGCTTCTGAAATATTCTGGTCCCAGCTGGTAACTAGAGTTCTGAATATCACAGAAGATACTTTTATTGGAGGAAGTTTTCTTGCAAGTACTGCTTCCTTCTTCTAGCAACATCTTCATAAGACTTCATAAGAACTACCAAAACCTTGTGAAAATCATATTTTTTTGCATAAATGCAAGAATATTTCAATATTAAAACAGTACTTTTATGGGAACAGAATTTCAAGTGACCCTCTTGAGCTTTGGGGAGGAAAAAAGTTCCAGCTGTATTTCCTGAGGATTTTTTGTGAAAATATTAAATCATTCTCTGCCTTTGGTTTAAGCATAGTTCTTAAAAGTAAAAAAAAAAAATAAAAAATAAAAAAAACAGGGCAATGGTTGTGTGATAATACCGGGTTTGCTATGACAGTTGAGGTTAGATGTTACTTACTGGTAGCTGTTTCTAGTTTGCATGGTGTCAGAGATGGGTAGGATAAGGCAGTGGACTAGGGAACTGTCGCATCCTGGAGCTGGCTGTGTCCCAGAGGACACACATATGCACACCTGGGAGGTGTTCAACTTTGAAAAATTTCTCCTGGAAATTCATCCTCCCTTTGTACAAGTTTCATGAAACTTGACAAGGTTTCAGTGGCAGCAGTGGAAACTTTTAAGTTATCCTGGGAGAAAATCAACTCAGTATTTCTATCTGCGAGGGTCTTATTTTTCAAGTAAATGTGGTTTTGCAAGAAAAAAAAAAAAAGGGCAGGAAATTCTGACGCATCTTGAAGATAAAAATACCATGTTCCTTGAGATAAAAGTAATCATTTTATCAGGTTATATAAAGAAATAACAATTCAAGGCTGAAGAAAGAAAAATAGCAATATTGCAAACATTTCTTTTATTTTGTTCTGCATGGGAATATTTTCTCCCACTTGGCTTCTTGCAAAGGACAACCCCACTCACCTCTGAGGTCAGGCATGTCCCCCCAGGGGAGCTCCTCAGTGTGCGAAGACCACTGGGATGAAGCAGGGCTGCACATCTGAGCATCCTGTGCTGAGAGGTGAAAGAGAGCGCGGTGCGGGATGAAGTGAAGCTCCGAGGTCACATTGTCCAGGAGGTGACAGTAGCTTGTACCACTTCTCGCAAGGTCAGGAACCTTCGGGCTCCTAACTGTGTGCGTCTGAAAGGCTTTGGACCATTGTGTATAGCCTCTTTTGCATTGCCTTTTTTAAATTTTTTAATTTTTTTATTTTATTTTTTACTTTTTTCTGACAATTTACCTGTTTCTGTTTGCCTGGAGGAATGAAAGTGTTTGATGTGGGAAGAGGAGACATATCCAAGTTGGTGAGATGCAGAACTCGGTGATTTGTGTTTCTGTGCTGTCTCACCCGAGTCCTCTGCAAGACTTCTGCAAACCCCCTTTCCTTTATTTCCCGTCCATTGCTCACATCTGTTGTAAGCATTAGAGCAGGTGTGTTTCCTTGTGCCACTTTTAGAAGTGCCAATTAATGTAATGAAATAAACCGAGATGTCTTTGCTTCTCTTTCAGGGCCGCAAACCTGGCTACTTCTCCTTCCTGGACCCCTTTTCGCCTGGCGTGTGGCTCTTCATGTTGCTCGCCTACCTGGCCGTCAGCTGTGTCCTCTTCTTGGTGGCTCGGTAACGTGGCTCGCGTTGCTGTTCCTTTCCTCACGGTGCCATCTAGCGTCACGCGCCCTTCCCGTGCGGGGAGCGTGGCCAGACCCCCGGGCCACGTACCTGGAAGCCACAGTGCAAGGGACAGGGTGTCCCAGCTCCACTGGCCTCTGCCCCCAGGGTCTGTGGCTTTGCCATTTGCACCAATACGAGTGTTTTTCTTGATGCTGTTCTGTAGTCGTGTGTGACATGTTTGAGTTTGCCATTGATGTTCACTCTCTGGGAAGGAGTGCAATAGAAGACATTCGATTTCATATCATGTCTGTGCACCTATTGCATTATCATTGTTCTTGTCTGTGGTACAAAGCTGCAAACAGGGCTCCAGCTTCTCCACAACCAGATTTCCAGCACAGCCTCTGAAAACCTTGGTAAACCTTACAGCAAAGCCCCTAGCTCCTGTGTTTTGCAGCATGTAACTCTGTTCGGAGCCCTGGGCGTCAAATGACAGCAAAGAGTTTCCTCTTCAGAAAATTCAGCCTTCAGCAGAGTTGAGGCTTCACAGTTTCTCTTTTTGCTTTCTTTCTCCAAAGTGCTGCATTTTCTAGCGAACTGACTGGCTTGTTTACTGTCGCTTTAGATTGACCCCATACGAGTGGTACAGCCCCCACCCCTGCTCACAAGGAAGATGCAACCTTCTCGTGAATCAGTACTCTCTCGGCAACAGCTTGTGGTTCCCGGTCGGGGGATTCATGCAGCAGGGCTCTACCATCGCGCCCCAGGCGCTATCCACGCGCTGCGTCAGCGGAGTCTGGTGAGCAGAGCCAGCTTTCGTCCTAAGGAGTAAGCAGAGCGACTCTTTAGCCAGACCTAGGCAAAGTAGGCCTACTGTGAGCAAAACAGGGTGATGGGTGATGAAGCTTTGCTCTTTCAGGGAACTTCATACACGCGTGGCTTTTCTGTGGGCCTTTTGGGGGCAAAAACACATGGAAAAGCAGATAGTGGGGGTGGAGATCAGGTTCATGCCATGGAGAAATCCCAGGTGACAGGCTCTCTTGCTTTCTTTGCTTCCACTCTCCCTAGGTGGGCGTTCACCTTGATCATCATCTCCTCCTACACGGCCAATCTAGCAGCCTTCCTCACTGTGCAGCGCATGGACGTCCCCATTGAATCTGTGGATGACCTGGCTGACCAGACAGCGATCGAATATGGCACCATTCATGGAGGCTCCAGCATGACCTTCTTCCAAGTAAACTCTGTTCTCTAGCTAACTGGGAAAGAAGGTGCAAATGGTACTCTTTAATCCCACCTGGATTTTGTCCCTGCCAGTTATACCTGTGTTTGGTGTGTTGCCTTCAGCCTTCTGGCATGGAGGGGTTATTTGGAGAACCCCCTGGCTAGCTGGTTGCACAGGGCTGGGCTAGTTTCACAGTGGATGTTGGTGGCATAATTTAAACGGTTATGCATTTTTGATGCATCTTTTAACTTCATGTACATCTCTTATGTTAGATAAGCAAAGAAGCAGTCTAGCATAAGTAAAAGTGCATGTGCAAAACGTAATTTGTATGTATTTAAAAACATTGAAAACGCACAAGTCATGTATGTGCAAACTTATGCTTGGCATTTAGCCCAGTTATAATTGTATTTTCCCTCTTCTGTATAGAGGGAAATAAATTGATTTTTTTCTGTAGTGCTCTAAACACATAAAGAATTGCTGAGAGTTATTTATTTATTTATTACATGTTGAAACACCATCTTTCAAGCTTTTCTCACATTTTTTTTTCCTCCTAGTCTGAACTGTATGGGGAAGTGTGGGAAATCTCTCAAATGAGCCTGAGCTTTTCAGCCTGACTTTACACCCTTCAGGGGTTTGGCAAAAAGCTACTTTTAAGCAGAACGTTACATCTAAAATAAGCTGAACAGAGCCCAAGTGAATAAGGTAGTTGCATATGAGGCACTTACTTAGTTCTTTTCAGGAAGGCTTTCAAGTTAAAAAGCCTGTCTGCAGCTCTACGTTGCCTGGTGTGTGCTGGAGTCAGTAGGATCAGAAAAGAAATTAGCAAAACATGTTCTGTGCCATATGCAGCGGTTTGCGCTGTGGTGGGATCCATTTTCCATTGGTAGAGAGGAGGTGAGTCAAATGCAGTGACGGATTAAGCAGGCATAGCCAATGATGCCCTCATCTTGGTGGCTATTTGAAGCATTTGAGCTTTCCTAAATCACCTTGGCTATTAACCTCTGCTGGCAGCAGTTTCCACTGCTTCTAATACACAGGGTTTAAAAGTACAGTGATTCAGGAACAAGCACACAACCTGTTCATCTGTGTCTTGCACAAGTGATTGTACCCAGAGGATCGGGGACCCAGATGAGGACAGTAATTAGGTCAGCAGAGGATTGACTTAGACTCTCCAACGCTGCTCATAAGTCACAGGAAATTAGCTCTTAAAAGTGCAATGACCATCTGGTTGGCCAGGAGGCTGGTTGAGAGCATCACTTACCTGATGTGGTTGCCAGAACTGAAGGAAGGCTGATGCAAGGGATTCCATGTGCTGCAGGAAACAAGTGTGAGGGGTAAAAGCCAAATTTGGAAAGTCCTAGCACAGACCAACAGTGTGACTATTTACAGCCTTTGTGCAAGCGAAGAGGTTTCGCTCTTCACTCTGCACAAGCAACCACAATCAGCTTCTCCTTCATTCCAACCAAAATGGGTTCCACAGCTGTAAAGACTCAGGATTTGTGTCTGCTTGAGCTTTAGTTTATTGTAGTCAATGAAAAGACTCTAGTTCACTTACACAGGTACTTTACTTTGGTTCATGATTTGGCTTTCCAGGCAGAACTCAATGCCCTTCTTGGATTGGTAGGGTCTTGCTCTGGCACCGACTCTTAAGCACAAGTTCCCTTTGACAAACGCTGTGGTGTAAGCTGCATGATGAGCGCTGAGCAATTTGAGTAAATCGCATCAGAATAAATGACAGTTAAGCAGCTAAATCCCTTTGTGGCTTTGGCACAAAATCTTTTTGACTCCTTTCCACATTGTGGCGTTTTTAATAGCATCTAATTTGGAGGTTATGTTACAAAAAGATGTTCCTGCCTTAGCTGCACGTGCTTCCTTCCTTCTGCAGAATTCCCGCTATCAGACATACCAGCGGATGTGGAATTACATGTACTCCAAGCAGCCAAGTGTGTTTGTGAAGAGCACGGAGGAAGGGATTGCGCGGGTGCTGAACTCCAATTACGCCTTCCTGCTGGAGTCCACCATGAACGAGTATTATCGTCAGCGCAATTGCAACCTCACGCAGGTCGGGGGCCTTCTGGACACCAAGGGCTACGGGATTGGCATGCCCGTCGGTAGGCAGTGAAGAAAAATTCTAGTCCTTCTCAGCTGTCAGCAGAGGACCGGAGCATGTGAAAGGCTGAACCGGCTCTAAAACTGATGTCACGTTTCACGGCTCTGTCCAGGGTCATTTTTATTTTGGGAGGAAAATCAAAAACATTCCAGTTGTCCCAGGTGCACACTGAGCTGAGTGCCTGAGCTCTGGTCCAGAGCCGTGTAACACGTGACTGCCGCTCTTTAAAATAATTCGTGTGAAAGACATTTCTAAATTGCTCTTTGTTTTCTGTATATATGCGCTTTGCTGACTGTTTCCCCTTTGAATCAGTGTTTTTGAATTATTTTGTGTTTCTTGTTTTATCTCAGAAGTTCTTTAAAAGTTACACTATTGCAACTCTTGTAGTTTTTAGCACAAGTTTCTTAACAGCTGGTGTTTCTTAAAATCCCAGAACAGGCAATTTACTGATTATCTCAGCTAGTAATCAGGTTTTAACAAATGCTAGTCTATTTTCTTTAAAACATGAGAGCTAAAAAGAGAACATCATCTCCCAGGGTAGCAAAGAAAAAGGATGTAATAATTGTTATTCCAAATGATCAACTGATCCTTCGGGCCAGTCTCACAGTTTCAGGAAGCCTGATTCCTGACCTTTAAACACCTGCACTTAGCAATACAAAGTTAAGTCGGATTACATAAGAACAGTCACACAAATAGTCACTATAGTTTAGCTGACATGCGTAAGCTTGTAAAGTCACAGTAACCTGATCGTGAGTACAAATCCTTATTTTCAGGACAAAATTTGTTCTGACATTGTCTTGTTAAACAGTGAAATTGTAGCAGATAAAAAGAGTATAAAGCCTCTCCCTGTTACAATAGTGCAGAGTTACGAGGAGAACTGCAGTCTTTCCCACGGTCTGTCTTCTGCATCTCTGATAAGTAGAAATTATGAAGACTGGAGTAGTGTGTGGTGTTGAGTGTGGAACTGAGCCTCCTCTCCAGGAGGTTTGGGCTGGCGTGTGGATGGGATTCGCTGCCCTTGCAGTGCTCCTGTTGGAGGGAATGAGCCTTACAGCAAGGGGAAGGTTAGGGGCTGAATGGCAGGAGTTGGACCCAAATGGTCCGGAGGAGGAGTGTGATACTGAACAGCTCTTTTGAATCCTGCCTAGCAAGCCAGAGCTCTCCCTTGTAATGCAGTTTTAAGAAATGGTCTAAGTGGGTCCTGGCGGGCAGGTAAAATCACTGCCTGCAAAGGGCATTAATTTGTTGGCAAAAGGAGGCTGCAGATGTCCATGGCTCTCTGAACTCCCCTCCAGACCTTCCAGGGAAGAGCTTTGGTAGCCAGGCACTTTGGCAGGGTAATTGTGGGGATGAGTGGGCAGGAACGCTGGTTGAGGCAGTTCCTTATAATGTACCTCTTGGTGTTGCAGGTTCTGTCTTTCGGGACGAGTTTGACCTGGCCATTCTCCAGCTGCAAGAGAACAACCGCCTGGAAATCCTGAAGCGCAAGTGGTGGGAAGGAGGCAAGTGCCCCAAGGAGGAGGACCACAGAGCTAAAGGTAGGCAGCACTGTTCTACATTTGTTTGCTGAACGTATCCGGCACTAGGGACATCCTCACCAGCTGTGTAGGATGGGCTTCCAGCCACACGTGAGCCTGCACAGCTTTTCTGCTGGAGACTTGCTTTCTTCCCCCTTCTTTTGACCTGGGTTACTTCCTTCACAATTCAAGGAGAAAGCCAAACAGCTCTGCTGTGCCTCATGCTGTGTTCTTTTGCCTGGGGCAAAGATAGCAGGAACAACCAAATGACAAATATTGGAGGCATATGGAGGGTAAATTAGCTTCTAATGAATGTCTGCAGCATTGCATGGGAAAATGGATGGCTAGAGGGATCAGACCAAAATCCTGGATTCCTTTAAGAGGAGATGGGTCGCCGCCACAGGCCTGCTGGTTAATGGCTCTGAGTGAAAACTCCTTTTAAACAGACAAGGAAGGGACACAAGGACTTTATTAGTAAATCTGTAAAATTGAAGAGCAAATTCTTTTAGGTAATGCTATGCTAATTGCCATAAAAGCTACCGCATTAGGCTGATGTCCCAGTGCTGCTATGGTTGCCAGCTTAACGTAGTCGCTGCATTTTTTAGTTTTGGCAGCCATCCTTACCTCAGCAAGCGCTTTTCTGGGAGGCCAGACGGTTCCCCAGCTGAAAGAATAGTCTTTTGACCTTTCTGAGCGCAGAGATAGAGAGCCAAAAAGGGTCTATGATAGCTGTTTTGCTTTCTGACATTAGCATACCCCTCGCAGCGGATCTCGGGGGTGCATGCGTGGTTGGTGAGCTAGGCCGGGTGAGGCGCCATGGCGGCTTGGAGCTCGTGCTTCTTCTAGGCATCACGTATAGGACCAGAGCAAGGCATCAGGCCTGAGCGCAATGCCACGAGATATTAAAGGAGCTGCTTTTGAAGGAGAGCAGGCGTGTGGGAGTCCTTTCCTTCATATTCTGTGTGAAAAACAACTCCATTTTGAGATGAGTTTGGCAGGGAAAGAAGGGAGACAGGGCTCTGTTTCTTGCAATGTTTGACTTGCTCTGTGGCCTTGGACAAATTTTTCTTCCTTTCTCTGCCCTTCTATCATGCTTTGGTTTCCCATTTTGGGAAATTAGAAAGTCTGTACCCTGCTGATTGTGTGAGGAAAAGTGGAATGGAAATAAGAAAATGTTTGTTTATTTTCTTGTTTAAATACTGAGTTATGTTTTAGCTGAGAAGAAAGCTCCGGCGTTTGGAGAAAGGCTCATTTGGGCAGGAATTAGAGAGGGGCTGTGTTAGTGGAGGCATCTCTCCACAAAGGGCTGATTTACACAGCCTCTAGACTGCCGCAGGGGCAATGACAAAAGAATGACGGAGGATGGGGGAGAAATGTGACCTTGCAAGTTTTAAAACAAAGCAGGTCAGCAATTTACAAGGATTTTGGTGAGATTTTATGTCTAAAAGCCATGTAGAGATTAAGTCAATAAATCATTGCCTCTTGCACTTTGATTTAGTGTTACAGAGGGTAAAGGAAGATGTTTATAGATGTTCTAGTTGACTAATGGCCTCCTACAATCACCTCAGTGCAAAGCATGGCATACTTTTTAGTAATCAATTCAGTCAGGAGCCCAGTCCACTTGAGTCTCAAAAACACCACCACTATAAAGTCCTGTGTCTCCCTGTGTGCTGTCAAAGAGTGTGGGGCCCTGGTCTTGTCTGGGACCTCTCCTTGCTGCTGTAATACAAGCAGCTGTAATCATTTCTCACCATCACTTTCTACTGTGATCAAAAGAGCTTTTCTTGGTGCCAGCTTCCTTTAATACTCTTTCTTGTCGTCTTCATCTCTGCTACTTTAACAGCATTCCTCATCTCCCTTTGCAAAGTTCAAAGCAACTAGAGCTGGGTGAATAATTTGCAAGGATTAATGTGCCCAACTGATCTTCCATCCTTTTTTTTTTCCTGTTTTCAGTTTGTCCACAAATTGCTTTGTACTTCCCTCTAATGTACTTGCTGTTTATCTGCAAAATCATCATTTCTGAGAATGCACCTTCGATCGTGTAGTTATTGCAAGTCAATCTGTTTGCAACCTGAGCAGTTTGATTTAATGGACAGTGTTGTTGGAGTTTTTGGTCCCTGGTTGGATGTGTGTGATGACAACTAAACAGCAAAGAGTTGGGTTGCACACGTGATGAGTGTGCAATTTATTTTGGTCTGCCTTGCCACAGCACTGTGTCCTCTGCTTTATTTTAGGCCTGGGAATGGAGAATATTGGTGGAATCTTCGTGGTTCTCATCTGTGGCCTAATCGTAGCAATTTTTATGGCAATGCTGGAGTTTTTGTGGAGTCTTCGGCACTCTGAGCAGTCAGAGGTAGGACCTAAAAGTGTTCTGGAAGGAGTATGTGTTTACTGCTGTTTGTGGGGTCTCAATAATACATTGCTCTAGAGCGAATAATGGACCTAGGGTGAGATGAGCATCTTAACTATGAGGCCTAAAATGCATGACACTATGTTGCACTGGGAGGGTTTAAAATGCCAAGCATTCCATGTATTTCCAATAAGATGGAGGTGATACGGAAGTTCCAAGTGCTTCCGAAGGGATCAGAGATGCATGCAAAGTCCAGATACTTTTCACAGAGTTAGGAATATCTGAGGAATTTTGTGTATGATAGGTTTGCATCTCATGTTAATTTGGGGATCTGGAATATAGGATGGTCTTTTACTAGAGGGGGAATATGTGGGACTAAAGCAGATGTGAATGTCCAAGCATTGGCATCTTAAAGCCAGTGGCAAGATCCAGGTAGCAATTGGGCATCAAAATGCAGAGCAGATGCAACTCTGTGGGGTTTGCAGCTGGCGTGGGTGAGCAACGTCTCCTGGGCCTGTCTTGCAGGTGTCGGTGTGTCAAGAGATGGTGACCGAGCTGCGCAACATCATCCTCTGCAAGGACAGTTTCCACCCTCATAGGAGGCGAGGGGGGCTGATACGGACTCGCCCCGTTATCCCCGAGGAACGCCGAGCCCGCAGCACAACCACGCTCAGCAACGGGAAGCTGTGCAGCGGCGCAGAGCCGGACGCCTTGGCACAAAGACTGGCGCAGGAGGCTGCCCTCGTGGCCCGGGGCTGCACGCACATCCGCGTGTGCCCCGAGTGCCGCAGGTTCCAGGGCCTCCGGGCACGGCCCGCGCCGGGCTCGCCGGCGCGGAGCGAAGAGAGCCTGGAGTGGGAGAAGACCACCAACAGCAGCGAGCCTGAGTAAAGCTGGCGCGGGGGCGCTGGGGTGGGCCGAGAGGGTCCTGTTCCATTTTACAGAACATGGACTTGTATAATGTCAAACTCGTTTTTAAATCAAAAGCAGTTACCCAGCTTCTCCAGAGCAAGACGAACCTCGGGGCTGCCGAGCAGGCCTGGCCAGAGCTTTGGCTTTGCTGTTGGGGTGTGCGGACGCCCGTCCCGCTGAGCTGCGCCGCGCCGGGAGGAGGCTCCTCTGGCTGGCCCGTCTTCAGCAGGCGTCTCCCTACCGCCTTGCGGCTCCAAGGTGGGAAGGAGGGATAGAGTGGGTAATTCCCATACCAGATATTGCCCACCCCAGGCCAAGAGTTGTTCCTGGAACTTCTCTGTCCCAGGCCAGGAGAAAGGATGCTAGCGCTATCTTTTCCAATTACATAGACTTACAGGGGGATGTTGGCAACGGGCGGGGGGAGGGTGTTTTTATTTGAGAAGGAAAAGGGGATGGGAAGGGAGGAGTAATTATTTTATTTTATTTTGGGTACTTCAGGACCTAGTCTCCCATGCACCAAGTTTCAGGTGCTAAACTCTTCTTCCTTTATGGTGGGTTGGCACGTGGAATGAGGAAGGAAGCGGTGGGACATGCTTCCAGTGAGAAACAGCATATAATGAAAGTCCTTTTGAGGAGTTGTTAAAATACATATACATATATATATATATATATATAAACAGATATATATATATTAAGATGCCAAAAACCAACCAACAAACACAGTGAACTCAAAGAGGCCTTGAAACGCCTGGAATTTCAGGGGTTCTGTGTCTTCTTTTTTGCTTTGTTTTGGGGTTATTCTTTGCTTATTTCTTTACTGGTTTGGGGGTATGGGTGGGGGAGTCTTTTGTGAAAGGCAAAATGGGAGCAGGAGAGAGCAGCTGGTGCTGTGAATTTCCATAGACTCTCTGGGCACTGCTGCCCTTTCCCACGAGCGAGGGAGGTGGTCTTTACTGCCCACCGTCACTTCCAAAAGTTGTAGAAACCCGTGCCCCGCACGTGCCCCAACCACGCGACTGAGCTCGGCTCAGGAGCTCCCCGTGTCTGTGCCCCATGGAGCATCCTCAGCTCTGAGGGTGTCTCACTGCCCATGCCTAGCTGCAAAGATGTCACACAGCACTTGAGAAAACCAATCTGGGGATCTTGTGTGAGGAAAATATTTACTTCCCTAGCAACAGCAGCAGCTCGTCCTCTGCTTGGTACAGACATGGGTTTTGCATTGATGAGTTTAATTTTCTGATTGAAAAACAAATTCTATGCAATTTCTGATTGTGAAAGAAAAGAGATGAAAATGGAGAGGGGTAGGGGAGATGAACAGAAGCCTTGAGTGAAGGTACATCCTGTTCTTGAATTGTTTTCTTTTCTTTTTGTCTTGAATGTACTGAAATAAAAGATGTCCTTGTATAATTATGCTTTTTTCTCTCTCTTTCTTTCTCGTCCACACTGACAAAAGTTGCGAGGCAGTTCGAGTCCCGTCTGCTCAGGGAGAAACGCAGCAGGTCCCCAGCTGAAGGCAGACAGACAGTTCTCACTCAGGCTCTGCTGCCGCAGAGGAGGTGCTGTAGCCGGTGCAGGTCTCTGTGCTTGAGTATGTCCTCACCTACGTTGATGCTGCTGTCTGCAGCTGCATGGAAATGGGGAAGAGAGGCAAAAAAAGGCCCAGGATATAAACGGTGAGGAGGAGGTGGGAGGGGGTGGGCCAGGACATAACAAACCACATTGCAGCCTCTCCAGGAGGGCCAAGTCCTCAGCAAGAGGAGGACAGCATCAGCCACAGCCTCTTGCACGCCTCCTCCTTGGAACTGCACTGACTGTGGGCTGAGGTTAAGGTGCAGCAGGTTGAATGAGCGCTCCTGCGTGGTGCAGGAATCCACCTCCAGCAGATGTTTGTGAGGAGGACGTACAGGGACCTGCACAGTGGTGCCACAGGGACGCTAGCGGCAGCAGGAGGCGAGGAGGGTGTTTGAGGAGGGTGATGAGGTAAGATTTGCTGCAGCCTGGCAATCTGGTGCTGTAAGATCAGAGGGCAGCTGCTCTGCTGGTGTAAATCAGCGTGTCCTCCATCACTTTGGGAGGCTGGTACTCGGCAAGGAGCCGAGCTTTGGCTTTCAAAGGACTCTCGTCCCTTGGTGAGGTACGCTGACAAGAGCACCAGAGACATCTGAAGGTGCCTGTGTAGTGTTTAAAAGCTGACATGTTTTTATGAGCAGCAGAATATATTCATCAAAAAGGAGCTGCTTTTAAAATTTATTTACAGATTAGCAAAAGAAAAGGTTCCATGAATCATTTATCAGACCTGATTTCTTTTTTCACTCCTTCACTGTGATGAATAAAGAGGGAACTTGACAGAGCCTGGCATCTTCCCTTTGCTTCTCCAAAGACCTCACAGTCATCTGCTCAGACAGAAGCTGTCAAGAAAAAAATGATGAGAAGCCACCTGGTTTCTTTGTGTTATCACTGTTTATTTTGGGTTTTATTATTATTATTTGCTTCCTGTTAACCTTCTCTTCCCATACAGGCGGATCTGTATTTTAAGGAGTTTTTTTTCATGACCCTCTTTCCCTCTTTTCCCCAGGTATTATCAGATTATTTACACTCGAAGTAGAAATGGACTTCAGAATACTAGCAGACAGATAAAAGCTGCTTTATCTTGGGTGCCTTTTCTAGTGTGTCTGTAGGACCTACATTTTCTTATCGCCCATGAATACATACAGGTTTTACACATCCTGGAGGGTACCACAGCAGACACTATTATGTATATGCCCAGGTTTTGTGTTCCTATGTATTTGCATGCCCAGGAGGATGGCTTTACACATCACATGCTCTCCCTCCCCTCACTTTTGCTCTCGTCTTTGAAACTATTGTAGGGGCCTCTCTTGCTCAGCCAATCCCCATGCTAATGAAGTTCAATATCTGGAGCGCTTTGCTGTCCAAAATGCACTTTCCCAGAATAGCCATCTCTTGATAAAACTTGAGTAATTCTAGTAAGATATCCTTGCAGATTCCACTGGGAGCCAGAGATTAGATCAATTTCAATGTAATACTTTGCTTTATCCCTTTCAGCTTTGTGCTTGGCCTGTCTGCTGCCCCTTCCATTACGGGAGCCCCGCGTTGGAGGTTGGGGGTGTGTGAGTTGGGGATGACACTAACCTGCATTCCCAGGGCTGCTTGGCCTCACTTGTGACACCCTGTTCCCCCACCGCTCAGGCAGGAGTCCTAGCTGAAAGGCTCCTCCTAGGATAAAATCTGGGTTTGTGTTGTTGTTCCAGGCTTGGTGATAAAAAGCTACTTTTTCCCCTGAGGTCTCACAGGCAAAAGTATTAGCAAGACTTGGACACCTTTCTTCAGGGTGAAGCTGGGGGCATTTACTGAACTCAATGCCATAATTAAGATAGCAGGGATTGTTCTTGCTTGTTCTCTGGACTGAGAGCCCACAGGACTTTAGGGAAAAAAAAAGATAAAATAATAATGCTAAAAATGATCAGATGGAGACTGAAGCCTTTTGATGGTGTTGCTTCTGAGGCAGATATCATTTTGCCCATTTCAGAGACAGCCAACTTCTACCTTCCCAACTCCCTCCCACTCCTTGTACCCTAAGTGTTTCAATAGGTAAGTGGCCGGAAAGTGGTTTTTGGAGGAAGTGGCCACAAAATTCATTATTATGTTTTGTTTTGCTTTGCTTTGTTTTGCAGGGAGCCTGAGTGACAGAAAGGGTCTGGAAGGGGTGCGAGTCCCAGCAGTTGCATGTAAGCTTGTGAAGCGACCTACAGCATGGGTAACTGCAGTTCTGGGCACAGGGTAACTGGGAATAGATGTGAGGATGTGCGTTAACTGTAGAAGAAATTGGAAGCTACCATTAGAAATGGTAAAATGTAAATTTGGGCTTATGCTTGATACTTGAAAGTCTGCTGAGCCTTGTCCATTCTTGCTGAAATATGTTTCTGTCAATCAGGGAAATATCTAACCGCAAGAGGGACGACGCTTCTGAATGTGCTTGAACAGAGCTAGCAAAGCAAAGGCTAAGTGTGCCTACATGCCTGCTGAGTTAGAGTATAAAGCACCCACAGTTCCAGAAACCCCATTATAATTTGATGGCCGCTAACTGATTGAAAATACAGAGCTGAACTCTTCTGGGTACAAAGTGGCACTTATGAATTCAGTTTAAATAGGCTCCTCTGGAACTTGATATGCCAATGGGAAAATCAGTGTCTGCTGGATCAGACAATGATCAGGTTTATACGTCTTTCAGGGAGATTTTTTCCCTCTCCAAGACGCGGCGTGCTGCGCTCCAATTGAGTTAACAGCCTGCTTTGCAGGAGGATTGTGGTGTTTGGCCCCAGAACACGCTCCGGGCTGGGACGAGGAGCGCCCGCCTCGCTGCTGGGATGAGGCTGCCTCCCAGGGGAGCGCGGCACGGAGGGCCAGGCAGGGCCAGCTCTCCAAAGCACTTCCCAAAATCCCATCCGTACGGAAACGAAGGAAGCTAGCAAATATAACCAATGCCCACTCCTCTCCAGTGTTTGAGTTTGCAGTTTCCAGTGTAGCTGGCAGTTCTTAAAGACCAAAATGACATAGTTGGCTGTAAAAAGATTGGCAAGACTCTTGTCAGATTAGCAAGCATATATTTTCTGTCTAGGTTTTCTATTGCATACCTATTTTGAATCATCTCCACCTATAAAGGGCACTACTTGGCCATTTGATTTAAAAATGTCCTTTCCAAGGTGATAAATAATGGTTTATTACAATGGTGAGATGTGCAATTTACTTGTTTCTTGACTTATAGTACTTTATAATAGTAACTTTCCTAGTTTGATAGATTAGTATACATTAATCCCTTTTGGGTTTTATTGTGTTTGGTATGTTTTCTGTTTCTCATGGACTGAATTTAGTTTGCAGGGGAGAGAAAACGTCTGTTGGAGTGTAAAGACAGTACACAGGGTCATCGCAGGCAGGTCAAGGCTTTGCTCGCAGCCTGTTAGGCCTCTGCAACGATTCATCTCCTTTAAGCCAGCTGGAGGTATGTTGGTGAGCTAGTGCAAAATAGTTGCTAAAAACGCAAACACGTGTGTAATACGGAGATCAGAGAGGAGTTACTTTGCTTGGGACAAAACCTTCACAAAGGTAAGAGGGAAACTAACTGACGTTAGTGAGGAGAAGGCAACTGAGAACCACTATGGGAGAGAGACATCCCTTTTCAGCCCTGTTGTCTTTTTTTCTTTTTCTATCGCTTCTTTACAAGCACCTTTCTCTTTACTATTCATCCTCAAAATACTCCTCATTTTGCTCAGTCTCTGTTTAAAAAAAAAAAAAAAAAGAGAAATTGGCTTTTGCCTGAACTCCCAGGAAATGTTCATGAATTTAGTCTTCAGGATTTTCAGGCTTAGCTCTTGCTGAGCTGAGATTTGAAGTCATTTATTTCTTAGCCAAAAGTGAATGCAAATGAGGGGAATGATCTAGGGGATGAAAAGGAGAAAGACTTGTTATTCCCAGGTGAGCAGTGAGATGACTTATCTGTCTGCCTGAAACCGATTGTTCTTGCGGAGTCTACAGTAAATACCCTTGCGCGTTTAGGAGTGTAGCTGCAGAAGACGCTCTTGGTAACTGCTTGTTGAGCTAAACTGGGACAAGCAGGGGAACACGCAGTTTCTGGTTTTATTCCTGAGCTATTTATTGGCCAGAGCAGCTTTTAGTCTTCATGCAGCCAAAACTGGAGGTCGCAGAGTGGTAGGGAGACAAAAAGTGGCTTGAGACTACCAAGTGTTTGGGCTTGCAAGCCCTCTGATCATCCAGGTTGTCCTCATCCATGAGGAATGTCTGTTTGACCATTTCAAATGGCACTGGCACGCTGCCAGCCTTGTGACTGGGTCAAGGGGCTTCTTTCTGAAGCTAGGCTTTAAAGATAAAAGCAGAGTTTTGTAAAAGACTGTCTTTGTAGGGGGAAGTCTGCTCATTTAGCAGGCACAATAGTCACTCTGATCCAGCTATGTCATTGTAATTTCCCCAGGTGGACAGTGTATTTCAAGGGAAAATCATTATTCCGTAATTCTGTAACAAAGGCCTTTTTTTTTTTCTTTCTTTTCCTTTTTTTTAAACCAAAATAGTTTGTGTACAAGGCTGTGTTAAATAGCAACAGTAAGGATGGCCAAAGCAGATGGCAAAAATGCCACCAGTGCCTATCAGGCACAGCAGGCGATGCTGTCAGAGGGGACGTTACGGTCTGGCTGGTCTCTGTGTTGCTCGTGGTTATTTCTGTCTGCGGTGGCCATGGTGTCCTGGCAGTAAAGCCAGCAGCAGAGCTCTTGGCTAGCTGAACTCTGAGGGACTTTGTGCTAATCCCATGTCCCTTTTGTGCCCGGGTTCTAGCAGGGAGGCAGGGGTAAGGACCTGCAAAGCAGGGGAAGGATGGAATAGGGTTGAAGGCACTAGCTGTATTGTAGCAAACTAGGGTCTGTCATTCCACTGCTGTGACAGCAGCTCTCTCCGGGGCTTTGGGAATCTAGGTCTCAACTCTGCATCATAAAATGGGGATGATGTTAGTACTTCAGCACCTCCCATGGGTTACTAAATATGCTGAAGATTATGAGGCTTTTGGATACTACAGTAGTGAGAGAAGAGAGAATTTGTTGGATGGGTGTTTAGGGCTAGAGGGGTGCGGTGAGATTTAATCCATTCATGTTTGCAAAGGACTCTGAGAGTTTCATGTGCAAGCTGGTGGAGATTTGCCAAGTGTTTGCTAACATTAATGGTTAATTATTATGAAAGCTGGCAGCCTACATACTCAGCCAACATCTTTTTCCGAGTGAGATCCAGACCTGTTAGGGAGTTGTTAAACACAAGACATAAAGAGACAGATTCTCACTCTGCTTCTGTCCTATTCTCCCAGCCAAAGTCCCATTCCAAGAGCAGAGAGCAGCAGAACTTCTCAATCTTGTTGTGACAACTAGTGTTGAATCCAGAGCATTTGGCATGGGAAGGCTTCAGCCATTTTCATGTCTAGACTCGTCTCTGTCTGCTGCTTCCATTTTTGTCTGACTGAGCAGAATAGAAATAGGGATATGAAATGAGATATACCCAGCAGTGAAGAAGCAAGGCCATTTCCCTTCAGGAAAAAAGGTTGCTTTATCAAGGAGTTTTCATTGCAGGGGAGGTTTAGGAGTATGAGGAGCACCAGGTTACCAATAGGGCCCAACTGACACCCCTGATTAGCCCTGGGGAAGGAGGACAGCAGCTATTTGGGCGGTACATTCAGTTTCAGGGTGCACAGATTCAAACCCACTGGCTGTGCCGGGTAGTTCCCAGCACGCGAGGTGTCACGCCTGGTCAGAGGAGAGGTGTCCAGCACAGCAGCTCCCGTGTGTTTGGGAGTGCCTTGAGAGCAGCAGGTCACCTGAAGACCAGCTGCCCCCAGCACCGCGTGGCTGAGTTTGGGAGACGTCACCCTGCAGTGACAGGATGAGACAGCAGCCAGCGAAGTGAGTCTAGCACAGAGCGTGTGAGGTTGGACTTGCCAGGTACCATTTGATAGCCAGCACCATTTCAGGGTTACCCGAGAAGCCGTCTTTGTCTAATAGTAGTCATCCAGAAAATGAAATCAGGTGAACTAAGGGCTCGAGGATTGTCTGGTCCTGGTAATATGGCTAGCAAATGCCAAAAAACAAAAAGACAAGAGATCTTTAGACTGTATCAGTACTGATTCATTTTTTTATTTCAGTGTGGTAAGCTGCAGTATGAATTTCTGAAGTGAAAGGTGCATCAATTCTGTCTTTTATCTATTGATAATACCTCAGAATTATTAGTCTAGTGATGCTTGCTCTAAAAGGTAACTTTAAGGTGCATTAGTCTCAGATAATCAGCAAAGACCCCCAAAATTATTTGAGAAGCACTTATGCAGAACCAAATATCTTAGTGAATTGTTACCTTAAATTAATGGCGCAGTAAAAAACATCTTTGAGTTGATCAGCTGGCCGTAGCATTAAATGAGGTCAGATTTGGAAGTTGTTAGCAAAATATCTATGAGCCCATGGTGCTATAGATTTATATGCTACCGCGGTGTTTTATGGGGCCCACATCTGCAATGTGCTCTGAGTCTACAAGACCTCCCAGATCTCAGTGGGGGCAAAGAGCATTTAATATCTCTTGGTTTGTGCTCTTTAACATGCTAGATCTCAGGTTAGACCAGTGTAGCAAATGGGATTCATACCTTTAACTCCCTACTTAATCCCCAGATGGAATGAAAGGTCTTCCCTCAATACTTATTAAAGCTCCAATTTTATTTCTCATTATTAAATCATGAAATTGGCCAAAAATGTTTGAATTAAGTGAAAGGAAGAGAGATTTGTGAGAAAATTGAAGCCTCTTTGAGGAATTGAAGAATAATCTCCAAGGATGAAGAAAGTTGCACTTGTCAAACCCATAAGCAAAAGGATCAAAAAGATAGCCAAAAAAAAAAAAAGTTAAAAACTGTGTATGTTCAAAATCCTTTCCCTCCCCCACCCCCACCAAAAAAAAACTTTGGTGATGGAAATATAGGGAAAATTATTCTGACAACCAGCCAAGTTCATTGGATATTCGTTCTACTGCTTCTGCTGTTAACTCGTTGTATGACTAAGAAATTCTCTTCTCTGTGCGTCGGCTTCCCCACATTGAACATTGATCCTGCTTTCCTGAGGACAGCAAGAGTTGTACAGCATTATTAGTATGGGTTGGAATTAATTGCATTTAAGTGTTTCGCTCAGGTTAGAATGAGGGCCACATTTTCTTTATGGTTAACATTGTGAGTAATTAAGTGTTGGAATGATTTTTCACAGGCTGTGGTCAATTCTCCTTCTTAAGTAATTTTTCAAGAGCACATTTCTTCTGCTACAAATCAAATGTGAGGGAAATTAAGGGATATGTGCCTTGTATTCTGATTGTTAGCTGTGTCCCCCTTCTAGCCTTGGTATTTACGAACTCACGAACCATTCTCAGCCCCTGGTCAATTGTGGTCCTCCTCATTCCCCCCTCCACAGTGAGTGACATTTATCTGTGGTGCATTAGAAGTTATTGGAAAAGGATCTTGACTGGAATTTTTATTTTCAGATATTGAGGATGTTTCTGTCAGTGAGCTTCATTCGTTCTGTCTCTAAAAGTACCAGACTAATGAAATTGGACCTAATTTGCTTTTTCACCTAACATGAATGTGTCTCTGGCGAAGAATAGCCTTATAACTGGACCCTGTTCTGCATGAGTGAGGTAGCTCCCACGCTGATGAGTTACGTTGTAGGTGTCTCTGAGAGCATCGCGTCAACCTCCTCCCAAGCCAGGCTAAGGGGAAGCATCTCTACAGATGACTCTGGTTCCCATGGCCTGTTGAATCCCATGGGAGGTGGCTGTGGGAAAGAGGGGAGTTTGCCAGAGTGGGGTCACCCACGTCTGCCAAGGGTTGCAAAAGTTTTGGCAAGTGGATACTTGTCTTCTAAGGAGGAGTAGCTTGAGATCCGTCAAAGTTATTTCACTCGAACAACGACACAGCTGATGATAAGCGCATTCAATCCCTGCGAGCTGGGGCTGAATTCAACCTGGCACCTACAGGTGAAAGACTATATTGTGCAAACAATTTCCTGACTTGCACAGTCCCCATTAAAGCGGTCTTTAATTTAGGCCAGGGAATACACTGGCCATTTTCTCACACTTGCAGTGCTGACCCAGTGGAGGTTAATGCAGGCATCTCATATCAGCTCGATCTGTAACTATAGAAAGCAGCAGGCAAAGCGAGTTTCGCATCAAAATGTAGCCTGCTGGTGCCAGTTTCAGCTGAAATACACTCTTTCTCCCTCCTAGCAACTAAATCGCATAGGTAAGTTGTGCAAAAACACAAGAATTGTTAGCAAAAGAGCGCAGTGCCTGAATGCACTGGAGTTCTTTATCTCCCTGAAACAGATACGCGACCAAGGGGGGAAGGACAAGGAAAAGGAGACAAAGCGCTCCCTGGAATGTATAAAAAGAGCCAAATTCAGGGTGTGCGGGTAGATGTTTTTAATGGGGCATGAGCAAGGCACTGCTCAGCTACACTGGCCTGTGTAGAAACCAAATAAAAGCGGAGTTGTGCCAACAGGGTACTAAGAAAGCACACAGAACCCTTTTCCGCGTGTTAAAGGGAAACCAGTCTGCACAAGCTCTGGGTCCATTTCAGTGATGGCAGATGGACCTCTAAAGCTGGGAATTGCAGCCCCAACTGCTGAATTTTAGGGTTGGTGAGAGACAGTGTCCATCTCTCATCCCCCAGCGCCACCATGTAGTCTGAGTCCGGACCGGGCGGACAAGCAGGGATCGACAGCCAACTCTGCCTTGTTCCTCCCTGCTTTGCCCTCTTTGTGCAGGAGGTGATCAGCGTCCTTTAAACGGCGGAGAAAGGGGCATAATAGGGAGAAGTCACTGGCTTTTTTCTTTCTTTTATTATTCTTTTGAGTACATGGATGTTGGTCAGACATAATTGAGCACATGGTGGCCATGAGATGGCTAAAGCCACAGGTCACTTGTGCAGGAGACATTGTGCGTTCAGAACACACACATTTGCACCTTTTCCACCCATTTTTGCCCACTCTTGGCTTGCCCTTCCTCTTTTTGCTGCCCCCCTGGCACGGCACAAGCCCAGGGCATGAGAGTGGGCAGAGGGATGACGGCAGGGACGCGTCCCCGTGGCGTGACGTCACCCCGCGATGCACGGTGACGTCAGAGGGCGCGGGAGGGCCGGGGCCGCGCATCCCTGGCGTCTCCACGGCGACCGCTCACGTGACGGCGCCGCCCCCCACGTGACGGCGCGGCGGGCGCTCACGTGATGTTTGGTTGCCGCGGAGCTGTTTCCGGGTCAATGCGGGACGCGGCCGCGGGCCCGGGTGAGCGGGACGGGACGGGACGGGACGGGGCGCGGGGGGCGCCGGGACCCGGCGCTGGGCGAGGGGGGGGGTCCGGCCGGGGGCCGCGCTCCGCCCCCCCGCCCCGCCCCCGGGGCGGCCCCGCGGCGGGAGGTGGCGGCGGGAGGTGGCCCCGGGCCGTGGGGGCTCGCGCTGTCGCGGCGGGGCCTTGTCGCGAGGCCCCTGGGCGGTCCCCTTGGCGCCCACCAGGCCTCGGCCCTGGCCCTGCCTCGGGCGGGCTGGGCCCCGCGGGACAAGGTGGTGCCCAGCACGCGTCCCCTGCCCGTGCGCTGGTCACCTGTCCCCCCGAGGTGGCCCCCAGAGCGCTTCCCCGGGGCCTCCTTGTTTATTCTTGGGTTTGGGCTTTGCACCTATGGAAGATGGCAGCGTGCATTGGGTGTGCAGGGTCTGCCCTGCAGGCCTCCGTGCTGCTGTCACCCGGGAGAGCGCGGGCAGCGGTGTCCTTCCTCTGGTACCTCCTCTTTGTTTCCTGGCTCATGGCGCTGAATTATAAACATTTGTTATTTGTTTTTATTTGTGTTTTGATTGGCCTTTGCTCTCGTTGTGCTTTCCTTGTCGTTGGAAGCAGCCGGGTTGGCTTCCTGTGGATCAACTTCGCGGATGCTTGGAATGTTTGTGTGTCACTGGGGCCTCAGCCTCCCTGCTGGGTGTTTTAATGCAAACAAGCAATTTCTGTCAACACCTCCTGCAATCCGAGCACGCCTTTTGGAATCCTGCATGTTGTTTGCAAAACCCCAGAGCAATTGTAGGATGCGAGTGGCTCCTTGAACCGCCAGTGGCAAAGCATTGAGAAACGTGCGCCGTGCCAATTATCGCATCCTGCCCTTGCGCAGATGACGTTTATGTGAAATATCTTCTTTGAAACATCATTGGTCCTTGTTATTAAGTCACCTAGTCATTTAGAGAAGCTGCGTGCTTGAGTGATTATTATACTTAAAGGTGTTGAGAAGGGAAGTGAGAAAGGTATTTGGACCCCTCTAACACGGTTGTCATCTGGCCATGATGTTGTTTTGCTAAAGAAAACCTGGAAAAGATTGTGACTGAACCTTGCTTGAATATAAACGGTATTGGTTTTGTTTGCTTTGTTTTTCTGTTCTGCAATACTCTTCTTTTTAAGGATAATGGGGGAATATTTTGGTGATCTTTTTTCCTTCTAGTGTTATGGTGATGTGACTTCCCCCTTTGGAATTTCCCACTTGGTGTTAGCTCAGTGGATGAACAGGAGTAGAGGTGACTGAAAGTGGAGTGAAGGACAGAAAGCTCCATGGGTGGGTGAGTTCCAGAGCAGGATGTCTCAGTGTCCAGCTGGAAAGCAGAATCTCTCTCTCTTACAATGCTGAACTCTAAATCCACTTTTAGTTTGAGGGCCTTTCAGCCTGAAGCCTGTCTGTACAAATTATTCATCTTACATGCTGAATGCTTTATCATAAGGTTGAATGTCTTCTCTGTAACACAAACTTTGAGGACTTGCTTTTAGATTCTAACCACTTGCTAGGATGCTGATGTGAACTGGACAGTTAGTTGATGTAGTTGGTGTATGGTTAAAAGGTGGAGAATTCTTTTTCTCTTTGGTAAGACATATCATATTTGTAACATATAGCACATACACAGCATACAGTATTTAACAGGCCTCAGTCATTGTGTTCCTTATTATACCAAATTCCTTTGTGAGAGAGGATTTTTTTAGTCTATTTTTGAAGGAGCAAAGTGGAGCTTGTTAAACAGTTGATTCTCAGCAAAGGCAAACTTAACCTTACTTACTGATATTTTTTGTTTGGGAGTTTATACCTATGTCAGTTGTAAAGCTTATATCTATCCTTGCCTTTAATGAATCTAAATGGAAGTTCTTGGCAGCAGAGAGAATTTTTAATTCAGTATTGGCAGTAGCATCGCTTCAGAATAAGTGTGGTCCCCTCCCTAACTCCAAGTAGGTATTTCCTCCAGAAGTCCTGGAGTTGTTGATATGTTTGCAAAATGCATATGTGAGTTTTGCTGGTCTGTTTGAAATGTAATTATATGTTAATTTATGAAAATACTACTCTGTGACTAATAACATGCTCTAGGAAATCTGCATTTAATTCCTGCCTGTTTGTGCCTTGTGGAGTTAGAGCTGACAGATGTGTTTTTCTCCTCTGAGCCCCAGATGCGTTGCAGGCCTTGCTGGTAAATGCAAGGGCTCTCTCTATTCAACTTGCAAATAATATGGTTCTCTTGGTTGCGTGTCAAACGTGATCCCCTTTTATCTGGAATAACACAAAATTTCAAGTTTGGAGTGTGTGAAGGAAAGTGGGACAGGTAAATTTGCTTTCACCTTGGGTACACAGCAGAATACTGACCACTGTGGTATCTTTGTGCCAAGTAGCTTCTAGCTGATGTTTGATATCTTGCTGGAAAGGTCAGCAGCCTGCCACCCACCAAGGCCTTTTTCCTGTGCTGTTCCGTTCTGCGACGTGCAGATATGAAGGGCATGTTTATCTTCAAGATACATTGAACAGCTGCAAAATTGAAACGGCAGAACTTTCTTGTTAGACTGGCCAAATGACGTGCTCAGATGTGCTCGAGACTGTTTCACAACACGGCAGGTATTCCAATTAGGAGCCCACATTTGCAAGCAGGATGGAAGAACTGTACTTCTTTGCACATAGCAGAGGAGAAGTGATGATACTGCTTTTTTGGCTAAAACTTGCTTTGAATGAGGCACTGCTGTCAGTGCAGATGAGAGCCCTGAGATACCTTAGTGAGCTTAATAACAAACTCGAGTACTTCCACGACACCCTGTGGGGCAGCTGATGGAAGCCTTGTCAGCAGAAGCTGTAGAGCTCCACGTGATTTACAGTGTTGGGGTAATTTACAACTAAAACAGAAACAAAGTAAGTTTGTTTTGTATAGTGTTTCTTCATAAACAAGGTTTTTGGGGGGGGAAACACAAAAGTTATGGCTATCACCATCACCTTTATTTTGTCTACTTAGCTGAAATGCAGGCGTCTCTCGTGGGAAGCATGTTTCCATCACAAATGTGCAGTTGGAGTGCATCATAATCTGTCAAAGCAAGTGACAGCGGATAAATATTATTGTCCCCAGCCAACAGAAGAGTCGTTTTGCGTTGGAGTTTAAAGACCTAGCTGTAACTTCGGCACACTGAGCACAGCAATTAGAATCCCCAAAGCCACTCTTGACTGAAAGTCCTGAGCTAGAGAAAAGGGAAGTGACACGATGCGAACACCCTTTCAAGAAATTTCCTTTTCTTAAACAGCTCTTCCTTCTCTGCCTGCCTTGCAACCCTGCAAATGAGAATATGCATGCAAATCTCAGTCCACTTGTAAGGGCAAATAAGTTCTCTTGCACCTGGGGAGCTCTGGGAGCTGGGTAATTCTGGAGCAGTGTGTGGGGTCAGGAGGTGTTGTACTTGACCTGTCATGGTAGGATTGAATGTACTTGTGTATATTAAGCCTTGTTTTTTTTCAAATAACGTGTTACTTGAAGTTTAAATTTGCAATATAACCTGGTAGACTAATGTACAGTTCAGAAGAAATGAAGCCCATGACACAGTGGGTCACCTTTTGTCCTGTGTTTCTAGAGTCTGCTACTGGAGGTGATTATTAGTAACTGACTGTTTATGTCCTTTGGTGTTTGCTGCATGAATTAGAAGTCTAAAAAGGGAGTATGGACCAGCCCAGTGGAAGAAGTTTCATGCAAGTTCTTTGTGAGAAATACAGCCCGGAGAACTTCCCGTATCGTCGTGGTCCTGGTATGGGAGTGCATGTTCCAGCAACGCCCCAGGGTTCGCCTATGAAAGGTAGGGTTTCTGTCATTCTGAACCTGTGTGGGGTTTTGTGCAGGACAGGTCCTCTGTTGTCCTTGCTCATATTGAAGGATGAATCCCCCTAATTGCCTTGAAGAGAACTGGAATACTTGTATTACCATGTCTTTCTTACTGTTCAGTCTGTCTTGGTCAAATCAGTGTGCTCTAATCGTTGCCAGGCTCCGTGTAGTTGGACATCTCCTGACCTTCCTTCTTAACTATGGGAAGCCTACTTTGCATTTATTTTCTGCTCTCACTTGCACATGACTGCCTTTTTCACGTATTAAGGGTTTATTTAACTTTGCTTGCAAATAAAATGAGACACTAACTGTTTTACTAGTACCCATAACAAGATGTGTTTTTGCAGAGGTGGCTTAAAACATAAATTCAGTTCAAAGCTTATGCAGCTCCATATGGTAATGGTATTACGTAGCCCCATCAACTTACATGAGTGCCCACAGGTTTAGAGGGAGTCAGGTGTACACTGGCCTGGGCCATTTATCAAGCTAAACAATGAGTCATTTGATCTCCAAATAGGTTTCTTTTGAGTCAAGTGGGCCAGGTTAGTTTGTGGTTCACTTTAGCTCACTTCTCAAAGCACTCTGAGCAAGCTTATACTGGCATTATGGAGAAATGCTTCTTTCTCCCCTGCTTCTGCCCGTGTTGCCTTGAGGGAGTTTGAGAGATGTGTGTCTGAAGCGCTCTGCTGTTCACGTGTGTCCTTCAGCCTCTTTTAATGCAAAATCCATGTCACTATTTCCAGCTTTTTAAACTGGATCAATCTGGCACCCCTTAGTCTTCCCTCAAACTCTGGTGTGAGCATTTGATTCTCTGTTTATTCAGATGATTCTGAGATTCACATTTATCCCACCGGAACCGCTGCTTCTTTGTGTAACCTTTTGACTATCTTGAGTTGTAGCTATAGTTTAAAATTCCGTCAGGTCAATTTGTATCATAACCAGCCCCAAAGGGGGAAAATAGCCATGGAAGTTAGCTGGGTGGATTTACAATAACTGGGTTTGACAGAGGAGAAAGAAGTGCTTGAGTTCAGTTGAGGATAAAATGTACTGCCTGTCTCCCAACATTAACAAGAACAGAAAACCACCTTAATGGAATACGCAGTCAGCCCCCTTTCTCCTTCCTATGTGGGAGATACACTTACCTGAGAAGAGGGACCTTGCCTATAATTCTTATAATGTGACTTAAACATGACTTGTAAGTACCTCATGAATAATTTCCAAAGCACTGTACTGTTCTTTAAAGAAGCCCAGTGCTAAAGAATTTGAAACCCAAATTGCTCTGATGATTGTCTGCTGTTACAATACCTTTCTAGTCATGCAGTCGTCAAGTACCAGAGAGAGAGGAAAGGGACTACGTTTTAGGAAGAAGCCTGCTGTTAAATTTTAGTGGGTTTTGGTACTCAGCAGAGGTGAGAGCTGCATTCTGAAGGACTGTAGGATCGATGGCATGCTTTGAACGTGAACTTGTGGTGTTGAAATGGTTTTCTGTTGCAAATCCATAGCTATTTTCATTGTCATGGTTATGCATCAGCAAATCGGGCCGTGACTGTGATCCAAGTCCTTGCTTGTGAAGTAGCTGCAAGAATGTTTACCTGTGGGAGAAGGGGCTGGAGCAAAATTTAGCAGAAGTATAAAAGGCAGAGCAAGCAACTAGGTTTCACAGGTCATAAGAGCATCAATATGTTATTTTATTGAAAAGGAAAAGCTTAGGAGAGAAATGTTCAAATAATTTCCATGCAGTTCCTACCCAACAGTGAGCTAAGTACAAGAGAAGGGATTGTGACTCGGTACAGCTAATGGTCCACGTAGACCCGTGTCCTATCTGCAGTAGCAGATGCCTGAGGAAGAGCCTAAGTTCTGGCAGGCACTGATAGGACACGGACTATGAAGGACAAGTGTGCGGCCTGTCCTTGCTGCGGTGCATGGAGTAAATGAGCGTGGATGCAGAATGACACTCCTCATTTAGAGGCAAGAAGGCTTCCTGATTTATGTCACACCCTTGTTGTAAAATACATTTATGTCCGGGGATCCCTTGAATATGTATAAATTGTGGTAATTACTGTTGGATCCCTTTCTCTTGCCGAATTTCATTTTCTTTGTGCTTGTTGAGACCGAGGGGTAGTGTCCCGTGTCTAAGGAATGCAGTGCTGACTGGAGGGCATCTTTTTTCCCGTTTCAGATCGCCTCAACCTTCCGAGTGTGCTGGTGTTGAACAGCTGCGGCATAACCTGTGCAGGGGATGAGAACGAAATCGCTGCCTTCTGCGCGCACGTGTCAGAGCTGGATCTTTCTGACAATAAGCTGGAAGATTGGCATGAGGTAAAAAAGGCTTTCTGAATAGCTTGGGTGGCTGCTGCTATGACTGTGAATGCGTTGCGGGTTATAAGAGTATTGTGCTCGTTTAAGGAGATATGCGTTTCCACGTTTTTTGTGGGTTCTTTTTCATCTTTGAAGTTGATGTTTATTTCCTTTGACAACTACAGAGCGGTAAACTTGATGGATGTAATCCATATGAGCATTTGCTTCCTTTTTCCTATTGACTTATGGTCTTGGCCTATAGGTGACAAATGTATTTTCTATCATGCAAAGCACTGGAACTGTCATTTCAAACATCAGGAGGTTAATGAGCAGTGCAGTTTGTTAACGGAGTAAGAATCAGCAGGTCAGAGGACTGGGATTTGATTTCGGTTCTGCTACTGACTCTGTGACACGAGGCAAGGTACTTTTTCTTTCTCTGCTTTAGTTTCTGCACCTGCAGAACAGGTTTAATAACATCTGCCTTCTAGGACATTTTGAGGCTTTGTTAATTAGTGCTAAATGCTGTTATAGAATGCTTTGAAGAGCTCAGTTGAAATATGCTAGGTAAATGCAGTGTAATACCACTAAAAAAATCACAGCACGTTCGAGTGTCGTCGTTCCTCACTGGCGTATGCCCTGCTTTTATGACAGGGTTGATTGTTAGAAATATGTGAAAAAGAACAAGACGTACGACCTAAAAATTATCATCAGTTCTAGCCTCGAGAATGCAGATTTGCATACATGTTCCAACTCTGGCCCAGATGTTGCCAAGTCAGGGGCTGGATGGGTCTCTCCCTGTCCTGCCGACGCCTGTGTTAGCCGAAAAGGTGTCATCTCTGTGGGAGGGGATGACAGCTGTAACCCCCGGTTTGCCTGCGAGACTGGTGTGTGTCATGTCAGAAGCTGTTGTTCCATTATATCTGCTGCTTCTCACTGATTCAGTTATCCAGTCGAGGAGGAAAACCAGGATGATGAGATGTGTTCTTTACAAATTGACATTGGCTGGTTGTTCTTCTCGCTTAATCTTCTTTTAGGTGCCTACAAATTGATCGTTTATTAACCTGTTCCAGTATTTTTCTACGTATAGGTGAGATTCAGATCAGTACCTACCAATCACACGATCCACTGTGTATCCACACTCCAGAGGTGCACACTGTCTGTATCTGGCTTTCCTTCCTATTTTTTGATCTTCTTCTGTACTATCTGCTGATTTGCCCTCAGGTACACATTTGGTACACACAAAAGAGAAAGTAGCCCCAAGCACAGTTGGCTGAACATTTGAACTGGTTGTTAAGAAAGCTGCTGTTATCAGAATAATGCAATCCAGTCAGGAATTCACTCTAGGTGTGCAGTGGGCTTCTGTCTTTTACAGTGGGCAAAACAGGGTGGTCTCTGGCTAGTGCGAGCAGTAGAATGCTGAGCAAGTGCTCTGGGTGACAGCCGTAACCTCAAGGGACATACCAGTTGCCTCCCTGCAAGAGGACTAGAGCAGTTTTCTAAGATCCTACCGTGCTGCTTCTCAAGCTTGGTGTTCGGGTGGATTTTGTGACCTCTCCCAAGGGACCTGCTTTCTCTTATCAAGCTGCTCCAAGACTGTAATGAAATGAACTGTTGGGGTGAATGAGCAATTAACCAATCAATCTAGATCAGTGAATTCCTGGAGTATGAATTACAGATAGTTATCAAGAAGTCTTCCCCATCCCCCATGTAATTTCCTTGTCTCACGGTCATTCTGAAGGGCCCCCTTTTAGGAGATGGGATATGATTGCATGAGGTCCGATTACTGCTTGATAAACACTTCTTTTTTGTGTGTTTCTTTTCTTGCTTTCTCTCCCCGCCTAGGTCAGTAAAATCGTGTCCAACGTTCCCCACTTGGAGTTTCTAAACCTGAGTTCCAATCCTCTCAGTTTGTCCGTTTTAGAGAGAAGGTGCGCTGGGTCTTTCGCCGGGGTTCGCAAGCTCGTGCTCAACAACAGCAAAACCTCCTGGGAAACGGTCCACACAATCCTGCAGGAATTACCGGAGTAAGCGCGGGGAGTTTGGCACGGGGAGGGTGCTCGCTGCGTGCAGGTCAAGTCTCCCTTATCAAATCCCCTGGTGGGGAGGAGTGAGAGGGGTAAGAAAATGGACTTGACCGAGAGAGGGAAAAGGGATTTGTTCTTTGGGAGCTTGGAAACTGGCCAGCTGAATGTTTCATGTTGTCTTTAAAGCTGAAGTTGTTTGGCTCTACAAAGCCGAAGGCCCTTCTTTCACATCTGAGCAGTAGTGCTGAGAGATGGTAGTGATCCCGACAGTTCAGGAGGTGGCCTGCGCTCCTCTGAGTCACTGCCAAGTGAATGGCACGCTGCACACCCGCAGTAGTGACTCCTGAAAGGCATGTAAATCTGAGGGTCTGGCCACTTGACAAGTAATATTTCATCGTGCTTTTTTGTGAGAATTTGTTGATTCTGTGGCTTGGCTGTGGTCCACCTTGGCAGTGGCCTTCTGCTTCCCTACGTATCCTCAGTGGCTCCAGTTTGATACCAGATATCTCTTTGTACCACCAATAATGTGGACAGAAAGGGTTGTCTGTGTTGTATACTTCTAAATTAAGTGATGAACATTGACTGTTACAGCAGATGAAATAACTGTGGGGGTTCGACTAGTGGCTTGCTGGGCATGAATGTAGAATGTAGAATGTTTTTCTGAGCAATCTCTTATATGATTATTACCAGCAGAAGTATTTTGAGGGTTAGGGGAATGTTTAGAGGTATTTTTCATCTGTGGCAGAGACTTGTGGATGGGAGTGAAGTTGAAACCCTCCGTTTTGACTGTTCAAAGGCCTTCACCACATTGAGGTTTCAAATCCCACCAGATCCTTTAGAGAAAGCTGTCTTAAACTTGCATGTGCAGATCCCTCTACGAAAGGTGGTAAGCATTTCAGAAGGAATATTGAAATGATAATATGATCTTTCTTCTCTTCTGCAGTTTGGAGGAGCTCTTCCTGTGCCTTAATGACTATGAAACAGTGTCTTGTTCTCCGGTTTGCTGTCAGTCTCTCAAATTACTCCACATAACTGACAACAATCTTCAAGACTGGACTGAAATTCGAAAATTAGGGATTATGTTCCCATCACTGGACACACTTATTCTGGCTAACAACAACCTAACAACCATTGAAGAGTCGGAAGATTCTCTAGCAAGGCTGTTCCCAAACTTGCGATCCATCAATTTGCACAAATCAGGTGAGAGCCCGGAAGCTGCATGCTCTTAGTTCTCAGTGTAGGGGAAAGCTATTGACCAAAATCTTTCCCCTGCAGTAGGTGAAAAATGCTCGCTCTGATGTACTTTGGAATTATGTCCTGGTGTCGTGGCTTGCTAGTTCTCTGTTACTAGTAGGTTGCCTGCAGTCAGCATTGCTTCCTGCAGAGTGTGAGAGAAGGTGCAACACAAGGCTTAGGCTTGAACTTATAGTCTCCTGACAGGCACAGCTTAAACAAGAATTCTAATCATCTGTAAAGTTGTAATTGTTCTTTATTGTTCTTTTTTTTTTCTCCATGTTTTCTGTACTGCAGAGGTGGAGCTGCTGATTGGTTTTCTGACAGAATGGTTTTCTAACTTGCTTTCTTAGCTTAAGCATCTGGAACATCGAGCCGAAAAGGATTACATTAAACTTTTCTGCATTCACAGCAAAAGGAAGCAAAGAAACTGATGTTGGTATCACTATGTAATCACTAGGCTTGATCCTCCACATTTATTTAATATTTTACCCCCTCTACTTGCCTTATTATCCCACATGCCAGATTTTTATGGGCTAAAAATGAGTTAAGACCTTTTTATTAAATGGCGGGATGGCTTAGGGGACTGTTTCACCTTTGGATTGGGAGTTCAGACTGGTTCCAGGTTGTTTACATGTGCAAGTTAAAGCCATTTGATGGCTGTTTATTGACCTCTAAAGCGGCATGCACCCTGGTAACTTCAATGCTACTTAAGGCAGCATCCCCCTATAGAAGCAGCTATCCGTGCAGGTGCTAATTGGTATTCAGCAATGAAGCCAAGGACTGAATGGCACGTAAAAAGTAAGCTCCCTGTTGGGATCATCCTTCTAGGGTTAAAACAACAGCATGAGAGAACTTAAGCTACTGCCTTTTATAAATAAATGAAAGAGATTTGTTGTGGCATTTCAGCAGGAATAAGTGGACTTCTCCAAGCAGCTTCAGTTGATGCAGCCCTGTCATATATGTTCTTTGGCCACATCTGACATTCCTTGAAATATTATGTATTATCTGTGAGTGTTTAAGCAAGTCATTTCTTTGGAACAGGTCTGCATTGCTGGGAAGACATTGACAAGCTCAATGCTTTTCCCAAGCTCGAGGAAGTCAAATTGCTAGGAATCCCCTTGCTGCAGTCCTACACCACTGAGGAGCGCAGGAAGCTGCTAATAGCCAGGTCTGTTGTTCGTCTGTGCTGCTCATGGCTGTGTTAAACAGCAGTGAGCGCCTGGGAGCGGGTAATCAGAGCTGTTATGAGGCTCTGGCGTTTTCCCTTGGGGGACAGAAAGGAAGAAGTGGCAATGTTCCGTCTAAATTCTGTATTATTTTTCAGAGAATTTCTTGTGCCTCGTATGTGTGTGCATGCAATCCATGAGTGTGTTCAAATGATAATGCTTTTTTAAAACTCTCTTGGAGAAACTGCATGGAACTTGCCCTCTTCAGAGAGGGAACAGAGGCTTTAGCTACCTGGCATGCTGCAGAATGTAGCTTTTGTCCCTGGCTGCTTGCGCGTGCACCCCGGCTGCATTTCTGCTCTGCTGACTGTGTTTCTCGTGTCTGCAAGCAGGTTGCCATCCATCGTGAAGCTCAACGGCAGCATCGTGGCCGATGGGGAGCGAGAGGACTCCGAACGATTCTTCATCCGGTATTACATGGAGTTCCCAGAGGAGGAAGTCCCCTTCAGGTATGAATTCGTTGCTCTGAAATGCAGAGCAGGCCTGAAAGGGAAGCAAGGCACAATAAAAGGTGACTTGATGGATGATATATGGAATTGGGGCTAGCTGCTCCTTAGAACGTTCTTTGCCTTCCTTCTGTCTTGTCCTCCTCATTCCGTTTTAGGTCATGTCATTCATATTGAGATTGTTGTCCAGTGACTTGCTGAATCACTTGTGAGTCACATTCAGGCTTAAAGTGTCCACGTCTAGTGCCATTTCACAACATGACTGTTTGGTTAAGGATCTTCATTGCTCCCTGGCCTCCCCGGTGGCTAGTTCATAATTCACCTGTGTTTGGGCGTCCCCCAAAGCCAGGACAGATCTTCCTGTCTGGTGCTGAGCCGAGACATCTAATTCTCCTGACCAGCTGGCCTGTGGAATGTCCTGGCGTTAGGAAGCTGTCCCCTCGCTTATAAGCCTGCAGATCAGAAATCTGATGGTTTTTCTTTGCCAGAAATGTATGCCCAATGATCTGTTAATCTTAGTAAACTAATGAACTTAGACAGATGCTGTTCAGTCAGTATCTTCTCTAAGCCATCTACTTACTCCTTAATGGGGTGAGGAAGGAGCATCGAGCTACAGCATTTACATGTATTTTGCACTAGAACAGTGCACTTTCCCTCATGTACTTTTCAAACAGTGAACTTAATCTTTTCTTTACAGAAGAGAGTAAGAGAAGTGTGGGTGTTCAGGGATAAACCGTGGTAGAGAAGGTTCAAGGTATGGCCTGGTAGGGATCACAGAGATCTGGTCAGTGTTTTGTTGGCCTGTCAGTGTTGCCTTTAGTTTAACTCGGAGGTTTTTTTTTGAAAGAGTTGTGTGTTTGACCTGGCAATACAGTAAGTGCTTCAGAAGGCTGGAATAGGGAGCAGTGTGGATACCAACAGCTCCAGTGTTTATAGTATTTGTTAAAGGTTCACTAAGCATCAGTTTGGAGGTGAATGCTACTAATACAGTTAGGAGAGCAAGACAACTGGTAATCCCTCTGTGTCTTTTCCTAAGGACAAGTCTTGGCTTGTAATTTTAGAAGCCGTTCAGGCAGAAAAAGACGAAACAAGCATTGGAAGGGACAGCAACACAGCCCGGAATGCAGGGCAGCACCACGCACAACTGAGCGGTGTTTCCAGGTACTCAGGGATACCCAAGCAACTCAGGGTACCCCCATCATAAAGCTGGGCTGTGAAAGGAAATATGTTGGTGAACCTGCTGTCTCTCTGTGCTGTTCCAGTACAAGAGATTTGCCTCCTCTGCTGATCCCATAACCTTTAAACAGTGCTACTGTCCTCCTTGTAATCAATGGGCTCTTTGTCTGAATCCCTTCATCCGTGCAGCGTTTCCAGGAGACTCGAGCGGCTCCTAAAGGGGGTTATTCTGTTCTGGAGGGGTTATGTGCCACTTCAGGATATTTTCCAGTGAGGCTGCAGAGGGCTGAGAGGTGTTCTTAGTGCCAAGGGCCAGATTGCATAAGATTCTCATAAGCACCGAAACTTGACGTCCTTTGCGGAGTGAATTTTTGTTTGTTTGTTGTTAAAACTTCCTCCACTTTGCTCCCAGGTCCAGTGCAGTCTCTCCGAGGGTGGTTTGCAATTAGAATCTGATCAGGACAGATGCACGTTGTTGCTGGGGTACAGCATCTGCATTGCAGTGCTGCCTCAAGCGGAGGAATAAGACACGTTTGCGCATGGAAGACTTACAAGTGCAAGCTCCCTCCCCCTGCCTGTAGATGCGTAGTGTGTGATAACCATGCAGCAAGCTGGCCGGGGTTAAACCGCCCCGCTTGTGTTGTAGCTCTTCGTGGACTGCAGCTCGAAGGGGTGGGAAGAGGAGCGCAGGGGGCAGCGTGATGGCTGTCCTGGAGAGCAGCGCTGTGTCTACAGCCCAGCACTGGGGGCCTTCTCGAGCGACCTCGCTGCTTCCGAGGGGTTTTACCGAGCCCCTGCTGGGGTGCAGTGCACGAGAGGCACCTCCAGCCACGCTCGGCTCTCCAGCATCGTCGTCAGTGGCGGCCGGCAGGCTGTGGGGGGTGATTGCTGGTGTCTGGTGCCTGGCAGCAGGCCGTGGCAGAGCAGAGTGCCTTCGTCCCTGCTGAGATGAGGGTGTCTGCTGGAGTGGACTTCTAGCTTTGCCTGTGGCTTGTGGTTGGTGTGCAAGGGGTGGACTGCAAAGTTTCTTCTGCCTTTCCTTGACTAGAGAAAGATGATGTTGCCTGGCCCTGTACGTGTGTACAGCTTGCACATGGGTGAGCATAGCACATTCCCAGGACTTCTCACCTGCCTTTGGACACCGCACCTCGAAGCAGACTTACTAGGGAAATCCTAGTGTGCCGCGGCCCTCAGCCCATTCCCAGAGCTCCTGCTGTCCTGCAGGAACGTTGCCGCCTTCAGCAGCGGTCCCGGGGGCCGGCCGCGTTGCCAGATGCGCCGGTGGCAGCGGCGGCGTTCAGCGCGGCGTCGCGTCGGGGACAGAAGGAGCTTTCTGTGCGGCGCGCAGGGGAGCCCTCCGAAACGCCGCTCCTCTGTGCAGCCCTCCAGCTGCCTTGTTTCGGTTGCGTCGCGCTCTGCACTGACTTTTTGCCTCTTTCCCAGCCGGGCAGTGAGATGCTGCTGTTGCTGGTGGCCACGGAGCCAGTAAATTCCCATGTCCCTTCAGGATAGAGGCCTTGCTCCGTGGGGGAGCAGCCCACTTGTTTGTTCGGGGGCAGGCTGTTTGCACAGAGAGCAGCAGTGACCCTACCAGGGCAGTGCGGTTTGCGCTATGGTGCTGCTTTCCAAAGCACGTGGCTGCTCACCTTGACACGGGTGACCCCGGGGTGCTGTGCTCCCGGGAAGCGTGGTGCCGGGAAAGCGCCCTGGCTTGGTGCGTGCGCTGCGGTGCAGCCTGGGCACGGTGTGAGACGAGCTGACTGGCGTGGGTGGGCTTTCCGCTTCTATTTTTTCCTTTTCCATGTCACGCTTGGGAAGCGTGGTGTGATCTGTGTTGTGTCATGCTAGAAAACAGAAAAATGGGACTTGTACCATTCCAGATTTCTTCCTCGTGGATGTCTGCTTAGGTCGTTTAACTTGAATTAGGGATGAGAATTGTCTTACGTGAGTAAAATAGACTAAGAGTGCTCCCAGCAGTGTTTTGAGATTCCTTGGCAAATGGGTTGTTTCTTTGGTCGTGCCTGTGCGGGATACCTGCATGGCAAGAGGAGGGCACTGCAGGCTGGGAGCTCTAGCACAGCAATATTCTGTACTTGTGGGAGCTTCATCCTTCCTGCTCACCTTGAGGTAATTGTCACTTAAGCCAGCAGATGTTTCCAGTAGGGCCATATGTGAATCTTTCGCTGAAACACAGGACAGGGATCGCTCAGCACTCTCTGGGTTCTGCTCTTGGTTCTCATGAAATAGTTCTGGGCACTTGAACTCTGCACTTCCCTCTTGTAAACTGGTCCCTGTATTCTCCATCGAGATACTAACTTTTCCAATCTAGTAACACCGTTGGATGATTGCTCCTACAGAGTGGTAGTGTTTAAAAAAAGCAATAAAGTGTCTTGTGAAGAATGCAATGGCTGTATAAGGAACTGTGACATAACTCCGGACCTGTTCTGTTTTTCAGGTATCACGAGCTGGTAACAAAGTATGGGAAACTGGAACCTTTGGCAGTAGTGGATCTTCGGCCACAGAGCAGCGCGAAAGTGGAAGTTCACTTCCAGGATAAGGTAGAAGAGATGTCGATCCGCCTTGATCAGACTGTGGCAGAATTAAAGAAGCAATTGAAAACTGTAGTGCAGCTGTCGACAAGCAACATGTTGCTCTTCTACCTGGACCACGAAGCTCCCTTTGGGCCCGAGGAGATGAAGTACAACTCCCGAGCGCTGCATTCTTACGGCATTCGGGATGGAGATAAACTTTATGTAGAGTCCAGAATGAAATAGCCTCTTTTGACCTTTGTGCACACACGTGTGTGCACACCCCACACACCCCCACACACATGCATTAAGGAGTTTTTGCAGGGTTTTTGTTTCAGCCGGTTGGCTGAGGTTTGGTTGTGTTTATAGCAGGTACTTTCTTAGCCCGGAGAGCATGCCCTGATGTGAGAACCATGCCCACCATCCAGTGCAGGTGACCTCGAGGTGGCAGTTGACTTCAGCGCATGTGTTTCAGTGTGCCCAATACCTTGATGTTTTCATCGATGCTCCGGTATACTCGTGATTTGGCATGAATGGTCAGTTGTTCAAGCTAAAGAGTGCTAGGGCCCATAAGTTAGGGAGCTGTTTTTTGTGGGTTTCTTTTTTTTGATACAACAGAGCACCCTTTTTGCCTAGCTATCTGACTGTAGCTTTAGCTGGCTGAAGGATTTTTTCTAGCTGGGTGCTCTCTCTCAACTTTTTGTTGTGCTTGAGTTCACTGGAAGGATGTTCAACAGTGTTCAGCTTGAATCCGAGCTCAGGTATTTGGTGCATCCTGCATCCTTAATTCCCCTGGTTGGCGAGACTGAACCAGGTGGGAATACGGAAGAGACCCTCTCAGAGGGAAGATTTCTTTTTGGAATTTGTGGTCTGTATCTGTGCTGTCCCACTCTGAGTGCTGACGAAAAGGCTCGATTCCTGTGCCCGTCCTGTAGCACTGAAAACCTGGAGGCCCTGGTAGCTTGCCCGTGCAAGTTACAGAGGAGATTTTGGAAGGCAGAAGGTGGGCTCAAGGTAAGAGGACAGGACTGAGCTGAAGCTCCGTTCCCCACCTCGGCACGGGAACGTCGCCGCAGTGCTGGGAAGAGCCAGTGGAAGCACTCAGCGTCGTGGCAGTGTGCACTGGAGGTGGAACGGCTGAGGTGGCTCTCCTGGGAGAGAGTGAGCCTAAAGCTGATGTTTTTATGTGTGTTTCTGTTGCACCAGAGCAGAAATTTAGCACTTTCCCCAGCCTGTGACTGCGAGGTCCCTGCCTAAGTTCTGAACTAGGGAAGTTCTGACTCAGATCAGTTTATGGAAGGTCAGTAAATGAGCAACTCTTCTCACGTTTATTGTAAAGCAGCTTTTCCCCCCCTAGATCAGCTTTCCCCTCACGCACCTTGTAGGCATTGTGTGCTGCTGCTTGAATTAGCCCCTCTTTTCTGCCTCCGAGCAGATTCCCTTTCCCTGTGCTGCGAGACCCTCGTTCCTTTCTATCTCTTGTAAATCAGACAGCCGTTTCACTTGACTGTGTCCCACCTGCCCTGCTGTCACCCTGACAAGCTGAAGACTTTTCAAATTCCTTGGTTATTAGCAACTGCATAAAAAGTTTGTCGAGCTGGGCAGCAAGGGCTCTAGTTACACGTGAACTTCTGACCTTAATTTTGAAGCGTTCTCAATCCCACGTGCACTTTCTTTCCCGTGATGCTTTTGTCCCCATCACTGAGCTCCTTTATATCCTTGGAGTTGTGTGTTTCTCTTCTTCATATTTTACCTAGATTGCGGGGTGGGGTAGGACGGGGAGGGCGTGAAGTGTTATCTCGTAATCTTCAGGGTCAGGATGTAGGATCCGTTCGGAGGAGACTGGTTCGGCATCCAGGGTAGTGATGAAATGGGAGGATTTAAGTTAATTATTTGTGCCTCATCCCCCTGCCAAGAGATGTACATCTGGTGGTGTTGCTGAGATGAGCAATACGAAACAGAGCAAGAGTCGGCAGCGCGGGTCTGTGGGACCCTGGTACCCATCACGCAGAATGGGGAGATGGCAGCCGTGTAACATAAGATGATGCTTTTATAAGCTAGAGCTTTACTGAAGATGTATTTTCCATTTGGGTAGTGAAAGGCGTTTGCTGCCTTATAGTGGAACTCTAAAGCCAACACTTATATATGATATATACATACGTACGCATAGGAGAAGTTGTGTTTAATAAGATATTTTGTTATAAAGCAAAGTTTTATGAAGATATGGTTGTTTAATATTAGAAGCCTATTTCTCCCATTGACCTCCTGTTTAAGTACATTATCCATCAGTTGCTGGATGTTTACAGGTAAGCGACTGATGCAGGTACTAGGAAATACCTGATCTAATTCTATAGAGCAGTAATTACCTATGTGGGTATATTTATGGCACTGTAACTGGTATTAATGAGATGCTGTAATTATTGACCAACTTTTTCAGCGCAATTAAATGTCTCAGTTCCCGAGAAGGAAATAAACAAGGTCAATTAAAGAATCGAATGGGATTTTAAAGAAGGACCAAATATGTGCTTGTAAGTTTGTTTGCCTGCAGCAAGTTACGCTTGTCTGCATGGAGAATGATGGTGTCACCACGCTGGCCCTGAGCTCTCCGTAAGTAATGGTTTGCTTTGCAGCAGGCCTGGTGGAGAGTGGAAAATGGAAAAGGCAAACGCTTCCAGGCATTCCAGGCTGGCACGTGCTGCAGAGCCGCTGGAGATGAGGTGTGAGCACCTAGACCGTATCCCCTGCTCTGCCCAGGGCTGCTAAATCACGGTACAAATGTCGTGGTCTTGCCTCTTCGTGAGGGGAAGGGCATTTGTGGGCAGCGTTGTAGAGCCGTCCACCTTCTCTGCGGCCAGCAGAGCGTGCGTCGGGCGAAACCCAAAAGTGCCAGGTGGGTTTGAGAAGGAAAAGGCACGTCCCAAGGCCGCGTCCAGGCGCGTGGCCTTGGGCAGTGCCACAGCGTGTTCCTGGTCGGCTCCCTTTTCATATCTCAGAGCTTTTGGAAAGGGTCAGGCCTTCGTGCGATGTTACCCCTTCGTAAGGGACCGAGTCCTGGGGAGAGGGCTCTGGATAAGGTGGCTGCGTTGGCACAACGTGGGTGGTGGGAGCCCGGGAGCACTCTGAGATGGCAGGGGAAGTTCAGTTTAAATCTCTTCCGTGCCATAAAGGTCTGCATCCTCGGTTTGTCAGAAAGCCCCTAGTTCTGTCGTGTTCTTTGGAGAAGGCAGAATAGACTTGCGAGCTTCTCCTGCTTTTGTGTCCTTTTATCGGAGCGCGGCCTCCGTCAAGAACCGTGCTGTTGTTCGTGCTAGTTCATGCACAAAAGGCCGCCACAGGCAGTTTGCGCAGTGGAAAAAGCACCTGGTTCACAAGGAATTAGGTGACAGCTATATACCAAAGTACCACACGGCTCTGCACAGCAAGAGCAGCTGCTGCGCCGCTGTGTTTTCGGGTGCCCTCCTCCTGAATATCCACGTTTCCAGCAGCCGTAACAGCCGGATTGCTCCCCGGCACCGTTGCGAATACGTGCAGCGTGGCGGGTGCTCGTCCTCTGCTCCCTGGGGTGTTTGTAGGTGCTTTTAGGTGCTTTCCTGGGGGCTGCATGCATGCATCCTGGTGGTAGATGGTGCTGGGTCGGCGGTGGCTCGGGAGCCCTCGACGGAGCCGTGCGCCGTTGTGCCCCGTGCCCCGCGTTTCGCCCTCGCCTCCTCTGGTCTGCAGTCCTAAAAACGCAACGCGCCGGCTCTGCCTCTGTCGGTTGCCATTTTTTGCTTGTAATGGGATTCTCTCGGTTCCGTGCGTGTACAGGTTTGAAATGCAGGCGATGTGCAGAAAGCAGGAGGCTCCCGACGCAGCGGGGCAGGGGCTTTCACCGTCTTGGGCCTCTGTCTCTGTGACTGCTTTTCTGTGGTTACTGGAAACTTCAAATATAATTTAAACATGAAGTTCTTTCTATTCTTGCACTCTATTAATTATGCATCCGTATGTAATTTTAAAGAAAAAGGAAAAACTGTAAGTCCATCTCTTTTTTATTCCTGTTTCTCTCATGGGGAATATGCTTCCCACAATTTGCCTTTGGTTTGCTTGCAGACGTAGCAGTGGAATTCAGGCCAATTAGGTAATCGGTTTGGATCGGTTCAATAAACTTATTTAAATTTTTGCACAAAAAATAAAGGTTTCCAGAGTTTTGTGGGCGCTTTCTTGCTTATTGCAAGGAAGCTTTTCCCTCTTCCTCACCCCCACATTTACGCGCACCTCTCAGAGAGCTAAAACACCCTGTCTCGTCTCTTGTCACTTCTTTTTCCCCAGTGTGACATGGAAGGAAACGTGGTGCTCGAGAAACCACATCGATTTGCCCGGCTCCAGCTCCGTGGGGTGGGAGCATCCCCTGCCAAAAGAAAGCGGCCTCGAAGGCAGCGTCTTCCCAAGAGGGCAGCGAAGCCTCATCGGCCTCAGCCCGGAGGGCCGCGTGCCGCGGGGCTACCCATGAGTCGCGTGCCCGTGGCGCTGCGCGCAGCAGCGTTGCTGTTGGCACGGGCCGTGCGTCCTCGCTGCAGTGCGCCCCGGGCCTGCGGTTTGTCCCTGTGGACCCGACGGTGTCCCGGGCCCTGCCGCCGCCGCGCGGGGACGGACGCGGCGTTCTCCCCGCGGGAAGCTGCAGGCTGCACGTGCGAGCGCAGGCTCTCGTGTTCGAGGTAGTCACCGCTTGGAATTCCCTGCAAACTGGGTGAAAATGCACGGCAGTCCTCCCAGGGGGTGGGAACTGGAGCAGGAGTGAAACCCTCTCAGAAGGTTTGGGAGAAGGTGCTTTATTGGAAAAGTTTTCTTCTTGTGCTAGTAAAAAGCAGAAGGTAAGTTGATTTTCAGCAACTAAAACAAGATTTTGGAGGAAACTTAAGTTCGTTGAAATTTCGTGGCACTGGCTTTGTACTGTGCTTTAAGCCTAGCACTGTTTAATGCTAATTCTGTAACACTATATTGATGCCTTTTTTTTTTTCTTGCTGACACAAAGGAGTAAGGGGCTCAATTCTTCTGAGTTTTTTTTTCCCTTCAGTGAAAAGTGATTCTGAGCAGAACAGCCGCAAACCCAGCTCCGACTAGCTGACATTTCCATCCAAATCTACCTGAAGGGCGAGCGTTTGGGGAAGAAAGAAGCTTCTCTATCTCTTCAGGCCAGAATCCGATCTTTAGATCGACCTGCTGGTTATCAGTAGAGGCAAGAGTTGTGATTGCAACTCAACACTGCTGCAGCCCCAAGACAAGCCTGAAGAAAACGGACTTTTCAATTGCAAGAGCAAGGGGACTGAGACATCGCTTTGGTCATCAGCAGTAATTGGCAAAAGAGCATGGACATGCATTCTCCATTGACATAATTTTCACCAAGCTTGGTTTAAAATTTCAGACTTAATTTCTCCTCTAATCTACAAAGCAGGTTGGTAATTTTTTTCCCTCCATACTGACAAAAATGCGTTTTCGAGTGTGATATCTTAGTGATGCGTTTGCTGTTTTCTGTCGTGTTTCCTGAGCACTCTCTTCCTTGCTCTCGTTCTCCGACCGCCCTATTCTCTTCTGGCCATGCTGTGCCTGCTCTCCGCTAAAGAAGCTGCAGGGACTGCGATTTATGACCTATATGAAAATCTGTTGTCATGTTTTCGTCTTTTCGAGATAAGGGATGTAGCGGAGTTCTTGCAGGGTGAAATGAGTTTTTCTCAGCCCAGAACAAATTAGCTGAAAGCAGATTTTTGCCAGCGTAGTTGTGACTGGAGCACGGCAAAGCACTGGCCAGTGTGGAAGTTGCCCGTCACCCTGTTCTGTGCTTTCCAAGCTCCCATTACCCGGACTTAAGCGTCAGTGCTGGGGCACAGAGGACGTAACGTTCCTCACTTACTTATGTTACTTGTATATTTAGAGTAGTTGGACCTGTCACTGTTCCCAGATTATAGAAGGAGATCCAGAGAGAGAGCGTAAAGAGATGCAGTGTTTTGTGGCAGTTGTGTCCCCACAATTGAAATGTGTGTGACATTTACAGGTTATTTGATACGGAGGCAGAAATGGAAACGCAGGCTATAGGTAATGTATAGATATAATTGGTGTCCAACACTGATCCTGCAATTTTTATTCATGTGCATGCACACGAGGAGGGCATGATTGCTTCCTATTAGCTCTGCATGAGCCGTGCCTCCGTGTAATGAACAGGAGTGAGGAAATCATAGCAGGTACTTTAGCAATATTTCCTATTTGATTAATAATGAGTAACAAATTGTGTCAGACGTGAAAGGAATTCAAACGGGTGCAGGTTTTCTCCTTCACGTATCCAGCCTCATTTTTGTTTCTCTCTATATCATTGACTTCTGTACAGCGGGGAAATTGCCCAGCTGCACAAATGTTTGTGCTCCTTTTACACTAGTCACAAACGTTAATTGCTGGTTGTATTACCAGCCTGCACAAAGGATTCCTTAAAGCAGCATTTGAAGTCCGTAGTGATGTAAGTAACTTATAACCAGCTTCGTTTTTGGAGCAAGGCAAAGCCGTTTGTCTTGAGGTCGGGCAGAGGCACCCCTGTGCTAAGCAGATCACGCAAGAATCTGTTGTGAACTGTTAGGAGAACGGGAGACTGTTAGGAGAATTAGGAGACTACTGAGAGATGGGGCTATTTGCAAAACTCTCGGCGTGAAATTAACCCCTCTCCTGTTATGGCAGGGGCTTGCTTTGACAGTACCTGTGGGGCAGTGTGCTTTTATCACCAGGGAGCTCTCTCTACGCCACATAATGAAGTCAGCACTTCAGGCGAGGGATCTCCATCTGCGAAATGCCCACGTGAACTTTAGGCAGCTTTAGGACGTGGTTGCTCTAGGTGCCACCCGGGCTTTGCTGGAGGATGTGCTGTCCTGCCAACGTGATGCGTGTCTGGCTTGTGTCTTCCCTCTAGGATGAACGACCGAATGTTGCTTCGGACCTGGGTGGCCCTCTCCGTGCTCACTGCCTGGCATGAAGGTTAGTACCTCCGACCGCGGGCACCGCTCGTCCCCCGTGACGGGGAAGCGCTTGCTCCGGAGCAGTGCCGTGCCCAGGGACCGCACGGGGAAATCCACTCGTCCCCTGCGTGGGAGCGAGCGCGACGCCAGGTCGAGGTCAGGTTTTCCTTTGGGGTTGGAAGGTCTGCTGGTTTTAAGGGCGAATGCAACGCGTGGGAATTGGTGAGCGGCTGTGGGTAAGCACAGGTGCCAGCGTGGAAGAGTGATGGAGCGCGTCGCGGGAGACGGATCGGCAGCCTGCACAAATGGGCCTCGCTTCACTGGGAGCCGTGAGGCAGCGATGCCTTACATTAAATGAGGACCTGGCAGGCTGCTTGGTGAAGCTGAAAAAACTGGCAGGACGCAGGGGCTGCATAAGTGGTTGAGCTCTGTGAGCATTTACATCTGTGAGCGTGTGTGTGGGCACACGAGGCACATGCAAGACGTTGTGGTTGCCTTGCCAGTTGCTGCTGTAAAATAGGACTCAGGGACCTCTAGCAGGGAGCCGAGAGCTACTGGGGACAGCTCTTTTAGAAACCGTGGCTGTTTCTTTTCTTTGTAAAATGAGGCCGGCAGTTCCCCCGCGAGAAATGCCACCGGTGGTTAAAACTCCGTGTGGGCAGGGGCTGGCGAGCTGCTCGGGCAGGAGGGATGCATGCAGAGCTGCAGCAGCATCCTGCTAGTAACGCTTAAGAAGCTAACGCTCAGCAAGTGCTTGAGATGCACATCTGGAAAAGGAATTAGACCTACGGCTCGTCTAAGCCCCAGTTAGACCTAAGTCTAAGCCCCAACTTGTAGCCGGGGACAGCTCAAATGGCTCCAGAGCAGGGAGCTGCAAGACACTCCTTTGCCTCTTTTAAAGCTGTGCTTGGAGCAAGTTCCCTTCAGCAAGAGGCCTCTGGAAGCCGCAGGTTAGGACCTAGAAAATAAAAGCAAGTCCTGAATTGAGCTAAACAGAGGGCGGATTGTTCCGAGCGCCGTCGCTCACGTCACCCTCAGTTGTGTATCGCGGGGACAATGCGTTTCTGCTCTACATCAAAGAGGAGAGGAGGGGGGAGAGCGCAGCCGAGGCCCCGCGTCCCCGGCGAGGGAGTCGCTCCGGTAAGGAGCTGGCAAGACGGGACAGCAGGTGACAGAGACCAGGCAGGGCCGCCTGGCAGGGGCGTCTGCCCTTGGAACGCGCGCGCTTGGGAGCGGCGCCGAGGGGAGGACACTTTTCAGTCCTGTAGAAAGCCACAGGCTTGTGCTGAGACGCATATTCTTAGGAGGATTATGTTTGCTGGCAGTACCTTTCAGCAGAAATTTTTCGGGAAATGTTGGAGTGGTCACGTCGCCGTAAGCTTTAACCCAGGAAGGGGTGTCCGGGGCGGTGAGCGGGGCAGGCTCGTGCGCAGGGCACAGCAGGGCCGTGCTCCCTGCTCTGCAGAGGCAAGGCTGGAGGTCAGAGCTTTGGTTCTGGCCATTCCAGGGGCCGGGCTGGGCTGTGTCCGCAGTCAGGAGCAGGCCCCACATTGCCATAAGGACCGTGCCTCTCCTTTCAGCTCACGCCACGACGAGTCTGTATCCGTTCTGGCAGAATGACACAAAAACGCCCAAAGTTGATGATGGAAGCTCTCCTGAGATTAAGCTCTCTGTCCCGTTCATCTTCTTTGGATCATCGTACAGAACCATTTATGTAAGTGGTGAAGCAACTTTGCTGCAGATTTCCTTTTATTCTTTTCCTTGCCATTAGCAGCTGCATTTTAAACACGCTTTCCCTGTCATCAAGAGTTGTAAGATTTATTAGTACCTACCTGACAAGTTCTTAGATTTCATGAACTGATAGGTTTTATGATTAAGAAAGTCAAAGGTATATTTAATGGACTAATGTTCATGGGGAAGGAATATAAAAGGCAATAAATTGTCTTTGTAGGTGATTAAATGGTGCAGCAAAGCTAGGGCCTTGACACAAGGAACATTATTCCTGTTACATGACAAGAAACAAGAACCTGCAGAGACCCTCAAGAAAAAAAAAAAAAAAAAAAAGCAGTGATTTGGACCTTCATTTGGGCGCCCAAGAAAATTATGGACCAGGGCTGTTTTTAAAGGATATCACAGCACAAGCCGGGCGAGGGGAGAACCGTCCCTGCCAGGCAGTACTAAGGGCGGATTAACGTGAGTACATAAAAACTGAGCCTTAGGCGTTAGCCCAAGTCAGCACAACCAAGCCGCGCTCCCGAGCGAGTCCGTGTTTGTGGGCGCTAACTCCGTGTGCACAAGCAGTCCAAAGCAGCCCGTCAACCCAGCTGAGGGAAGAGGCCGAGGTGCATTAGCTGAATCCCGGCCGCAGACGCTCGGGCCTGCTCGCAGACTCGTTGTTAGAGCCAGCCCCTGTCGGGAGCTGCGTGTCCTGCCGGCCTGGCAGCCGTGTGGCCGCTGCCCAGCCTCGCTCACACGGACCTGCCTTCTCCCCGCAGGTCAACAACAACGGCGTCATCTCCTTCAACGTGCTGGTGAGCCAGTTCACCCCAGAAGCCTTCCCCCTCTCGGACGGCCGGGCCTTCCTCGCTCCCTTCTGGGCGGATGTGCACAACGGCATCCGAGGAGAGATCTACTACAGGGAGAGCACAGACCCCGAGCTGCTCAGGAGAGCCTCCAAAGACGTCCGCAAGTACTTCAAAGACACGTCCTTCTCTGCCACCTGGGTCTTCATTGCCACCTGGGAGGAAGTCACCTTCTACGGAGGGAGCAGCACGACTCCGGTAAGGGCGGAGGGTTGTGCTTCTTGACTGACGCTGTTGGATGTTGCAGTCTGTGTCTGTGAGTGCGTTTGGTGAAAGAAGAACCCACGAATGACCAGGAGGTTAATGAGTCAGGAACCAGAAACACAGATTGTGCTCCCTGCCTCTGACATGGGCTGCGTTGAGACCTGAGCGAGTCATTTCTTCTGCCCGCTCCTCGGTTGCCGTTGTGGCAGGTGAGCGTGGCAGTCCTCTCCCACGGCAGCCCCTAAGGGCCTTGCTCTACGCTGCAGGATCCTGAGGATAAGCATCCTCTCTTTGGTTTTACTGTGCTGCATGCCACAAGCAGGCTCTGATGCTGGGTAGGAGTTTTGGCTCGATCGTATTGGATAATTTCTGCCTTGCTACGTGACCTTTGCTTTGTCTCTGTTTCTGCATTGGTAAAACAGAGCTATTTTTGCACAGGGCTACAGGGACCTTGGAAGTGCCAAATTTTATTAATGGAACATTAGCTCGGGGGCTTCTCCGTAGCTGGGAAAGGGGAGATTGATGCCCTTTGCTGTGGCGTGAATCACTCAAAGTTCACACCACTAATCTCCAGTCGCTTTCTCGAGCGTGATTCAGTTTAAAGGCGACTTATTGTGGCAGTAATGCAGCCTGGCCGTCGGGCGAGTGTTGCTCAAGGCTGACTAGGATGTGATGCAGGTCCGACTTTTGCACCCTTAGCTCAACTTCCAAGGCTACAGCAGCCTCAAAACAAAGCTTAGCAGTTGCTTTCTCCTTGCAACGTTGGGGAATGGGTTTTTCAGGATCAGTGTGCAAATTGTGAGTGCCGAGAGCTGGCGGCTTCTGTCTTGAGGAGTTGACTCTGATAAACAGTGCTGCTCTTTTCCATTTGTTAGAGAGGCTTGAGATTTAATGCATATTTTTTTCCAGTTCTGGCAGTGCTCACTGAAAAAAATATATATATATATTTGCAGACAGCGAGCAATACAGAGATTCGCATATTGCCTGAAGAATTACATTTGCAACACAATGCAATTTATTTTGTTATAGAGCAGCCTTCCCGTTCGATAGCCACCAAGGTGCCTGCTTGGCACGCGGAATAGCACGATGCAACTTAAGGAGGAAATTGTTCGCAATGCAGAAAAGCTGCAGAAAATTCTTCAGCTCTATTTTGAACAGCAATTTTGCGAATTAAGGGGATAAAGTTTTTCACCTCTCTGTACAACAGTAGAAGTGAAGAGTTTAATTTTACGTTGCCTTCTGGCAAAGCACCTCTTTTTTGCCTGAGACCCGGGTTCACAGTTGAGTGAATGTCTGTGTAATATTTGTGTCTGGAAATGCAGAGTCATTTCAAGTGAAAGGAAGAAGGTGATGAGCAGATTTGGCAGGTAGCTGTGGGCTCCGCTAGCTAAGCACAGCAGCATTTCCTTGGGTGTAAGACACGGCAGACTTTGATGCATGCTGCCCTTAGCAGTGCTGTGGAATATGAGCACGGAGGGGAACCCAGGGAGATAACTTGGTGATGAGAAAAGCCAGGATTGGGTAACGGGAAGATAACAGGTTGTAACAGTCCAAATCCTGTATTCCGTGAGCTTAATCTCATGCTGCCATCTATCGGTGTTAAATTGGACCGGGAATGTCATTGTCCCTTCCCGGATGGAGGGGATGAGAGCAGCTGGAGTCACATCAGGAGGGAGAGCGTATTTCAGGATCTGCTGCTTTTCCCTGCAAGGCTCCCGCCTCCTGCCTGGGCAAACGAGGGATGTGAAAGAAGGGCAGACAAACTGTCTGCAAGAGCAGTCTCATCTTGTGAATCTCTTTGTGTTCTCAACAGGTGAACACTTTCCAAGCTGTCCTCATCACAGACGGCGTGTCTTCCTTTGCCATATTTAACTACCATGAAATCAGCTGGACTACAGGGACAGCCAGCGGAGGGGATCCTCTCACAGGACTTGGTGGTGTGATGGCCCAGGTGAGGCTTTTGCAGAGTCACGGATCTCTGGTGACCACCTAGTCCATCTTGCTTAATCAGGATCAAAAAGAAGTTCCTGAAGATGCTCTTTTACCCTGTTCAGTATTAATTTGGGGCCAGGTGGGAGGGAAGAACAGAAGTGCAATGTTGTGCTTCTCTAGCAAGGCTGACTGATAAATTTTGATCCCTGTCTCTTTAGGCTGGATTCAATGGAGGAAATATCAGCAATTTTTTCAGCCTCCCAGGCTCCAGAACCCCAGACATAGTTAATATTGAAGACACAACCAACGTTAACGTCCCTGGACGCTGGGCTTTCAAAATAGATGGCAAAGAAATAGACCCGGCTCGTGGCTGCAGTCTGAGAGGTAACAGAGAAATGTCTTTGGCTTCATAAAAAAATTGTAGCGCAGAGGAGTAAAGCATAACGGGACTGTGAAGCTTAACAGTGATGTGCGTGCCTGCTCTGGGCCGCTGCTCCATTTGTATTTCCTTGTATGCCAAGGAAATCCAGGGTTACAAGCTCCCTTTTAGGTGCAGTCAGGGGGACTGAATTGTGTGACCAGGATTTGGGTCCTGTCTGTGTCTCTGGTTTGCTGCATGCCCCAAGCGAAGTCACCCCTGGCTTCCAGGAGCCACCAGTGCCAGCTGCATTTCCCTCTCCAAAGCGGCAGGAATTGCAGGTTCTCTGAGTGCATGCAGCGAAATTCAATGGCCCTGCAGCGATTACGGTGACTGTGCATGTGTCACTGACGGTGCAGAGCTATAAGGAGACTAAATGCATGCAGTGGTGCCGAAGGGACTTTGCTGCAGGGAGATTATTGCATTACCATTTGACAGATGCAGCTGTCTGGAGGGTCTGCTTTGCTTTGGGAGCGTTCCCAACGAGAGTGCCTTGTCGCTTGCTGCTGGAAGCCGAGGTGCCACCGCTCTGAGGCGTGTGGCTTCTTCACAGTCGGGTTTAGGCTTGTGCCGAAATGGCCCGCTCTACCCAAAGGCTCGTACGGATCCAGACGGATCTAGCAACATCTAGTGGCTCCCGTGAGCTAGCAGTGCCCGGCTTGGCGCAGTGCTGCAGCCTGTGCCTCGTCCTCGAGCCGAGGAGGGCTCTGCACGCACCCGGCCCGGATTGCCTGCGTTGGTAACGCCCGGGGGACAGCTCGTCCCACCGCGAGAGGAGCCGCCGTGCGAGGCGAGGACCCCACTTCACTGCCCGAATCGCACGCACTGCGACAGCTGGGACAGGTCTCCCTAGGAGGAGACAGGGCACAAAGCAGCTCCCTGTGCGGGGGGCCGGGAAGTGCAGGCGAGGTAGAGCAGGCAGCGTGCAAAGTGAACCCCGGGCCAGGGAGGGCTGTGTAAGACAACCATCTGCAGGGCAGGCTGGCGCTCACGGCGCTCGCCACACTTCGTGCTCCGGGCCTCGCTCTGTCCCTCCTGTCTCGCGCTAGAAAAACCTGAGATTCCCGTTACGGTTCCTGCCGTCCTCCCAGTTAGCTCCTTCTCTCTCTGTTTGTTTTATTGTCCTCTCTGGTGTGTGGCATGGGGGTTGGTTACGAACAACTCTTTAGTTTCCAAATAAATAGAAACATTTTTTTAAATGGAAACAAATTGACTTTGGTCTGTTTATGGCAGGATGATCTGTGACCTGCGAAGTTATGTGATGAGTCATTCCAGTTGCAGAAACAAAGTTATAGAACGGTGCAATTACAATGGCAGAGGTGGAAATGGCCTCCGAAGTGCGTATGCTTGCAGTCCAGTTCCCCTTTGAGAAAAAAGCATGAAGAGCTCTTGTTTGCTGCAGAAATGACCAGGCATCAGGGTAGCATGAGCCAAAAATGAAAGGAGTAGCCTAGCAGTTTCCTGACCTGCACGGTGCTGCACAAGCTCTGATTCACAAAAGCCCTCAAACCGTCTGCTGAACTTCAGACACAGGGAGGATGCAATTTGACTCGAATTGCACTGAGCCTATGCTTAAAACTAAGCTTGTGATTGTAGCATTTTGCTAAATGGCTCCTGCTGGGAGTCTCTGTTTGTCACAGTGAACTTGTGATAAGCACTGAAGGAAGATGCTTAGTTGGTGGCCTTGACTGTGAGGCTGGCTAACCTCTCCGGGGGATGACATGGCTCAGTTTGAGTGTCCTCTAAGCTCAATGACAGGTCCTCTGATCAGAAAAGTAATGCAATGTTTTTTTTCTTTCTCTTTTCAGGGCAGTTTCTTCGTCAAGGAGAGATCTTCTGGGAGAACTCAAACTGCACCACCAAGTGCCGCTGCCTGGACTTCAATAATGAGATCTTCTGCCAGGAGATGGCTTGCGGCCCCTTTGAAGCGTGTGAGCCGAAGATCAAGTTCTTCCAGTGCGTGCCCGTGGAGAGCAGCACCTGCGTGGTGTTTGGAGATCCCCACTACCACACGTTCGACGGCTTCCTCTTTCACTTCCAGGGTTCCTGCTCCTATCTCCTCGCCAGGCAGTGCTGGCCAGGGTCCAAGCTGCCCTACTTCAACGTGGAGGCCAAGAATGAGAACCGAGGCGGCTCCTCCGTCTCCTGGCTGAAGGATATCTTTGTGGAGGCTTATTCACACAAGATTGTCCTCCCCAAGGGCAGCTTTGGGAAAGTAAAGGTAAGAGTCCTGCCAAAAGAGAAAATGCCTCAGGTCTGCTCCTCTGGGGCACGAGCTGGCTTAGCTGTGGCCAAGCCACAGGTGAGGGCCATGCTGCCTCCAGAGCACAGCCCTGAGGCCATCTTCTGCGTGCAGCTGCTGTCCGTGTCGTAGCGCGAGGTCTCTGCTGTTTTGCACAGTGGTTCAGTCTTCCTGCTTTGTTCCCACAGGTCGATGGCTTGGTGACCTCCTTGCCCGTCTCCCTGAAGCTGGGTGCAATCAAAGTCTACCAGAGCGGCTTCTCTACGGCCCTGGAGACTGATTTTGGCCTTGTGGTGACCTACGACGGACAGCACTATGCTTCCATCTCTGTCCCGGGCACGTACATGAATGCGACGTGTGGTCTCTGCGGAAATTACAACAAGGACCCCGAGGACGATACCCTTCGCTCCGACGGGCGCTTGGCGGCGTCCGTGCTGGACCTGGGGGAGAGCTGGCGCGTGTCCCACCCTGAGCGGAGGTGCTCCCCGGGCTGCCTGGATAACTGCAGCCTCTGCGACGCGGCCCTCGAGGCGCTCTACTTCAGCCCCGACTACTGCGGCTTCATCAACAGCAGCAGCGGGCCCCTGTGGGAGTGCGGCGCCGTGGTGGAGCCCACGGCCTTCGTGCACAGCTGCGTCTACGACCTCTGCGGCTCCCACAGCAACGGCACCGGCCTGTGCCAGGCCATCCAGGCGTACGCCCTCGTGTGCCAGGCCCTGGGCATCCCGGTGGGAGACTGGCGCACCCCGACGGGATGCGGTAAGGCGGTGTGTGCCGGGCTGGAAGCCTTCCCTTCGGGAGCGGGAAAACGGGCTGGGGGCTGCTGGAAGCTCCTGGCGGAGCAGGAGCAGGGTGTGAGATGAGGAGCAGAAGGAGGAGGGCAGGGCGCCAGTGGGTGCCTCCTGTCTGCAGTGCCAGGGAAGGGCAGTGACTCAGACATGGAGAAGGGAGCTGTACCTGGCTCCAGGGGCGCGTGGCCGCCACAGTGAGAGCCCGAGGCTGCAGAGAGCGGGGCTGGCTAATGCACCACTTCCAGCTGTTGCTTTGAAGCGGTTTCAGCCACAGGTTGTCCTTGCTCACGGTGGTAAATAATCACTGCGGTGGGTCAGTGCTGTGGGGTGCTCTGGAGGAGCCTTCGCAGCTGGGGAGATGCCCGAGGGAAAGCAGGAGAGCGCAGACCCTTAGGAAGGCGGGTGTGCGGGATCGCGTTGCGGTGCTGACGATGCAGGCCCTGAGCTGCGCAGTCACTTTGTGCCCGTGTCCTTTCTGTCCCCGCCGGGCCCCTGCAGCGGCAGCCGTGCAGTGCCCGGAGTTCAGCCACTACTCGGTGTGCACCAGCAGCTGCCCGGCCACGTGCTCGGACCTCACGGCGCCGCTGGCCTGCGGCTCGCCCTGCACCGAGGGCTGCGAGTGCGACGAGGGCCGCGTGCTGAGCGCGGAGCGCTGCGTGCCCGTGCGCGAGTGCGGCTGCGACGTCGCCGGCCGCTACTACGCCATGGGCGAGTCCTTCTGGGCTGCGGCGGACTGCTCGGTGCAGTGCCGGTGCGAGGACGGCGGGGAGGCCGCCTGCTTCAACACCACCTGCCAGGAAGGAGAGGTCTGCGCCGTTGAGCACGGCTACCAGGGCTGCTATCCCCAGCGGGAGACCGTGTGTCTCGTGGGGCAGAACCAGGTGCTGCAGACGTTTGACGGCGTGACGTTCCCCTACCCGCTGGAGCACTCCTACACGCTGCTGAAAACATGCCCGGAGAGACCGGACTTCATCGAGGTGGACATCAGCCAGAAGAAGCCGGGATCTGCTCCTAACGGGCTGCGCGCCCTGCGGATCCAGGCCGTCAGCCAGGAGGTCAAGATCGGAGGCACTAGCCCTTCGGAGGTGAAGGTACGAGGCGGGTGTGAGTTTGTGCCGTGTCATGGTGTCCTTTCTGGGAAAGCCTCTTCCCCCTCGGAGCTTCCTGCTGCCAGGACACTGTATGTCGGGCTCCCAGCTCCCAGCTCAGCCTGCCCTTGGTCTCCGAAGGCCCCGTCTGCTCAATGCCGCGTCAGTGCGGACAGCGGGTGGGGGACTCGGCTGCAGAGCAGCAAATCCTGGTGTCCCTGTGTGCCAAAGAGCTGGATTTTAACAAGTATTTGTTCAGGCATGGGGATGGTGAGGCTGGCAACTGTCTGCCTGCAGACCCTGTCTGCTCTGAGCAGCTGCCAGGGCTGGGGGCACGCAGAAAGTAAATCTACAGGGTTTATACTGCAAACCCTGGGTTTTTAATTAAAAGTGCAGTTGCCTGCAGAGCCAGTGGTTTTGCTGCTGTTGCAGTCAGCAAAATGCCAGTGGAAAGAAGGAATATCCCTAACGGAATAGTTTGTGCCCTTTGATTGCTGCCCCTATTAGCTTGCTCAAAGCTTCAGCAGCGCGATACAGCTCAATACACTTGTGTTGTCAGCTAGATGGGCTTCTCATTTTTTTGCAGGTGAACGGCTACGACGTGGAGCTGCCGTATTCCCACCCTTCGGGCCGCCTGGAAATTTACCGTAGCAGGAACGGCACCGTGGTGGAGTCGGAGGGACTCCTGAGCATCCAGTACTACGACTCGGGCCTCCTGGAGATGCGCCTCTCCACCGCCTACTTCAACTGCACCGGAGGCCTCTGCGGCTTCTTCAACGGCGACAGCAGCGACGAGTTCTGCCTCCCCAAAGGCAAGTGCACGGACAACCTGGAGCTCTTCCTGGAGAGCTGGACCACGTTCGACGAGATCTGCAACGGCGAGTGCGGGGACCTCCTCAAGGCCTGCGGCAACGACTCAGAGCTGCTCAAGTACTACAGGAGCCGCTCCAAGTGCGGCATCATCAACGACCCCACCAACAGCTCCTTCCTGGAGTGCCACGGCGTGGTCAACGTCTCGGCCTACTACAGGACGTGCCTCTTCCGCCTGTGCCAGAGCGGAGGCAACGAGTCGGAGCTCTGCGACTCCGTGGCTCGCTACGCCAGCGCCTGCAAGAACGCCGAGGTGGACATCGGCCAGTGGAGGAGCCACAGCTTTTGCCGTGAGTGCAGAGCATCTTTAAGTGCCTTTCTGGGGGGCTGGAGGGCACGCTGAGGACCCGGGGTCTTTTCCTCAGGGGCTTTCCGGCGTACAGACAAAGGGATGTCAGAAGCTCGCTAGAAATCCAGCATTTATGGCAGTGCTAGGTGTCCAAAATCACCGATCTGAGGAGGAAGAGAGGTTCCCAAAGACTAGAGATCTGGAGCAATTTGCTTACTCTCATTTTATGATGATGGAAGCTCAGGCATGGAGAAATCTAGTGGACTCTAGTGTGACTTGCACTTTGAGTGCAATGTTTTGAGCCGGAAGGCAAGAAGGCATCGCTCTCTGTACAAGAGGTGTTATCTAAGCGATGCCTTTGCCTGTAGAGACAGATTTCCCAATTAAGTAGTTTGATGGTGGCGTTTCACGAGATATCAGGAGTTTTATGGTGCTGTGTAGGAGCGTTACAGAGCCGCAGATGGTTTCTAACAATACTGCAAGCCATCAGCAGAGGCTAATTTGAGGAAGGCATCGTTGTAGCGCCGTAAACTTGCCGCTGATGTGAAAACATTCATAACTCAGAAGCAAATGTGATAAAGACACAGTGCAGAAGCAGGCAGTAGGTGGTGGAGGGGTCTCTGTGTCAGTCACGGAGATTTCCGAGGCGCCGGTCAGGGGCTCTGAGGCCAGGCCTCCCCCTGCTCTCCTTCCCAAGCCAGTCGGTCGATCCTTGCCTCGTCCCGCGTTCTGCGCCCGCTCCCTCAAGGCCGCGAGCGCGGCTGATGCCAGGCGCTGTGTTTGCTCGCCCTGCAGCTCTGGCGTGCCCGGAGAACAGCCATTTCGAGGAGTGCCTGACGTGCACGGAGACCTGCGAGACGCTGGCCGCGGGCCCCGTGTGCGCGGACGGCTGTGCCGAGGGCTGCCAGTGCGACGACGGCTTCGCCCTCCAGGGCGCCCGCTGCGTCCCCCGCAGCGAGTGCGGCTGCAGCTTCGAGGGCCGCCAGCTGGCCACCAACCAGAGCTTCTGGATGGACATCTCGTGCCACTTCCTGTGCTACTGCAACGGCTCCGACAACAGCGTGTACTGTGAGAGCGTGCCCTGCAAGGAGGACGAGTACTGCCTGGAGGAGCACGGCCTCTACTACTGCCGCGTCCGCACGGACGCCTCCTGCATCGTGTCTGGCTACGGGCACTACCTCACCTTCGACGGCTTCTCCTTCGACTTCCAGAGCAGCTGCACCTTGGTCCTTTGCACCACCATCTCCCGGCCGAGGTCGGAGAGATCGGACACCTTCCCCGCGTTCACCGTCACCGCCAAGAACGAGGACCGGGAGCCGTCCCTGGCCCTGTGGGTGAAACAAGTGGAAGTGGAGGTGTTCAGTTACAACATAGTCATCCACCGAGCCTACAAATACACAGTGCTGGTGAGTGCTGGGGGAGAGGCGCTCACCCCTCGCTCGGGAAGACAGCCCGGCCACAGTTTGGGAGCAGAGGGGTATTTCCATCTGAGAGATTGTTTTCACCCCCATCAGCCACAGCTCCCCTAAGTCTTTAGCATTTCTGTTCCCCAATTCTTTATGGATTATGAACTTTCCGCAGGGGAAGGGGAGTGGGGACCATACTAGGCTGTTACATGGGACTCGGCTTTTGGAGGGGGACCGGACTGGGGACTTTGTTTTGGCTGCTGCCCTTCGGGGCTGGCGGGGTGCCCGTGCGGCAGCGCCCATGGCCTCGGCTTACCGGGCACCTCGTTTTCCTTCCCGCAGGTTAACAACGAGCGTCTCTACCTGCCTCTGAAGCTGGGCCAGGGCAAGGTGAACATCTTTGCGTTCGGCTTTCACATTGTGGTCGAGACGGACTTCGGGCTGAAGGTGGTGTACGACTGGAAGACCTTCCTCTCCGTTACGGTCCCGCGCAGCTTCCAGAACCTGACCTACGGTCTCTGCGGCCGCTACAACGGCAACCCCGAGGACGACCTGGTGGCCTCCAGCGGGCTGGCCGCTGCCGGCGTCACCGACTTCGGCCAGAGCTGGGTCAGGCGGGACACGTTCTGCCAGGTGGGCTGCGGTGACCGCTGCCCTGCGTGCGGCAAGGTGGAAGGCTTCTGGAAACCCCAGCAGCTGTGCAGCCTCATCCCCAGCCAAAGCGGGGTCTTCGCCAAGTGCCACAGCAAGATCAGCCCCGGCTTCTTCTACAAGAACTGCCTCTTCGACACGTGCATCGACGGGGGAGCCATGCAAACGGCCTGCAGCTGGCTGCAGAATTATGCCAGCACGTGCCAGACCCAGGGAATTGCCATCACCGGCTGGAGGAACTTCACCTCGTGCTGTAAGTGCTGCCATCTAGCCTCTCTTCCCTAGACGCGTCCCTGGGGCTGTCTGTTTCGGAGCTAAACCCTGAGGCAGAGCCAGGTCTGCGGCCTGCAGCACTGCCAGGCGATCGGGTCCGGACACTGAGGTGTCGGAGCTGGAAAGGATGCGGGAGGTGCCAAGGGGCTCTGGGTACATGCACACATGTGCACCTGCGGGGCTGGAACCACCCCCTGAGCATTTCTGGTATCTTGGCAAAGATTAGAAGCCAAAATGATACCTGGCTGCCCAAAATGAACAGTGCTACTGGTTGCCAAGCCACCTGGAGAGGTTGTTTTTGTGTGTCGAGCTAATTCGTGTCTCCCTGCTTTCCCCCCTCGTTGCCTCGCAGCCGTCAGCTGTCCCCCCAACAGCCACTACGAGAGCTGCGTGTCCCTGTGCCAGCCCCGATGCGCCGCCATCCGTCTGAAAAGCGACTGCAGCCATTACTGCGTGGAGGGCTGCCAGTGCGACCCGGGCTACGTCCTGAACGGCAAGAGCTGCATCCTTCCCCACAACTGCGGCTGCTACTCGGACGGCAAGTACTACGAGGTGCGTCCGCCGCGCGCCCTCAGAGCTGGCACTGAATGGCAGACCTGGGGGCGGCTCGCGCGTTGCCCACGTGAAAGCTGCACCCGTGGCAGCAGGGGTTTTGAGTCCCCAGACAGGCTGACGTAAGGCCAAACGCGGGTCTAGACACGCCTGGGCTCCGTCACGGGTAGCCTAGTTTGGCCTGCGAGTGTCTCACGAGGGCTGCCAGGGAGATACAGCCTGCGCAGGATGCTGCTGAGAAGGGTGGCTACCACGTGCTGTGGGTGTTATTTTCCTGTTGATGATGTTATGCGCACTGTTTTGTCAGCGAGCCAAAGAAACCAGTTAAATTATTATTATTCTGTGTAATTACCCCAGTTTTCTAATATGGGGACCTAAGTTGATCTGGGTTTGGCCATCAGGGCACAGAGAGGTTGTCCAGGAGCTATCCAAAATACTGTTTATTGTGTGCATGCAAGAACTGAAGGTGGTTCCTGTGGGAATGGAAATTTGCCGTTTCTTTGCTGTGGCAGAGCAGCAAGGATTTAGGGCAAATTCACTTGCCGTGGCCTTGTCCTTGGCTCGCGTCTCTGCTCGCCCGGTGCCCGCTCTGCCTTTTGATGTGGCCGAGGAGAGGCAAAGAGCATAGGAGAGGCTGTGCAGGACAGACCGGGACCCCTGGCGCACGCCCTACAGTGGGTGCGACGCAGCGAGGTCGCCTCTGGCTGGCGTCCGCGCGGGGTCCTCCGAGAGGCATCCCCCGCTGTCTGAGACCATCACATGGGGTCCTGACTGCGCCGTGTCCCCCCCGCTGCCTTCCAGCCCAAGCAGCTGTTCTGGAACGGCGACTGCACGCGCCGGTGCCGCTGCTTCCGGCGCAACCTCATCCAGTGCGACCCGCGGCACTGCAAGTCGGACGAGGAGTGCGCCCTCCGCAACGGCGTCCGCGGCTGCTTCAGCACCAGGAGCTCCTTCTGCCTGGCCGCGGGCGGCGGCGTCTTCCGCACCTTCGACGGGGCCTTCCTCCGCTTCCCGGCCAACTGCGCCTTCGTGCTCTCCACCATCTGCCAGAAGCTGCCCGACTTCTCCTTCCAGCTCATCATCAACTTCGACAAGTGGTCCTCGCCCAACCTCACCATCATCTCCCCCGTGTATTTCTACATCAACGAGGAGCAGATCCTTATCAGCGACAGGAACACCGTCAAGGTAAGGTCTTGTCCCGAGCGTCGGCCCTTCCAGAGCAGGGCTGAGCCCTCAGGGAGACCAGCTCCCTGAGCAGGAGGGAATGAGACTGGCTTTTGGCTCAGCCCCGACTTGGCAAAGGGGCTGCCCAAAGAGGTGTGGTTTTCTCCCATCCGGGGCACTGGGAACTGTTAGCACTGATGTTTTCAAGCGACTTCTGCTTGCTTTGGGGGGCAGAGGCTGGAGCAGAGATGTCATCTTTGCACCCTTTCCCAAACCAGGTGAATGGCAGCCAGGTGAGCGTCCCCTTCGTCACTGGGCTTTCCACCAAAATCTACAGCTTGGAGGGCTTCCTGGTCATCGACTCGAGCCCTGACATCGAGATCCGCTACAACGGCTTCAATGTCATCAAAATCACCATCGGGGAGCGGCTGCAGAACAAGGTGTGCGGCCTTTGCGGCAACTTCAACGGCGACCGGACTGACGACTACGTCACCCTGCGGGGAAAGCCTGTTGTCAGCAGCGTGGTGCTGGCCCAGAGCTGGAAAACCAACGGCATGCAGAAGAGGTGAGCTCTAGGGAGGCTCTGTGCTCGGGTGCTCAGCACGGGCAGGAGCAGAGGGCTTCATCTGGGCTCATCCGAACTCCCGTGTTGCGTGTCTCACCCGCAGCTGTAACGAGCTGCAGTACTCCCAGTACGCCGCGTCCTGCGACAACGTCCAGATCCAGATGCTGCAGAGCGACAGCTACTGCCTGAAGCTGACGGACATGAAAGGCTTCTTCCAGCCCTGCTACGGCCTGCTGGACCCGCTGCCTTTCTACGAGTCCTGCTTTCTGGACGGCTGCTACAATCACAAGAAGATCCAGCTCTGTGGCTCCCTCGCCGCCTACGGAGAGGCCTGCCGCACCTTCGGCATCCTGGGCACCGAGTGGATCGAGAAGGAGAATTGCTGTAAGTGGCTGGGGGGTCTCCAGCGGTGCAGTTTGCTTTCAGGGAGGTTTTTTCTAAGACTCATGCCAGGCTGACCCGGGGTGGAGAGGGACAGTCACCATGGCCTCGGGCGGGCTGCTGATGGCGCGCAGAAGCGTCCACACTCCGGTCAGAGAATGAAGGTGCCGTTTCTCGTGCCTCTTTTCCTCTTTAGCAGGAGTGGTGGAAGACCCCTGCGTGGGCGCCGACTGTCCCAACCGAAGCTGCGAGCTGGACAACGGAGGGGAGCTGTGTGGCTGCATCGAGCCTCCGCCCTACGGAAACAGTGAGTCGTCCCGGTACCGGGCCGAGTAGCGTGGCCCTTTTGGAGGCAGTCGGACAGCAGCGGCTGGAGCAGTGGGGGTGCTGGGTGTCGGGATAGCAGCTGGGCTGTGCTGCAGGGCCACATCTCTGTCCTGCGTCTGAGCGTGTGCGCTAAGTCTTCCCTGGAACAAGTGGTCAGTGGCACGAGCACCACCTCTGTTTGGACACTCAGGGGTGTTGTTATTGCACAGTGCTGATTTAGGAGATGGGACCCCCTTGCCCTCCTGCAGGAGCAGCTGATTCCGGCAGCTCTAAGGAGGGCGGGCGAGCAGGCCACGCTGGTAGCACTTTTTGCGGAGCTTCTCATGTCTCGTTTTACCCTTCTCTAGACACACACGACATCATTGATGCTGAGGTGACCTGCAAAGCTGCGCAGATGGAAGTGTCCATCTCGAAGTGCAAGCTCTTTCAGCTGGGCTTCGAGCGAGAGGGCGTGCGGGTCAACGACCGCCACTGCCCCGGCATCGAGGGGGAGGATTTCATTTCCTTCCAGATCAACAACACCAAGGGGAACTGCGGCAATGTCGTGCAGGTGCAGCGGCGCTGGGAGCGGCGGGCGGGCTGCTCACCGCCGGGCACGGCTCTATGTGGGACGGGGCCAGCAGGGCTGGAGACAGCGTGCCAGGGGGGCTAGTTCAGTGACCCGTGGGCTGGGCCAGCGTAGGAGGGGGCAGCCGTGCGGGAAGTGACCCTCTTGCTGCTGTTGTTTCACAACCCTCTGGCAAGGGCCCGCAGTGTCCTGGGGTGGCCGAGCCCACTGCTGCGAGGCTGATGTCAGGGCTGAGGGGCACGTTATGAGTCGGAGAGGGAGCCGGGAGAGTGACGCGGCTCCGTTGGCCTCCTCCGCAGTCTAACGGCACGCACATCGTGTACAAGAACACGGTGTGGATCGAGAGCGCCAACAACACAGGCAACATCATCACTCGGGACCGCACTATCAACGTCGAGTTTTCCTGCGCCTACGAGCTGGATATAAAAATCTCTCTGGATTCTGTCGTGAGGCCAATGCTGAGGTAAGCGTGGTGGTGAATTGCCCATCCCAGCCTTTCTCCAAGGGGTAGGGGAGCAGCACGGGCTGGTGAGTTTTAACCTTACTCTGAGCTTGTTTTCTTTTCATGGCAGTGTAATTAACCTGACAGTCCCGACCCAGGAAGGCAGCTTCACAACCAAGATGGCCCTGTATAAGAACTCGTCCTATAAGCACCCGTACCGCCAGGGCGAGGTCGTGCTGACCACCCGGGACGTGCTCTACGTGGGGGTCTTCGTCGTCGGAGCGGACTCGACCCACTTGATCCTGACGCTGAACAAGTGCTACGCGACGCCCTCGCGGGACAGCAACGACAAGCTGCGCTACTTCATCATCGAGGGAGGGTGAGCTCCCGCAGAGACGCTCTGTGGCTTCCGTTCATTCCTTTTCTTGCCAGCTATGAGCATGTGCAAGGGAACTTGTAAAAGCTGGGGGAGAAATGGCAAAAGGAGGGTGTCAGGCCATCATCACGACATGAGGTGGGCAAGGGACAGAGTCGAGGGCTGGCTGTTTAGGAAAGCGACAGGTACAGGGGTCATTGCTGGTGGGGGAAAGCCAAGCATTTCTGGACTAAGGGAGGGAAAGGAGCTCGCCAAGTCCCCGCAGCCCCAGAAGTGACCTGGAGAAAGCTTCCTATATTGCCAAAGCCACAGGGAAATGAGCTGTTGCTACTGAGTGTGAGCACAAACTCAATGCCACAGCAGTGTCACAGGGATGCAGAGACACATAGGCAGGTGGCACTGCCACCACCCTTTTGCGATTTGCTGAAATGAAGTGCTGCCACGCTCGTGTGGATGAGGGCACTTTATTGGCATTGCTTGTGGGAGCGGGAGAGGGGCGTTAGAGGGACGGGTGACAACACAGGTGCTGGAGAGGAGATGGGAGAGCATGAGCCATTTGTGCAGGTGCCAAAACATGAAGGACAACACCATCGGCATTGAGGAGAACGGGGTGTCCCTGACTTGTCGCTTCCATGTCACCGTGTTCAAGTTCATCGGGGATTACGATGAAGTTCACCTCCACTGCGCTGTCTCGCTCTGCGACTCAGAGAAATACTCCTGCAAGATAGTAAGTTTGCCAAATGGTGAACATCTATTGAGCCTTTCTGCACTGGGGAGAGATGTCCCTTGAGGAAATAGTCCTCTATAATAGCCAGCTTGCCAAACACCCCTTGGCGCACAGGGGAGCGGGTGTGCGAGCCCCAGGGGAAAGCGCCAGAGCTTGGTTCTGATGTGCAGGAGACGTAGCCTCGCGCGGAGGCACAGAGACTCCCCTTTTCTCCTGGTGACAGGAGCGGGCATTGGCTATGTACGGTCATGTACGTGGCCCGAGCCCAGGCACAGAAGTCGTGGAGCTAGGGGGACAGGCACGGGGATGGGCTGGAGGGGCGCAGGGCGAGGGTGGGCAGGGGCCGCTGGTGACTAAATGTGGCTTTTGTTCCCATCTAGAACTGCCCTCAGAATGGCCGCATGGCCAGGGATTTCACCAAAGAGCCCCAGGAGCAGATCCTGTCGGTGGGGCCGATTCGCCGCAAGCGTAAGTGTGCGTGGCATGGCAGCCAGAGCTGGGTTAGTCCCGTCCAGCGCGTCGCTGCCGCAGCGCTCCGCACAGGCCGGAGCTGGGGCCCCGTCTCTTGGCGCAGCTGGCCCCTGCAGCCGGAGCCGCTGCTGCGCACCCATGCCTGGCGGGAGGCAGGGCAGGGCAGGGCAGCTCGGAGCGGGCTCCGGAGCAGCCCTGGCGCAGGGCTGCGTGCGGGTGCGGGAGCTGCCTCGCCCAGCCACGTGGTTAGGACTAGCCGAGTGAGAGGCGGCAGTCCCAGGACACCAACCGCTCCTCGCTCTGAGGAGAGCCCCACTAGTGCCCGGGGACTCGAGGGGCTGCTGCGCAGCCCGGTGTGGGAGTCCTCGCACACCCATGTGCCATCCCTGTCCTGTTTACCAGAGAGGGAACTCTGCCCAGGGGACAGGAGGGCTTCAGAGGGTCTTGCAGCACAGCCAAGGGAGCGGGTGTCAGCAGGCGCCCCAGGGCTGCCCAGCGTCTCCAGGAAGGACACAGAGTCAAGGTGTGTTCGCCAAGGACATGGCAGGGTTGTTTGTGCAGGGTCGGACTGGTGCGAAGACAACGGAGGCTGTGAACAGATCTGCACGAGCAGGGCGGACGGGCCCCTGTGCAGCTGCGTCACGGGGACGCTGCAAGGGGACGGCAAGAGCTGCAGAGGCAAGTCCTGCGGAAGGGACGCGTGGGGCGGGCCCAGGTGGCACCCGCTGTTCTCAGGCTGGCGAGCTGTGCACGGCAGGAGGGCTTTCGAGGCCGCTGGCGGGGGTAGTGCGCAAGAGCGGCGAAGCTCACGCGGTTGCTGTCGCTCTCTCTGCAGCTTCCAGCTCTTCAGGGGAACCCCGAGCCTGGCTCCCTGTGCTCGCGGCCACCCAGCTGCTGCTGTGGCTCTGTGCGTGTCACTGGGACTTGACCTCATAAGGGATGTGCGGCTCTGCTGCCCGGTCCGGTACTGTTGTTTCGTACGTCTGAGTATCTGTAGGATAGGAGCAAGGGCCCCCAAGCAGTAAACCAACCTCTGACTCGCACCGCTGCCGGCCAGGAAGAAGGAAGGAGTCAACAGGAACGGCAGCAGGATGCAGGCTGGGAAGGGCACAGAAAGTGTCTCAAAGAGGTGATGGCACGTGATGATTTCTGGAGGAATGCTGGACCCTGCTGATTTTCTTGTGTAGTTTTTCCCCAGGTTGTCTCTCGTGATGGCCTGCATATCTGATGGTGTTTGTGTGGGGTGGTAGGGCTCTCTGCCTGGGATGTCAGGGACATCCAAGTTCCAGCTGGCATCAGGGTCCAGGTGTTCTCTATGCCCGCGCTGTGGTGAGTCAGGTAGTGGCAGTGCCCTTTGAGCGAGTGGAGTCATCCTGAGGTGCGTGTCCCAAGGCAAGGTCTCCATGCTTGCGCACGGGATTCAGTCATATGTTTGGTGACACTTGGGAACTGCAGTTGGGAGCAGTGAGCTGCAGCAGAGGGTCCCTAATGTACCTGACCACAGGCCATGTCCCCTCCCGCTGACCTGGGAGGCCACGTGTCTAAACTTTTGAAGGAAGGAGCCCTTCCTTCCAAAACTGTGCCTTGTCCCAGGAGTAGATGCCTGTGCCTCCACAAGAAGAGGTGCGGAGCGGAGGGAAGCCCTGCTGTCCTTGAGGGATAGGAGCTGCCACGGTGTCCTCAGGGATGTCGGCCCCTGGCAGAGTGAGAGCGGGTCCAGTTTTGGTGATGCCGGCGGGAGAGTCGGGAGTTGGCTTGGTGCGCCCATAGGCTTGGGGGCCGGTTCTTTTGCTGACATGTTTTGTGTTTGTATTATGTGAATTGGCTGAGTGAGAATAAAACGTGTTGTAATCCTTCCTAACAGTGTGTCGTGTGTGATGCTGTCAATGGTGGCTCAGGCAGTCGGCAGGAGGAGGGCAGTGCCGGGGGACACGAGGAGCGGGGTGCCAGGCGGGCGGTGCCGACGCCTCTGAGGGAGGGACCGGGACCGGGACCGGGACCTTGGGTTTTGGTTGTGGGCTGGGAGAGGGGGAGGAGGGAGGCAGGTGTCCTCTCCCTTTGGGTTGCTGTGCGCACATATAGGGGGTTGGGGACCTCAGGGTCTTGCCTGTGTGCAGCCTGTTAATGCTCTCTGTTTCCTTCCTTCTGCCTGCTCTTGGCAACCCCTGCGGTGGAGAATCGGAGGAGGTCATCGCATCCCAGGAGATGAACTGGATCTGCGAAGGATTCACCGGTCCGTACGAGGAGTTGTGGCATCACACGGTCAGAATGAGGCAACGCAGCGTTCGGCTCCCTGCAGGGACGACAGTGTGGGATGTGCAGGTCAGTGACGGTCCTGTTCTTTGCTATTTTGGAGTGTGAAAAAGCTGGGAAGTACTGAATGGCTTTTTATGTTTGTGTCCTCACTTTGGTGGCTGTCAAGGCTCAGGGCTTATCTTCGTAGGGGTGAGAGTTGCTGTGACGGAGCCTCACTCAGTGCAGCGGGTAGGCTGAGGGCTTCATGCTGCAGAGAGGCTCTGCGGGCGGCAAGCACAGCGAGGTGGCACCGGCCGTGTGGAGCAGATGTCCCTGCCGGTAGCTGTGTGGAAGGGGAGCGTGACAACAAGGGTTGTGTGGCCGCCAGGGAGTAACTGAACTTTGGCATTTTGGTGAAGTGTGGACAGGAGCTCTGGGGAAGGGCCCAGCACCCAGATTACCAGGCTTGGAGCAGCGGCTGGCCTTGGTTGTGGGACTGCGACCTGTGCTCCCACTATTTGTGCAGGCACCCCAAGAGCAGAGTGTGCAGGAGTGTCATGTGCTTAGAGGCGCTGGATGGTGCCCCCTGTCCTGGGAAGGGGGCACGTTTTGGGGTCAGTGCAGGGGGTGAGTTGGTGTGCTGTGTTGTGCTGCCTAGTATTTGGTAGGGCAGGAACTTGGTAATGGAGCAGCGCAAAGAGCAGGTCTCTGCGGCAAGAGAGCAGCCGAGTGGCCCTGCTCGGAGTGGGAGTGCTCTGCGTGTGCGGCCTAGGCCAGGGCAGCCAGCTATGTATGTGTGGGAGTGGAGCACGCGTGGGACTTCTGCTTGGAGCGTGAGGCTGCCCCTCCTTGTCCCCAGGGAGATGCTGGTGGCTGGAGGTGCCCATGTCTGGCGCATGCACGGGGCCTGGGCGAAGGAGCCGAAGCTGTGGGAGGGTGGCTGTTGGCCAGGCTGTGCGTGCACGGGTGGGAGGGTGCACGTGCACATGCCCATGCCCATGCCCATGCCCGAGGCTGTCACCTGTGTCTGAGGAGCAGGGTTAGTCGTTGTGGAGATGTGTCTAGGGAGCAGGTCTGGCTCCAAGTGGGCTAGTGCTAAGTCCATGAAATGTTGCAGGTTTAGTTTGAAACTCCTGTTAGTTTGAAAGGTTGTTGTTTGTTAGTTTGAAATGTTGGGGGTTTTGTTTGAAACACTGCTGTTAGTTTGAAAACTTATTTGTTTTGTTAGAAGTGTTGCTGTTTTTGTTAGTTTGGAAGGTTGCTGGTTTAGTTTGAAATATAATTTGCTGGTTTGAATTATTGCTGTTTGTTGGTTTGGGAAGTTGCTGGTTTAGTTTGAAATATTTGTTGCTTTTGAAGCTTGCTGTTTGTTGGGTAGAAACATTGCTGTTAGTTTGGAAGGTTGCTGGTGTTTGTTGGTTTAGTTTGACGGTTGTTAGTTTGAAATAGTGTGTATTAGTTTTAAATACTGTTGTTTGTTGGTATGAAATGTTGCTGTTAGTTTAGAAGGTAGCTTGTTTAGTTTGAAATGTTGCTATTTCTTAGTTTGGAAGGTTGCTGGTGTTTGTTGGCTTAGTTTGAAATAATGTTTGTTAGTTTGAAGGTTGTTTGTTAGTTTGAAATAGTGTTTGTTAGTTTGAAATAGTGTTTGTTAGTTTGAAATAATGTTGTTTGTTGGTATGAAATGTTGCTGTTAGTTTAGAAGGTAGCTTGTTTAGTTTGAAATGTTGCTATTTCTTAGTTTGGAAGGTTGCTGGTGTTTGTTGGCTTAGTTTGAAATAATGTTTGTTAGTTTGAAATAGTGTTGTTTGTTGGTTTGGAAGGTTGCTCGTTTAGTTTGAAATGTTGTTTGTTAGCTTAAAAGGGTGTTGTTTTGGTTCGGTTCGACATAGTGTTGCTGTTTGTTTGTTTGTTTGTTTGTTTGTTTGTTTGTTATGAAACATTGTGGTTTGTTAGTTAGGAAGGTTGTTGGTTTACTTAGCAATATTCCTGTTTGTCTGAAATGTTGTTTTTTTTTCTCCCAAACAGGTTGTGAAGAGGGAAGGATTTGTCCATGTGCCTCATGCAGAAACTACACGCTTTTTAGTGGGACTGAAGGATGGCTGTGTCCAGTGAAAGGAAGTAGTCAGGAAGAAGGCATCCCCGGAGAGATGACATCGATCTTGCGGTCCAGTGGGATTTATCAATCAATCATGTTTGGCGCGGTGGTGAAGGGTGTGGGTTTTAGTCTTGTCTATATCTGTATCGCTGAAGAAAAAGACCTGTCAATAAAGGATGGCTTTCTGCTGCAAAGGTATGATTATTGTGCATGTGTTTGTTTTTGAGTGCATAGGTGTGGTGCTGGGTGTCTAGCCCAGCCCAGCCCAGCCCAGCCCAGCCCAGCCCAGCCCAGCAGCATTGTACTGTGCAGTGCATCTGGGTGAATGTGTGCAGGACAGAGGAGTCATAGGAAGACTCACAGGGGCTGTGTCCAGGGAACAGATGAAAGGACTCACTCAGGTTAGATAGTTGGATGAGCTAGATAGATAGTTAGTTAATTAGATAGATATTTTATTAGTACTTAGGTGGGTGTGCAGGTACCTATTGACATAGGTAATTGAAAAGGTGAAGAGGAAGATAATGGCTAGATTGTTGGATGGATTCAGATTTATATTGTGCTTGGTGTACCAGACATAGTGGGGAACTTCTTAGTTTCTTAGTTACTCAGTATGGCAGTGGACTTACTTACTTAGAATGGATAGCTGGGTGGTGCTTGGTGTACCAGACATAGTGGGGAATGTCTTAGTTAGTTAGTAAGGCAGTGGCCTTAGAATAGATAGCTGGGTGGTGTACCAGACATAGTGGAGGACATCTTAGTTAGTAAGGCAGTGGACTGACTGACTTAGAATGGATAGCTGGGCACCAGACATAGTGGGAGATGTCTTAGTAAGGCAGTGGACTTTTAGAATGGATAGCTGGGTGGTGCTAGGTGTACCAGACATAGTGGGGGACATCTTAGTTACTCAGTAAGGCAGTGGACTTTGGGTGGTGCCTGGGAGTACCAGGTGCTTTGAGTGTAACAGCAGACTTGATTATTTAATTGCTCTCATTCCCACAACAGGCTTTAGGTGCTTCAAGGGCACCAGCCAGCCAATGGGCCCCCGGGCCGGCCCCCCGGCTTTCCCATAAAGCCGAGGGCCGGCAAGCGACCACAGGAGCGTAGCGACCACAGGGGTGTATGCGACAGGGCACTTAGCAAGGCACTTCGCAAGGACTGAGCAGGACCAGGGCCCAAGACTCTGCCCGACCTCCAGGAGGGGTTCCTGGGCAGCCTTCACCACCCTCGGGCCCCGGAGGGACTTCCAGAGGAGCTCCCAGGGTAAGTAAGTCGGCCGCGGGCTCCCCAGGGGGGGCTCCCGGGCAGGCTGGGCCGCCCTCGGCCCCGGAAGAGCTCCAGGGCCGAGCCAGCCGAGGCTAAGTCGGCTGCGGAGGACTTAGCTCCAGAGGAGCCCCGGGGGAAGCCGGCCTCGGCTTCCCCGACGTCCAGGGGGGGGTCCTGGGCTCGCCTCGCTAGCCCCAGAGGGAGGACTTCCAAGGGCTCCTTCCAAGGGAGAAGCAGCTCTGGAAGTCCTCTGGGGCTGAGGGCAGCGAGGCGAGCCCAGGACCCCCCCCTGGACGTCGGGGAAGCCGAGGCCGGCTTCCCCCGGGGCTCCTCTGGAGCTAAGTCCTCCGCAGCCGACTTAGCCTCGGCTGGCTCGGCCCTGGAGCTCTTCCGGGGCCGAGGGCGGCCCAGCCTGCCCGGGAGCCCCCCCTGGGGAGCCCGCGGCCGACTTACTTACCCTGGGAGCTCCTCTGGAAGTCCCTCCGGGGCCCGAGGGTGGTGAAGGCTGCCCAGGAACCCCTCCTGGAGGTCGGGCAGAGTCTTGGGCCCTGGTCCTGCTCAGTCCTTGCGAAGTGCCTTGCTAAGTGCCCTGTCGCATACACCCCTGTGGTCGCTACGCTCCTGTGGTCGCTTGCCGGCCCTCGGCTTTATGGGAAAGCCGGGGGGCCGGCCCGGGGGCCCATTGGCCCAGGGGCTGCAGAACCTCCCCCTTGAGAGATCCTCAGCTGTAGCTTGACATTGCTGAAGAGCCGACCTGTAATTGAAGCCCCAACCCAATTCACCTGCCCATGCAGCACTTAGTCTCTGGGAAGTCGGGAAGGCTGCCTGGCAGGCAGTCATCCACCACCTGTCTGAGTTGTCCTCCAGTCCAGATCTGATACCTGCAAAAACTAAGACACCCTCAATCACCAAAAAGCACACAGTCCATAGACAAATGCACCCACAGAAAGCCAATGATCTCAGGTGCAGAGCTGAAAGACTCACTTGCTGTCCACTGAATACAGACGCTCATTCTTCTGTGCCCATTAAAATGTACTCACCGCCCAGCTTTCGTTCACCTGATGAACACATGTCCAGAGTGCTGCCCAACATGGTCTAAAACAGACACTGTATTCCTGGTTCAATGGCTGCCTCCAAATCCACATGTCCAAGAGCTGTCCGCACAGTGGGGACGGGTCGCTGTCTCGGTGCCGTTCCTGTCCAAATTCACTCCCTTACCTCTCGTTGTCCTTTGTCCAATGCAGCCGTCCTCTTGCACGCTGTCCAGACTTCCTCAAGAGGCTTCCCACCTGGAAAACACAGACCGCACACTTTATTTAAATAAAACAATTTATTTATTACATAAATAAAGTATTTAAATAACATAGAAAAATCTATTTTACTTACTTTCTTACATATAACACACTTACTTAAATGCGTGCAAAACTGCAGATTTATATACTGAAACTGCTGGCTGGCTGGCTGGCTGGCTGACTGACTGACCTTCTTAAATGCGGAGATTGCTCACTTACTTATTTAAATTCAATCACTTATTATTAAAACGCAGAGATCACTCACTTCACGTACTTCTTTTTTTTGTTATTCAAATGCAGAAACCGCACTCTTTTATCTGAATACAAGGATCAATCACTTATTTAAATGTATAGATGGTTCTCCTACATGAACACAGGAATCACTCCCTTATTAGTAAACTGCAGAGATCCATCAATTCCAAAAGCACAGAAATTACTCACTCATTTAAAAGCAGGATTCCATCACTCACTTCTTATTTAAATCAAGAGATACAGCACTTACTTGCTTATTAAAATGCAGAGATCTTTTGCTTCCCAATTTAAACACAGACATAAATCACTCATTTAAATGTACAGATTGTTTACTTACATAAATACAGGAATCATCCCTTATTATGAAGCTGCAGGGCTCCATCGCTCGCTTGCTCGCTCGTTATTAGATGCAGGTACAGCTCTATCACTTCATTAGATGCAGGTACAGCTCTACCACTTCTTACTGTTTATACGCAGGAATCCATTACTTCTTATTTAAACCTGGAGATCACGCGCTCATTTAAATGCTTATATCAATGACTTTCTAATTTAAACACAGACTTATTAAAATACAGGGATCGGTCACTTTCAGTATTTAAATGCAGAGATCGCTCAATGACTTAAAACAGAAATCGCACTCTCATCTGTCACTTAATGTAAACTTGGAGAGCGCTCACTCATTTAAATGCATCGACAGTTCTAAAACATAGGAATGGCTACCTTGTTACTAAAATACAGAGCTTTCTCAATTATGTAAGTGCAGAAATCGCCCGCTTACTACTAAAATGCAGGAAGACGTGAATCAATGCATCCCTCATTTATTAAATGCCGGGATCTTAAACATGGGGATCCCATTTTAAAGTGGAGATCGCTCACCTTTAAAAGCAAATATCAGTCACTTCCTAATTTAAATACAGAGATCAATCACTTTTATCTCAACATGTAGATTACTCACTTACTTATCTAAATGCATAGATAGTTCTCCTCTTATAAACACAGGGATCATCCCTTATTATTAAAATGCAGAGATGCCCGATTTAACGCAGAAATCGCTTGCTCGCTCATTTAAATGCAGGAATCCATCACTAGCTCACTCATTAAAACACAGGGACAGCTCATGTAGTTACCTAAACAAACACGGGTATCGCTCCTTCCTATGTTAAGCATGAGGTTAAGTCACTCTTGTAAATGCAGGGATTGTTCCCGCAGGGATCGCTCCCTTATTATTATTAAATACAGCGATCCCTCCAGCACATAACCACAGAAACCGCTCGCTCCTTTATTTAAATGCAGGGATCCACCACTCGCTAGTTATCAAAGTGCAGGTACCGCTCCCTTGCTTATTTGAACACAAATACCAATTGCTTAATAATTCAAACACAGAGGTAATTACTTCACTCAATTCTTTAAACGTGGGGTTCCATTGCGCATTTGTACACAGGGATCGATCACTTCTTTAGACTCTTCCTAATCTAAACACAGAGGTAACTCCCTCACTCACTACAATGCAGAGATCCCTCAAATATTTAAACATAGAAATCACTCATTGCCTTACTTAAACACTGGGATCCATCACTTACTTATTAGTAAAATACAGGAGTCACTTCTTACTAAAATGCAGACAGCTCAATTATTTAAACACAGATATGGATCACTTACTCAAACACAGAGATCACTCAGTGCTTTAAACCCTGGGATCCATCGTTTAGAGGCTTCTAGCAATCACGAATTACACCACCTCTATCGATACCTTGCTAACTTGCACACAGAGGTCACTCACTCACTCACTCACTCAGACGCGGACACCGCGCACTATTCCAGTTCCGGGAGCACGCACTGACATCGGGGCCCGGGTATTGGTCCCTTCCTCATGTAAACGCGGAGGCCGCTCACTCGTTCAGGTGCACACATGGCTCTCCCGTGTGCACACACGAATCCCTCCCTCACTGCTCATACGCAGATTCCTCAGCTATCTAACTGCAGGGAACGCTCCCTCTCTGACTGGAACACAGCGACGCTCCCAATACGGAACCAGGGGACGCATCACTCCTCATTAAACAGCAGGGATCGTTCCCTCGTTTAAACACAGGGATGGATCACTTGTTGAAACACTTCTATCTGTCGCTTCCTAATTTCAACACGAAGATCACTCCCTCGTTACAAAATGCCAGGGATCGCTCGCTCATTTAAACGCAGGGATTCATCACTCATTAAAATGCAGGGACCGCACTCTGGTATATTTAAACACCGTTACCAATCACTTCCTAATTTAAATGCACAGATCAGTCACTCAATGCTTTAAACACTGAGATCCATCTTTTAAACACTTATTTCAATCCCTAATTTACATACCTCTATCAATAACTTGCTTATTTACATGAGGAGAAAACTTATCTAAAAGTGGAGATCATGCACTGTTATGATTCTGAGATCACTCCTGACTTATTTAAACACAGCTGTCACTCACCCCCTAATTTGAACACAGAGATCACTCACTCAATGCTTTAAACCCTGGGATCCATCCTTTAAACACTTATTTCAATCCCTTATTTAAACACCTCGATCAATAACTTGCTAATTTACATGCAGAGATCACTCATTTAAAAGCGGACATCACGCACTGCTACGATTCCACACGGATGCCTGTCACTTCCTAATTTAAACGCAGAGATCGCTCACTCAATGCTTTAAACACTGGGATCCATCCTTTAATCACTTATGCCAGTATCACTTATTGCAACGCTTTTATCTACAACTTCCAGATTTAAACGCAGAGATCATTTATTTAGAATTGGACATCACGCGCTATTACGACGCCGGGAGCGCGCACTGCCATTTAAGCACAGATACGGATGCTGTGTAAACACGGAGATCACTCCATGTCTCGCTCAGGCACCCAGCCGCCTCTCCTGCGGGAACGCAGGGCTCGCTCCCGCACTGCTGCCCGCAGAGAGGCCCCGCGTGTTTAACGGCAGCCTTCGCTCCCGGAGAGGCCCCGCGTGTTTAACGGCAGCCTTCGCTCCCGGAGAGGCCCCGTGTGTTTAACGGCAGCCTTCGCTCCCGGGCGCGGTTCCGCGCCAGCACCGAGCCCACCCCCGGCTCGGACACCGAGCCCAACGGCCGCCCAACGGCCGCCCGGCCACGCCCCCCGCGCCACCGGCGTCACCCGCGCGCGGTGGCGCGAGCCCGCCCGCCGCTGACGTCACGTGGCGATACCGGGCGGCGCGCGCGGCCCCGCCCACCAGCCGAGCTCGGGCCGCCGCGGAAGGTACGGGGCGCGCGGGGGTCACCCGGGCAACGCCGGGGCTGGGGGTAACGAGGGGTGCGTCACCCCGGCAACGCTTGGAGTGGGGAGCAAGGGGGGTGCGTCACCCCGGCAACGCTTGGGTGGGGGGCGAGGGGGCTGCGTCACCCCGGCAACGCTTGGAGTGGGGGTAACGAGGGGCTGCGTCGTCCCAGCAACGCTCAGGGGTTTGGGGGGACCTGCGTGACACCGCACGCCCCAGAGCATCAATGACAGCAGCCACCACAGGCACGGGGGTAGCACCCTTCCTGGGGTGACACCGGGACCCCTGTCACCCTCCAACCTAGAGGTGTCCCTAGCCTCTACACCTTGCACGCGCATGCTGCTCTCCACAACAACATGACAGTGCAGGTGTCAGCTACTGCCACGATGCAGGGCATGCCAAGGGGACCAAGGCCAACGGGGGGGACATTCCCCTGGACCGCAAGGACCCATTCCCTCCGCATTTCCACCTGTAAAGTCCAAGGACAGCATGCATACCCCGGGAGAACCGGATGGGAACACCCCACCGTACGCGCGGATGCCTAGCATGTCACAGTGGAGGTGTCCACCTCCGGGGCCACCTCCTCAGCCAGCCTCCTGCCTCCTCCTGGATCGAAAGCCATCACCCTAAGCACGCTCAGGCCCTCCACGACAGCTGACACATTCACTGAGCATGCTCGGGTGACGGGGACACCCTCCACGCGCCCTCCCGGCCGTCCCAGCTCCGCGACAGTGCTGCAGAGCCCCGGCAAGGCGCCCCAGGGGACAGCTTTTCCTTCCTGCACCCATCTCCTGACCTCTCCTCTCTCCTGCAGGAGCCACCATGGATCTTGTGCTGAACGTCGCTGACTACCACCTCCTCACACCCTACGTGTACCCCAGCGCGTGGCCGGAGGACGAACCCTTCCGGCAGCTCCTCAGCCTCTTCGTCATCACCAACCTCGGGGCGCTCGCCCTCTATTTGCTCTTCGGCACGCTGAGCTACTACTTCGTTTTTGACCATGAGCTCAAGAAACACCCGCATTTCCTCGAGGTGAGCGTGCGCTCCGACGCCTGCCGCACCTGGACCGCACGGGCTGGGTGGCAGTGGGGGTCCTGTACTGTACACCCGGCGCAGGCCTGGGGCTGGGGACTCCTGGGTCCGCCTGCCTCCAGGGGAGGGACACTCCGCTCCCTTGTCACGTCCCCCTGCCATGAACGCGGGCAGGACGAGGCCGGCGCTTTGCTCGTGCAGAAGCTCACCGAGGCCACGGCCACGCTGCGCCCCGCGAGGCTCGTCAAGGTCCACACCAGCGCAGCGTTCAGAGCGCGCCGCGGGTTACTCACAGGCCCCTTCCTTTCGTTCTTGTTTTGCTTTTCCCTCTCTAAACAGTCAATACATTGCGCCATGCCCTCATTCCCCACGAGCCTGCCCAGACGGCTTCCTGTACACACTCTGCTCATCCCCGCGCCCACGCTGGCCCAGGATCCGAAAGAGGAGCGCCAGGGCTGCCGCGCGGCTGGCAGATCTGCACGCGCCGCTGGCACCTGGCGCACGGCCTCGTCTCTGCTCTGCAGAGCAGCCTGCCGCGTGCTCCTGCCCCAGCACGTGCCCTGTTGCCCCGTCCGCGTTTCCCAAGAGGCTGCCGCGAGCGGCACGCACCTGACCCCCTCCAACACCCACGAGAGGCTGACGCCAGGACTGTCCCGCATTCCCCTGCGCCCGGTCCATGCCAAGCTCCGCGCTAGCCGCCGTGGCACACAGCAGGGCCGAACCGCCCTCGCGCCTGGCCTGACAACATGTGGAGGGGTCGGGGCTGCGTCCCTCGCGCCTGCACGCGCGGTCCCTGTCGCGCTCCCTGCCTTCGTATCCATCCTTGCTCGCTTCCTGCCTCAGAACCAGGTGCAGCGCGAGATCGCCTACGCCGTGCGGTCCCTGCCGTGGATCAGCGTGCCCACCGTGGCCCTTTTCTTCGCGGAGGTCAGGGGGTACAGCAAGCTCTACGACAACATCGAGGACTCCCCGTATGGTAAGGAGCTCCCCACGACCCCGCCTACGTCACTAGCTTTGTGCCCTTCGTCCGCACACGCCAGCTTTGTGCCCTTCCTATTTTCTCCCTGTAAGCTAATGCCATCTCCCTCAGCTCCCCACAGAGCGGGTGTTCAGCTGCCAAGGACCAGCTCACACTTCATACAGGCCCCGAGGAGTCCACCTGCCCGTCCCCTGACTGTGGCAGTCCTCAGAAAGGAGCATGTTCCAACTAAGGGCTGACACGACAAGCGTGATGACACCGCTGTCTCAGGCACAGTGACAGGCTGGCTCGCTCAGATGCAGCCCTCCCTTGTCCTACCCTGGCTCCCGCAACACCCATCATATTTCCTTGCCATTCCTGCCCTGCCTGTACGCATACCTCCCAAGAAAACCAAGAGCCATGCTAAGGAGAAATGCTCTGCCTTTTTTTGCGAGCATCATCTTTTCCCAGGACCTCTCCTTTACAGGCCTATGAGCTCCCCTACCCTCGGTTTGTCCTTGCCAGTCTTAGCTCTATGTCTCTTAAGTGAAGCTCCACTAATGCGCGTTTCCCCGCAGGGTGGTCAGGAGTTATTCTCAGCATGCTGTCTTTCCTCCTCTTCACCGACATGGGCATTTACTGGATACATCGATTCCTCCACCACAGATTGTTCTACAAGGTAGGAGACGTTCCTGCGCGCTCCGCCTCAGAGCCGTCCCTGCTACCTGAGCTCAGGAGACGTTGCTCATCTGCAGGAGCGACCGTGGCAGCGCACGGTCGGCCGAGCCGAACAGTTACCGGGTTTTGGCCTTGGGCCTCATCGCACGGGGAGACGTAGTCGGCCCCCAAGGCAGAACGAGGGCTTTTCAGCCCTTGTCCCAAGCTGCCCAGCTGCTTCCCCCTCGTTACGCACAACACCGCACATGCAGCCTCTGCACATACCCTGTCCCCTGGCCGCCGCGAGCAGCCACCCTCGCCCTCGGGTCCTCGGGATGCAGCGTGTCGCTGAAGCTGCTGTCCCTAAAGCCATGGAGCAGGTTCCTGCCCGGCACTGCGCTGCGGTCAGCCGCGGCAGGCCGAGCTCTTCCTAGCCGCAAGGACATGCCACTAATGTTATTTTCCATGCCAGGCCTGTGCTTTAGCTTTCGCTTCTTGTGCTGCCAACTGCACCGTCATCTTTAGCGTGACCCTGACCATTGCCTCAGGGGCCATTTACATGCGGCCCCTCCTTCCAGCACCACAGTTATGACACCAGAGTAGAAAGAGCATTCCCAAAAGCCTGTCTATTTTTGTTAGGCCTGTTGGGGCTCGGAACAACCTGCGGCCTGTCCCTGCAGCGAGAGGGATCTCCCTGTAGATCCTGGCGCAGGGAGAACGGGGCAGAAACGGGGCTGGGCTGGACAGCCGGGCCGGGACAGCTAATTGGACTCGGGCAACCGACTCTGCTTCTTTTTGCACAGCGTTTCCACAAGCCCCATCACCTCTGGAAGATTGCAACGCCCTTTGCCAGTCACGCTTTCCACCCCGTCGATGGCTTCATGCAGAGCCTCCCCTACCACGTCTACCCCTTCCTCTTCCCTCTGCACAAAGTGACCTACTTGGGTCTCTACATCTTTGTCAACGTGTGGACCATCTCCATTCACGACGGTAATTACCGCGTCCCCAAGATCTTGAGGCACGTCATCAACGGCTGTGCCCACCACACCGATCACCACCTGTACTTCGACTACAACTACGGTCAGTATTTCACGCTCTGGGATAAAATCGGCGGCTCCTACAAAAGCCCGAGCTCCTTCGAGGGCAAGGGCCCGCACGACTATGTGCGCAAGCTGCGAGAGAAGGAGTCCAACGGCTGCGAGCCTCGGACAGTGCCTAATGGCATCAGCGAAAAAACCAAATAGTTCTCCACGGAGTCATCCCTATTGCAGAGTGCCAGATCCTGTCCTGTTCCTTTCTTTTGCCAATTCCCTGGACAAAAAGCTGTCTCACTATCGCTCTGGGAACGCAACAATTCTGGGTGCCTGAATATGCCCAACAGGCCGGGGCCAATGTGCGTAGAGACCAAGAGATGCTCTCAACCTGGCCGTTGGTTGGGATTGAGAGAGAGAACCCCGTATAACCTCAATGCGATTGCTGACAACTGCCGCACGCTGCCCGCGGAGGCGCCTTCCCCGGCACGGACCAAACCCGGTCCTGACCGTCTCTGCCCGAGCCAGCTCCCACGAAGTGCCACGGCGGGTCCCGCGTGCCCCTCGCCCCGGGCTCGGCCCCACGTGGCGCACCAGCACCGCGCGCTGCGCGGGACGCCCGGCCCTGGCAGAGCACGCGCTGGTTCGGCTCCTCGCGTCTGTGCGCGAAGGCCGGTGCCTCCTGCATGCTGAGACTGCCTCCCACGCGTCCCGCTTCTAAAGAAGCTTCCTGCCCTGCTGCAGGCCCCCCCAGCAGAATCAGCACAACGGCGACGGGAATTGCGGCGCGTTCGGAAGGCGCTCAAAGCCCTGTCGGCTCCCTTCGGATTACTACCCTCATCCGTTTCTCAAAATCCAGGCACCTGTCTGACTTCTTCCCGATTACATCAGCACGGGATTCCCTTGTGACTCAAACAAACTGCAGAACTGAAGAGATTCCCTGCTGCCTCACTGGATCTTGTAGGATGTCTATGAGAGTTTTCTAAGAGCACAGCGCTGCCTGCCTGTACTGCACCATAGCATCGTGTCGAGGACAGCCTCAGAAACTGCTCGGTTTGCGTGACCCTACAGAACAGTGTGTGCTCTGGATACGTGTTGTCCTCAAGTGTGACATGATTTCGCGAAACACACGCTGAACTCCTACCTTTTGGCGACCGCGCGCCCTCTCCCGACGTCCTCAGTAGAGCGATGGCTTCGCCTTTCAACTTTGTGCCGCTTCCCAACGCTGACAGAAGGCTCCTAGTCGCGAGGTGGTGCAGACTGTGTCCCCAGGAGTCTCCCGAGTGCTTCCGATGGTGGTGGGATTCCTCAGGAAGGAGGAGACCTGTTGGGGAAATGCAGGTTTTGAGTCGTGGCGGTAGTTTTCCAGGAAAGGACATATTGTTGCCCAGAGTCCGCTATGAGGGTGGTGAGACAGGTATCAGGAGGTTAAAGATTGCTGTACGGTTTGTGGCTGGTTTTTCCCCTTAACATCCAACCTGCGCATTTCTGATTGATTTTGAAACCTGATTACGTTGCATTTTCCTCGTGCTCATATTCAATAAATTTGACAACTTTGATGAGAACCCGTGCCCCCACTGTAATTCCCGAGAAAGTACAATGACCACGGGCTTTTCCTCTTTCTGTCCCCCAGAAGCCCCTCTCCTCCTTGGCTCTTTGCTGTCCCTGCTGCACGCACGGCTCGCGCGCCGCCCGCCCGCTGGGAGCCTGGCTGCTCCACGTGTGGGCAGCGAGACCTCCGTCTCTCACCGGGACGGGGAGATCTTGGGGCACTGGTGCTCACCCTAGGCCTTGCTTGCTAATATTTCGCTTGCACACCTGCTAAGAGATACACAGAGACCCTGCTGGCTGCATACGCATGTTCACAAACATATATGTACGTGGGGAGTTTGCTTAGAGAGACAGTGCTGCACCAAGAGCTCGTCCCCTCGCGTATGGAGGGCGTTTCAGGCCCACTTGTCCCTTCTCCCTCCAAAGACGGCTCTGTGAGGCCGTTAAAAGACAGCCAGGGACCGCAGAAAGGGCCGTCTCTGCACACCCCATCGAGTTCCCTTCGGCTGCCGGGGTGCTGCTCGAGCCCAAGGATGCAGATGGCTCCCAGCTCCGGGCCCGCCAGCAAAGGAAAAGCTGGGGAGAGGATGCTCTGGCGAGCGGGAGCGCCGCGTCTGCTTCCCATTACCCTCCGACAATCCGATTACATCCCCGCTTGGCAGGCCCCGCTCGGCTTCGCGCCGCGGCTCCCCGCGGCCTCGCCGACACCGCGCTCGCGGCGTGCCGCCCGCTTCCAGGGAACACACGCGGCTTCCTGGCGAGCATCTCCCTCCGCCCTGCACCCGGAGAGCCGCGGGAGCCCCGGGCTCCCCCCGCGAGGCGGCCGCAGGGACGGAGCGGGCGCGCACGCTCCCGCGCGCAGCCACCTCCTTCCTCTTTCACAACTGCACCGGCTCCCCCGGAGCGCGGGATTTTGCTGAGCCGGGGCTTAGGGAGCAGGGCTCCGGGAGTTACGTGTCGCGGATTCGTGCCGTGCCGTTATACCCGGATCACGGGCGTTAGCTCCCTGCCTCGCCTCTACCGAGAGGAACTCTCCTGCTTGCACACGCAGCACCGGCACGTTCCCGGTTCCCTGCCAGGGCGAGGAGTGCCACAGCAAAACATTTTGGGGGAAATGCTCCATTTCCTGCCACACATTATGCACATCAGCTATTACACATCACTTAAATGTCCCATATGTACCCGCACGCAAACAAACACACCCCAGGTATGCCAGCTTCCCACCCTGCACCCATTAGCATCCTACCAAGCGGCTGCTCACTGTCCCCTTGTCACTTGTCCCTGAGCTACCGCATCCCCACAACAGCCTATCTTCCTCCAGAGGCAACAACTGCTAATTACAGTCATTACTGCCCCGGCAGCTTCACAAGCCGATGCTGTTACACGTGAGAGCACTTGCTTTTGGCTGGCCCCAATGAGAGGCTGCTGCCTGCAGTGCTACAGCCCAGATACACATGTTGCATGCAGCAAATAATCCCGACCGAGAACAGCTACAGATCTGCTTCCAGAAAGGAAAGCAGGGGGATCTTGCAGATGGTCCTCTCTGAGATCAAACAACGAAAATCCTCTCGGAGATGAAATGATGCAAATGGGGTCACCTGAGCAGCCGCTCACACCAGCACTTGCACCCTCCTCCCTTACACTGTCCCAGGGGGTGTCCCCCCAAGTCGAGGGTGTCACATTGGGCACCCCAGGAGATGCAGCCCACGGCCAGGTCTGCGAGGACCCGGCTGCTGCTGCAGCCACAAGATGGAGGTGTTGCTTAAACAGGCACTGCCACCAGGGCCACCGAGCCAGGCCACCGCAAGGGGACCTGCTCTTGTGGCTCCGCGTTGCCGTATGTGCTCCGAGCTCTGGGGACGCGTCCCCATTCGGGCTGCTCACGCAGCCCTTCGGCACACCGTGAGGATTTAATAACATATCCCAGGCCCTTCCTTCAGATGGCAATTTTACAGCCAATTAGCACATAACGTGCGCTGATGCCCTTGGGTATTTGTCAAGCGAGAGCGCAGACAAACGTGTGGGGGGAAGCAGGGGAGCCGAGGGAGCTGATTGCGCCTGCAAGAGCGCTCTGCACGCAGGCACGTGCCACTGCCTCCACAAAGGGCACCGGGACGCTGCAGGCGGGCGCCCCAAAGGGCCCTTCGGCTGCATTATATCCCGAGCGCCACCGTGTCCCGAAAGGAAGACTCCCCCGTATGCACAAACACTACCCCGCAAGCCTTTTGGTCTCCAAAAACCCACCATATACACACACGCATGCACCCATATACATGTACACACACACATAAAAAGCCACAAGCGGCATGCTGCTGGCTCCACTTGAGGAAGACGCTCTTCAATGGGAATAGCTTTGTACAAGGACAGCGCGACGGGGCCCCAGCGCGATGGGTAACGCATCCTGCTCTTAGGAAACCAATGCTACTCACAACTGCACACGTGAAACGGAGATTCGGACCGGGGAAACGCTCTGTTAGACACACGGCTGTGTGGAAGGAGATGTCCCTGATGCATTACACATGGCCAGACCCCAAGGCAAGACCGAGCTGCGGCCCCCCACCTCGCACCACGGGCATTCGCTTTCCCTGCATCTCACGTGCCACTTACAAACCACTTTGCAGGTCGGAGTGGGGACGCTCCTGCTGCACACGCAGCATCTCGCCGCTAAACCTGCTCCTGGGCACCTCTTTGAAGGCTGGCAGCGAAATGCCGCCTACCTGGTGTTTATGCACCTAAGTAAATACGCGCTGTCCCCCGAGAACGCCCGTCTGCTCGGCTTGGCTCGCGTGGCACCTTGCAGGCCTGCGGGAGTGCGCGGCCGAGCCTGCCAGCAGCGCCGGCGGCGCGCGGTGCCATTTCGGAGCACGCGTTTACTCCAGCGACCGCGGAAAGGGGATTCTGCCCGGGAAGCGGCTCCCGTTCGCATTTCCCTACGTCCGCCTTGCACATATTGCTTTTACCTGGGGCCACGCGCTGCTTAATTAAAACATCCGCTCGCTGGCTGAGCACTGCTGCAAAGCTGAGCGGTCCCTTCTCGTGGCGCAGGAGCCCGCGGGCTGCACGCAGGGCCCCCAGCAGTATTTGGCACCAAGAAACCCCAAACCGTTGGGATTGGAGGACACCCGGAGCAGAGGGAAGCTGCGCCGCGCACCCATGACAACTCTGCTCTATGGCAAGATCATCTCCACACAAACAACAGGCTCTCCCCTTCATCTGAGCATCCTGCCTCCCTCTCCACAGCAACACATGCACACAGAGAACACTGAATGCAGGACCGGAGCCTCCACAAGAGCCCGGATCTCTCCGCAGAGGCCTAACGAGAGGTTTGGGAAGACCATGAGGTTCAAGGGTGTCCACATGCTCCAGACCCTTACAAGACTGTTCCATGAACACAAGCAAAGACCACGAGAGCTCGCTGCAACACGTGGCAGCTCTGAAACCCCCAGCCAGCTCCTTCTGGACATTTGCTTTGTAAATTAAAGGCTCGTACGCCAAAGAGCCGCAGCGCCGGCTCCAAAAACCACATGCACGAGCCCCATGGCTCCCACGATGCCAATAAAAGCGGAGGCAACGCGAGGTGGGCAGCCGCAGCGGGACCGCTTGCTCGGTGGCGGTTTCGGTGCAGCGAGGCGGGCAGACTCCTCCGGCGCGGCGCGGAGCCGGCCCGGATGCTCTGCGGCGGGAGAAGCTGGGACGATGCTCTGAGGATGCTGCAAGCGGGCACGGGACACCGCGCGCAGAGAGGGCCAAACTGCCAGCAGCGCCTTTGGGGGACGCAGGACTTGTAAGACAGGGCGCCAAGGAGAGGGTGACAGCACAGCCAAGTGAGATCCCTGCGCTATGACGGGTCTGTAACACGGTCTGGTCCAGGAGCAGAACACCAAATCCCCCCGTCCTTCCTCCAAGCCCGCTCGTGGCTTAAATGCATGTGGCAGAAACTTATTTATTTGGGATCTGCTGCAGGGTCCAAAGAGCAAATAAACTGCAGCAAGATGCGAAACCACCTGGAGCTGCCGAAGGGCACCCAGGAACAAAGCGACGGTACCAACAACCCAGCGAGTGTGGAAGAGACCACGCTCCCTTCCAGACATAAGCGGTCGCTTCGCCCAAGTACTACGAACAGCAAGACCTGTAAGAAACAATTACCAGCCTGGATTTTGAGCCAGGGATTCTTGGCACAAGAGAGGAAGGGGAAAGAAGGGATTAGTGACCTGCGGAGCTCCACTTATGCCCCATGGAGAGATTTGGCTCCCCAGGCGACAAGGCTGCTAATTGCTCCTATAAAAGCGAGGCGACCCATGAACTAAACGCGAACGTGACTCAGATCTGCACCTCGCGGCCTTTCCCAAGGGGCACGGCGATGCCAGCTGGACGGCACGCGCGGCACTCCCGGCACCCCGACCTCACCGTACGGAGCATTCCTGGGCCTCCAAGAGCTGCAGCCCTCGGGGCCCGCGACCCCGCGCGGCAGCGTCCCCGGAGACATGCACTGCACAAGCACCGATCCCGGCCCCGCGCGCTCTCCGCTCGCTCCCGGCCCCGCGCTGCTGCACGTGCCCCTGGGACCGGTGTGGGGAGCCGGAAAGGGAGGAGGGGAAGGGGGCTGCTCACCTCCTTCCCCGGGTTCACCGCGCGCACTGCTGATGAAATCCAGATGGACCTTAAAATAAACTCGGCCGTGCTCCCCTCCCCTCTACAGCAGGAGACGGATTCCTTTCCCTCCCGCCCTCCCTTTTTTTTAAAAAGAAAAAAGAAAAAAGAAAAAAAAACTACCCTGGCAGACAAAAAATATATTTCCCTCCGTAAAGAAAGAGCCATTCATCTGTTAGCAGTTACAGCTCTAGGTTCACTCGCGAGGTCCCGGCTACCGCTCTCGCCCTCGCGCCAAGCCAAACAGCCCCGCGGGGCCGTGCCAGCCCCGCGCACCGAGCCCCGAACGGAGACCCGAGGCACCCTGTGCCCAGCAGCCCTCCCCGGCCTCCTTCCCCTGCCGAGAAAACCGGCCCCAGGAAGGATCAGCTCCCGGCATTCTCACTGGGCACAAATCTCCTATCGACTCTGTCCCCAGAGGGACATTACAGCTGGCGAGACAGCTCCAAGCTTTATTAGGAGGGCCCGTAATCGCATCGACCCTGCGGCCGAAATGCACTAACTAGGTTTCTAGGCGAAAGGGACCCCGGGGAAAGATCCAGACATCATCTCTGCTATGAAAGGGGGAGCGAGCTCGCCCCAGGGCTGCCGGCAGGATTTCTGCACAGCCATTCCCTCGCTGCCATTCGCATCCATTTTCTCTGGAGACCTCCCGACAGTACCAGGGACACCAAGGCAGCACTGTTATCCTACATGGAAAACAGCACTGCTTTGACCCCCAAAAAAGGCTGGAGGGTGACAAAGGCATCACTTGCACCTTGTGCAAAACAGCCCAGCACAGAAATGGTGCTCGAGACAAACTGGACAAGCAGTGCAAATGTCGGTGAGCAAGATAATCTCCTCAATAACGACACGCTGCATGGACTTCATAAATCATCCCCTACAGGAAACAGAAGTCTTTAACAGCTGCTCTTCCTTCCCACGAAATGCTGGAAATCACAAGGAGCCTCAAACCAAAACCCCAAAACATGTCACCACCTCGGTCAATCTATGCACGAGTCTGGTAGAGATTTAGAAACGCTGTGGGCTTGTCAGCTGCAGTTTTGGGAGAGTAACAGGCAGGAATACAGAAGATCAGCATAGAGATGAGCCCAGGGAAAGGAGAGGGTCCTGATACATTGACACACATGGTGGTAGCATGACCTCAAGGAAGAGCAGAGAGCTCCTGGGAGGTTGGAAAAGGTTCAAAGCCATAGGCCAGAAAGCTCTCCCATCACAGACTACACTCCCCATAGTCAAAGGTGGCCTTGAGGCACGCCAAACTGCAGCACGGCCAGGCTGTCACCGCTCCTGTCCAGCCCTGCTCACACAGGCGCAGCGAGACGCACGGCAAGAGCTTCCCGAGGTACGTGACACTTGATCAACCACTAAAACGGGGCCCCGGAAAGCATCAGAGCAGGCCCAGGGCACACACCTTGGGGCCACCTCGTGCCCCGCAGCAGGCCCCGAGCACCGCAGGGGTGACGACCACGGGACACACCGCCCCGGCTTGCCCTCCGACCGAAACACCTGGCAGCGAAGGCAGCACACCCGCAGCACCGCTGCAGCTGCTGCACCCCGCGGGCTGCCTCTGCCTGTTGCACGGCGGGGACACAGTGGCCACGGCCACCTCGCGCACACGGGGACATCGGCCAGCACCGGCGCTCGCGCCGCTGGGGCGCACGGGGCCGCACGTCGGGGCGCAGCGGGGATCGCCCGGAGCAGCGGGGATCGCCCGGAGCTGCTCGGGGCGGCGGGGGCCGGGCCCCCCCGGGCAGGGGCGGCGGGGGCGGGGAGCGGCGCCGCTGCCCGTTGCACATTCTGTCCGGGCGGCGGCGCGCCGAGCCGCTCCGCTCCGCGCCGCGCCGCTCCGTGTCGTTCCGCTCCGCCCGGCCCGGCTCGGCCCGGCCCCGGCGGCACGAACATGGCGACGCCGAGCAGCGGCGGGGCGCGCCGGGCCGCGCCGCCCCGGCACCGCCGCCGGCTGCTGCTGCTGCCGCCGCCGCTGCTGCTGCTGCTGGCGGCGAGCGGCGGCTCCGCGCTGCAGCCCCGCGCCGCGCCGGAGCCCATCCAGGTGTACGGGCAGGTGAGCTCCGCGCGCCCCCGCGGCACCCCCGCGCTCCGCAGCCCCAGCGCTGCCCCCCGGCCATCACCCCCGCCGCAGAGCCCCGGGGGCACGAGCAGGAGGGCAGCGGCGCGAGGAGGCAGGTCTGGCACGGGGGGCAGCACTGCGGGCGCCCGCGCGCTTGTCCCCTCGCGGGAGGGCAGGCGTTTGGGGGTGAATTCGCTGCTCGCTGCCACCCCCAAGCCTCGCTGCTCCCCCGCCTCGCGCGAGCCCTGCTCCCGCTCTGCATCTTTTATTGGCGTGCGGGTGCCCGGCGAGGCGAGCGGGGCTGCTCGGCAGCCGGAGCGCACGCTCGCGCGCCAGGCCGGCTCTCTGCCTGCGCTACCTGGCCAAGCGGGGCCCGGGGCTGGGGACGGGCACGTTGGGGGCATTATATCTGTGCGGCTGGAGGTGCTTGTGGTAACGTTTCACCGCTCCGAGCAAGCGGAGGGAGGTGGCTTCTCGCAGCAGGAGAAATGGCTCGTGGCCCGGCACCGTCCCCTGCTCTGTGTGAGGGGCTCTGAGCTGCCATTCTGATCAGTGTGCCATTGCTCCTTGAAAAGAGGAGTTGCTTGTCGCAAAGACTTGTGCGTTAGGTCCTAAATGTACCCCTGCCCAGGCTTCAAGGGGCAGCGGGTTTGGCCCCCGCTCCCTCACATTCTATTTTCTCCCATAACCACCACTCTTGAGGTGGCAGCAGAATAGGGTTCCCACAGCCTGTGTCACCCAGCCCTCTTGCGCTGGACTGTGCTCACGTGCACCCTTTGACCTCTCTCTATGCTGCCATGTGCCACCGCGTGCCACCAAGGCTGCTCAGGGGGAGCGGGACCAGCCCCCAAAGGGGGTGACACGCCGAGGGGGGCTGCATCCTCAGAGCCATCTGCGCTCGCTCTCCCCAGGCCCCGCAAATTCTGCTTTTCACCCTTTCTACCAGACAGGACAAGCTCTAGAGCAGCTAGAGCTGCTAGAGTGTTACTTGTACTGCTCCAAACCCTTCTATTCCCGCTCCCTCATTTTACAGGCCAAGGACTTCCTACCCACTTTGAAAACCTATTTCATCTCGCCATTCCCCAGCATTTAACTGGTTTTTAGAGAGCTCAGCTATGCTATTTCAGGAAGAACAGGACGCTCGTCTCATCTTTGAATAGATGTTTATAGCATTTTCCCTCTTTTGTCTCATCTTTGAGATGTTTATAGCATTTTCCCTTCAGCTCCCTGTGGCTTTCACATAACCCACCTGAACAGGTCAGGTGGAAAGCTGCTTTGGCAGCAGCAGCCTCCATAGCCTTGACATGTAGCAGCAAATCTAAGAGGCTGCCGTAATCCCAGCGCTATCCAGAACAGGACAAATAGGAAGCAGTGGGAGTTAAACATCAAAGTTTGCCTCTGTTTGGTCTTTTCTTGTTGCCTTAAGCTTTCAAAAGGGATTTGCCTGGGGAACTGAATCACTTTTGCAAACAGTGAGACATACAGTTTGAGACCCGAATACAAAAACTTGCCCTTCCACAGCTTTGGGGCAGGAAGCAGGAGTTTTAAAGCCCAGGTACCAGACATCACCAGGAAGTTTATCAGTAGAACGCAACCTTTTTGAGTGTTTTCAGGCACAGCAGTGCTCCTACCCCACTCCCAAACCCCTATTTTCAGTCATGGTCTCAAAAACCAAGAAAATCGTGCAAGGAAGGAGGCAGCACACCCAGCCTCCATTACAAATCCAACAACACGGAACTGCAAACACAGAGGACGAGGCTGCACATCTTGTTGAAAGCACCAAGAAACCCCATCCCTCCCAAGTCCTCTAACACCGTCAGCAAATTGTGCTGCTGGAAAAGCAGCCCAAAAAACAGGGACACGGCAAAGGGGGAGCTTTCGGAGGGAGCATCCGCATGCCCGCAGGGACGCCGAGCCGTGCAGCCCTCATCGGGGCCACCGCGCCGCTCCGTGCTTGGCAGGTCACACAGCCATATGCCACCAGCTGGCTCCTGCCCTCCGCAGCCTCCGACTCGCGGTCCCGACACAGGCCAAGCAAAGACGAAGGGAACGGCAAGGAGAGGATCGTGCCGCCTGTCACCGCTGCGGGGGACAAGAACAAGAGGGACTCACCACAACAGCCAGGAATCGGGTGCAGAGGACCAAGTCAACACCAATCACAGCTCCTCAAGAGCCCAGCAGAGCTTGCTTAGCACTAACGGCCTCCCAGAGCCCTCACCCCATCGAGAGGGTCACAAGTGCGATTCGTTACGCAGATTGCCCAGGACCATCACAGCCCATCTGCTCCTTGCTCTGCCTGCACCTAGGGCCACAGCAAAGCTTAATGGGGCGCAGTGACCACCAAGGCCGGGGCAGCCCCCGCACACCTTTGCGCTCCCTCCCCTCCAGCTTTTCTTACTCCAGAGCCACAACAGAGAGGCCGAGCCCTCGGCTTCCAGACAGGTTGTTCCCTGCACACCTTCACCTCCGAGGGTCACTTGGCCCCTGCAGCTCATGGCTGGGCTGCCACTGTCCATGAGAAGAACCGCAGGGTGAGACAGCTGCTGGGGACACCCTGCGGGGCCAGCACTGCCACACACCCTCCCATGCAGCCAAGGCACAGCCTGTACAGAGCCTCTCCTGACAGCATGAACCTCCACAGCAGCGAGGCATCAAGTCACCCGCAGACCTCGCTTCACTGCTCCCTGCTTTGGCTAAGCAAGTCTGGATGCAAGCACCAGGCTCCAGGAGTATACACTTGAAATGTCCCAACTGTCCTGTTAAAATCCAGAAAACCAGCCACAAACCGTATAGCTTGCAAGGACTCGACTGCATGCAGAAGAACAAGTAGCAGAGAAATTGCTGCAGGAGCTGCCTACCTGTGTGCTGGGTCACAGTGTCCTCCGTCCGCTGAGGGTCAGTGTCCCACGAGCGTCACAGCCGGGGTGAGACCGAGGAGAAGGGCCAGCGCGGGAGGTTAGCGAGCATCTCCCTGTCCTGAAAGCAAGAGAAAAGCCGAGGGTTAGGGGAGAGCCCTTCGACTGCTATGCCGTAACACCGCAACGAGGAGCGCAGGCAGCCCTGCCCCGATTAGCACCCTCAGTGCAAGGCACCCTCTGAAACCTCCCCCAAAACTGCACAGCTTGCAGGAGACCTTTGATTAAAGCTCCCCAGGGGCCCAGGACAAGTTCTGTAGCCTCTGGCTGCTCCTGTGAGCCCTCGCTCTGCCGCACGTGCTGTGGGGCCTCGCGTCCTGCTGCCCGTGCAGCCCTCGTCCCCTGCCTCCCCATCCCTCCTTGCAGGCATCACTGCCCGGCTTAGCAGCAGCTCATCCCTTTCCCTCCCTCGGGCATATGCTTCATCCCTCTCCAACTGGCTGCTTCCTGGTGATAACTGATCCCGCCTTGGAGGAAAAGGACCAGGTTTTCATTATTTCAAGGCCATCTACCATTTCATTGCGTAAGGGCACAGCAACCCCTTGCCGCCCCGCCTGCCTTCCCTGTGACATTGCTGTGCCCAGCCACGCTCCGAGACCTGACATGACTCCCTCAGCTGCTAATACTTGGAGCACTAAGTACTGCTGCAGCCTGCATTAGATTTAAAGCACCATCACCCCTGTGAGGAGACTCAGTGAGCTCTAAGACACTCGTTTTCTTTTTAAACAGCAGGGAAAACTCAGCTTCTATTTGAATAACAACACAGACTTTAAGCAGGAGATACCATCATCTCCATCTCGGCTGCACAGCTCACTTGCAGATTGCAGGGGAAGCAAAACGCCCCCAGACAAGGCTCGTCCCTGGCTCGAGCAGCCCTGCAGCAGGGGCATTCTGCAGCATCCTGCTGCAGCTCAGGGCAGAGCTTCCCTTGGCGCTCCCCTTGGTCTTTTGAGGCCATTAGCACCTCTTGGACAGAAAACCCGTCCACACTGCTGCCCTCCCAAACTGACAAGCGGCAAAGAGCCCTCCTTGGGGAAGGGGGATACGGAAGCGCGCTTGCCGGGATGAAAGCGTCCAGCTACGTGCCTGGAGAAATCGATTACACTCCATTGGAAACGAACCATACTTAATGCTGACCTAGTTTGCCAGCCCGGCAGCGCGCTCCCCGCGGCGTGCGCGCTCGGTTGCCAAAGCACTTGCCAGCCACAGGGCTCAGTGCAGACCCCCCACAGGGAGACACCCTTCCCCATCACTGCGGCTTTTACCAGCGCTCACCTCAAGCTGCCTCTGGTCCCCCATAGTGTAAGCTAAGGAAAAGGCAGGCTCTCTGGGAACCGCACTTAGCAGGAATTGCCCATCCCTTGGAAAAACTGGGCTCCTAACTCTGCCCTCGTATCCCTTCTCTGATCCCTCTTCCGTCCTAGAAGCAGCTCTGTTGGTGGTAGCAGAGAGAAAACAACTCAGCTACCAGATGATTTCAATATTAACAAAATTAACCCAGGCCTGGCATTGTCTGGAATGAGTCACCCGTGTTCCATATCAGTGATTTGAGACCGCGCTCGGCGTTTCTCGGTGCGAGCCGGCGGCAGGCGCGGGCCGTGTTCCCAAGCAGCGTGGCGGGATGGGAGCAGCCGCTCGGGAGCGGAGCGGGAGGCAGCGGGGCTGCGGCGGGAGCGCACGCGGCCGGCAGCGCGCCCTGGATGCGGGACGCGCCCGGCACGGACGCTGCGGCGCACCCGCGCTGCTGGGCCCTTGTGTAACCCTCGCCGGGGAGGTGTTTGTGCCTCCAAGGACACCGAGGGGGGACTCGCGAGGGGACCTGCCCTTAGGAGACCGCCGCACAGCCTGGGAACACAGCACCCCTGAGCTTATTTCCGCTGGGAGCCACCATCTAAGCCAGAAGCGGCACTAAGAGTCTGGGCATTCAAAGCCACACAGCCCTGTTAGACTCCAGCACCCCCAGTGCGCAAGCCCTAGTAGCAGCCACTTCTTTAATCACTCAGGAACACCTAGGAACTACTTTTGTTTTGAGACATCCCACAAAACCTGAAGACAGCAGCGATCCCTAGCAATCTCTCCCTGCACAGCTCACATTTTGCCAAGCATCAAGCCGCAGCCACCAAGGCTTCTCATCCATCCCTTGGTATTAACAGACACACGTCCTACAGCCCCAGTCGCGTAGCTGAAGTGCTCATTCCCGACAGAGCCAACCCCGAGGCACACGCAGTTCACCCCTAAAGCCACTCAGGCCCAGAATAGCCCTAATGGTGTCCTAACACTTGTCATTGCTCTGGGTGGCAGGCGTTAGTACAAGTCAGCAAGAGGGCAAGGCTTTTATTTGCAGCTAATCGCAGCTGAAGGGACGATATCTGCCTGGGGAAACGCAGCATCCTGCACAGGAAGGCAGGGCTTTGGAGCTCCCTGGTGATGGAGAGGTCCTTGATGGGCAGGGGCTCACGCACGGGGCAGCAGAACACGTCTCCACATCTCCCATACCAACATCCCCATGCAGAGCATCCCCACCACAGAATCTCACAACACTTACCTTGTCTCAGGAGCCCTAAAAACATTATCCTCTCCCCCACCCGCTTCTTAAGAAGGTAATGCTCAGGCCCTCGCCATGTCCCCTAAACCCCCATGAGCAAGTACCTGCTTTGGAGCGCCTTCCAGCACCACGCCGGCTCCGGTCACCCCGTTCTTGTCCCGTTTTGGTGGCAAATCATTTTGAGGGAAGTCCCTGTTAAGAAAAGGAAAACCTTGAGCCACGGTAGCAGCATTCGCTACATTAATTACATACACAAGCAGTCTCTGCTGCACCTTGGCTCCAATTCTCCCCTCCTGGGCTTCGTTTGGCACCTCACGTATTAGGAGGACAAATTGGAACTTCATGCATTTTTCATATACACTTAATCACTTGGCAAGGACCACAAAAACATCCCCATTAAGGGGAGTTTGCACTAAATACTGTCTCCATTAAGCAACAGCCATTGCCTGCTCCTCGGTCAAACCGGTTTTCAGGGAAGGTGCCACAGCACAAGGGCTTTGCGACACACGTCCCTGCTGCTCGACCAGTGTCCCCACCAGCAGAGAAGGGTTTCTCGTGTTAGAGAGAGCAACGGCCTGAACTCAAAGTGTTCTTTAGAGCATGTTTCATAGCAAGCAGCCTGATAGACAAGACACCAGGAACCTTACCAGCAGAGATAGCTGGAAAGCAGAAACACAGCCCCTTGCTTGGTAGCCCAGCGGTAGCCATGTTACTGCACCACCCCAGGGGGACCTTAATGAGATCATTAGCAGCAGGTGGTGGTTCCTACCCACAGGGATGCCTAGGCCTGGCTCAGGGGAACACCTGGGCCTCCTAACCCAAAGACTTACAAGGCAAGGCATCCTTAAGGCAAAGCATCCTTCAGGCAACAACACTTTAAGTCTCAAAAAAGCAAAAAAAAAGCCCCATTCAGTGGCCTGGAGCTGCTCAAAAGCTCCTGCTAAGCACAAGCTTCCTCCTGCAGAGGAGCAAACCTTACCCCCTCTCCAGCCGGCCTCTAAATGGAGGTTGGGTGCCCACTCGGTTGCCCCGGGGTCATGTGGCTGTGGCCCTAACGAGGGCCAGCTGTGCCCTGCGGCTAATCAGGTTGTCCCTGGCTGCTGGCCTTGGTGCACAGCTGGGCTTGACGAGCTCCAGGCCCCTTCCTTTGACTGAATAGGCCATTTTTGGCCCCAGAAAAAGAGTTTTAGAGGCTTTTTGAGTTAAAATAAAGCCAGGGGAGGAATCCCATGGGTATTATGCCTTTGTTGCTGCCCCGGCATCACGTTTCTTGCAGAAAAAAAAGGCAAAACACTGCCGAAAATGCCGTAGGGTTGGCGCCACAGTGCTCTTGGCCTAGGGACTGGTTCGGAGAGCAACCAGCGCACCTCGCCTTTGCCTTTCCCTAGGGAAAACAGGAAAATCTTCCTCCTGAAGGTCTTCCTTCAGGAAAAGCAGCTCAGCGGGGCCGCTCGCTCCTTTCTCTTGCACAACAGCCCCCCCCACACCATTCCTTTGCCCTCCAGCATGAAAACGAGCGAATAAAAGCCAGCTTTTGGGGGAAAACAAGCACCCACGTCCCAGCAGGGCCACGATCGGGTGCTGCTGCTGCGCGTGCTTGGGGCAGCGGGCAGGCGAAGCACGGGGAGGCTCCGGGTTGGGAAGCAGCCCCAGCTCCTGCTTCTCCCGCTGCTGCTCGCGGGGTGCGTGGGCCCGCGCTGTGGCATGGACGGGGGTCACCAGCGGCGACATGGCTGGTGACAGCGGGGACAGTGCCGTGCCACCCGGCGCCGCTTTCTGCTTGGCATTTTCTGCTTCTGCTGTGCGTGAACCTGTTACATAAGCGGGATTTGCAGACTTCTGCCTCACTCCCCGCCTCCCCCTCCTTCCCCAGAATAAAACCCTTGTTTTTTTTCCCCCACATTTTACTTGCCCATTGCAGGAGCTCAAGCAGGCCCCTGGGGCAGTGATGCTCAGGGCTGCAGCATCCCTGCCAGGGCTTCCCCCTAGAAACCAGCCCTTCCTGGCCTGCCCTGCTCACATGCTGCTGCTTGATACACATGCACGGGGGAAATCACTGCTGCGGGGTCGGGGGGGGGCGGTTAGGAACATTTGGGAAAGCAGAGTGATGCTCTCGTGGTTTTGTCTGGGACAAAAGAGCTGTGGAAAAGGGGATCTTCTTTTTTCTTTGGCCTTTCTTATATTTGGGCTGGACTTGAGATCACTTCTTGTCCCTGGCTTTTAGCTTCTGTTTTTCACCCATTCCCTATTGCGTCGAGGAGGAACAGGAGGAAAACTCACCCCTGCAGGCACATTACTCTGGTGCCTTTACATGGTAGATGAGCAAGGTGATGCTCAAATAGAGAAGACATCGCTTAACCTCAGCCATTGCGCAGTTTAAATTAAATTAAATTAAATTGTACTCAAATGTATTAAATTAAATACTTGGTGAGACCCTACTGCCGGGGGCAGCAGTGGGTTTGGGGTGTGCAGCGATGCTCAGGGCAAGGGCAGCCGCTTTGTGCTGCTCTCGCTCCCCAGCACGAGGATGCTCGCAGCAGCATCCCGCGTACAGCACACCACACAGAAAGCAGAGGGGCTCATTTTTAACTCTGCTTTTAATGTATCCAAGCACCTGTCCATTGAGCTGTGCAGCCCTCCCGTGAGATGTGCTAAGTCCGGACTCCCCATGTCCATGCGCTTTTGCTCCTCCATCACTGCAGTGCTTCTGCATCCTCTCTGCCAGCTCTCCTCCTGGTTCTGCCCTTCCCAGTGTGGCGCTCACGGCTCCGTGTCCCTCTCCCTGTGCTGCAGGTCAGCCTGAACGACTCCCACAACCAGATGGTCGTTCACTGGGCGGGCGAGAAGAGCAACGTCATCGTGGCCTTGGCCAGAGACAGCCTATCCTTGCTGGGGCCCAAGAACAGCGACGTGAGTGTGTGACGCAGGCATGTCCGGAGGGGTGCTGGTGGCTGCGATGCTGGTGGCTCCTCGGCCCCACAGGGAGGGTGGCATCCCTGCAGCTTGAGTCCCCCAGGCACAGGATGGCCAGACATCCATCCCCCATGCCGGAGCCTTGGGGACAGCAGGATGGGATGGAGCAGCCGCCTGGGTCTCTGCTGACCAGGCAGGAGCGGCAGCCAGGAGGCAGGAGCGGGCCAAAAATCGGGAGTCATTATAGTGGCTGTGCTCCTACACCTCCCTTCCAGCTCTCCTGCAAACCCTGCTGCAGAGCTGCCGAAAAGCAGCTCCCTGGAGCGTAAGGAGCAGTGATGCTCACGAGAGGTGGCAGCGCTGGAGACGGCGGCCCTGCCTTCATCCTGCTGCTCTGTGGCCTCTTCCACCTGCCCCGCTGCAGTTTCCTGAAATATCTGTAAACAGGAGGAAGAGCCGGGTTGGGAAGCACATGTTCCTTGTGCTACAACTGCTCCTTTGCAGGTCTACGTGTCCTACGACTACGGGAAGAGCTTTAAGAAGATTTCGGAGCGATTCAGTTTCAGCAACGGGAACACAAGTGAGGTGGCCATAGCCCAGTTCTACCACAGCCCGGCCGACAACAGGAGGGTAAACTGAAATAACTCACTTGTCCACGCGTTTCAGTACAGACAACAGCGTTTACTGAGGTTTCAGCTACACACAGGTCACCGCTCGTCTGCCTTAGCTCTCACTCCCGCCATTCCCTCTCTTCCCAGTACATCTTCGTGGACGCCTTCGCCCCGTTCCTCTGGATCACCACTGACTTCTGCCGCAGCGTGCAGGGCTTCGCGATTCCCTTCCGGGCGGCGGAGCTGCTCCTGCACGGCCGCAGCCCCAGCCTCGTCCTGGGATTCGACCGCTCGCATCCCAACAAACAGGTGAGGCCCTCTCGCCGGCCTCGCGCCGTGGGGCTCTTCCCTCTCCATCCCAGCTCCTTCCTTAAGGCAGTGATGGCTTGCAGCCCTGGTCTGGTGCCTGGGGAAGGGGTCTGGGGCTTGCCCGTGTGCTTAACAGCAGTCTGCTTTGAAAGAAGCTGCAGCCGGCGGGGCCGCAGGATGCGCGGGTATCCCACGGGTATCTCTCATCTTTGTAATTGCAGCTCTGGAAATCAGATGATTTTGGCCGGACGTGGATAATGATTCAGGAGCACGTGAAGTCTTTCTCGTGGTACGTGCCTCACGCTGGCGTTCCTGCGTCTCCCCTTGCAGCATCCAGCCCTCAGCTCCCTCGCTGCCTTGCAGGGAGCGAGCAGCAGGAACTGAGCATCCCCTCGCTGGGTGCCAAAACAGAGGGCAGGGGGCTTCTCCTGGCAGAGTATTTTCCTTGTACCCATAGTAAAAGACACAGTACAAGTGTAGGCCCAGGCAGCCTGCACTGCGGTCCCTGCACTGGTCTCCCTGCACTGGGGTGCAGGGTCTCCCCTGTGTGGGAAGTTGCAGGGACTCGTCCCTTGGCCTTCCTAGGAAAACCGCTCATCCCAGGCTCACCATCTTTCTGGGGAAATTGCCTTCTAGCAAATCAGCTGTCTCTACCACGCAGGGACAGGGCTCGGCTCCCTCTGTTCCTTATCCCCACCATCTATGTAGTTGAACCACAAGCCTTGCAGCATTCAAACTGGCTGTTTCATCTAGATTTCCAGCTCCTCCCTTCAAGGTCACATAAGAAGGGACAGAACTAAACAATCAGAGATTGAAAGATCTCCAAACCAGCTACTCCTGACTTTAGCTAACATGAGAAACACAGAGACCCAGATAAAACAGCGAGGCATCTCCACACATATATGGATTGCATTCCATAAATCAGATGCAGTCCCTCTTTCCTGGGGTTTTCCCAAATTTCTGGCAGGCGATCAGCTGACATAGTGTGCAGGTAATAAAACACCTTTTTTTTGTTGCTGTTGGTTGTTTTTTCTCCCCAGGGGTGTGGAGCCTTTCGATAAGCCAAACACAGTGTACATAGAGCGGCACGAACCTTCTGGGGCCTCCACTGTCATTCGCAGCACTGATTTCTTCCAAACCCGAGAAAATAAAGAGATAATCCTGGAAGAGGTGGAGGACTTCCAGCTCAGGGACAAGTATCTGTTTGCCACAAAGTCTGTGGTGAGTAAATCCCTGCGGAGCGGGGAAGGCGAGCGGCACTTGAGCAACCATCCCCAGCCGCTTGCTGTGCCCCTTGCTGGACTGGCCCTTTTTCATAAACCCTGCTCTGAACTGAGGCCCGCGTCCAAAACCTGGGGGTGAAGCTCCTGCCTCCTGCACCCCGTTGCTCACTCTCCCGCTGGGCCCTGCGCCACAGCGGGGCGGGCAGCGCCTACGGCCGCGCTCAGAGACCTCCCCGCGCTTGATGCCGCGAGCGAGGCAGAAGTAGGTCAGGCTGCAGAGTGCGGAAAGCCGGGAAGGAGCGGGAGCGGCCTGCGCGGAAGGGCAAGGCGCAGGGTGGCAGTGTGCGGGGTGGCAGCTCCCTGCTTACGAGATCACTTGCTAAGGGTGGTTGCTGTCAAAAGTGGAGCGGGTCCAAGCAGGCTGGGTCTGCCCCCAGAGCTGGGAGGTGCATGCACTGCTTTTCCCCACACTGCTGCCAGCGGGTGTTTTATATAAGCCCCTTGCCATTAAAGCACTCAGCCAGCTCCGACCCCGCTGTGCCTGAAGGAGGACGTGCTTGAGGAGCACTTGCAGTTTATCAGAGATGCCTCGTGCAGGCAGCCTGCAACTTGTAGGGCTTGGCAATCTGCCTGATCAGCAGCCCGCTGTGGTTCGGAGAAGATTTTATCTAGGTTTCCTGTTGGTGTGGGGTAGAAACGTGGAGGATGGTATGTGTGGGTAGAGGAACCACACCGTGCATGGGTCAGACTCAGGATGGAGAGCCCTAGAAACGTGCGGGAGGATGGGAAAATCATCACCTTTTAGAGCTGGGCGGAGGACCTGTGGCTCGTGGCTTCTCCTCCTTTCTGTGGGAGTCCCAGTTGCTTAGCAATACAGACCCTGGGAAAATCAGGCCACTTATTTTTGGAGCCTAAATCTGGGTTTAGATTCTTACCTTAGACACCCCGTGTGAAAAGCATCGCCCCCACTTTTATTCCTCTTCCCCTTAGCGCTCGTGGCGTTTAATTGCCTCCGAGCACTAGAAGTGTGAAGGAAAGCGCGGAAACAGCCATGCAGCAAGCAGAGGTATTAAAGGCAGCCTTCTTACCTCCTCCTGACCTGGGGTGGGGGGAGGACGGTGGGAGGAAAGCTCCTGGTTAGCAATGCTAATCAGCAGGAGCCAGTATTTCCAGCTTCCAGGATGCCAATAAGGACAATCAGCCACTTAAAGACACAGCTCCAACGAGCTGGTGTCTCGGGATGAGCTCCGAGGCTCGGGATGAGCTCCGAGTTCCCGTGCAGGACTGTGTGACACAGGGCTTTCCCAGGGCCCCTTCCCCGGGGCTGCGCTCTCGGCAATAGCAGCGAGCGCGGCCGCTTCCCCACGCAGCGCGCGCAGGGAGCACCTCAGTGCTGGCCGAGCTCCGGCCCGTTGTTTGGCACCGGGCAGGTTTGCGTGTCATCTGTGCTTACTTGCAGCCCAGCCGTGTGGTTTATGGACTCCTCCCTGGCTGCTTTTTGGCTGGCAGGGGAAACTAGTGCGGTTTTGGGGCTGAACATGCCCCTCACGCGGCCCTCTGCTCTCCTGCAGCGCCCGCCAGGCAGCTCGCAGCCGGCCTCCGTGCAGCTCTGGGTGTCCTTCAACCGCAGGCCCATGCGGCTGGCCCAGTTCATCACCAAGCATCCCATTAAGGTGAGCGGGGTTTGCCCAGGGGACCTCGTCCTTTCCCAAGGATGCCCTTGCACAGAGGGGGCACTTCTGCGTTGCACCGGATGCCACGAGGAAGGGCGTACAAGGAGCCCCGTTTTACGCACCGCGGGGTACAGGGCTTGGCCCCTTCGCAACAGGGTGAAAGCTGATGCAAACACAACCTTGCAGTTTAACAAAGGTGACTTTATTCAAGTGAATCACAAACTCGTTTAAGCAAAGGTAACTTTATTCAAGTGATGGGACGCTAGGTCCCTGAGCGTGCGCTGGATGCACGGGTCTCCGAAGCTCCTCCGTCGGGGATGGAGGAAAGCTGCAGCGATGTGCTTGGTGTTTGGCAGGGAGGCAGGGGACGGAAAGGGCAGAAAGAGGAATTTTAGTTACCTACAAGGAATGCTAAATCAACCCATAAGCAAGCCCTGCTTGCAGACTGATGCATATAAAGCCTGCCCATCTGTCATTTGTGTCCCAAAGGAGTATTACATCGCGGACGCCTCCGAGGACCAGGTGTTCGTGTGCGTCAGCCACGACAACAACCGCACCAACCTGTACATCTCGGAGGCGGAAGGCCTCAAGTTCTCTCTGTCTTTGGAGAACATCCTCTACTACAGCCCTGGAGGCGCGGGCAGCGACACCTTGGTCAGGTAACTTTGGATGCCCCGACGAGCGCTAGGGCTGTGTGGCTCGATGGCAGAAGTCACGTTGTCCCCTCTACAGTATAACTGGTGGGGGGGACGAAGAATATTGGGCAAGGTCTGCTGTGTGCAGCTTTCTGCTCCGTCTATCCAAGCATTCCCTCAGTCCAGCGCCCGTTGAGGGCTGGGGCCGATGGCATCGCCTGCGCGTGTCCCTGCAGGTATTTCGCCACCGAGCCCTTTGCCGACTTCCACCGCGTGGAGGGCGTGCGTGGCGTGTACATCGCGACGCTGCTCAACGGCTCGCTGAGCGAGGAGAACATGCGCTCCGTCATCACCTTCGACAAGGGCGGCACCTGGGAGCTGCTGCGCCCGCCGGCGCGCACGCGCTACGGCGACGACGTCGGCTGCGAGGTAGCGCCGAGCGGCGCCGGCGGCCGCGGAGCGCGCGGCGAGCGCGTGCGGAACCGCCGTGACCCGCGCGCTTGGCTCCCGCAGGCGGCGCAGGGCTGCTCGCTCCACCTGGCGCAGCGGCTGAGCCAGCTGCTCAACTTCCAGCTGCGCAGGATGCCCATCCTCTCCAAGGAGTCGGCGCCCGGGCTCATCATCGCCACCGGTACGCGGCAGCCTGCCCGGCTCCGCTCTGGCCCTCTTTCCTGCTCCTCTCCGGGCGAGGGGGTTTCCTGCAAACACAGAAATTAATGCGTGTCTTGGCTTCTGAGTGTGGAAAACAATTTATGGGCCATTTGCAAAACGGACAGCATGTCTTGTTTTATCAGGTTTATAGCCACATGTTTCTCCCCAGCTGCTTTTAAAACCTGTAGTGGTCTTTAAAATAAACAGGAATGGGTTTATACTATGAAAAATCAGCTGCTCAATCACTGTCATTTTACTCACCGGGAAAAATAGCTTAGAGGTAGCTGGCTCCGTTTAAGCAATCGCTTTGTATACCTCACGGGCAGTGGTTTTGCTCATTCCCTTAGGCTCCATCGGCAAGAACATGGCCAGGAAGACCAACGTGTACGTCTCGAGCAGCGCGGGAGCGCGATGGAGAGAGGTGAGCCGCTTACCTGCACTTCTGGCTGGGATTTCCCTCCTGCAAGGCAGCCCGGGGGTGCCGGAGAGGCTCCGGTGTCTTCCAGAGCAGTGAGATGTTGTGCTGGGTTTGAGGGAGCTGAATGCTGCTTACCGAGTGGGTGTTCTGGGCTGTGGCGGTATCTGTGGGCTGCCTGTGCACTTGGAGGCAAGAGTAATATGGTATTAGGACATCTGTAAGCTATTTAATCCTAAGAATTTGGTGGCTGCCTTTTCCTCCCTGTAAATGCTACGCGGTCCGGGTTGACATCTGGGTGGCCGGAGTGGCCGTGGGGATGCGCTGCGGGTCCGGGCGACGGCGCCGAGGCAGAACGTGCTCAGCAGGAAGGACATCCACAAAGCTCGTGCAGATTTCTGTGAAAGTGCAATTAAAATGCGTGGAGGAAGAGTGGCCCTATGAGGGCAGCTCTGTGCTCCGGAGTTACTCAGCCTCTTTGTGCGCAGAGCGGAGGCGCGGAACGACCCGGTGTTGTCATTTTTTCAGCTGTGAAGCAGTAAAACAGCTTTCTCCTCGTCGTTTTTGGCAAGCAGCTGCTGAACGCAGCCTGGGAAGCTTGCTGGCCTCCGGATCGCTTGCACGGTCTCTAAAGGCAAAAGGGAAGAAACCCAATACGCAGTGCCCTTTGCAGGAACGTCCCCAGGCGCCTCGGTGTGTACTACTAGCACAGGCGAGCACGTCTGTGGTTTCTGGTTCCAGCCCGAGCTGCTGAGCCCTGGGAGGAAAGGGAAGGTGACGGTGGGTTGGTGGTCACTGCTAGAGCAGGAGGCCCCTGTGAAATACCGGGTTTGCGCAGTGCGTGCGGAGGTGCAGGCTGGCCCCAGGGAGTGCTTTCTGCTCGCCTCAGCCCCATTTATCTCTCAGTCTCTGAAAAAGCAAACTGAAAAGCCAAACAGAGCCGAAGCCTTAGGAAGGCAGCGGTCCCGGAAGCTCGTGCGGGAAGTGGTGTAGGCAAGGCCTAGGGGAGCAGACCGAGCCCAGTTTCATGCTGTGACAGTTTTTCATGCAGCTCTTCTGCCAGCATGCACCACGTGAGGAGCAGAGTCCAAAGTGCAGCGCTGCTCTTAAACACAGCTATATATTTAGTGAAATGGGGCCGCCTGCTCTTGACGACAGATGGTGGCCCATAAACACCCGAATCTCTAGTGCGTCCGGATGCTTGGCTCGGCCTGAGCGAGCTGCACTGGTAGCAGGGTCAGGGAGCCGTTCCTGCGCTCGGCATCGCTGCGCGGGTGCGCGCCGAGCTCCGAGCCCCGGCGCGCTGGAGCACACGGGCTCCCTGCAGCCCGGCGTCGGGGCGTGCGGTGCTCCGGCATCCCTGACACCCCTGCTCTTCCCCGTGCCACCGTTTCTCCTCTCAGGCGCTCTCCGGCCCCCACTACTACACGTGGGGCGATCACGGCGGCATCCTGGTGGCGATCGCGCAGGGCACCGAGACCGACCAGCTCAAGTAAGTGACCCGGCGCGGCAGGACCCGGCGTGTCGGCACCCGGCCGGGCTTTGCTCATGCCCCGCGTCCCTGGCGTGCTCGAGGACTTGCCTTTGCAGCCGTCTCCATCTTCCTGCTCCAGGTACAGCACGAATGAAGGGGAGACGTGGAAGACATTCACCTTCTCGGAGAAGCCGGTGTTCGTGTACGGCCTGCTCACCGAGCCGGGGGAGAAAAGCACCGTATTCACCATCTTCGGCTCGTACAAGGAGAACGGGCACAGCTGGTTGATCCTGCAGATCAACACCACCGACGTGCTGGGTAAGGGGCCGGGTGGCGGAGCCCTCGGCGACACGGGGCCGTTCTCCAGCCCCGGCTTTGCACGCTGGACGTGCAGAGAGCATTGGCTGAAAAGCAGCCCGGCCCCAGGCATCACCCCAGACACTGCTGAGACCTCCTCGTGTCCCCTCCGGAGGCCTCAGGTCCCTTTTGTAGCCACCAAGCCCCAAGGAGGGGGCTGCTGAAGGCATTGCACCCTCTGCCCTCTTGTCACCCTGGGATTTGGTAAAAAGGAAATGGAATAACAACAAAAATCCCTTCTGAATGCATGTGCCCATGAATGTTTTGTAGCAGACGTGAGCTCTGATTGCAAAGCAGCGTTTTAACCAAAGAGCAGCTAGAGGCAGCCTTTCGCTCCCCCACCTTTGCCACTTCTCCTAGGGGTGCCTTGCACGGAAAACGACTACAAGCTCTGGTCCCCCTCCGACGAGCGGGGCAATGAGTGCTTGCTGGGGCATAAAACAGTCTTCAAGAGGAGGACTCCTCACGCGACGTGTTTCAATGGGGAAGATTTCGACAGGCCTGTCATGGTCTCCAACTGCTCCTGTACAAGGGAAGACTTTGAATGGTAAATACCAATTCATTTCTTTGCGTCCGGACTGTAACGCTGAGATAAATATCTGTGACCAACCGCACAAAGCGAACAAACATCCAGTTTACTTGGCTCTTTTTACCACTGCTTGATTTTATAGCGAAGAGGAAACCAAACAGACTGAAAACATCCTTTCATTAATAACAGGGCATGAGACTTAATTAGCATCTTCAGAGCCGTATGGGAGCCTCTGAAAGGTTCTATAGAGGAGCAAAGTATTATGAATCCATCACCTTCTTCCAAGCGATGCAGGATGATTTCCCATCGCACAGAGACCTCCCGCTGCCTCCTGCGAGGCAGCTGCTCCTGCTACAGCATTTTGCTAAAATTCACCCCTTAGCGAGGGCCGTGCAGCCCTCAGGCGAGGCAGCCCTGCCTCGGCAGCCGAATGCAGAGCTTCGGCGTTACCTCGGGAACTGCTTTTCAGGGACCGAGCTCAAGGCCAGAGCGCCGGTGGGAGCTAATTTCTACTGGAGAGGCAAAGCCCTGGAGTGGCTGCAGAGTCAGCCTGACGTGACCTTTTCCAGAGCCTTTTCCAGAGAAGAAAAGTGCTGTAACACCCCTTTTAAAGCCGGGCAAAACGGAGGCACACCCCAGTGAAACCAGATGGCGAGCGGGAGAGCCGGGGCTCGAAGCCAGCCCTGCGGCGGGCGCTGGCTCCGTATGTGCTGCCTCATTTACCCTATTCTGCCCGGTCGCCAGGAAACTCGTTTGCAAAGTGCTTTTGTATCATCTTGGTGGAAGAAGCTGCTTGACTGTAGGATTCCATACTGATAAGGACCTTCTGAGATGCTTTGTGGACTTAAAATTTGATTGCAAAAATAGAGGGGAGCGGATAGTCTTGCTTGGTGCATCTGTCCCTTCTTTCCCATCCCTCCTTACATCATTCTTCTCTTGGCAGTGACTTTGGCTTTAAACTGAGCGAGGACTTAGCACTAGAAGTTTGCGTCCCCGACCCCGAGTTTGCTGGAAAACCGTATGAGCCGCCAGTACCCTGCCCCGTTGGCTCCACTTACAAGAAGACACGAGGGTACGTGTTATCCCTGGGAAGGGAACCTGACCTCCAGAATCCTGAGGTTTATGCTCCTGGTGTTAAAAAACACATCAAGCGGCAGCTAATGGGGATGCATGTGCAGCCATACCGCATTGCAATGCTTAATTCTAATTAAGAACCAGCGGGTGATCTAGCTGCCCGTGATGTTATATTAGCAGTTTCCCTTGGATTAAGCCGCCCGCTGTGTGTGTTGCAGCTACCGGAAGATCTCTGGGGACACGTGCGCAGGGGGAGACATCGAAGCGCGTCTGGAAGGGGAGCTGGTGCCCTGCCCGCTCGCTGGTGAGTGCCCGCAGGACACGCTCGGCCACGACGCCTCCATTCCTCGCGTCCTGGATGCAAATTCCCAGGGGTTCCCCGGGGAGAAGCTGCAGAGTGACAGCTAAAAATGCCTCCATCGATTAGCAAAAAAAAAAAAAGAAAAGGAAAAGCGCATTATCCCCTGCCCTCCCTAGGGAAACCCATGTGCACGTAGTCCGCAGAGAGGTGGCACTATATGCAGCAGAATGACAGGCACTGGGGACTGGACTAGCCGTCTGTGCTGGCACACACATGCCCTGCAAGGCACAGGAGGACGCCAGCACCTCCTTCCCCTTCCTCCTCCTCCTCCTCCCTGCACGTCCCAGGCACCCAAGTGGTTTCGTGCCCCCAGCGCTATTTGCATTCCGCTCGCGAAGCTGTAATGCGACGTGCCGTCGCGAGCGGCGTGATTAGCATGCCGCTGCGCCGAAGCGGGAGGCTGCCGCGAGCCGCGGCCTCGGGAAAGCAGCCTCAGAGCCTGCAAAGGGCTCTGCTGCCCGTAAATAACCCTACGGCCACCACCCGGCAGCGGTTCCTGCAGGAAAGGTGCCCTTGCAAAGCTTCCAGCACACACCTCCCGCATGGGAGCTGCAGGAGCAGATCGGCATTTTGTTGTTCCCTGCCAGAACGCGAGTGGAACGAGGCAAAGCAGTTCTTGCTGTTCCTGCCTCCTCTCCCAGCGTCTGCAGCAAACAACAGCAGCAGTGTTTTCCTGGCGCATGGGAGAACAAGGGACCCTAGGAGGCTATTAGCGTTTCCTAATTAACCTAATCCTGTCGAGACAAAGCCCCTTTGCCTCCCTAGCACCGAGGGGCTCACACGCAGAGGTGCTAAAACCCACAGCGGGGATGGCGGGGGGAAATCCCAGCTCTTTGCTAAGGCACAACGTGCGCGCGGTGCCCGCAGAGGAGAACGAGTTCATCCTGTACGCGACACGCTACTCCATCCACCGCTACGACCTGGCCTCGGGCGTCAGCGAGGAGCTGCCCCTGGCCGGGCTGCGCGGCGCCGTCGCCCTCGACTTCGACTACGAGCGCAACTGCTTGTACTGGGCCGACGTCACCCTGGACATCATACAGGTGAGCGGGGCGCTGCACGCTCACACCGTGGCACACCATGTCCCACCATGCCCCATAGCATAAGGGCCATTGCCACATGACTGAGCTTCACACACACAACCCGTCTTAGAAACCTATCTCAACCAGGTTTGTCCCCAGGTTCTTTCCTAACGTGCATGCTCCTCAAGCCAGTGAGTTTCCCATCAACTTTCAGTGCCATTGTTAGCCCAAAATTCCTCCTATTCCTCCCTGCTCCAGCCGCCTGTCACCTGCGTCACTGCCACCTTGCACTGTGGATGCAGGTGCAGGGCAGTGGGGCTGTAAGCACAGAAGGGCTTTGAAATTTGAGCTCTTGTTTTAGGTATTTTTGCCTTTGCGAGCTTCCTGTTAAGGCTTCCTGGCATACCTGACTGCTAACCTCGAGGCTCTGAGAGTTTCCTGTTTATTTTTCTTCCTTTTTTTTTTTTTTAGCGTCTTTGTCTCAATGGCAGCTCCGGGCAAGAAATAATTGTAAGCACTGGCCTGGAAAAAGTGGAGGCTTTAGCCTTTGAACCTCTCAGTCAGCTGCTTTATTGGGTTAATGCCGGGATTCCAAAAATTGAGGTATGTCTACAACCACCAGTGCTAAACCAGATGCCTTCGCCTCTGTGCATCTATCTGGGTGTCACTACGGGGTCTCAATGCTGGTGTGTCATTACTGACCCTCCTTCTTTGTCACTACTGCAGGTTGCCAATCCAGATGGAGACTTGCGATTTACTGTCCTCAACTCCTCAATCCTGGAGCGCCCCAGAGCCCTGGCTCTGGTTCCCCGGGAAGGGTAAGCAATAGATCTCCATGACTAGCAAGGAGGGAGTCCAAGACTGGCAGCCGCTTTCTGCTTCAATCCATCTGCTCTTCTCATACCTGTACATTTCCACTGGTGATAATTTTTCCTGCTGGTAAAACTGGTCTGGTCGGTGGGATGTGAAGAGTTGTGCTGTGCTCAAATCCGAGAACCAAAGGAGGGGTTTACCTTTTTTTTTTTTTGGCTTTTTAGACTTCTGAAGTGTTCACATCCCTGCTTTACAACCTGTCTCCTTGTGCTGAGCAGTTTCACCACCATTTTCACGTTATCCGGCTCTCACCAGGCTGATGTTCTGGACCGACTGGGGAGACTCCCGGCCCGGCATTTACAGAAGCGACATGGACGGCTCGTCGGCCGGCTGCATCGTTGCCGAGGGCGTGCGGTGGCCCAACGGCATCTCCGTGGACGACCACTGGATCTACTGGACGGAGGCCTATATGGACAGGATCGAGAGGGTCAACTTCAACGGCCTCCAGCGATCCGTGATCCTCGACAGCCTCCCTCACCCCTACGCCATCGCTGTGTTTAAGGTACTTATGCAGGGCCTCTTCTTAAGTGGATAGAGATGCACACAGTGTCTGCGGTCTTAGGCAGGGGATTGGGCTTGAGGAGCGTTTAGAGCGCTGGATCCGGCTCCCGGGAGCAAGCGGGTGATGCCCTGAGGACCCCCTTGCTCTAAGGAGCGGAGCTTGTGTTCCAGAACGAAATCTACTGGAACGACTGGTCGCAGCTGAGCATTTTTAGAGCATCCAAAAACAGTGGCTCTGGAATGGAGATTTTAGTCGGGCGATTAAACGGCATCATGGACATGAAGATATTCTACAGAGGAAAGACGACAGGTACCTTGAATGCACGTGCAAGTGATCTTTCCTCAGGATACGGTGTCCGGCTGAAGGCTCGGGTGCAGGGATCCCCGTGTGATGCATCACTCGCTTTTGGGTTGGGTTTAAAAATCAGCGCTATGAGAGACTGGGAAGTCCATTAAGGCCCTCAGGCTCTTTGGCAGCAAAAAGCTCTTTGCATTTGTGACTGCGTGGAGCAATGCACTAGGTAAATCCGGGTGTCCCGCTGCATCCCCGTGTCCTCACGGAGTCCCCTCACCCTGGCCAGGGGAGAACGCCTGCATCGCCAAGCCCTGCAGCCTGCTCTGCCTGCCCAAGTCCAACAACGGCCGGAGCTGCAGGTGTCCCGAGGGCGTTCCCAGCACCACGCTGCCTTCCGGGGAGGTCCGCTGCGACTGTCCTCGCGGCTACGTCATGAGGAACAGCACCTGCGTCAAGGAAGGTACCTCCGTGCTGCCTTCTCCGTGCTGGGAGGCAGCGTGAGCTCCCCTGCTGCCTCTGCTCCGAGGGGGCAGCCCTGTGACTAACACCCAACCCTTTTCTTCCTCCTCTGCACCAGAAAACACCTGCCTGCCGAACCAGTACAGATGCTCCAATGGGAACTGCATAAACAGCATTTGGCAGTGTGACAACGATAACGACTGTGGGGACATGAGTGACGAGAAGAACTGCCGTAAGTGTCCCGGAATGGTGTCCCCCCATCTCCGCTTAGACACCTGCTGTGTCAGCATTGCACCGAGCTGCTCGTCCACACTCCCGCTATAGCTGCAGGGAGGGCACGAGTCCTCTCGTCCGAAGGGACACGTCCCAAATGCGTTGCATGGATTGCACCTGCAGGAGCCTGGCTTTCATCCTTGCCCAGCTTAGCCATACAGGTGTCAAGCTAGCAAGGAGTGATGCAGCTTTAGTGCATCCTGGAAAGAGGGCCAGGTTTCAAATCTGGAATCAGGAGAGAAGCAGACACTGGGGAGATGCTCTGTGTCCCATTTTGTACTTATCAAGAGGTCATTTTCCTGCTACCCTGAGAGAGCAGCCAAATGCAGCCTCTCCCGCTGGGCCGACCTCGTTATAGCAAGGAAGCAGCCGGAGCATCCCTGCCCTGCTGCGCGCGGGGTAGCCGTAGCGCAAATCAAGCAATAGCAGTTGAGGCTGCGGACTCCGCGCCCGCGGTCCTGACCGCCTCTCGCCGCGTTGGCAGCCACGACGGTGTGCGACGCCGAGAGCCAGTTCCGCTGCCAGGGCTCGGGCACCTGCATCCCGCTCTCCTACAAGTGCGACCTGGAGGACGACTGCGGCGATAACAGCGACGAGCGCCGCTGCGGTGAGGCGGAGGGGACGCGGAGCGGGGCGGCTGCGGCGGGGCGCGCGGGCCAGGCCGCTGAGCCGCGCCGCCCTGCCCGCAGACGCGCACCAGTGCAGAGGTGACGAGTTCAGCTGCAGCTCTGGCATGTGCATCCGCCTCTCCTGGATGTGCGACGGCGACAACGACTGCAGGGACTGGTCCGACGAAGCCAACTGCACCGGTGAGCTCTTCGGCACGGTCGCCGAGCTGCTGTTTGCTAGGGAGAGCGCCCACTGCATCCCGGGGATGGAAGTTAGCTCAGCAAGTGGCTCCTTACCTAATCACATTGTCCGAGTGGTTTGGGGAGCTAAGCTGGTGTTGTCCTGGGTTTACACCTCTCGTGCATCAAGTCTTACATCCCTGAGTCTGATTTTCTATTTGCCATAACTCTCAACCCTCCTTTGCAACGCAGTGCAAAACTGTGTCCCCGAGCTGCCTCCCAAGCTCCAACAGAGACCGTTTCCCCTGAGAGAAGCCAAAAGGAAAACACATACCAATCTCTTCAATTAAAAATTCCCCCAAGTACTTTCTGGCTGTTGGTGCCGACTGCCGGAGCGGGGCACGAGGCTGAGGAGCATCCTTTGGGATCTCTGCACACTGCAGCCTCCGCCGAGTCTGCTTGTGGCAACAGAGGTTTTAAGCATTTCGCTGGGGATCCCGGTCGTTAGTATTCAGCGAGCGCAGCTATGTAAGGAGGTTTAATTTATATTGGTATCACTTATCTGTCATATGAGTTTCTCCAGAGAGAATTACTACAGGAACCTACTTCAAAAAGCATATCGGGTTTGTTAAGCTGAAAGTTGAAATTATCTAAGAGGATCACAATTATTTGAGAAACATTTCATCTGACTCCACCAGCTGCATTTATTGCTCTTATCTAAAATAATTACATTTCACACTGAATACCTAATAGAATATTACTGCCACAAGATTGTAGCATTTTGAAATATCTGCAAGCGCATGTCACCAGCGAACCTTAAATTCAGTGGCGTGCAATTTAATTATGCTGAACACTACTTTTCCTCTAGAGAATGATGAGTGCTCTCCTGATTGGAGAAGGGTGTTCATTTTTAAAGGGATGCTACACGTTAGGCTTTGACCCATTTAAGCCCTCAGCAGTAACTTTCCCAACAGGAGCCTAAGGCAGGCCAGGGTCCTAATCCGAGAGTTGTATTTAATTGGGATACGGCGGGGCATGGGCGCGCGGTGCGGGTGCGCTGCGGTGAGCCCGGCTCAGCGCCCGTGCGGCTCCGCTTGCAGCAGTGTCCCACACCTGCGAGGCCTCCAGCTTCCAGTGCCAGAACGGGCACTGCATCCCGCAGCGCTGGGCCTGCGACGGCGACGCCGACTGCCAGGACGGCTCCGACGAGGACCCTGCGACCTGCGGTAACGCGCGCGGGGACCGGCTGGGGCAAAGCCAGCGGCACAAACTCGAGGAGGCAATTCCCGTCCCGCCGGGATGGATGCGGGCCGGGAATTTTGTTTAAGAGCAGCCCTATAAAACACAACTTCACTCAAATCTGAATTTCAGAGAAAAAGTGCAATGGCTTCCAGTGCCCCAATGGTACTTGCATCCCAACCAGCAAACACTGCGATGGCATCAACGACTGCTCCGACGCCTCGGACGAGCAGCACTGTGGTGAGTACCACGGCCGCGGGACCCGGCGGGAGCCCAGGAGCAAAAGGAGCGCGGGGAAGCCTGAGCTCACGCTCATGTGCTCCTCCGTGCTTGCTAGTGCAAGGCCAAGCAGATGGGATAGTGCAGGGACAGGAGGGCAGGCTATAGCGGGGACATGCCCAAATCATGCCCAACCGCTGGTACCGGGATGCAGTACCGGGTGAGGCAGCACGCATGCACAGAAAGCTCGGACTGTTTGCCAGGGAAGCGTTCTGCACCATTACGAAAGGCACTGCCCTTCCTTGCCTTTCTGCACCCCCATCTCCGCAGAGCCCCTGTGCACCCGCTACATGGATTTCGTGTGCAAGAACCGGCAGCAGTGCCTGTTCCACTCCGTGGTGTGCGACGGCATCGTCCAGTGCCGGGACGGGTCGGATGAGGACGCCAGCTATGCGGGATGCTGTAAGTGTGGCGGCACGCTCCTGCCTTGGACTAAGGCAGTCTGTGCAAAACGGGTCTGTGAAAAAATGTGCAAAATGTGGAGAAGGAAAGCAATGTTCAGAGGGGACTGCCTCACGCAGGTGCCCCAAAGCCAACAGGTCTCCTGAAAGGTAGCCCTGGGCTACCACGCTTGGCGTTTAAGTCCGTCGCTGCCTTCTGGTGTGCTCTGTCCTCTCTCTAGCATGATGTGCCCCTAGCCCCTGTACTAGAGCAGCTGGCTGTGGGGTGGACAGCTCGGGACAGCTCTCATGTCCCCTGCAGCCCAGGACGCAGAGTTCCACCGCACCTGCGACCAGTTCAGCTTCCAGTGCCAGAACGGCGTGTGCATCAGCCTGGTGTGGAAGTGCGACGGCATGGACGACTGCGGCGACTACTCCGACGAAGCGAACTGTGGTGAGCCCCCTTCACGTTTACATACACCCCCAGGTATATACGTGTACGCCTACGGGCACATGTATAATGTTGCACTTGCACCCTGCACAATGCTTTACCTAGAGAGCAGCATTGCTGTCCTCATAATACAGGAAGATCAAAGCACACAGAAAATCTGACACAGACAGCACAGACTGCAGCTAAGTCACACAGGAACCTATTTACCCCACAGATTCACAGCCCCAGGCAGCTTAGCCAAGCTCAGTATCGAGCAACGCTCCCTAGGCAGCATCGGGAGCTGCACACAGGCACCCCAGGCAGCGTGTGCCCCTTTCTGCACAGCTGCCTCGGTCTCTCGGGGCTCACGGCGCTCTGCTCTCCTTGGCAGAAAACCCCACGGAAGCCCCCAACTGCTCCCGGTACTACCAGTTCCAGTGCGGCAACGGGCACTGCATCCCCAAAAGGTGGAAGTGCGACGGCGAGAACGACTGCGGCGACTGGTCGGACGAGAGGGAGTGCGCGGGTAGGGCGGCGCGGGGCTCCCTCCCCGCTCGCGGGGCCGTCGGGCCGCTAGCAACAGGCCCGGCTCTCGCCGTTGTGGTTTTTAGGTTCTCCGGTTCTCCCCGTTTCCACACCGGTCCCTACCACGTGTCTGCCCAATCACTTCCGCTGCAACAGCGGGGCCTGCATCACCAACACCTGGGTCTGCGACGGCTACAAGGACTGCGCCGACGGCTCCGACGAGGACGCCTGCCCTACTCTGCGTGAGCCCTTATTGTCCTTCACCCCTTTCCCTTCTGCATCTGCAAGCGCTGCCACCTTCCCGTCTCCAGTGCTGTGGGTGATGCGTTCACAGGGCAACTTTTTGGCTCCCACCTCCGCTGCAGGTGCCAGCCAGGCCTGCTGTGCTCAGAGCTGGTGCAGGCCACCCCATTCCAGCACTACCAGTGCCCGCATCCCCCTTTCCCGGCTTTTCCAGCCCGCTGCACTCAGGAGAGAGTAGGACTCGGAGACTTAGCGAACAAAATCCGAAGGCGCCGCATACCTGTTAGATGGGAAGATATTGCCATCTAGTGGAGCTGGGACCTGGGGACAGATGTGCTGGCAGCAGGGTGGCCTGACGGTGCGCAATGCCCTTCCTCAGTGCACTCCTTCCTCCGCCAGGACCCAACGTGACGGCCACCTCCCCGGCGCTCGCAGGCCGCTGCGGCAGGTTCGAGTTCGAGTGCCCACAGCCACGCAAGTGCATCCCCAACTGGAAGCGGTGCGACGGCTCGCGGGACTGCCAGGACGGCGCCGACGAGAGGAGCTGCCGTAAGTGCCATGGGAAGAGCTCGGCCGAGCTCTTTGCAAGGGCGCGTGCTCTGAACGGTCCCACTTCTGGGGAATTCCTGCAATCAAGGCAGTGTCACAGTTTAAAATAGCCCCCAAAGAGCGCCCATCCCGTTAGACAAGGCTGCTGTTCAAAACTCGGCTGCAGCACAGAAATGTCACACGCCTCGAGTGTCGTGCCCCCGGGATGGTCTTGTGGGAAGTGCAGGACAGCGATTGCCTGGATTTTCGCCAGGAAAGAGGAGGGATAGGCTCCAGGTTCTTTCTACAGTGGATGTGAGCATCCCGGGGGATGTAGCAAGACAGAAATCCAAAAGAGCCCCATTAATGACACCCTGTGTGAAACGCGGCCACCCTGGTACCAGCACAGCGCGCCCAGCCACGACTCACACAACCTCTGCGCCTCCCGCAGCCACCCGCAGCCCGCTGCCGTGCCCCAACGGCTACAAGTGCGAGGACGGCGAGGCCTGCCTCGTGCTGACGGAGCGCTGCGATGGCTACCTGGACTGCTCGGACGGCAGCGATGAGAGGAACTGCACCGGTAAGCAGCGGGAAGAGACCCTGCGGGAGCAGCTAGGACATCAGGGTTATGTGCCTGCCCTGAACAGCCTGCTCGTCTCCATCAGTAACACCCGCCTGAACTCTGTATTATCACACTGGGTGCTGCAAATACTCCCTTGAGCGCATATTGCTGTTTCTACCCTCTCATGCTGCCATGCGACACACTTAACTCTTGCTCCTGTTCTGTGTAAAGGGCTTCCTTTCCTCCAGTAAAACTGCTTTCCCCGCTGTCTGCCTAGATGACACAATCGTGTACAAAGTCCAGAACCTCCAGTGGACAGCTGATTTCTCCGGTGATGTCACATTGACCTGGGCTCGGCCAAAAAAGATGTCCTCGACCTCCTGTGTCTACAACGTGTATTACAGGTACACTGTGCGTTACAGACCCATTGCTATTTGCGTCGGAGAAAGGACGGGGGGAGCATGAGCATCAGTAACAGCATTCGCCTGTTTACAACCAAGTATCAAAATGGATCTGGTCTTGAAAGACTGTGAAATTTGCCATCCATTTCTACTTGAACATTTTTCTAATACTTTGTTACAAAGGAGACCCAAAATAGCTCTTTGTAAGGGATATTTGTGAAAAGCTCTCTGTTTTCTAGAGTGTTTACTTTGACAGTAGTATGGGCATATTCATTTTTTGTTTTCTGCTCGGGTCTTCTCTTTGTGGGATTGCTAACAATGAGAACAAAGTCGAGAAATTAGAGCGCAGCAGTGGTGGAAACCTCGGGGGACGGTGGCTCTAAGGCACTAAGCTATATTTAGTTTGTGCTTTGAAACACTTCCTTTTCAAGTTGGTGGTGTGAAAAGGAAAGGAAGACGCAAGTTCTGAAAACAGATAGTTCATCCTTTAGGAGCCGCTGAGCCCCCTCTGTCACTAAACCTCCTCCCGAGTGAAGTGCTTTGACTCTCGTGCAGGACAGTTGGCGAGAGCATTTGGAAGGTTTTGGAAACGCACAGCAACAAAACGAACAGCGTTTTGAAAGTTCTCAAGCCAGACTGCACCTACCAGGTGAAAGTCCAAGTGCAGTGCCTCAGCCGCGTGTACAACACCAACGACTTCATCACGCTGCGCGCACCCGAAGGACGTAAGCAGACCCGCGGGGACCTTCCCCTTGCCTCGTCCCTGCTAGAAAGTGGTGCAGAGGTAGCCCCTGGGCAAACAGAGAGGGTTCTTCCCCGATTCACACTCCACCACTCAATTCTGCTTGCAAGAAACGAGATAATCTAGCTGCACGTTGAGGGTCAGGGTAAAGAAAAGATGAGGAAAAAGACAGAAGACCTCTGAGAGACCCTGTCCTGCTTTCCCCCTCGTGGTCTGGACACGCTGACGTGGTGGTAGCTGTGCTGCTAATGCCTCTGTTTCTTTTCCCAGTACCGGATGCTCCCTTTAACCTCCAGCTGTCCTTAAGAAAAGAAGCCGAGGGGGTGGTGACGTGCCGCTGGAGTCCTCCTGTGAACGCCCACGGGCTCATACGGGAATTCATCGTGAGTCCTGTCGCGCCGGGGCCGCGCCAACACCAGACGTGGGGCACGAGCCCCGCTCGCTCCTCAGAGCCGAGCGGGTCCTTAGGGCTCCTTTCCAAACATCTCTGCAGAGAGTGAGGGGTCCTCAAATAAGGGGGGTCATCAAATAGGACCTTTGCAGAGGGTATCTGCTACAAGGGTTAATCAAGAGAAGAAAAGTTCTGCAGGACTCAAGGTGGTAGCACCGTCCTCAAATCCATGATGTCATTTCTGGCTCGCTTTCCAAGCTTTTAGAATTCAATATAGTGACATTCTGACACAAAGGGACCTGCGACCTTGTGGGGCTGGAGACAGGAGAGCCCTCATTGCTTGTTTCTGCGCTCCCAGGTGGAATACAGCAGAGGTGGATCCAAGGAGTGGTCATCCCTGAGAACTACCAGGAACTCTACTGAGATCAAGAACCTACAGGTCAACACGTTATACATTGTTAGAGTGAGTATTTTCAAAGCTTTAATTGTTGTACTGGGAATGCTCTCATTATTTTCTGTTAGATGGTCTGGGAACTGAATGTTAACTTTCAACTAACTGATAGAAAGTTTGTTGTTAAAATTCTGCCCTTTACTGTCAACCCACAATGGGAACTTGGCATTTGCACTGGTAATATATATAGTTTCAAGGCCTAAATTCTGCCCCTTGATTTGCTCCTTCATCCAAGAGGCCAGGCTATGTTAAGAAATCTGCGCTATTAATTGCCCATTTCAAAGTCATTGTCATTGCACAAGATCTGGGCCAGAGATAAATTTGCTCCTAACTGTATCACTGGGAAAATAAAAGCTATACATGTGGAGAATGCATACATTTGGGAGACATGGGGTAATTGCAGACTGAACTGATAAGAGTAGGAAATCAAAGTCTGCAAAGTGAACCCTGTTAAATGTACACTCTGCTATTGCTCCTCTAACTCGTTCTCTGCCTGCATTACAAAATGTTTGCAGTGTGCACTGGTTCAGATTAACTAACCCTCTAATTTGGAAAGGTTGCTGCAGTAACTAGTCGAGGAGTGGGAAACTGGAGTGATACCAAATCCATAACCACCATAAAAGACAAAGGTAAGCATTGCTGTTGTTTTACTTCAGATCAAATTGGATAACATATCAAATCCTCTAAGTATTAGCCTGAAATGTTAGCATCAACAGGCCCACCACCATCTTCTTTCTTTATCCTTCTCTCCTGGGCGTCTTACAACCTTTAGCAACTTTGCTCACTTACCTTTACCTGCCTGCAAGCTCAGTGGTGAGTCTGAGCGGCTCGTTGGCTCTTCCTCCGTGCCCTGTGGTGCAAAGGATGGGAATTCTGCCCCTGGAAGTGCATGAGAAACCTGCCCAGAGGACAGGGCCCCAGGTAGATTCCCAGGGACTTTAGTAGGCTAGATGCTACCTTCAGATAGCCAAGGTGCATTACCATTAACTCCTTCAGTGCTTCTGCCTGACAGGACACCTATTCTTTCCTTTCCCTTTTAGCTTATGATGGTTTCTGTATTTCATAGAGGCTGGATCTTTAAAAGAGCATGAAGGTTCCCAGGAGCTATCACAGCACCACAGTCATTCACTCACAGACAGCAGATAAATGGAAACAAAATAAAAAACCATTTCCCACTGAAATGTTTTTGAAAAGCCTTTTAGGCATCATTTGTATTCATGGCAACTTCTTTATTTTGAAAACTATATTCTGATGTCAGCACTGCCTGCCAGCTAATTTGTCAGATAAAAGTGCATCCTCACAATGTTGACAAAGAGAGGAGAGAAAACAACACGCTAAAATGCATGATTCCTCGTAAGATGAAGTGCATGAATACCTGATTATTAGAGGCAGCTACAGAAGTAGAAAGATCTGTAACACCTATCAGCTCGATTTACATTGGAGCTTTGCAGCTGTCTGTACTGACAGTTCCTGACCTCCCACCGCTGATCATGTGGACCCTAATACACAGCTGTCCCAGTGAGCTCAGCAGTAAAATACCTACATCTGATCCTCTCTGTGTTCACCCTGTGCCTAGCAAAGCACAGACGTGTCAGGCAGCTTTTAGGTGACTGATCTGAGAAAATAACAACGACGTTACTTTTATATGTCACTGCCTTTTCTGTGAGACTTGTGTCTTACAGACGTGCAAGCTTGGCCCACTAGGACTAAGGAAACTCTTTGTCTGATATTTCCTCACCCTTGTGAAAGTCTGTATTCTTCTTATCCTCTCTAAGTGTTAAAATAACAGCGGTTTCTTCCCTGCCTTCCAGTCATTCCTCCACCTGTCATACATATCGAGAGCTACAGTGAAGACTCCATAAGTTTCACCCTAAAAATGAATACTAACATCAAGGTAAATTTTTGAATTTTTCTACTAAAACAGCACTTAAGGAAAGGCTGGAGCTGGTAAAACTGTAAACATTGGATGGGATAGATAAGATCACCCACTTAAGTATTGTAGCTACGTTTAAACACTAATTATTTCATATTGATTTATTACTTAATACCCATCAATGGTCCCAGATACAGTGCTCAGACTTAAAATGGCAAAACTTTCCCTGCATGCAAAAAACAGCTGAAGAGATAGTTTATATTTGTTGCTGCTCGGCAGGTCAGCGGTTATGTAGTGAACATCTACTGGACCTTTGATACACACAGGCAAGAAAAAAGGACTCTGATCATAGAAGGAGAAAAATCGCTCCAAAAAGGTAAACTCTTTACATGTAAAATTTCTATGTTTGAGTCAAATTAGAGGGGAAGTTTTTGGTGAAGGCTGTAGGCTTAGTCTCACCAATCTCTCTCCTTCCTCAGTGGCTAACCTGACAGCGCACACTCCCTACGAAATCTCTGTGTGGGCTAGGACAGAGCTGGGCGACAGCCCCCTGTCCTTTGCACGCGTTGTGACCAGCGGGACGAGACCTGTGTCCCCAAGTCTCAAAGCCAAGGCCATCAACCAGACCGCGGTGGAGTGCAACTGGACCGGACCGAGGAACGTTGTAAGCTGCCGATCCTCTTTTCTCAATCGTTCGGAAAGGATCTAAATCTGAAGCTCAAAACACGAGTAAATCTCCCTGCAGAAGTGGCCGGTGGGATTGAATTCCACAGCCCTGAAAATTTTAAACCTGGAAAAACTGCAGCAAGGAGCTGCTGCCCCATAAGCACAGGCAGAGAAAGCGCTTTTATTGCTTAGCTGTTCTCCTCCTCCACAGGTCTACGGCATCTTCTACGCCACGTCTTTCCTAGAGCTCTACAGGAGCCCGCACAACACCACCACCGCTTCTCACAACATCACCGTGATCGTGAACAGAGATGAGCAGTACTTGTTCCTGGTGGGCTCCTCCTCCCTGCAGCATGGGCTGCGTTTCGGTATGGCCAAGCAAAGGCGCAGCGTTAACCACCGCGTCCCCTCTTTAAGGTCCGCGTGATGTCTCCCTACCAAGGACCACCCTCCGACTACGTCGTGGTGAAGATGATCCCGGACAACCGGCTCCCGCCTCGGCACCTCCACTCTGTGCTCACCGCAAAGACATTTGCGGTCATTAAGTGGGAATCGCCCTACGACTCGCCCGACCAGGATATGGTAACGTCTCCGTATGGATTAGTATGAGTTTTGCCCCCTGGTCTGATGTTCTAGCACGATATGAGATTGCTAGCAAGGCTGCAGGAAAGTAAGATTTTCTGTCACTCACTGCGCGTACCCTTTCTCCCCCTCCAGTTATACGCTGTTGCAGTTAAAGATTTAGTAAGAAAAACAGATAAAATCTACAAAGTGAAAACCCGGAACAGCACAGTGGAATACACCATTAAAAAACTCGAACCAGGAGGCAAATATCACGTTATCGTTCAACTGGGAAACATGAGCAAAGAATCCAGTATGAAAATCAACACAGGTAAAGGAAAAAGTATTACTGCTTGGGTCCCGCAGCATGTCCAGGAGAGGGAATCCCATGCCATTCCTGGATCCCTCTGCTATATCCCGCTGCCTGTCGGAGCAAAGGGTTCACACAGTTCTAGCATCACTTATTGATCTCTCACTACCCAAATGTCCACGCAACTCCCAGTAAAAGCAGTTAGAAATGCAAGCAAGTAAACCAAAACCAGTATTTTGGCACGATGGCCAGGGAATTTTTCTCCTGCCTACATGGAGGTGGGAACGACAACTTTTTTTTGCTGTGTAGAGGGAATGAAATGTTGTTATGGCTCTGCCATAAAACAAAACACTGCCTGCTTACATGCTACAGTGTCCTGTCCTCCAGGACAGCATTTCGTATGCAGAGTATTGTCTCGGTCCCTAAAAAAGTACTGGCTTTCCAAGTGACCTCACTGCTTTGTTTGCGCTTTAAACCCAATCTGTTTTTCACTTTCTGTCATTTGCAGTTCCCCTGTCTGCACCAGATGCCTTAAAAATAATAACAGAAAATGACCATATTCTGCTGTTTTGGAAGAGTTTAGCACTTAAGGAAAGCAATTTTAATGAAAGCCGGGTAAGTTGCACCCCCATGTCCTCAGTCGTACAGGGGCTTGGACTCTTTCAGACTCTATAAATACATGAGCACGCTCCACACTCCTAAGTGTCCTTGCTAAGCCTCCTATATAGAGCACACTTCAATTCATGTGACAGCTAAGGTGTAAGATCCAGTCGGCTACTTTTGAAGCACATAATTATGCTCTTGAGCAAGGTCAGTTACCACACGTGGGAAGGACTGGAAACGGGCCGCAGCCGCCCAGGTCGGTGAGCGCGCCAGGAGCCTCTGAGAGCTCTTATCATTGAAATTTTGATAGGAAATCTGTGAAATGTTCTCTGTCAGGGACTGGGCGGGTGGAAATCTAAAAAAAAAAGAAAAGGTCTTTGTTGATGGACTCCATTTTTGGGTGGTCACAGGCAGATGCTAAGAACAGAGTGAACCAGAGAGACTGAATATTTCTCTTTAGGCTGGCCAAGGTCAATGCACACTGCCAGGAGGAAGCTTTGCTATTGCTCTCTCAGCCAATAGTCCAAATACATTTCATCAAAGCTAAATTCAGGAGCAAAACCAAATTTTGAAGACCTGTCAGAAGCAGCAAACCTGATCTCTGCAGCTCCGTCCAGTTGAGTAATTCGGGATTTGTGCCTTTACTTTCACAACTCTCAGGGTTATGAGATTCACATGTTTGACAGCTTGATGAACATCACGGCTTATCTTGGGAACACCACAGAGAACTTCTTCAAAGTGTCCAACCTGAAGATAGGTCACAACTACTCCTTCACAGTTCAGGCCAGATGTCTGTACAGCGGACAGATGTGCGGGGAGCCAGCCACGCTATTGTATGATGAGCTCGGGACAGGTAAGTCACTGGCTTTTTCTTTCCTCCCGTTTCCTTAATGCAGATTAATGAAAGCTTCAAAAGCTGTTCAGAGAGGAGTTAATAAAATATCATATAGTTGGTCAATGTGGCGTTTGCGTCCTAGCAAGGAGGCAGGCAAGAAGAAATCATCGTGCAGTTTCCTGAATGTGAATGTTGTGGCAATTTGGCCATATTCCAGTTGGGTTTGGTGCACGGGACGCTGACCCAGCAGCAGGTAGAGGAATGTGGTTTCAATTGCAAATGGCACTTCTGTCCCTCCTGGCCTGTAGGTGAAGATTCCTCTGCATCGAAAAGCGGCAGATCCACAGACGTCGCGGCCATCGTGGTACCGATACTGTTCCTGTTGCTCGTGACGCTGGGGATTGGGTTTGTGGTGCTGTACATGAGGCACAGGAGACTGCAGAACAGCTTCACGGCCTTCGCCAACAGCCACTACAGCTCCCGCCTGGGCTCGGCCATCTTCTCCTCGGGTGACGATTTAGGTATGTGACAGCCCATCCCATGCCGTGGATTTTCAGGACAGCCCTAGGGACCTGAAATTAGTGACAGAGCTAACTTCTCTCATCTAAAAGTCAAAATTTGAGAATTTTCATTCTCAAAGATGGGTCATCTTTGGCATGAAATCTCTTAGGATTTGGTCTTGGTCAAAAAATATAACCCTGGCCCAGGAAAAACATTTCTTCACCTAGAGAAGCTCCATTAGTGCAAATGTATTGAAACTAGGATATCCCTATAACAGAGCTTTGGGTTTGTTTTCCAGGAGATGAGGATGATGAAGCTCCAATGATAACTGGATTTTCAGATGATGTTCCGATGGTCATCGCATGAAGCGCGTTTCCGATTGTAAAAACCAAATGGTGTAAATATTTTATTTGATAAAAATAGTTGATTGTTTATTTTAAAAAGCACTTTGAGTTGCAATACGTTATTTTTATATGGGCCAAAAAATTTTAAAAAATACACTTTGTAGTAATTGACTGTGAATCGCAAACTAGGTTGATTTAGTAACAAATTGTTTTGAGTTAATATTAATTTAGTCTTACAAGGCTATGCTTGCTGGGCATGCTCTTAAGTCTGTGAGATACTTTCCGTTGACTAAATTGGCTATTCATTTTATTTTTCTAAGACAAGAATAAATTTATTTAAAAAGAATTCAGGAGATTATATATGTAGAGAGAGAGAAGTCATATAGTCCCTGAAGGTTTTGCTTTTACTGAAAAAAAATCCTTTGGACTTTGTTTTATATGAAAGTATTTTTGTTGTGTTAATTTATTGGGAAATCTGCTTGAGAACAGATTTCCAAAGTCGTCAGACATTGTACACATTATTGTGTAGAACATGTGCCACTTCATCGTGCAAGGCAGGAGTATTTTGGCATCCTCATCAGTGTTCTTGCCACGATAATAAAAATCCTTATTTTTACACATTTTTCCCCATTGTTAAAGGACCCACAATCTCTCAGGAAACTGAGACTCAGAGATACCAGGGCTCTAACTGGGAGCTCAAAACCCCCAGACAGCAGCAGGATTTAAGGGCGCACTTCAGTGCTTTGCTAATCTGGGGCCACAGGGCCTAAAACGAGGGGTTCAGGTCACTACAGGCAACTCGAAAGCTAAAAGCAGCCTGGACGGACGAAGGGCAGCAGGCTGTCAGTAAGCTGACCGAAAAATATTGGTCATTAACCATCTTTAAAACACTCATCCCAAAACACACCTTCCAGTGTGATGAGGAAAGCCGCTTTCCTCCATGGAGCATCTTTAAGATGCTCATATGTTGATGGGACAGAAGGGGGAGCCTCCTCTGTGCAAAACTAGAAAAGTGCTTCACTTATGGCTTTTCCACAATCTTGCAGTGGCAATTACTGCAAATTTAAATTCATTGGGTTTACAGCAGGGATCCTGTGCTCCTCCCTTAAAAGTAGCTGCAGTCAGACCTTCCTCTTACATATAAGTAACACATACATATATGTATTCATCACTAGTCATTTTGCATTTACCATAGACGTAATACTGGCTCCCGAGTCACCAAGTAGAAATGTCTGGTTACCGCTGTCTAGGTTTTTTTGCAATAACAAAATGTGAATCTCGCCATGAACCCAACTCCTTGCCAGGCCAAGAACGGGGCTGGGAGGGGATGGTCATGGCTCACGCCTCGCCATACTCGATATATGCAAAGCCCCATAGTGAAATGCAACACTCTGTCTTCTCTATTTTCTTTGTTTAAACCAAAAGTATTTTTGCTGTGTAAATGAAATTATACTTGCAGTCTTCCTACAGATGAAACAAGAAGGGCCAACTATGTTTTGATACATGACTGATCCATTTAATTTCACATACAGAAAATATATAAAGCAGTTGAAGTTCTGTACGGTTTGATACACTATAGAAATACTAAGTCTATTTTCAATTACTGGTGTCTTTGATCCCGGTGACAACTTTTCCGCCTGAAACTGGGACCAAACTAGAATCAGATTTTATAGATAGCAGTGATCTTGCAGAGCTGCAACGTTTTTACCTGGTTAGACGGTCAGGTGCTGCTGTTCTGGGGTAAAATTTTTGAGTAAATCGGCACTCCATGGCATAACTCATTTTTTTCAGGAATAACAGATACATGCAGAGAGATCAGAATCCGACTCAGAGGCAAAACTAATTCAAGCTATGTAAATGAAAAAAAAATGATATATTTCTGTAGGAGATAAAGCCTAAACGCCAAGTTAAAGAGGGCTGAACCTCTTCCTCCTTAAGCAAGTGTTTCTAGCACAGGGATTCCGCTGAGTATCCCAGAAGAGAGTGCTGATACTGGTTAAATTTTGCTGCTTTGCTCCCTGGTGTAAGTCCTGCTTGAGCAAGGCAAGGAGAATTTAGCCTGTACCGTGTCTCTATGTGGAAGGCAGATAGCAAAGACTTAAAGCTTATAACCATGGTAATATTCCACAGCAATGCTTTGCTTGGATGTTTCCAAACACCAGCAGGGTGACAGGTCACCTCTGGTCACTCTGAAAGGTCCCTTTGTGCTCGAGGCTCAGCAACACTTGCACAGAGCTAAGACTATTGCCAGGGAAACGTTTGGTCAGAATATTATATTCAAGAAAAAGCTCCCAAAACAGTGCCTCAGTAATGCAACGTGGGTGGAACGGAACTGCAGACGTGGTGCAGACCTGAGCCCAGCTTGGGTGGACAGCGCTGCAGCCCCTGCCCTCCCAAACCTGCTCCTCACTGCAAAAAGTACCACTGTGCTCTCAGCAAAGCATCTTTACAGGGCTAACTGCATTTTATATAGAGATAGAAAAAATCTAGGCCCCAGGCAGGGGGTGAGCAGAACGGGTGCAGTCCTGGGTAAATTGTATATTTTTATGAAGTTTTGAAGCACGGAATCTTGTTCACAGAGATGTATATGGGGTGGGAGGGCTCTCTTGTACATATGGTACATGGACGTGGATGTATATTTTGTTCTTGTTTCGTTTCAGTAGCTTTATGCAATGTGACATGAGTTGTTCTCCAAGTTTTGGGGGGTGACTAGGGCTTACCTCACCGGGACACAGTGAAACCCCTGGATCCATGAGGCAAAAGAAAGAGCAGAGGATGATACTTGCTACTGGAGTCCATTCTAGATTTCCCTGCAGGGGCAGGCTGCCATTCTTAAGTCCATTTGAAGAGAGGACTAAGGTTGCACCTTAAAACCTTAGGGGAAAATAGTGCACGCAGGGCTTTAATCGGAGCCATGGCTGGTGCGCTCCAAGCTCACGCCCTGCCATAACTTGCTCGTGGGCCTGGATCTTGCCGCAGCACTAGCAGCAGAGATCAGCAGATTTAGAACTGGGAAAAGACTGCTTTTCTTGGGCAGGGACCAAGTTTCATCTACATATATGCAAGCACTTTGCATCCGGAAAAAAGGAGCCTACGAGTGCAAGCAAGGACTTGCCATGAAACTTGTGGGTATCCATGCAATCTTATTGGCCTCGTGACACTGATGGGCCTTTGCATTTGCAGGCTGCTCAGGTCCCTAAGACAACTAACAGGGTTGGAACATTTACTATCCTCTTCTTTGAGACCCATAAATCCCCTTCTTTTAGACTCATCAGAGAGGAAATCCCTCCTGAGCAGGTAACCTGCAGGAGGCATGCATGAGGTCACAAGGACAGAGAAGTATGTAAAGAAAGACTTAACTAATTTGCCAGTGGAAACGTAAAACTGTGTTTGGAAAGACCAGAATAACATCTTCCTAAACAAATTTCAAGCCTTCTTCAAAAGGACTTCAAAGTGGAAGCGGTGTAATTTGAGTCAGTGACCCATGGATCCAGGCAGCATCTTCATTTCTGGTACTAGCTGTCACAGTTATAACTAATAACTCAAAATTTGCAGCCAGTCTCTAAAGATTATTTTAGAGTTAGCATCAGCTTCTAATCTGGTTCCTTAAGTGAAGTTTAATAATATACCATTTGAGTATCTATTCTGTGTCTTTTTTTTTTTCTCCAGTCACTGATTTCTGCTATGTTGTTATTGCACAGTTTTGAAGGAATTTTTTTGTCTGTCAGATTTTTTTCACTTAATAATTATAATAAAAAAATTAACTGGGTAAACAAAACTTCTGGTTTCCAAAATAATTACCTACCCTCCATGTGCCTAGTGCAATAAAAATGTGAAGTTATTTCCGAACTCTATTTGATTTATGTTTTACATCAGAAGGATCCGTTAAATGATGGCAGAGCAGAAGTGAGCTTTCAGCAGGAGGAGCAGCAGAGTCCGCTAAAAAGGTGCAATAGCATCCTTAATTCGATAAGGCATCTCAGTAGTTTTTGGTCCTTTCCTTCAAGGTCAGCACTAGTGACTAAGCAACACCCAAACATTCAGAGTTCTTGCAGACTTTCATCCTATTGCTTGCACGGTGACATCTCCAGCACTCACCCACTTGCCACCCTCATCATACATCATTGTCCTGCCAAAATTTACTTCCACAACAACGCTGCTCACGTGCCACACGTGCGGTTTGCGCGTTGCTGTTTGAAACAACGCCTGTACGTACACCTGACACTCGTACCCGCAGAGAGAGGTAACGAGCAGGCAGCCACCTCTTCACACATACCTCATTTTTTAGTCTGCATAATTGGAAAGGCAACACTTGAGCTCAGTGGACATAATTGAGGCGTGCAAGCATCTTAAGTGTTGCACTTCATTAATGTTTAGCTTAAGGCATCGTTAACAAACAGCCATTCCTTCCTCCCCGTTGCCCCCTTCGTCGTGAATGAAGCTCATTTTCCTCTTTTGTGGCTGAAACAGATTGCTCCCCCCGGAGGTACGAGAAGTCACACCTCTCATTCCTATGCACCTACTTTGGTTTTAAGTAGTCAGCGCAACTCTGTAGCCTGAGCTCTACGTCTCAGGGAGGAAAGCTTAGTGCCATACAAAAGATTTCTGAGAGAAGAAACGTGTTTAGCCCTTTTCTCCTGAGAAGACTTGCAGGTTTTTCTAACAGGAAAGCCTTCCCCCTAACTATCCACGGCCTTCATCAGAGTTGTATTTATCAAGTTATCTTCTGATCAGCTGATGAAACGCTGCGCTAAGAACATAAGAGACATAGTGTCTACTACCCGTACAGCCCCACTGACAAGCTTATCCTCCAGGCCACGTGTGGGCTTTATATCAAAAACCCAGTGCCCTTCACTTCATCCTCATCATCAGACACCAGCTAAAAAATTACATGTGCAGATGTAGCTCCTTTGAAAGTCATTCTGCCTTAGATTTTTTCTGCTGACTATTGCCTGATTTTATATTTTCCTCCCCTCTATATTCTTATGGGCCTTTCTTATTATCTTGCTTCTTAACACAGTAAGCTCTTGAAATACAAGAAAATTTCTCGTAGAGTCGCTGCAGTATCTGTGTGAATCTTGCAAGACTCTGCTCTGGTGTGGACCCGCTTCCCAGCGCGGGTTAAGCATTTCACAAAACAGACACGCTGTGATGTGGAGGGAGAGCAGTTGAAGACCTGGCTCGCTGCACCTCCTTGGAGCAGGCAATCGGAGCGCCTGGTGCCAGACTCCTGAACGCTCCTGTTTAGCCTTTCTCGGCAGGAAGGATGAAACAGCTAAGGATATTTCACAGCAGAACTCAAGCTGCAATTTAGGAGGAAAGAGCCAGGAGCTTCCAGAGCCCAGTCCTTGCCATAAGTAGGGAAGACAGGGGCTGTGGGAAGGAAAGACTCATGCTAACCATCAAAAGCTTGGCCTCTGCCATGGACCTCTCAACCTGCCAAATGTGGGATGCAAGAAAAATGGCAGCCCAGGGCTCTTCCAGGATGTGTGGTTTATTTCTTCCCTGTAAATTACAGGCATTCAGAAGCCCACATCCCCCAGATCCTCGTAGCTGAGGCCACACGATTCCCGGCAGATTTGCTTTCTGCGGGCCTGCCGACCTTAGCTAGGAGCTACAAAGATCTCAGATTTAGCAAAAGCACCTGTGTGGGACTGGGCTGAGAAAAACCCTGCTGCTCTCCAGCACGATGGAGGAGGATGAAGGCGGAACAAGATGGTGGTCTGGGAAGGCAGGCCGGGAACCGAGGCAGGGAACGGGAATGCCAGCTGCACACCAGTTAATTAAACACATCCTGAAGCTTCCTATGGCCTAATGCTGTCTGCGCATCAAGGAACCTCTTTGCAACCAAAGACCTCAATAGACTTGACAAACCGTAATAAAATTAACCTTGCTGGATACCCAGACGGCAGGAAATTGAGAGATCCCTCTGGGGAGGAATTTGGTACCAAAATGTGCGAGCCCGCTCTGCCAGAGGCACCACGGCCTGCTGCTCAGGGAACCCGATTTGGGGAGAACCCGGCCCAAAGGGATACGCTGCCTTGGCTCGCGGGGTCCTGCAACCCGCATGCAGTAGATGGCAGCAGAAGCTTTGCTCACCGCCGCCCACATGGACACGCATTTCCTTCGCCTTTCCTTTTTTTTTTTTTTTTTTTTTTTTTTTTTTCACTTTTTACTTTTGGTGGCCTCAAAAATTATTAGTTCCAGATGAGCTCCTGCCATCGCAACGGGCTGTTTAACCCGCTCGGCACCGTGCACGTTCCAGGGCAGCGTTGCCCCCCGTGCAAGCCCACGCATCGGAGGTGGATTTTCCGGGCACACCTGGTGCACCGCGCTGCAAGGGGGCCATGGGGAAGGGGAGGACGCTAACAGCCAAACCAGGGGGTATTTGGGTTTATAAGGACGGGGCGCTCCGAGTCACGTCTGGACACAAACCACGCACTGTCTCTGGGGACTCAAGCAACTGCTCCATGCTCGTCTTTTGCTAGAATTACCCATATTTTTGCATTATATTAGGTTTACCTCCCTCCACCTTCCAGGTCTACTAAAATTGGCTAAGGAGAAACATTATACACATACGTAGTTGCGTTAACTATCTGCGCTCTTTCAACATCTCACATTTTGCGCCTTGCGTGGATTACGTATTCAGCAATGATAATCAAAACGACCCGATTTCCCTCCCACTGGAATAATAAGCACATCCTATATAAACAAGTTGCATGTAAGAGGTACATTAAATGATTTGTTTCTCGTAAATGAAGACAGCCATAGCAAAACACATGGAAAATTTCATGTTGTTTGCTTTTGTAATTCACTGTACACACAGCCTTTAATCCGAGGATCTCGAAGTGCTCTACGCAGTTTAATTAAGCCCCACCACTGCCATGCTGGGGGAGTACATTAAGTGTTATTATGCTGATTCTTTACAGATGGGTAAACTCAGGGACGGAGCAGTGGTGCCAAACTCCCCTCTCGCCAGGCAGAATCGTTCCCTACGGCTCTTCCACGCAGCCTTTCCAGCAGCGGCTGGAGGATATAAGAGCTTCCAAGCCCAAACACGCACAGAAACCTGCCGTGGCTGAAGGCTGCACCCCCGGGTACCGGCAGGAAGTCCAACAGGTCCCTGCAACAGGTTAAATGGCAAAGCTGTGCACAGATGCGACCTCGACGCCAGGCTCTGTCCCCAGATTGAACCTGCCGGGCCCCAGATCTGCACTTCCATGGCCAAGTGGGAGGCAGCAAGACAAGCAGCCTGGCTCCCAAAGCTCATTTTTCCACAGCATCCTCTCCTGCGGATCCGCATGGGAACCCCTTGCACTGCCAAAGCGGCAGGACAGATGAAGGGGAACCCGCCCGGCAGTGATACCCATCACGGCACACTGCAATGAGGCCTGTAGCCCCTTGCCCCTCATCCACTTGAGATCCTGACTTCCTCGTGACCTTGGGAATGGGCTAGCGAGCGGCTCTGGCCGAGGCATGAATAGGTACTGAAGCAATCCAGCCTTTCCCAACATTGTTTCAACCTTGGCTGCTTTTCAGATTCCCATCTCTCCCTTTTCCTTGTTCCTTCCCCCTCTTCTTCGCAGGCTCTTTGTTCTCCTGCTTACAGTAGCATCGATTTACTGTCAGCCAGCAGCACGGCCTCGCGTTCCTGCGCGTACAGGAGAAATGCAGGCGCCCACGTGCTGCCCCTCGCATCCCGCCCGCAGTCGCAGCGGGCGCTCAGGCTGCTGCCCTCGCCCCACAACCCTGCTGCACCGTGGGGCAAACATCATTAGGCAACGTGGCCACGCTCAAAGGGGACCACAAGAACGTGGGTGACAGCAAGGAACCCGCTTCTCCACACTGGCGGTCAGAGCAGGTCTTCTTTCTGCTCATTAGGAGATGGTTTCCTACTATAATTTAGTACAACTCCTCCCCTCTTGCCCAAACGTACATGCTACACTTTGCAGTGAGAGTCAATTTGTCCTCCAGCACTTCAAATATCAAATATCTGTCTTCTTCAGATGCACAAGAGAGCCTGGACCATCACTTGGCTTGCCTGCTTGCAAGCCTGCAGTAAAACCTCTTGCTGCTCCTGCCCCATGGATGCTAAACCCCATGCTTTCTGGGTGCCTTGTTAAGAATCAAGGCACTCGGTTTTGCTCTGGTTCCAGTTTCCAAACGCTCCCTCTCTTGCCGTTGCTTTCACCCGCTTTTGTTCAACTCTCCATCAAAAGGAGGGCTCTACAGGCGTGACAGCTCCCTAAATATATCACACTGTCCACAGGAAAAAACGGCAGAGTGGAAAGAGTGATGGATACCCTTGTCCCCTCCCTGTGCTTGGGACAGACGAGGGAAGATGGCAGATAACTGCTCTTTATTGCGCCCCGGGTTCACCTTAAGATGAAGGAAGCGATAAGATTTCAATTAATGTCACTTCAGATTCCCTGCAAGCTGTCCTGCTCCTTTCCCCTCTCCGAAACCGAGGTCCTCAATGGCGCTTTTGTAGCCCCCCAAACGGGCCGCACGCTCACCTGGCAACACTAATTGAGAGCAGATGACGAGCCCCCCGCCAAGCCCCCTCACCATCTATTACGGGGTGGGAGAGATAGCACACTTCATTACGGAGCGCCGGATCGCCTTCCGGCTCGCCCAGGAATGAACCGAGCAGCTCTGCTAATCAGCTTAAACCCATCAAGGTATCGGAGCAGAGTTCCTGGGTAATACCTTACAGAGAGGTTCTTTCCTGGACAACTGCCCCCGAAAGAAGGGTCGGGAAAGCTGCATGGGCAATTTTGCATACTAGAAGCATTCTGGTTTTGCTCTTATTTTATTTAACATTAGCAGAAAGAATTGAATCACCCAGAACAAACACCCAAATCTTGAAAATGATCAGACTGGTCACGTTAGCTTTTCAACATGCCTCCTTATTAGTATCTGCTGGCAAAACATCTCATTCTTTTTGAGCCCTTTTGGAAAACACAAGTTTCCTGCAAAGAAGGATTCCTGGGTTTCACAGACTTGCTAACTCAAATAAACAGATCTTTTTTTCCTCTTTGCGAGCAGCAGCGAGAAAGCTGACAAAGCCCCACAAAAGAAACGCGCACAGCCGGAACCCATTCCTCTTCCCACCCCGATACGCTCCCATTTATTGTCCCCAAGAGCCTCCATTTTAGCTCGTCTCCTACATAGGCGCGCGATGTTTCCATATGTTCTTTAAGGCAGCGGTCCGGTCACGCCGCGGGCCCGGGGAGGGGCAGTGGCCAAGCCCAGGGTCCCGCGACGGGACGGATGCGCCCAGCAGCGTCGCGTTGCAACAGCCATCACCAAGGTGCGAAGCGTTCGGGGAGGGGAAGGACGCTGGGAAGCGGTTACGGACCTGCAATGTGTGAAGCCCTTTCGGATTTAATGAAGCACAACGTGCCTTTTGTTTTGGCTGTGCGTATTTTGTACCCTAACATGTGTTTACTTAGTCTCACTAATTGTCTTTTTCTGGTTTCCTCCCCGCTCGCAGCGCGCGGCCGGCTGGGCGCTCAGCGCAACAAAGACGGCGAGAGGAGGGACGCGCTGGGGCCCGGAGAAACCTCGTCTTCCAGGAGCCAGAGAGTTATTTTTCTCATGCTCACTCCTCCAGGCTAATATAGGAAAATAACATGGGAAAAAAACCCTTCCAGTAGCTCCAGTTGTAAGAGCAGAAGCAACCCACGCCAATCCCCAGTACGCAGGTCTCTGGCTTAGCAACACTCCTGTATGGAGCACAGCAAAACAGCTAGAAATGCACAGTCTTCCACCTGGAGACCTGCATTTCCATGTGAATCCCTTTGTGCTACTAAGAGATACTCTGCTTGTTTATTTATTTTTAATAATAAACACGGGGAGAGCTCTCCAGTAGGCAGAGGTTGGCAAGGGCTTGAGCCAAGACGTGCAACTCGCATGCGGTGCTTTGCACCCAGGTTTTCCTGCCTTTCATGAAAGGCTTCACAATTCCTCACCCAAAGGTCAATTGGGATTTCCCCCCCACCTTTTTTTTTTTCTTTTTTCCTTTTTTTATGATGAAAAGGTTTCAGGACAGGAAAGCCATTTCCTGTCCAGACCAGACACCGACTTCCTGTGCGCTTTCAAGCAGATCGTGTAATCTTATTCCCCGATTTGTAAGATGAAGATGATCGACTGCCTTTGTGTGCGCGGCCTCTCCGGAGCGCCGGCACGTGACCCGCGCTCACGCAGCGCCGCAGCAACGCTCCCAAATAACGGAGCGGAGCGGGATCTGCAACCGCAGCAACGCTCCCAAATAACGGAGCGGAGCGGGATCTGCAGCCGTGCGTCGGAGCGCGCGGAACGGCACGGGCTTGCCCCTGATTTGCACGGGGATAAACACGGCCGCACTTTTGTCCCAGTTCTGCGCGGAGGCTCCCCCCAACCGCCTCCACAGAGGCTCTTCCAGAGGAAAGGTGCCGAAAGGGTTAACCCGAACCAGGGGCTCCGATTACGTCCATTTTTTCTTTCTTTCTTTCTTTTTTAAGCACATTTTGGAGCTGGGCCACAAATTCAAATGCTGCACAGGGGGGAGCGGGTGCAGGTTTGCTCCTGTGCCAGGAGGCTCACGGGGAAGCTGCGAGCGCTGCACGCTCACACAGCGCATTGCACACTCGCCCAGCGGGATGTGCATCCCGGGAGGAGTGCAAGCCCGAGGGATGCAAAGGAAAGGAGATGCACCAGACCAGGACGCAGGGATGCTGAGCAGCCAAATCTGCTTGTTCGGGTGTCCCTGGGCGAGCAAGCGCTGCTAGGAGCTTGCATAGGAAAGCTTTTTAGAGCCGGGGCCTGAAATAAGAGCATCGCACTCAGGGACACTCTGCAAAGCGATGCAGCTGCTGCAGCAAGAGGGTGATTAAATGACCAAAACTGCAAAAAATGCAAGGCAATGCAGTCTACCTATGCAGGCACTGCGTAACTGCCCATGCGCTGCTCGGGGTCCCCGCCACGCACCCAGCGCAGGGCTGCTCGCGCCCGGCGACGCTGCAGCACCGCGGGCGCATCCGCTGCGGCCCCTCATTTCTATGCCCACTGCCGCGCGCCCATTGGCTCGCGGGGGCCGCCCGCCCGCCAATGGGGGCCCGCCTTGCCCCGCACGTCCTAGCAACAAGGCCTGTTCCAATGGCGCGGGCGCCGGCGCGGTGACGTCACGCAGAGGAGGGCATGAGCGGCGCTTTTTTCGGCTTTTTGCAGCCGTCTGCTGCAGAGTTCATTTGAGGTGTCCCAGTCTCGCTCCTTAAAGCGACACCACGCCGAATGGCGGCTGCACTTTCCCCTCTTTTTTCCCATTTTTTTCCTTTTTTTTTTTTTTTTTGGTCGCATATGTAGGTCAATAGTTTGCAGAAAAAAAACGCATCTCAACCCTCTCGCCCTGCACGCTCTCCCCGTCCCGTCCCCCAGCGCGCTGCAAAACGCGATGCCGTTTAATCACCATTCCCGCTGGGTGCTTTAATTGCAAGACGAGACCGAGGTTGCCGAGCCAAAGCACCCCCTCCGTGGCCCCCCTCCACCAGCGCGGGGCTAACGAGCCTCTCCCGGCCGTGCAACCCCAGCAGCACGGAGCAGCGGAGCATTTCCAGGGTGCCCTCAGCCCGTCCGACCGAGCGCATCGCGGTGTCACGACGGGACAACGCTCGAGGATGCAGAACGCACGCGGGGCGCCCGCGTCCGGCGCTGCAGGGTGTCACCGCGCCGCTCTTCCCTGCCCAAATCGGAACGTCTCGCTCGCCCTCCTTGCACTCGTTCTTAATTAATGAAGGCAGGAATGCCTGCAGACGCGGAGCCGCAGCGCGCGCCCTCCCCGTCTCTGCAGAGCACGTTCTCGGGGGGAAAAAATATGGCAGGAGGAAAAAAAAAAAACCCATACACACATAAAAAACGCAGTGGGGAAAGACGGCCATCGTGCCGCAGATGCAGGTGATCAGCGCCGCCGCGCCGCAGTTTTGGGAGCGTGGGGAGGAGGGGGTTACGCGCCACCGTTGGTCTACAATTTATGTAAAACGCTTTAGCGCACCGGAAAATATACGGCAGAGAAAATCCAATTCCTGATGATTCAAGAGGGACAAAGACAATGGAAGAAAAGGACGAAGTTGAGCTCATTTAAATGCCGTTAATTGCTCATTCCCATAGCAAAATGGTTTCTTCTGCAAATGAGAGAACAAACCCTTAATGTGTTTTATATATATATATATATATTTTTTTTTTTTTTTTTTCTCATTAGCACCGTGCCAGGACCGAAGCAAACCCAAATAATCTTAATCACTGAATAGCACTTGCTGCTTTACGGCTTTTTAAAGACGGGGAGAAGAAGAAAAGCCGCAGCTAACGTGAGCCTGGCACAAAGAGCCGGAGCGGGGCCGCCAGCCGCTGCAATGTGCTCCCAGACCTCTTGGAGGTCTCGAGCACTGCCGGAGAAAATCCCACCCGCCTTCCGGGGAACAAGTCGCATTTGTGGCTCACAGGCGAGGGCTGCGCGTTCGCTTTGTGCCCCAGGTGCCCGCCGATTTATATTATTTTATATTATGTATGTGATACTTATTGATTTAGGCGGCCGTTGGCACATGCAGCAGCTCATGGTGCAGCAGCAGTGACATTAGGGGTGTTATCGGGCTGCCAGGGCCCCCCGTGGTCTCACTCCAGCTGCAGCGTTGCTCAGATCCCGTTTCTGACCAGGATGGATGCACGGGTTGTGTGCAGCAAGGAGCAGCCACCTCTGCAGCTGCAGCGAGCAAACACCCCATCCCAGTCCTGCTCGCCCTGATTTTTTGCTACGGACACGTATCCCTGTGTATGTGGGCTATGGCAGAGGCCAAGGGGCTCACTCTTTTTGAAGGGGCTCGCTCTTTTTGAAGGGGCTGGCCGCCTCACGTCGTTTCCCAACACTGCAGTCCTTGCCACACCCCTGTAACATGGAAATATATTCTATATTTGCAGATCGCGGGGCTCTCCAAGGGATTCCTGTCGTTAGCAGCTCCATACATCACGGCCAAAACATTTGTTTTTGTCATTAGGAGAGACAGCCCCTGCAAGGCGAAATGCAACATCTCTGTTGTCCGCCTGGCAGCGTCTGAGCCCGATCCAAACACGCCGAGGCCAACGGGTGCCTTTCAGCTCGTCTCAATGGACTCTGGAACAGGCCCCTCATGCAATATGCATTTAGGCATATAGTGCTCACAGAAAAGGATCCTGAATGAGACAAAATACCTAATCAACTGCATTTACGCCAGGCTTCAGGCACCCACCTGCACCAGGATTAGATTTGATAGCGTGCAATGCAAACTGTACCAGAGTTTTCTCTATAGCATCAATCATGATATTATGCTGCCGTGTTTTGCATTGGTTAGAGAAGCAATTTATAATTTGAGATGACTTCAAGTTAGGAAGCAACTGATTACAGAATAAGAACTTTGCAACTCCCCAGAATTATAAGCCCACGACTTGAATGAATCATGTGTAAATTTAAACTATGCATCATTAAAATGGCTGCCGTATCCCACTCCGGAGGTAGTGAAATATGCTGGGGAGAGCTGCGGCTCTCCAAGTCCTCATGAATGAAAATGTCATCTTAAGCCCATATGTGATCCTATTACTTTTAAAAGGAAAAGTGCTATTTCGGTATCTCAAAATAATTTGGTAATTTCTAGGGGAACGGGCTGCATTAGCCCTTTGCAGGCACTGGTGCTGCAGGTATGAAGTGCAACATGGCAAATTCCTGATAGACAAGCCAGGTATCCAAGAACTGCACTCATTTTCCCCAGCCCACAAGCAGTTTTTAATGACTTTGGGGTCCAAATTTAACGTGAGCTCTGTTTTGTCTCAACGCATTGCCATCAGCTGGGGAGTGAAATACCATAAGAAAATCATAAACATGTCCTTGAGGTGTAAAAGAAAGGCACTGCAAAATATGAATGCAAATAAAAATACGGGATTAGGCTGCACACCCGCAATATTAATATCTTCCAAAATATTGGCTTCCTTTTAAGCTGAGGGATCCAGTGCTTTATGCTTCACCTGACACATGGCTGGTAAAAAGTAGCCACGACTTTTGCTTTCAAGGGAATGTTTAAACAAGTAAATAGTAGTAGTAATAATAATGAGAAGAAGAATGCATAGGAAGCTTTCCCTGGGCCTCTGCAACCCATTTCAGCTCCCGTTGTCCTATGCATTACTGTGCCTGCTTTCATGGACTTCCTAAGGATGCCGAAGGGGAGGCACCAGCCCAGCTTAATGGCAAATTAATCATCATTATCATGATAGGCCCTAGCCATAACGCAACACCTTCCAGACACGCAGGGGGCTTCATTTGTCCCACGTGCACTTTTGCCGAGTTATTCTGTGCGTGAAGAGAGCAAGAAGCGTAAGACCCAGAGCTCAATCCCGAGCCACCATCCGCATCCCCGGATGCGGCGCGGAGGCCGGCGAGCTCCCGGCACTCAGGTGTGCAGCAGCAGCGGGGCGAAGGCGCCGCGCTGGCCCCTTCCCCTTCTCCCCGCACCGACAGCCCGTGCCAGCGCCTGCCCTGCGCTCCTGCGTCCCCGACATCCATTGGTGATTACATGGCCCGAGCACCTGCGCGCGGCGCGCATAAAGCTGCATTCATGGGGCTGGCAGCACCAGCCTGGGAACGGCAGGCGACGGGGCGACCGTCATTGTGCCGCCGCATAAAAACCTCCTCTCACCGCGGCCGCTGGAACCGGCGCCGGCTGCGATCGCGGCGCGGCACCGCAGGGTGTTTGAAAATAACAACGCCGGTAAAGAAAGAGGGGTGGCTGCACCTTGGTCCCTTCGAGTGCATGGCCACGGTGCACCACGGGGCAAGGGGGAAAGAAAAGGCACCAATCTCAACATGCGCGCGGCAAAGTACTGCAAAACGCTGGGAAAATGGCAAGATTGGTAAAAAGTGAGCACGGCTCAAACATCTGTGCTCAGCCAAGACACCATGACAGAGCCTCGTTTAGAGCAAGCGATGAGCATCCTCTTGCAAAAAGCACCTCCGGACGGTGGGACAACCGAGCGGGCTATTCGCCTTGGAAAACTTGACGCACAGGCGCCATAGCAAGGTCACAGCGGTGTCTGCCACGGCTTGCAACAGCTACTTGGGCCCTGAGCACCACAACATCGTTCTGCTCAACACCGTCCCGTCCCACGAGCGCACAAGGGCAGAGAGGTAACTTTGCACCACCAAAGGGAGAGGGAAGGAACACCTCCAAGCAGCACCATGCCATGACGCGGTGGAAAGCCACCCAAGTTAAGTCACGCACACTTTTTCCAGGAGCGCCTGTGTGGAGATGGTCTCAGCAGCCATGGAGCTGCCGGCAGGGCCAGGATGAGGGTGTTTTGCAGTGGGTGTGGATATAGGATATCCATATCCTTCCACTGGACCCGCTTTAAATCCCCCTCCGTAAGGATGACCTTCATAGCAGAGATGATAGAGAGACCCGTTTCATTCATGGACATTGTGTTTGTCACCCATCACACGTACTCTCTGCTATTCCAGGTGACTACTACAGCTTGAGGTCCTTTTGCAGTGAGGGAGCTGGGAGCTAAGGCCCCAGATCTGGAGACAAATATCTCCAAAAGCGGTAGATTATAGCCTACATCCTGAGCTGTCTCAAAATTCTGACATTTCAATTCTCTTGCATTCAAGAAAGTGAAGAAAATATCTTCTTTCAAAGAAAAACGAAGGGGAAGGAAAATATGCAGCAAACTCTCCTGTGTGTGTTTTTGACTTAGTAATATCTGTAGCCAATTTTCCCAAGAGACACAAACAAACACATGCCGAACCAGAATATCAATGAGGTCTTTTTTAGAGCAGGCACATTAAAATGCAAAACAGGAGATAATGAGATAAAGCAGCAAGTTACAGGTTTCTTAATACCAGATTTTTAAAGCCCACAAAGTAGCTTTGGGAAGAGAACCGGGTTAAACCTAGCAGAGGGCTTGGCTGGGGGTGAACTTGGGCTCGGAGCTGCAGCCCCCAAGGCTTTGCCGGGCTTGATGCGGTCCCACCGAGAGGCAGAAAGGTGGTTTTGTTTCGCCTGTCAGAGCTCCATCCCCGCTGAATAAGAATTGCATTTTTTCCCATACATCTGACTGCCCGTGCTCCCTCAGCCCTGGAGGTGACACTGTAAAATCCAAGGTCACTTTGAGGAGGTGACATTTTGGGTACTGGTGCCAAAAAGATCATGAAAGGAAAATTAAAAGAAGAATGAATGAGAGGAAATGGAGAGAGGGGGAAGGTATAAGAAAGAGCCATTATTTAACCAGACCTGGCCAAGGGTAAAGGTTTTAATTCTTTCCAAGTGCCATATGTGGTTGCCTGTGGGGGAAAGCCAGAGCCATATTTATCTGACTGAACCAATAATTCATATCTGTTTCAGAAGCCGACTTTGGTGGATTGTAGATCTACAGCTGTTCCTAGTCTAGGTCCAGACTTTCCCGGTGGGAATCACTGTAGCAACACGTCTGACTTATAGGATTCATATGGAGGGGGATAGGAGACCCAGAACTGTAAATTCAAACCGTGTGTACGTTACTTCTATGTATTCAATCCAAAAGCATTTAGGGCTTTTCAAAACAGTCCTTTCACTACAGGAAAACTCCCCCACACTCACAATTTAAAGGAAACAGATCTTTCATGTTTACCCTTCCTGTTTCTTGTAGGAGGTCTTGAAATAAAGGTAAGAATGCAAAGCCGTTTTATATTTTTCCAATAAAAGCCAGAGCAGTTGCCCCGGTGCAGAGTGTGTGTGTGTGCACGCGTGTGCGGAGGGGGATGGTGGACGTGTTGCATGCTGCCAAGGGAGAAACCGTGGTGCTGTGATTAAACAAAGAAGTTGGAGAAGTGCTTTTGCTTCCCTCGTTTTGCTAAACACTCTCCCAGGATTATTTTTGTTCACGAGCTTGTTTCCTAGCACACACCTCCTTTGCAGTTTACACACGGCCAGAGAGCGATAAAGCCTCTTCGTTAAGGACTAAGTTCGTCAGGGTCGGTGGAGCTCTGATATCTCATGTCAAACCCTCAGCTGGCAAATGCCTTTACCTGGAGCTTGCAAGAAAGCCCCATGTCGCCCTCCGAGGGGGCTCACAGGACCCTCGGAGCCCTCTGTAACTGACGGATCTATAACTCCGTATGGATCCCATGGAGTACCTGCAGCTGAATCTCTGGGAAAAGCCTACAATCCATAACCAGACACATCTGCCCGTAGAGAAAAACAAATTACTCCAAAGGGCCACAGTAAAAGGCCATCCCAATTACAGCCAGGAAACTGGGGCGCAAAGAGGGATCCGAGTCCGACTGCATGGATCCTGCCCCCGGCCCTCTGCTCTCCAGCATCCATCTCCGTTTGGCAAACCCAAACGGCGGCTGGGTTTAGCCTAGGGATAAACCTTTTTCCCTGGCTGAGGGAGTAAACAGTTCTCCCTGTCCTTCCTTCAAATGGAGGCCAATGGTTCGAGCCCTGGTTTCCCCAGCCCACTCCAGGATCCGACACGGAGAACCGCACAAGCGCATGATCGTCAGCGGCACCCGAGCGGCAGGCTGCCCTTACTGCTGCGTATCCTGCGCATTTGATCTCACTTTTGTTTGCTTTATGTCTCTTTGCTTGTTTCATGTATTATGTATGATTGCCATATTGGGTCGCATTTCTCGCTATGCCAAAGAAAATAAAGAATTTTGAACTTTGAGTTACTATGTGCTCTGCGTGTTAAAAGATAATGAGTGCTGTGCTGTTCACCAGGTCAGATTCTCAAGATGATGGAAGTCTCCCCAAACTAGAGATGCCTTGATCCTCATACAGTTGAGCCTACCTTCCCCCTTACTGAATCATCATGCTTGTGGTCTCGTTTCCAATTTGCTAGGTACCGAAAAAACATAAGACAAAAAGAAGATGCAGCCGACTCCGCAGATTTTAAAATTTAAACCTAAAATTAGACACTTTGCATGCTGCCAAGGAGCGCTGGAGAGAAATGATTTAATTGGGTCCCCCCTCCTAACACATAGGGCTTTTTTCCCCTACCACACTGAAATACAGAGATTGAGCGGAGCTGAGAAGAGTTAATAACAAGGGTGAGCCCTGTGGTCTCTCCTGGCTGCTGGGAGAAGCCTTGGCTCGTGCCTGAAGCAGAGCTGTGTTTGGGGCAGGAGTTATTGTACTGGCGGATGATAAAACGGGACAGGCATCAAGAGGCGGGGCTGATGCCTTCACCGCACGGAAGAGGGAGATGTCCGATGGGCCAAGGCTGCCACGTGCCCTATGAAGAAGATGAGGTTGCTATGGAGGTAAAAATAGGGATGGAGACACTGAGACAGAAATGCCGTTTTCGGGAAACACTCAGAAGGATAGAAGAGGGGCCGGATGGTGACTGTCAAAGGTGAGGTTATTGCCAGAGGATTTTTTAGACCTGAGGGTAACTTAACTGCACTGCAATTTTGATGCAGATGTCAAGCCTCTGTTTCCTGGAAATTGGTTGCCTACAGACTTTGACCTGGAGAAGCAAGTGTCTTACTTGAAACCATATGACATAACTTACTCCTGGAACCAAGTGTTTAAAATTGTAATATATCGAGGATAATATAGATGCTTTTTAACAGAGGCATGGAACTTTTATAGCTGCAACATATTCGTTATCAGGATGAACCTTCACTAAGGCTGAGCAGCCCTAAATTTAATAATTCAAAAGAATGTCTGCGCATCCAGGACTGGGAAGTATTTACGAGATTTCAGCTGCAACAATCCTAGGTATGGATGGCAATCTCTCCTACTGTACTTCGCCCCTTTCTAGAAAAAGAGCAGTGAAAAATAGGCAATCAATATTAATAAATAATGGGCATCTGCCACACCTTAGACACTAAGGTCCTACTGAGACAGGCAGTGAGAAAACAGTAAGACAGACTGCTTTCAAAGAAAGAAGAAACTCTAGCACAAAGCAGCTCTCCAGCCTCAGCGATGACATGAAAAAAAAATGGCAAAAAAACATGAGGCACCGACCTCATTTTCCTTTGCTTTGCATGTCATCATGGGGATCAGCGGGACTGCTCGGATGCTTGGACGTGGACAAACGCTGGAACACTTCCCTAGGCAAGATGCGATATTTCAGGACGCTTCATCAACCCCTAGCAGACCCAAAAGCTGATGATACTGTTGGCCCAGGAGGGGAAGGGTGGATGATGGTAGAGAAAGAGGTTAATAGTTTTAACTACATTTTTGACCCCACATTCTTTCAAGAGAAATACCCTGTTATGTTTTATAAAAGAGGTTTTCATCGAGAAATACAGTCATTTAAAGCCATATTTTCAAAGCCTTTCTCGCTTTTTATTGGTAAATTGAAGCAGACAGAAAACTGCTTTCTTTTGAATTTCCCTGGCTGAGGTGTCATGTTGCACTGTGTGATAGATGGGACTGGGAATGACAAGTCATGGCAATTACTAGATCAGTGGCTGGCTGATTCCAAAGGAGGTAGCTCTCTGCAAGAGTAGCTTTTTGTTGTGTGTTGTTGGAAGGCTGGATTAGGAGAAAATAAAACAAGTCGGAGTTGTTAATAGTAGTTCTTAGCACAAACATCAAGCTGCAGGTCTTGCTTGGCCATGCACACTGAACAGCATCTTTGTCCCTACATGAGGTTAGTGTAATTGGCTCTGTTTCTCAGAAACGCTAAAGGGGAGATTTTCCCGTCTGCTCTGGCTCCTATAGCTTAGCTGATCACAAGGCACTTTCTTGGGGTCAAACCTGCCATCTCCTGTGTGGTGCAGCAAAGAGGTGTGCCGCAAATAAGAGCTTCAAGAAGCTTGGCAGATTTAATGCCACTATGGCCACTATTTTGGAGGCGTATTTGAGCACATCCACCTGCCTCAAGACTAAACAAGTAATGGTCAGGGGCCAACATCCCTCATTGCTCAGACTCTGCTGGGACAGGGTTTCTGCACAAGCACTAGCCGCATGTATGCGGCTTAGACATCCCTGGAGCCACGGATAGGGAACCTCACTGATCAACACATTTATAGCGCCCCACTGCCTGGATATAAGCATTCCCTAGATTCCAGAAGACATATTTTTACATCATTCTCTCTGTTTTCCTGTGTTCAGCATTATCTTTCGCTAAATGTATTCTTGCAACATTTTATTTACTTTGGGTCTCGAGCTTGGAGACCTCCAAGGGTCTCCTCCTTCCCTAGGAATTTTGCAAATAAATCCCTGGCAGAGATCTGGAAAAATATGTTTTTTGTTCTTCATATGTGAGATGATTTCCTTCAGACCCTGAGCAGTGCATATGCTCTCCATCATACAGATCACAGAGGGATTTGCTCAGAGTATCCCGACAATTGCAGCTGGGGTCAGCCCTCCCTGTGGGAGACCTGGACGTCTAGTGAAAGCAGGGGACAACACGAGGACCGCCACGAGACGACAGCTGTACCACCTAGAGTGGGAAAGGTGTCCCGATTGGCACCCTCCCTTGAGGAAGTCTCCCGAACCCTTGGAAATGCAAATGCCACCGGAGCGAGCTAGGTCTTCTTGGTGCTGCAGCTGCTGACACGCATCCCACTGGGCACCCACTCCTGCTGCTGCCACCTGGGCACCACTGGACTAGGGATTACGTCTTGCTGGGGGATGTGGGGCCCAGCAGGGTCCCCAAGGCCATTTCAGAGTGGTCTCTCTGCAGAGGTGGCACATCCCGGTCCCACCCTGGCAGGACCGCTGGCTTGCTGCAGAGCAGGGGAGGGCATCCAACCAGGAATGCCCCTGCCTCAAATCAAAAATAAATCAAGGGGAGGGGGGGATTAATTTCTTTGCTTTCCTCGGCCAGGCTCGACGGTCGCCCACCCCCAGGCCCGTCGGAGCGGGGCTGGAAGGGCCTTTCCTCGGGTGATGGGGGAGGGAGGGATGCGGCGGCGGGGCCCCCATCCCCGCTGCCTCCAGCGCGGAGCGCTCCGAAAACACACATGAAAGGGGAGCTGGGGGAGGGCTCCGGGCTGCGAGAAACAGCCCTCGCGGCAGCTCCTTTGGCAGGGGTCAGGCTGCAGGACACCGAGGAGATATATTAAAAGGGGGAAACTGGAGGAATCTAAATAATCAGGCTCCCCACCGGATAATGCCTTGACAAGAGGAGATGCTGCGGGAGCCAAGGAAAACCGACTCGCACAGAGGGGCAGAAAAGTAAGACGCCTTCTCCGAGGGGACGGGGCTGGCGACAGCGGGGGGACTGGGGAGGCCAGGGGGAAGGGCTGAAATCTGGAAGGAAATTAAATAATAGCCTGAAATTCCCAGGTGAGGAACGATGGAATTAAAAACAGAAAGGCCCCCAAGAGATAAACAAATCAAGGCTGGGAGGTGAAACGCAGACAGGGAGAGCTGGAGGCGGTCAGGGCAGCCTGCAACGCGAGCTGGAGTCTGCAATGGTTCCCTGTGCTGCAGTTACCCCTGGATATGCCCCCAAAAGCTGGGACCTTGCTCTGCCTGCACTGCCCGGCACCTAGGGAGAGGTAGCACTGCCGATCTGGAAAGAGCTCATCCACCCAAACCAGCAAAGTTAACCAAAGAAGACCCATTAACTCTGTTTTGCAGAGAAATTAAAACTATTTTCCATATACTGCACGGTTCTTGCATGCTATGGCACTCTTCTAAGAGGACTTTTAAGGATTTATAAATGTCTCTTCCATGTCCTGGGCTCAGGCACACACATAAAGCACCATGTTATCATGGCAGCCTACGTACGCAGAGCACTTTCAGCATGGAAATGGGGTGTCCATATCCCAAGCAGAAGGGACCACTACCAAAATGTTGGTTCTGTGTACAGATTTGTGGAGAGTTTGTAGCAAGATAAAGAATTAAATCTATGCTTTGGTATCCCAGGAAAGGTACCTGAATGTACACACCATTTGAAAGGCACATCTCATGCAACATCCATCAGGAAACAAGTTGGGAGACAAAGACCAGTAGAACAGCTCAGACGAACTTCTGACATAGGTGTTGTAACCTCATGGAGCTGTGTTGACTTCAGCAGATGTGTTTTGATTGAGGACATGGTCCTTAGAGACTAGGAACTTATTGACTTGGAACCGAACCACAGATTTTTTGGCAATTCTATTGCTTTTAAAAAATTAATGACAAGCCCTGAAAGCACATTACCAATAAGCATTAATATTCCCTAAGGAGAAACTGAAGCTCAGGGAGTGGGACCAACTAAACCATGAAGCAACATAACACAAGAACAAGGCAAAGAACCCAAAGAGCTTCCTTATTCTCAGGACTCAGAATATTCACTCAGTCCCTGAGTGCATCGTACCCAAGGAACCTCACCACGTTAACAGAGAACCCATCTTGATAACTTCAACCTACAAGAGGAAGAAATAACCCCCACTTCCTGCACCACACTCTTCAGAAAGTGCAGATGCAGATCTCTATTTCTGACTGGAACTGCTCCCTAATATTTAATCGTCTTTCTTCCTGAAAGAGCAGGGCTGTCAGCAAATCCCTACATTCTTCTAATGCTACTCCAGTTGGTGTTCAAAAGCCTTTTTTATTTCCTCCTTCAGTGCCACATGCTGCTGTGTCAACATAATACAGGGTCTTCCTAAACAAAGGAATGTGTGTCTAGAAACCATCCACAGAGAACGACAGCCAGAACCCTGCCAGCAGAAGGAGAGGAGGTCCTACACTCCTTCGTCCAGGACAGTTTCAAAAGAGAGATGGGATGATTCACACGTGGGTAGCCCCAGTCCATAACACTAGATAAAGGCAGCCTAGACCATACTGCGTAAGTGGCAGGTCTGACACTGAGAGCATTCACAGGCAGTCTTCCCTCTATGAATCAAGGTGAAGCAAAGGATTCAGTTTGCTGCTACAGACACGTTTCAGATAGCAGACGGATGCCTGGCTGCACGGCTGGGAAAGTCCAACACCCCGGAGATGCTTCCAAGTGCGAGCCTAAGGACTGTCTCTGTGATGTGTAACTGCAGTAACATAGAGCTGGGTGTCTACCCGCTCGTGAGAAACAAATGAGCAGATGAAGGTGTGCCTAGCATCAGCAGGATGGGTTGGCATGCATCCTGTGCTCATCAGCCACAGCAGTAAAGAACCACCCTTGAGTCAAGAGATACAGCTCCAGTCCCAGCTCCGCTACCAATTTGCCATTTCATCTCGGCCAAGTCATTTCCTCTGTGTTGTTGATTTAACTCAAGCTGGTTATGAGTCTGCAGCCAAAAAGGCTTTCATCAGAAAATATGGTTCAGAGGGGAACATATGACCTGCAGCTGAGCTCTGCTGGGGTGCGAGACCATCGGACTGACACAGTGCTGTGCCAGACCTCCTCACTGCTCCTCACAGACCTCATCATTACTGCATGGGAGATGCTGGAAGGAGTGCCAAGGAACTGAAGGAATCACATGCAGTTGTTTAACGTGATGGTAGCCCTAGAAGAAAGGAAACATCAAGCCTCATTGCTTGAGGTACTGCCATGGGAAGCTCAGGTGGAAGCCCGGAAATGACCCACCCTGAGCCAGGACGGAGTTATTCCCCCATCAGGTGCAGACAGCAGGTGTGCGGTGGCATGTTGTAAAGGAGATGTGAAATCAAAGCCAGCATCGATGGTAACTGGATAACCTCTATCTGTCTTTCATGCCTTGCTCATGATGTCTAAGGAGAGCAAAAGGGGGAGATTGTGCCTTTTGCCAAACAACACAGCTTCTTTTATCTCTGTTTTGAGAGTTTCTACAATCTTTTTATTTCATGTCCAGTGTTTTTTTTTTTTTTTTTAAATATTGTATATGACCTCTATGCACCCTGAATCTCAGCGCTATTTGCACCTATCATGAGATCGAGGGAAGCCTCTTTATTCTGTTCAGATCTGCCAGACTTTCCTTCGTAGGATTTGGCCACTTCATTTAGAAGAAATCCTAAATATTTGTTTTAATTGCAGAATGGATTCTCATAAACCAGCAGGCCTGTGTGCTATCAGGCTTTGGATTGCATCAAACCTGGCATGTGGCCTCATAAGGCAGATGGTCAGGAAAAAGCACCTTGGCACAGTCTTCCCTGGCATCTTTTAGACAAAGGGCTGCACCAGGGACTGTGCTGCCATTGCGGCGCAGAGACTTTTATCTTTCATCGCGGGTTTTGAAAGGCTGAATCCAGCAGGGTGCTAAGCTTCTGTCAGTCTCTGTCAGCCCTTCGCTCCCAATGTCTTTCTCCCCGCAGTCTGGCTGGTGTGGAAGGGAGGTCTGTTGGCAAAAGTCAGGGTTGTGGTTCTATTTTCAGAGCTACCTGCACGGCTCTCTCCCTTTCCTGTAGATTTTGACCGGCTCTGTCCTTGTTAATGGTCATCCTTAAAAGCCTGGGATTTTTTCAAGCGCTTAGCCCCCAGCTGAACCTGATCCCAATATTTCTAACAATTCCCATCCTGGACTGCCGCGGTTGCATTCAGGGAGCTCTTTGCACTTCACATTCTGAACAGTCACGCTCCTCATCAGCTAGGCAAGATTTAGTGGAAACTCTTTGATCTACAGCGCAGTTCGGGGATGTACCTAACCTATGATCCAACTCTGATTTCTGCAGATAGCAGTGCATTCCAGCTCTAAATCCCTCTAGCCCCAAATGACCTCCCCCACCTGGCAGAAGAAGGGGAAAAAACATCTTTTTTTTGAAAGACACGGTGCATTTCTTGGTTGCATGCTACCAGCAGTTAGAAACCCAGACAAAAGACACAGAAGCTCTCTCTATATTGTCTGTACCTGGTTACCTAGTGTTTCAGGACCCCTTAGATTGCAGCCATGACGGGTCACCTTAAATATTACCTTCACAAAAGATGCAGAAACACTGGCTAGACATTTGTTCCTCTGGCAGCCTGGATGTGCTTGTTCTCTCTCCCTGCCTGTTCGTTCAGCCATCCTATTGATTTATCCAGCTATAGATACCTGCACACATATGCCTTATATATGAGCAGCCTGAGTCTCCGTGTGCTGTGCTGCCTATGGTAGAGCCACACTAGTACTAAATTAGAGGAGCAGAGGAGGATTTCTTAAGTTGTCATCAATAAAAGTCCTAGTAACTCAGCGGGCAAGCATGTCCAAAATTCATCACTATTTCCCAGGTGGTATGAACAGCAAGTGGCAATATCTGAGTATGTTTTGTTTCTTTCATGTTTCTACCTGTATTTGATGTGGTTTATTAAAATTCCTGTACATGCAGCATAGCTGTCGTTGGTCATGAGGGATCATTTGATCCTGTGTGGTTTCTTTAGGCCTGGTGTCAGACTATTCTCTGAGCCCATGCTGGGCATTACTGGAGCTGCTCAAATGCGAGACCTTCTTAGAGGAGCTTCAGCGAACGCAGAACTTTCATGAGATCAGGTGGACACACTTTGAATTTTGTGACAAGATCTGCTGCCCACACTGTGCTGTCCTAGTTACTAGCACATCTAAAGTTCACATGCTTTTTTAGAATAGAAAGCATCCAAAATTGCCTGTGCATGTGCTATATAGGTCTTGGTGCAGTTTGGTTGAAAGGCCTGGGCTTTCTCACCTGATTTTTAAACAGGAGCTTTGCAGAAGCTATTGTGTTTTGTCTGTACAAAACCAAAATCAGGAGATTTGGGCTATTACTCTCACAATGTACCTAAAACACGAGTAAACCTTCTCCTACACGCTTTTCAGATGAGGGAAGGAACAGAGGGATTTAACGCCCTGATTAGGATGGAAAAAGCTGTGTGTCCAGCTCAGGAGCAGAGTCCCTGGAGCCTCCCGAGGCCGCGGGCAGCAGGTCAGCAGCCGTCCCGCGGCCCCGGCAATCGCAGTGACGGGTTCACTGAGCTGGAGGCAGGCGGATCACGGGGGCTGCCTCGGACAGCACTTCCCAGGCCCCAGGGGAAGATAGGTGGGCTCAGCAGGGCCCGCAAATGGTTTGTGGGGTAGGTAACAGAATAGATCCCCACCTTCCCCCGGCTTCTCCAAACAGGGAGACATGCAGCCAGGAATTGGAGGTGGCTTTCCCTCCACCAGCCTGATGAGGGGCAACCCACAACAGGGTTTTACTTGCAGACTAGCAGAGAAACCTTGGTGAAGATTAACCTCCTGTGTAACACAAGCTGGACAACTCTTTTTTGTGCAGATGAAAACTTCTATCTGCTTAAAACCTTTGAGGGAAGAGGGTGTCACAGTTATGTTGAGAAGAAAGTAGATTCCTATGGGTGAAAGTGATATTCCTCACTATCTTTTCTAATTGAAGCTCACCTGAAGAGCTATCTAAGTTGACATGAGAAACCTTTTTATGCCTCCTTATGTTCTGTGTAGCCAATTTAGCCCATTTTAGAAGATCCATCACAAGCAATGTCACAAACAAAGGCTGCTAAAGTGCTAGCATTTGAAGTATTAATTTAGCCCAACACATTAAGACTACCTATCTTTCTGCCAATTATTTTCGATAATTGTAACTATCACCTCAAACAGTCTGAGATGCCACAGGATCTGCAATTATCTGCATTTCCCCCTTTCCCCCCTGTTAGGTGAAAGGGATAAGAGGTAAAACTGTCAGGGAGCAACTGAAAGCTTCTATTTGCCAAGAGGAACATCTGAGAAATTTCTCCAACTACATTAAAAAGAAAAAAAAAGGGAGGAAAAAGGATGGATGGTGGCAAATGCATTTGCAAACAAAGTGATAAAGAGGCCCTAGAAATTGGAGAAAGTGCTGACGGACAAAATGTTAGGAATGAAAAAAGGAAACCAGGGTAACGCAATAAATATGAGAAATAATTTTGCAGGGAACAGAGCGAACCTGCCCGTGCAGCAATGGAGGGCGGCAGCCATCCCAGCGCGCTTGTTGCAAGCAGCATCCGTGAGCACCAGGGATCCCGAGCACGGAGCCGCTAGAGGGACCCTTGGCCAGCAGGATGGGATTAACCTGGCCGCTGGGATCCCGCCAAGCCGACGGGGTTAAATGCCCTTAATTTTTTGCAGAGGTGACCTATTGGCGAGCGCAAAGATGCAGGGTGAGGCTGCAGCACTGCCCCTGACCCCGCCGCACCCCTGCCCTGGCCCGTTCCTCACCACAGTGCTATGGATACAGCCCCAGAAGGGAAAACACGTCCCCAGCTACATCCCCAGCGCTGCTCTGGAGGTCTTCTACCCAGCTCGGCATCAGAATTGAGCCTATTTAACGTCTAATAAGTCAAGCACAGCCTGGAGAAGTCTGATTTTCAAGCCAGAGTAGCATCTTGCACCCATTCGAAATGTCCGTTTGGAAATTCAGTGTGAATAACACAAACATAAGACAGATGCTGCCACTTACTCAAATGTCTTGGAGGAACAAATGGGAGCTGAATCTGAAAGCAAACGAAGCAAGCAGATTGCAGCTCTTAAGTGGACCGTCTACTACAGCAAGTGCAAAGCCTGGCAGGAAGGAATCAAACGTTCACCGCTTGGCTGTGTATAGCTGTAAGGGTGCAGGGGACCGGTCCAGGTGACTGGTGGTGACGGCTTTGGTCCAGGCAAGCAGCAGGCGCATGCGCTTTGGGACCCAAAGACGGTGCCCGGAGGGATGCCGAGCATCAACGCCGCTGGTAAACGCGGCGCCGGGAGGGTCCGTTGCATTTGCAGCAAATGAGCTAGAAAGGGCCGCGAGGGCAGATGCTGGTTGCGCGCGGGAGCTCCGCGCCGGCCCGGCTCGCGCGGGCAGCGCGCCCCGCGCAGCTGGCGCCGTGTCAGACGAGACTCCGGCTTCGTGCAGGAAATACTGAGCACTTGGCCGCTCCGAGCACGGGCTGGGAAGGCGGCCAAGATTATGCTTCACATCTGCTCCTGCGAAGCCAGTGCAAGCCCTGTTTGAGCGTGTAGGGTAAACAACAGCATCACTAGTGCAACACAAGCGCAAGCGAATGTGCATATGCCGGCGAGGCCATCTTGAGACCGGGAATTGAGGAGGCTCCGCGTTTGGTTGTTCTCTGAGCAGAGAAAACAAAACAAAACAAAACAAAAAAACCCACTTGCATTGCTCTTACAGCCACCTCTTGCCTCTTCTTCTTCACCTTCATGGAGCACAAACCCATTAAAGGGTTCCAGTCCTATTTCTGGCAACAATAAATCTAAATTTTCAAGCTTGGCAAAGCAGGCTAAACAACTGGCATGGAGATAAATGATTCCTCCAAGATAATGTACAGCCCTCATTACCCAAGGGCTCCTTCAAAGCCCCCAAATACTGCTTTTAAAGTCCTGGAAAACTGGCTCTTTCTCGCGCACAAGTGCAGGTAAGCTTTGCTCTAAGGGAGCGCTCTCAGCCGTATCCAACGACCTGCGGTGCTGCTCCAGGCTGGGAGCAACGGGAGAGTTGGAAAATGCCGTAGCCCAGGTCAGCCTGCGAATAATATCTCTGAAATGAGACTTAGCGGCCAGCACACATGCAAGCAACCTTACAAGCAGCATTCAGCCCTGCAAGGGACCAGGGGAACAAAGGGATTTGAAGCATGGATTAGGTCATTCCAATGGCCTCAACAGTGGTGGTTTGGGGGGTTCTTTTTCTTTTTTTTTTTTTTTTCTTCCAGCCTTGTGGCAAAGACTGGGTTTGAACCTTTCAGGACAATGTTTTGACACAAATATTTAAGCTATTTAAAATAAGTAATAACCTTCAGTTCTCTTCAAGAGTATTATATTAAAAACAGAGAATGGGATTAAAACAGATTAGCTTCCGACATTTCTTAATGTGGCAAACAGCATCAATCAGATCATATCAATGAAAGCTGACAGCTTAGGGAAATCCAAAGGACCGGGTTCTCTTAGAAATAAAATATTAGATATATTTTTTTTCCAATTCTTTCCTTTTAAATTGCTCATAACTGCATTGACTTTATAAAAACATAATGACACTTTAGGTTTTGCTTAGCATCAACATCCTAAAATACAGGAGAATATCAAATCAGTGCAACCTGGTAGCACTGCATACAGTACAGAAGCAAATGCTATGATCCATTTGCTGTCCAACTACCACTGCCCACTGGCTTTCTGCTGGGTGAAACAAGTGAAATGCCTTGTTTACACTACCAACTAGTGCAGAGCCAAATCCATCAAGGTATGAACTGGGAGATGAGTCCCAAGACAACGGCACAAGTATGAGCTATGTGTAAAGTAGCCAGCGCTGCTTGCTACGTGACAGCATTCAGCCTGTGAGGAACGATGGAAAAGGGTCCTGGGGACAGCAAGGATCACTGCAGATGGAAACGGAAACACCGCTGCCACACAAATGCCCCTGTGCTATGGAAAAAGCCAGGCTACAACTCGCTAGTGCAATCACATCAAACACAAATGCACCGGAGCCGGCGCTTCATGTGGTATTATCCATATGCTTGGTGGGGACTGGGATTTAAAATCCCTCTGCATTCCCTTGGCAGCATCTTTGAAAAATCTCTTCCTAACTGTTTTAAAATAAATCCTGTTAAATTCTGCTGTGAGTTGTCCTTATCTCTCCACACCTGTGTGCCAGCCCTGTTTTTTTCTACCTTTTTTTGCTGTGCCTGGACAAAAGAGAGTGTATCTGCGTGTCTCAGTGTGTATGTATGCCTGAGATGAACTAAAGAGACAATTATCTTCAGCTGAAAATAAACATCATGAAACTATAGATGTCTAATTTTTGCACCTGGAAGATCCTCTTACAGCTATTCACTACTAATCACTCTTAGCTAATAAATGAATAGAATAACTAATGTGATTAGAGTAATTTGCCTATTCATCAGGAATATTAAATGAATTGAATATTTTGTATTTGACTAGTCTCACAGCATTTCCCTGATACTGTAATTAGCTTTATGCCTATTCCTGTGGCAAAAGCACCACGTGGCCTCGGAAGACAAGGACACTACTGTTCATTTGGCACTGCTGGACAGATGGACAGCACGCTTCATAGACCTACCTTTCACTGAGGCTTGCCTGGGATTAACCACCTCCATCCTGCCAGGGAAGGGCTGAACTTGTGAAAGTCAGGGCAAAACGACGGATAAAACCCCCGTGAGCAAAGAAACGTCCAAAGATCTAGACTTCTGCAGACCATTGCCTGTTTACTCGGAGGAGGCACTAGGGGCTGGGAAGGCATCTGGGAGATGCTGGGAACACAGAAGCCTATTCCCAGCTATAGTGGACTCGGACTAGGGATTTCTCCAGGAAATTTTTGGCCACTGTGATTCTCTTATTCACTTTCTGGTTTCGAACATGGCAACTCTTAAAAGGCAGCTAGGTGAACTTCCAGACAGGTAACAGTCCTGTTGATACATGCCAAGAGGGTGTCTGTTATACTTTAATCTCAAAGAGGAATCAGCCTGAAGTTAAATTATGCAAATGGTGGTGTAAAATATCTACTGGGCACATATTCAAATAAGGATTTGCAATATATGTATGTATATAAAGAATAAGGATCACTTGGATCTGGGATGTAATTTTCAAAATCCATACGCATTTCTTTAACAGAAGACAGGAAAGATTTAGAAAAATAATTCTGGTCCTGGCCCATTTCTATAAAATAAGGGGAGTATATACTACGATACAGGAGAGATACATTAATAAAATTGCCAAAGATGATCTGTCACTTCCTCTTGGTAAGAAGCCAAAGCATTTTATAAAATGCATTTGCACTTAACCAGAATGATATCATAATCTTCCTTAGTCATATCTTTTCATGCCTTACTGATACTCCACAAAGCAGACATCAAGGTTTTCAGGAGACATCCTCAAAATGCTGCATTAAAATTAAAAAGGAAAGAGGCTGCATCTAAAAGCTGCACAAACAGAATCACCTTCAGCAAAACCTTGAGCATGAAATACACAGCACTGTGCGTGTTCGTATCAGGAAAGGAAATTAAGAGGAGAAAACAATGAATTATTGAAGGCTTCAGGGTTCTCTGGGTCTGTCTGGATAGATCTAAAATCAAGATGTCACTGTAATCTCTTTCGGGGTCTCTTGCTGTCTTTGATTGGAGCGATGCAGATGTGAGACAGTTTTATTCACTGAGAAGGGACCCAGGCATAATTATGGTTTCAATTGGGTTTTGCCTCCCCCTTTACATTAACAGCTGCTTACATTGACCTCATGCGGTTCCAAATCTCTTCTCTTTGTTCACTTGTCTATCTCTTTGTTTGTTTGTTTGTTTCTGCTTTTTTTCCCTCTTTTTTTTTTTTTTCTTGCTGGACAATTGCAGAGGAAAACACAGACTTGGAGAACTTCAAATGTTGTATGGCAGGCATGAGTCTTGGCCCTTATTAGTTACATCCAACTAAATCTGCACCTTAGCTCCCATATGACCAAATTTAGAGTGAAACCTGGACCCCACTTTCAGAGGTGGGGTATTATGTGTCATGGGGCAGGCATAAGGATGCTTGGAGAGCATCCTTCCAGGTAGAGAGGTGGCAAGGTCTTTCTTAATTCTGTTTCAACAAGAGTTATATCTAATGCAAAATAATAATTTCCTACCCACCTATCCACAGATCCTCACCTTTATTTAACTTTCTATTTATACTCGGTGCTTTCACTGTGAATCTCATATCAGTTTTGCCGGTTTACTTACGTATTTTTAACCTCTCTCTCCTTTTTTTTTCCTCCAGATTACTTCTTTCAGATTGCTTTCAGATTGAAAAGTGATTCGTATGTTGTTGTGAGAAAATGCTATATAAATGAATAAGTTATAATAATAATAATACATTACAGTGATAATGATGGATGCGTTTTAAACAAAGCCTCTGGCTGCCAGTGTGGAGGAGCTGTGGAAAAATCAAAGATAATCTTGCATGAGGAGAATTGTAATGAGAAAGACCTGGAATATGTTATCTCCCTGCATTGATCCTATCTGCTCTTCCAAGAACAGGATGTCCCAGTTTGACTTGAACAGCGTGTCAGATTTTCAGCTAAATTTAGGGCCAGGTGCTCAACTGGTCTAAGGGATATGGCTCCAAAGAAAAAAAATGGAGCTGTGCAAGTTCTTTCTGTTCAGTTTTAGTACATCGGGGTTTAGGACATTGGTCCCAGAGGGAAGGGGGACCCTGCTGTGCCCAGCACTGTAAATGCACACAGTCTGCTTCATCCTCAAAGTCCCTGCGATATAAAGAGATGCAAGTGGAGAGGAGAGGAGATGACGCACCCTGGCCACCCAGCAGGTCAGTGGCAGAGCTGGGACATGCTCCTGTCCTTGCTGCAGCATCCCATCCATTGCACCATCCTGTCTGCAGGAACAAACTGCTCCGAGTATTGAATTTTTCTGCTCCTACAAGCTGAGATGTATTTCAAAATACTTTATCATCTATAGACGACCCCTGGACGTCAGGTCAAATTCATTGCCTACTAACTATACCAGAGATTAAATCAATAGTGTTCTTTGGAATACTGTAACAAAAGCTGCTGGCTTATATACCAACTTTCCAGTTTTATTCCATCAGCCATTTGCCAGAAGGCCATTTCTAATATAAGTACAAATTTGGATGGAATTACCCCAATCATCAATCTGCCATAGGTACCCATACCGTGGTTGACTAGTATCTCCTCAGTAATAGGGAATCTGTAAGCACAGCAGACACAGGGTACAACATACAAACAGGACAGGCACCTCTTCCATATGAGCTTCGATTCTGAAGGCTGCCAGACCTAGTGACACTAAACACTGAGAAACATCCTTTGTGCAGGATAGGCAGAGCCTCGATGTTTAAATTTCAGAGAAATCGTGTGATTCTCTTTATCAAGACAAGATGTAGACCGAAGGACACAATAGCAGAGCCCTAAGGAAGGGCTCTGGATTCCCATCTCGCGCTCGCGCCGCGCGGGGCTGCGGGCTCCGGGGGCGATGCTTGCCCGTGCTCGCAGCCTTGACGGTGCGCTGAGCCAGCGTCCTGATTTCATCTGCTATTGAAATCTCTCTGCCCACAGGATAGCATCTAGGACCCTGAGAAAGTAATCTCATGATTTATTACGTTTGCTAACAATGGCAATAAGCAAGGCAGCTTTTTAAGTAGCTAACTGAATTGTGCTGTGTTGTTTTTTTCACAGTACAATGTGGATCTATTTAGCCTTATAGCTTGAATTTCAGCCTTTCTTTGCCCATGAGAAAGCCTAGTAAATGGGATTTCTGCTAGAAGCTGTAGAAGAGAATATCTTTTAATTAACCAGGAGGGGGGCTCAGGGAAGATGTAGCATCATTTCTTAGCTGAGTTTCTAGCCTCACTGTGAGGAAAATGTATACAAATTAAGGTAGCATAGTAATTGCAAATCAAATTCATGATGATTTGGATTCATCTCCCCTGATTTAACTGGGCTCATATGTTAGCTGGGATGACTCCAAGAGCAGGTGCAGATTTGCAGATGCAGGAACCAGCCACGGTTTCACCGGGGAGGCACTGAGAGCCGGGACCCCTCGTGCGCATTCTCAGATGAGGCAAATCGGGGTGGTTTCCCTGGAGTCAGGCAAGATTTGCTGCTTAACTGCAGACTGAGTTAGAGACTGAAGATTGTCTCTCTTTTCAGGGCAGAGAGATCCAAACCTCTCACTGCGGTGCTGGACAGAAATGCCCTTCCTAGGGACTCACCAAGGTCCGGAAAGCAGAAGCTCTGCACAGATATTGCTCCATCAGAAACCCAGTTCATCAGTAGCAGAGCTCAAGGAACAGATATACATGTTTTGCCTGGAAGTTAGGGATGGAGCTGAGCCCGAAAGCTGTATCCTGGTATTCCCACTACTTCAGTTCATTTAGTGCTGGCCCACAACCAGGACTGTCCCTCCTGTGGCCCTGTCTAGCTCTCCATATTGCCCTGTGTTACCTCGCCAAGTCTCATGGCGTTTTACTGGACAAGGCGTGCAAGTTAAATTTCCATTTTACTTGAACAATGTTTCATCTCGTTCCTGTGCGTCTCTGCTGGTGATGAGGCAGTAAGAAGCCGATGAAATTTATTTCTGCTCTCTGCCTTGCTGTATAAATAAAGGAAAAGAAATAAAATACTCTCCTACAGGAAGTGTGAATGCTTTGTTTAACCATGCAGCTGAGTGATTGTATTTATCATACAGGATCTGCATTCATCTATGCCCGCAATTTACTCTCTAAAATTAAAAGATCTCATTCTGGTCTTGTTTACATTCATTTTATACCTGTGTCACACCACTGAATTCAGTGGATTTGCTCTAACATCACCGTTGGGTAAAAATAAAGCCCCGAGTTTCATAGAAATAGCATGGCCCATTGTAGGCGCTTTTCTCAGGTACGGGGAACCATAGCTGGCAGGCTGCACTTCCCAGGAATAATTGGTGCATACACACACCATATGAGATTTACATTCCCCGCATCCGTGACTATATACAATAAGATTTAAATGGCACAGACGCTAGAGAAAGTGGACAGTAAAGCGTACAGTATTTGAAAATAAACATAAAGCAAAATGGTTTGACATCCTATTTCACTTAAAATGTAAATGGTGAGCATTCAGAGCGTGATTTACAACCTTTTTAAAAGCACAAATGTTTTTCCTTTCGGCCCCCTAACTCCGACACCACAAATCAGGAAAAATCTCTGCAGCATCAGGAAATGCCCCTCGCTGTTTTTTTCCTGCCTATTATTGTCATCCAAAGAGGTGGACAGGGATCCTGGGGACCCATCAGATAGACAACCTCATGATGAGCATCATGTGTAGCACACACGCTCCAGGCAGTGGGGAGAAGGACATGACCCCAGAGTGGTCCTCACGCAACAGCACAACACTGAGCAGAGCTTTGGACATGTTTGGGTCTCAAACCATGATGTTTGGGTACGGGAGACCCCAAGACACTTCTCAGCTCCTCCCTGCGGGGCAGCAGGACCCACATTCCAAGGATCCTGGGGCTGCCTGAGCTTTACGTGTGGCTTAGGCAGGATTTTGGCTGTCATGGGAATAGGCATCGGTAGCTGCCACCCTCCTTCCCTCTCCCCCTCGACACCAGGGCCAGCCAAAAGAACGAGCGCAAGTTTGCAGCCATAACACCCAGCCTTTAAATCTTTAATAACCTTTCTTTTCTTTGCACGGAGCGCAGGAGCAGGCGTCTTGAGAGATCAAACCGAATGCCTAATTCGAGCGGCTATTAATAAGGGTTAAATCCGCGGGCCGCGCGCCTGCCTCGCCGGCGGCCGCGCGCGCAGCGGCGAGCCTGAAGGGCGTCCATTTTGAAACGCCGTAATGAATCATTTTTCCTCGGCAAATCTGGCAAACTTCAATCCCGGGTTCCTGCAGCCTCCCTTTCACATGTCCAAGCCCTCTGTGACACATCAAATTTAATGAGACTGCACAGACCTCAAATAAGGCACTGTAGCACTGCTGGGATACTTTATTAAGGAGGATCAGACAGAATGCGTTTGCTGTTTAAGAGCCTTTAAAAGCAAATTGCACTTCTTTTTGGGGGAAGAGAGGGGGAGCAGGGGGGGAGGCTCCACTTTGGGTCAGCCACCCTTCTCGAGGAGCTGTTCTGTAGGCCAGTGCAAGCCAAGGGAGGACCACGGGAGCTGTGACATGCTACACAAGGTTGCGCGCAGGAACGCGGACAAAGAAACACGTAATTTTACAGAATGATAACACTAATCCGGCTATGGCAAGCTGTTCAGGGGAGCACCCCACCCTGCGAGCCCGCATTGACCCTGCTAGGTCAGGGGAAAGGCCAAGTTCAGCCTCTCCGGATAAAGGAGAGCTGGGAATAGCTTTGTGGAAAGATGGATGATCTAGTGCATGTGTTGAGCCACCCTTGGGGAACCTGAGCAGGAGGAAGGTGTGATCTAATACTATTTTTATTGTAGTATTTAGGCAAGGCCCAGAACATGACTGCTTTCAGTTTTCCATGCTTGAGGTCTGGGGAGACAGCAGTTGTACAGTTGTGATTGGTTTGCTTGGGGGAAGTGCCGCTGCTCCAGGAGGTACAGGACAAAATACGGGCCGATTTTTACAACTATAGCCAGCAAAGATATGTTTTTGTGACCTGTTTTGTTTGGAAAGCCCCATTTTCCTTCAAGACTAGAGAAAATATCCTTCAGACAGAGAGAAAGAGGAAAGCAACTCTTAAAGAAAATTATTTTTTTAAGCAAAGGACCAGGGCACCGGAATATATCACCCGATGAGGCTACAGAAAAGCCAAAAGGTCTACGTTAGCCTAAGGATTTCAATCTAATTGGGTTTTGTATGAAGACTTACAAATTGGACTGGCTTTCCGGGAGCTCTCAAGGGTGCTTGGCTAAAAGCAGAGTGAATAGAGTTAGGAAATTCTATTTGCCAGACCTAGGTTCCTGGTTTCATGCTCTATTAGCTCCGAAAGGAGAGTCCCCAGAGTTAGAAGGAGTCACAGGTTAACAGGTCCAGACAACTGGGTCTTGGGAAGGCTGGGACACTGGGCTGGAAATGTAATGCAGCGGCACAGCTTGGTCCTACCTGTTTCACTGTCTGCTTCCAAGAGCCTGCCACCAAGGGCATAGTGACTGACCCACATGCAGGGACTCCGGGGAGTTAGGAAGAGCACACAGCTTCAGGGACCTGTATTCACTCCTGCTGTGTCTACACTAAAATTAGGGGCTCGGAATATTTTTATATGAGCAGAAGAGAATGACAGCATTTTCATATTAACAAAGTAAGGACCTAGTCTACCACAGACTGCAATCAGAAGAAATGAAGTCATAAATACATCGGAAATACCTTGGCTGCAGAATAAAAACAGAGATGTTTTCTGTGTCAGGATCATTTAAGCTGAAATTATGAGAGGTCCATGGGGCTAAGTACCCTCATTTAACTTTTATCCTTCAGCCAGGGCAACCTAGGGAGGTTTGGGACTTCACACCATGAACTCAATGGTGGTTTGGATCTAGATGGCGTTTACCTGAACCCCTCACATTTGGAGTCACAGGAAGAGTGTGGTTAATGGATCGATTTAATGGCATCAGTTCTGATCCATCTCTAATTAAGAGCTCTACCAGGAATATGGCCAAGCAGTTCTAATGGCCCAGAGGAAAAATTGTGAAGTCAGGTAATGAAATTTGCTTATTAGACAAAATGGGTAGAAAGAGTGCAGGGGCACAGAAATCAATATGGTAAGCAGGACAGTAACATTTAAAAGGCACCGCACATGGAAAAGGGAATAGCTAATTAAGTTTGCTGCTGAGAAGTAGAAGTGCAGTAATACTGATAAACCCTGTACTGACGGCATCCTTGAAGGAGTTTACCTGGAAGAGGTCTGATTTATGTGAACTTCCAAACAGTTTGCTCATACTCCAGCTCACTCGACTGGAGAACCTGGGCAGCTCTCACATTCCAGCCATGTGTGGAGCACAGTACGCCGAGCACTTGGAAGCAGGACCTCGACATGACTCTCTAGCACGCGGCTGAAAACGGACAAAGTCACCCCTGAAGCTACTTTGCACAGATGCTATAGCAGCTCCCCTTACACCTCCAGGTACCTCTGCTAAATTATCAGCTATGGCCCTGTTATCCAGGGTCTAAACAATCCTGTTTAGATCTGTTCCCAGCTTGTCCATTAGTTTGGAGAAGATGAGGGTAAAAAGCCAGAGAGAGAGATTGCCAAAAAAGCAGGGGAGAAAGGTATCTATTCTGCAGTGATCTATGGAGTGCTGAGCAAGGAAATATTTGTGGCTGGGACAGTTACAGCTCTAAAACCTTTGGTCATAGGCTGGTAGAAAAGCAGAAGAGCAAACCAGACACTTGTCGGCATTTTTTTATTATTTTTTTAAGGGGGGAAAATAAAAGTTAACGCAAGTTTATAAGCTCTAGCTGCGTTGTGGAGCCCTTTGTGTCTCGCTAGCCCACATAATTGCACTCCCCCCTCCTCTCAGCCGGTGGCAGAGGAATGTAGGTGGAATGTCTTTACATAGAGACCGGCTCACGCAGGGACTGCACAATAAGGGGAAGAAACAGGAGCCAATCTAAGTAAAGGATCAGGCAAGCACTGCAAGGAAAATAATATTGGGCTGTCTGCTACCGCATCTAACCCAGCAGAATGCCTCCGCGAATCCCTTGCTTCCTTCTGCCTTAAAATGTCCTCCCTCTTCCCAGAGGTTCAAGGGATATATCTTGTTACAGTCTCCTTTTTAACGCTTAACTTTTCCCGCCCCCCCTCTAATGCTACTTCTTTCACTCTACTGCTGCATATATATTTACTGGCAACGGAAAAAATCAATAAAGGAGAAGGAAATGACTTGGCAGCCTTCCGAAGTGTTAAAATAATTCTCATCTAATTGAGCCCCATTGTTTCTAAACAATATTGCCAGCAGCGCAGCAAAGTAGCTTGTCCTCAATTTTCAAAAGCAACTAGTGATTTGGGGTAGTTTGGATTTTTTGGGTCCTGCTCGAAGGCGCCTTAAAGGGACCGGTTTGGTGCTCGCACACGAGATGCAGAGCCCTCTGAATCACATCTCTGCCTTCCCGGCGGCCGCCTCCTAAACCCGTCTGTCTCTGCTGAGATTTGGCTCTGTAAACCTGCAGCACACACCTAATTTGAGGGCATATTTAACTACAGCAGCCTTAGATATGACAGTATGTACTTAAAAAGTAACCTAGCTGGCTTTTATTGGAAAATCTTTGAATGATATCAGAAACAAAAAGCTTTAACTGGGTGTATTGTAATCTGCTAATTCTCTGTGTAAAATTATTGTTACTCTAGATATAAACTTCAGAAAAACTGGAAAAATACTATGCTAATCCTTACTTTAATGGCTAATCTTTACCCTGACCTGCTTGGGGTGAGCTGCAATCTGGAATCTGGGTAATTCTGACTATTTTACATTTTGTTGTTAGTATTTTTTAAAAGCAGAAAAGCACCAAGACATGTTGGGAATGCCTAAAGATCTCCTGTGCTTCCAGCACAAAATATTTGCTTCACAGCTCAAAATGGTTTCACTTTTTAATTAAAGTGCTTTATTTCAATATTTTTTCTTCATTAGTATTTTTTTTAAAGAGGAACCTTGCTCAAATAGCTGGACTGTCCAACACTGCACAGCATTTTGCTAAAAGGTGGGCATAAGGACTCATGCCCTTTAGAAGAAATATCAAGGGGACACAACATAAGTGCAGATGATCGGTGGAATACTTGGATATGCAGCAAAAACCCCTCCTTAAGTAAGGTATGTATATCCATGCTACAGACAGGGTCCCCATACCATGCTCCCGGCTCCAGCTGAGCACAGCCGCTCTCCACTGACTTCCCCTCAGCCTGGACACACAATTCCTGCTGGGAACAGCAATGAACTGCAGAGGAAGGGGGTTATCCTGCATTACTGGAGGGCCAAGGGGTAGATGTGAGCAAGCACAGAGCAACACGCACCTCTGCACTCCCAGTTGTGGAACGGACTCTCCCCCTCTCCTCTTTAAAGGAATGAGGAGGAGGGTGGGAAACATCTGCCCTTCGGCTCACTCTTGTGGGGTTTCTGGCTTTATTGGCAGGAGCACAGACCCACATGGCGCTCATAATGTAGCCCATTGTGCGTGTACAACCACAAATAGGTTAAATCAATAAAACAGAAAAACCTCAGTTCTTGTATCAAATACCATCCATATCTAATGCCTCCAGGATGCCTTCTAATCCCAGAAGGTCTTGCTTATTTGATGCCTTTGCTTCCTGGGTATCCCACAATGCTTCCCAAAGGAAAGAGCCAAGATATTAGCTTTCCAAAGGAAAAGGTTTGTGAGAATTTAGGGTCAGTGAAAAGTTGCACATTGGTCAACCTCAGAGTCTCCAGTTGCAGCCTGACTTACAGTAGGGAATGGACGGAGACCAACGAGCAAGTGAGGAACGGCCCTGTCATGTTCCCACCATCTCTGGCCACATCTACCCAGGACCAAGGTCAACCTCTATTTCATGCAAGTTGGCACCACCAGCGTTTGCTGTATTTGAAATCAATACCAAAAGCCAGCGCTGGCAAAAATCTTAGAAAAGAATAACGATGACGGGATTAGGAAGAAAAGAACTCATAAAACTAAATTTAAAAAAAAAATCACACCTTGCTGCATACTGGAAATTGGACTCAGAAACCCCACTCTACTTGGAGCAAATCACTTTAAATGCATCCCTTTGTGTAGGGAAATTCTCTCTGGAACCTGCGTTTCAAACCCAGTGCTGTTCTAACTCCCCGTGTGCATAAAATCCCCGGATTTCCTGGCAGGTATCACAGCAGCGCGCGGGTGCTTCCCAGCAAGCCCAGGCGGGACCAGCTGAACTGGAGGGGAAGCTGCTGGCAAAGGGTGACAAAGGCAGATCACTTCACAGCTCCTCTCAACGACGTCTGATAACAGAAAATGCCCCGGCTAGAGATAATTTTTCCTTTCCCCTCTCTTTCTTACCCCAAAATACACATGCAAGTTGCGGACATCAGACAAAGGGAAACAAGGGGCTGCTTTGCTCTATTCACTCCCTCCTTCCTCCCCTCAGTTCCTCCTTTGGATTAGAAAATGGCAAAATGAGGGGAGAGGCAGGAACTAGTTTGCCTTGAGGTGGAAGCAATAAGGACTCTTCCTCTTGCCGCATCCAGACCTCGCCAAACTAACAAAAATAAGCGCATAGGAGGGCACGTTTTTTACTCTCCTCTAAGAAAACCTGGTTTTCTTCCCTGCAGCCTGATATTTGAGTCAAAGGAGGAGGGATGAAGATGAACTTCTGCACCTTTTGTTTTGACTGCATGCTTTCCCCGCCGAGAGGCTCTCGTCTTTAACCCTAGCTTGTGCACCACTGAGCAAGCTGCAGATGTTGCCTAAAATAAAACAGTAACTGCTACCAGGTGGCCAGCCTTGTTGCGCATTCTTTGTCACCTTCCTCAGTTTTAAAGCATTTGTTATGAAGTATCAACATCAAGGGGGAAAGGGAAAATTTATTCAGTGTTGATAATTTGTGTCATACAATTGCCTTCCGATGCCGCCATGGCCCGCCTGCACAAGTGCTGTGCAATGAAAAAACAAGTGCTTGCAGCCCCGCAAAAGCAGTTCTGCACAGGTGCTTGGGGCAAACAGCCTTGAGAGCCATAGCCTGATTTGTGTACTCGGCTTTTCAGGGCTTTACATGGTGATCATTCACAAAGAAAGCATGTGGGGTTAGGGTTTTTTTTTCTTTTTTTCTTTTTTCTTTTTCTTAGAAAGAAATGAAGCTTCGAGGAGACATTTCTGAAGAGAATGAGGCAGAAGGGAAACCATAGAGGGGAGGCAAAACCCCCTCCTTGTGAAGTACTCAGGTAGGTGGGGGAAAAAAGGCAAAAAATAAAAGTGCTGCCAAGTTATTTTGCCAATAGTTCCTCTATTCTTCATCTAGGGTATAAAAGACTCCAAAAAAAGACCACACAATAAAAAGCAAAGCCTGTCTGAAGTACCATGTTTTACACATTGTTAGACTGGAGCAATCTGTTCGAGTGAACCCTTTTAAAAGGGGCCACTTGTGTGTGAAAAGGCAGTGGTGGGAGCTGGGAGGCATACAGCTGCAGACAGCTGTGGGGCTGGTACTGTAACAGAATCATTTTAAGAGTGAACTCTGGCATGTCGGCGGGAGGCCCGAGAAGGGTAGCGCAGCCGGGAAGTACAGTTTGCTTCTGTATTCGCTGCAATACATCCACCTTCTTTCACTACTCGGCTGAACGAATAAGGAGCTGTTTGGAACTAAATTCATGCAGACTTCTTTTTTTCACCCCTTCCATTTTCTCCTTTCTTAAGGAAATTCTGGACATGAAAGGAAATTCTCCTCTCCAACCTCTGTCTCCCATGCTGGTATAGATAAGTCCTCAACTCCCAAGTGCTTGGGGGAGAATTCAGTTGCGCTTGTGCACAGCTAAATCTTTCCACACTTGCCTAAATGGACAAACCAATACCAGAAGGGTGCATCTGTTTCATCTTCTTCATCTTCCCGACACTACAGAACTGGCACAGGCCAACAGATATTTGGAATTAATAACTATTTGGAGGATTCATTATTTATTCAGGGGTAAGGTCCCAGCAGAGTAATGAAATAAGCCTGAAGCCAGATTAAAGTCAGGTCCACCATGTCAAGCAGGCATGCTTGCATCGAGTTATTAGTTCCTTATCCTTAAGAAAGTAGCTAACTGCCAAAAGGAAGATCTTGTGTCTGAGGTTACTTGTGTGAACAGGAGGCATGTGAGGTGGCTAGTGCTTGTTGGAACACGTGACAAACAAGTATCAACACCAATCAGCTTTCCTGCACCATTAGCAACCAACTGCCAGACCCTTTGCAGTACCAATGTAACCTGATGTCCACAAGTGGATCATTAAGAGCAAGGAATGAAGCCCAGAACCCAACTTCCTCTGAAAATAGGTTTGCTGGCCAAGGGAATGAGTCTTGACTAACAGATGTTAGTGGGGCACACGGTGCCCCAGCAGATGAGCAAGACATTTAAGTCAGACTTCCATCTAGATCTAAAACTTAGTAAAGCAAACTGCATGGGACAGATGACCATCTAGCTGAACTCTGTTCACTTACAAGGTGGCACTTCAATAGAGATGCTGATGAAAGTTACAAGGGGAGCATTGACCGCACTCAGAGGAAAAACAAAAAGTCATATGTACACAAAGAAAGTATTAGAAGCCCAGGAGTATAGAAATGAACTCACTAGTCTAACATCTGAAGGGTTAACAGGATTTAAGCTTTGATCTTCCAAGAAAACATGCTGAAAATGTAGCCCAAGGCATGTCACCATTTTGTTTGGTAGTAAAACAATGCAATTTGATTTTTGTTGGCTTGTTGTTTTTAAGTGGAACCTCATGGGTGTTCTGTTAAATTCAACCCACAAAAGCAATTTGTGTCATTTTAATGCAGCTCCTGTGCTAGACATGTTTGTTTTTAAATGCAAGTTTTATTATTTTCATTGTTTGCGCATTAAAAGCTAGATCAATAAGAAATGCAGTTCATGGTGCTGGTCTTCAAAATTCAAGCCTTATCTACCCCAGAAGTTGGGGCAAATATGGATGTATAAGAAATAATAGAGACTCATTCTTTCGGAATATGAAAGAATGGTTTTGACTGTTCTCAGTTTTTAATCCTCGTATCATGTGCATTAGTATTTACAGGGAAGCCAAGTAAAGACACAGGATAACTCGTGTAGCAAGGGTCAGATGAGTGCCAGCAGATTTGGGTTCCATATCCGCTCCTGCTACCAGCTTTATATTTAACCTTGCACAAGTCCTTCTCCCTCTTAGTGCTTCCATTCCCCAACTACACCCTGGGGAAAACACTACAATGGCTTCTTGCTCTTTGATATACATGCTTAGAGATTCCTTAGCTGAAGGTGCCAGAAAGAAATCATTATTGTTATATTTTTATAGTCCAATTCTTCCTGCAGGTTCCCAAAGGTATTTTAAAGCCTCTGTAGTCTTGGGTAGGAGACAGCAAAGAGTGTTATGGCATATCCTACTCTGAACACGCGCTACCTGGTAACCCTTGAAAAGTTCAATTTCACCAGAACAATCCCTCTGTAATGTTTTAAACAGAGAGAGAAGAGAATGGCTTATGCAATTGGAAAAGGGAATCTTGAGGGGCTCTTCAATATCTTCCAAACCACCTTCTGACAAAGATGCTAAATTTCCCTTACTCTGGAACTTTTTCTCTGGAGAATTAGTAGGTAAAAGTTTGTTTTTACCTTTCAGTGGAAGAACGGCCACTCCCTGGCTGTGTCCATGGCAAGAGTGTCACCTAAGTTGTGACTCTTCCTTCTGCTGTAAAGTGTATTTTTATGATATTAGGCCCTTTCAAACATCTCCAAGTGCACTAGCAGATTACACTTTAGTAACTGCTGGACTGAAGCAAAACAACCAATATAGCAACACGGAGCAAGAGCAGAAGTCATCACATCACTGGGTATGGAACGACATTAGTGTCGCTACAGTCATTTCATGTCAGGTCTCTCACTCTGTCTTCCCCCAAAAGATCCCTTTATTATTTCAATGCATTTGTTCATTAAATAAAAGGTCAGTGTTACAGACAGGATCAGGGACAGTATAAGGCATGGCTCTGCATGCCTTCACACCTCGTGAAATACCATCTACAACAGTAAAATTAATGAGGAAAGTTGCCTACTGCAACAATTTCTGAAGTAGTTGTAAATGTTTTATCGCTTAAGTGCATGCACCAGCAGCTTCAGCAAATGTGCTTTATGAGTGCAATAGGGAAAGGAGATATGGACGGGCTTTTTGGAAAAGCAGACAGCCCTGGCTGGGCAGTATTTCAGAATACAGCAGCCTTGCATTAATTAGCTGATGACGGCACAGCACGTTTTAGCAAACCACTCTCAGCAAAGACACATCTCTGCACAAGGCCAGTGTCGTCCATCTCCTGGGTTTCCTAATGCCACCTCCCAACTTCTGCTGCAGTTCAGGGTGGAAGGAAAGCAAACCAAGGAGGTTGTGCTGCCTGTGCAGGAGCTCAGCCAGAGCTTCTTGTCCACAGCCTGAGAACAGCATCCCTGGCAGGCAGGAAGCACCAGGACCAGCCTGTTTGCCTCGCTACGTGTGGCACGAGTATTCACATGACATTCAAAAGACGCTTGAGAGTCAGTCAGTTAGGTAGCAGAAACAAAACCGCACGACTTAAGTGGCCACTCCACACCATGCAAATAGGATTTGAACCCGAGGGGTGCGACACAGCATGAACTCCCGCTTACTTGAACCATAGCTCCAGGCATTTGAAAGTATTTGGCATTCTTGCAAGTTCAGTCTACAACAGCAAAACACGTTTAAGAACAGCAAATGACTGGGGATAACTAATCTGTATGCTGGAAGATGCCATCATAAACCATTAGCTGAATAATTTAGGAATAAAAAATAGTAATAAAAAATCCCTAAGCCTATTCCCATATATAAACAAGCACAAATTCCATCAAGTAAACTCACATAGTGATACTCATATTCCCCAAACATCTTCCCAGTCCTGCCTTGCTTTTCAGTGGCTTTTTCCCCTATGGCATTTCTGCCAGGTGGGGTTGGATGTATTTGGTCAGGATTCAATACCATGAAGGATTCTAGCAACTGAAAGCTGTTCTTTTTCCCCCCTCTCTTCTCTTCAGCAGCTCAACAGGAGGCAAACAAAACTTCTGGAATGGTGACATGCACGCGTAAGGTTGGTAGAGTTTAAACCACTCCAATCCTCCTCAGGATCCACCAGTGACAATCAGAAGCTTCTCTGCTTTCCACGACTAAACGAAAAAGGTGAAGTTGTTGTTTAAAAACCCTGCAAGATACCTTGCAATGTGATAGCAAAGGACCCACAACGTTTTGCCAGCATTCAGTAGATGTGTTTGTCCCAGCTGACTGCGTAAGTGGAGATCGCTCAAGACAGGTCTCTACTGTACTTTAACTTTAATTGAGACAATACAAGAAGAGAATGAGAAAGAGAAGAATCAGGAGAAATGCCTTGCATAGGACTTGCACCAAGACCCAAGAAGAGCAGTATATTATAATTCACATGTTCTTGGCACTGAAAGTGGTACAGAAGATGATGCACCTTCTTGCTTACTAATGTTCCACTGAACATCTCTACCACTAACTGTTTTGATGCTTTGGCCGCCCTTAGCACAGCTAGGACAGGAGGCTTCAGCACTCAATTCTGCTTCCGTGAGAAGAGAATTTGAGTACTTGGCTTCTTCCTCACCTGTGTTCTCTGAAGTTCTTTTATCTTTACCTTACTCCTACTAAGTATGACATTTGCCTTTTTTTCTGTTATTCAAGAGCCTTTATATCTTCATATTCAGTCCGACTTGCGACCAATATCGTCTTTTCATTTACATCAACTGGATTGCATGTTACTTCCACCTGCCTCCAACTTACTGCTCTTGTTTTTGCTGTTAAATCGTTATCCTGATGTACAAAGCACAGATGATCTTGAGCAATTACGTTTCTCTTATGGAATTCCTTTACATTTCCAAAATTGCTAGCTGTAGTAGTCTGCAACCTCATAACACTAGAATAAAATGTTTGGTAAGAAATAAAAAATATGGGAACTGGCATTTAAAGTTATGCTGAATGGTTTCTCCAATGCATTCTGTTTCCAGGAATTACCAGGACCAATATACTGCAGCTGAAAAGAAATCTAACATTAGTGGGATGATCCGTCAGCAGGTAAGGCTTTTTCTTTTGCTGGATTAATTAGAAGTCGTCTCATTTCCTTAAACATAAGACTGTGTAATCTTCCAAGAGTCCCAGCCTTATTTGTTTATTTTACTACCGTAATTGCGTATTCTTCATTATTGTCATGGCTGGCGTCAGTAGATGGCACTGTGACATACACTCTTCCAAGTTCTTTTTTGTTAGTCTGCAAGCAAAGGTTCAGTCTTACAAAAAAAAAATTTTTTTTTTGCATTATAATTAGTTTTGTTTATGCAAGGTTCTGTAGTCCTTCGGGAGCAAACTGTGGAAGCAGTGAGATAATTTGCTTGCTGTGTTTGCCCTGCTCTCTGATTGAGGTCAGTTCTTGAGCCAGAATCAGTCTCTGGGTACCAGTCACTGAGGTTAGGCTTGAGATTCCTATAAGAAGGGATTATCCTGCATATTATTTGACCACATTCACTCCAGGACTGGCACACCAAGCCTAAATAGGGTAATTAAACTGAGAATGCACCAGTATTCCCATCTAGCAGGAAATCAGTCTGCAATGCCTCAGCTATCATTTTGCCCTATGACAACAGATATGTGTTGCTAATTTTAGAAGAGGACTCTGCTCTCCAAAGAGGTGAGAATGGTGCATGCAAAGGAAAATGTGTCTTTTGAAACCTTTGCTTCCTGAAGTTGAATGCCTAATATTTGGGACCAAAACTACAAATTCAGAAATCCCTGTTCCAGTATGAGTTGCAGTAAGCATGGTACCCCCAGAAACCAGCAAATATCTGTTTGATCCAATTTTCAGAGCTCATGACTATGCATAGTATCCTTTTTAACTTGGTGAGACTTGAAAAACCTGTGGCAAGCCAAGGCAAAAAGATTTGGTAATGCCTAAGTATGAATTGAAATGACTTCAAATGACTAGAAGGCCAACACTTTCACTATTGGATGTCTCAACATATTCTCTGACTCAAAATAGAGAGGAAATAACAACCGGTGTTATCTTTTATCCATTCTTAGGTTAGAATGTGTGAGGTAATGATGCCTAGAAATCTCAGTGAAGGTACAGAGCCTGATGAGCCACGTGCTTTTCAAATATGAAATACTGAATGGATTTATATGGAAATTTTATCTATATTTTTCCACAATTATCTATGTTTTTAAGAGATTAATATCAAGATAACTGAATGTTTACCAACAGGTTTTCACCGAAAAAAAAGGTACCACTAAAACAGTAATTCATTAAAGCAGTGAAGCCTGACATCCTACTTTTGCATCACTTTTTCCCCCCCCCCCTTTCTACTTAAATCACAGCATGTCAGAGAGAACAATAGTTCAATAGGTTTTCATACCTGGGCATGAAAAATAAAAAACGTGCTTCAAACTGTGATTGACCAGTAGTAATACTTATGACACAAGCACAACTGAAAAAAAAAAGGTTGCCGGTTACTTACAGGGAGAATTTTTGACACCAGAGACCTCAAAAATGTAGAGGAGAGTTATTTTCCTTTAACATGGTTACAACTAAAGCATTGGCTCCTATTCAACTAATAGAAATGTTAGTGCTTAGAGCTTGCATGCTTTGCATTCTTGCAGTAATACAATTCGGTATTAAAATCTATTCCAGTTGTTTGATTTATGAAAATTGTTAAAATGTGTTGTATTCCTACCAAGCTTATTGGATCAAAGGAAAGAAAAAAAATGAATAGAATCAACTTTTAGGCAGAAAGGGAGAAAGAGAAAGTGAGAGAGCGCATGCTGTTGCTCCTATCTGATATGTGAAGCTTTAGCTCTTACAAAAGTTGCCTGTATCCAAAACGTGACAATTTTATTTCAGAAGCTGACGACGCTTTAAGAATTTGTTGCAACTTGTGGACAAAGTCGTGGTTGATTTGCTCTCCAACATTCCTCGGATTTTGTAATATGTCAATACATCATGTTAATGCAAGTTTTTAAAAAAGGAGAAAAGAAAGCAAAAGCTCCCTTCCTTTTTAAGTATGAGTAATCTATCCAAATCCTACTGAGACACACAAAGGAACGCCGGCAATTTTCCCTTTCATAAAATGCGGACTTTCTTTAAATACTTCCTCCCTACATTTTCAAAGCACAGTTGTATGAAATGAAGGGGAAATGACACCCTTACCCATTGAAAAGGAGATTATGTAAAACTGGTTGGAGAAGCCAGCCGTGCTAATGCAAATACAAGTATGATCTTATTCATAAGTTGCCATTGTGCTACCAGAACATGTGTTTCCTAGATGCATCTACCTAAAATTCTGTGCAAGGAGGAAAATGCTTTTTCAGGATATGTAACCCTGTTTTGAAAATAAATATGAAAAACAAAAGATCACTTTAAAAAAGTGAAGGGTTTGGTTTTCTATTGTGTTGAGCACTCGATTCCACTTCAAGCTAATGAGAGCAGTCAGTAGCCTTGACAATCAAATACTACAAGGATTTTGCATGCCCAAAGGTGCTGGAGACCCTCTGTGAGGAGCCAGGGCCCAGCTCCTTTGCCACTCATGGCCTGAGTTTTCTTTGTGCTGACAGCGACTGACTGATGTTTCTAAAGTAGCAGTTGGGACAGTCCCTACCTCTTAGCTCCTTTACAAAGCCAGTCCTCTACTCGCCTTTGCAATGGCATAGGCTACCGATGGCAAAAGACAGAGTCCCTAACTCGGCCAGCTCCTCAGACACACTCTTCAATTGGCAAACACAGCTAAGCCACTTCTGTCCCCCTTCTGAAATCCTCAATTTAAGTACATGCTGAATTGGGGTTTTACTCTCTATTTCAAAGGAGATTAGGTCAGACCCTGAACCTGAAACTGTAGAAAGAAAGAATATATTTCTACGCTGCACTTGAGCTGGAGGCCAAACAACATTTTGGAGGCAAACAGATGAGAAAAAGAGCCTACGCTTCCAAAACTCTTGAAGTCCAAACAAAATCTCAATAACTTTACAGGAGAGACGATCTTCTTTCTTGTGTCTACTCCTTGTTAATCTTCTGGGCTTTCCATGGAAACTCTTTGGTAGTATAGAAGCCTGAGGCCTTGGATGTGTGTATTTAACTTTTGATAGGTAGAGAAGGTCTAATTAATCTTCATTATGTGGAGTCGTTTGAAATAGATGCCTATATTGAGTGCCCTTCCTGTTCTGCTCCAATCCAGATGAGTTTCTGGCTCATTCGATAAGACCCTGGGGTCTTATCATATGAAAGGCTGTTCAGCATTTAATGAGGAAATGATTATGAATTCTTACTACCCTTTCCTACTTGCACATATGACAGCTGTTACCATTCAAAACAGAGAGTTTTGTTTTTTTGTTTGAGGATGGTCATTGGATTACCTTTAAACTGATGTCCTCTGTTAGCTTTTAGTGATGAGAAAGGTCCGATTCCCCCAGATTGCCCTTTCCTGCCCTAGAGATCATTTCTTTATTTGAAAAGGAGCAGTGCCAGCCACCTTAAAAGAAAAATCCACCCATTTAATATTCCTGGGTTTTGAGCGGAACCTCCCAAAATTGTAAGAGGAATTTATGTTTTGCATCATGGATCTGTACTAGCTTTAAGAATAGGACCTGAAATTCAAAAGTTTGCATGTAAAAGAGCAAAATATCTTCTGTCCAACTTGTCCACTACGTAGGCTAGTAGTGCCAGTGCAAAGATCTTTGGAGCTCAGCTTTGTCAGTTTGAGCACCATTTCAAGGTACTTGCCCATAAAAGAGAAAGTCCTGCGTTGCTTAGATGTATTGCCTCAGCAATAGACAGAATATATGAGCAAAGCTCAAATGCAAATCAGCTGTGCTTGAAAGCCTGGCTCTTTGGAGACACAGATGCGTTCATAAACACCTACATAGTGGAAATACTGATTTCCCAGCACTCAGTTACTTTGCTTTTTAGATCAGTTTCCACTGGATATAAGCATATTAGATCATTGTCCACAACCTTCATTCTAAAGGGTCATATTTCTGAGTGTTTCCCTATTGCTCCAATGATAACTTGACATACACCCAGTGCTCAAAAAAGAGGTAGTGTCGAGGGGGGAGCTTACTATATTTAGGGACTTTCTCTTCCCTCCCTCCCCTTTATTTATTATTTTGACAGAATCAGGGAAAGAAAGTTAACTTCCTCTCCTCCCTCCAGTTTATTCTTTAATCTATCAAAAGAATTATTAAATCTTTTAAAAGATCAAACACTCAGATTCTTCACAAAGGTTGTCACAATGAATTCATTTGCAGAGCTTTCATCCCTTCTTCCCCACTGTGCTGAAATAATGTTGACTATTTTTCGCTGTCTCTCTTGCTTGCTGTAAAGATCCAGTTGCAAAGGTTGTTACAAGGACTCGATCCCCCACTCTTTTCCCACCTGGCACCAATATATCCTAGAAACTAAGGCAGCAGGTGTTGATACCTCACTGTTCTGTATATTGTCCAAAAATGATTGCATAAAAGAAGTCTTTCATAAAGTGGCTTATGATGGTACAAAGCAGAGAAAAAGGAATAATAACTAGGAGTGCGATCCCCAAATTCCATTCTGTAATATTGCTGCGTATTGCAAAAGAATAGATCTTTTGAGAAACTATTTGCAATTGTCATGAGTAAAAATCAACACTTTCCCTTATACTCTCTTACTCAGCTATGTACAACACCAGAAGGTTATTACTCCTGTGACTAAACTAAGAGATCTTGAAATTAATAAAACACATACATTATATAGAAGTAATACATGCAGAAACTCAATTAAAATGTGTCTCAAGGTCTTCATTGAGAGGAAAAGTCTTTTCCCCTATAGCTTATAAAACTGAGAAGGAATGTTTGAGATGTAGGACTTCCATTATCCTAAGTACTGGTCTTTCTTCTAAGGAGAAGGATTTCAAAATCAACTATTAATTGTCTATAAAGAAAAAATATCGGTTTTCAAAATTCTTCATGAATTCTACCCCACATGGAAAGAATACTATCAAAGCAACGGATTACTTTGTTAATTACCTTTTTTGTCTCTTAATGGACAATGGCATTTCCTCGGAGTAAAGCCTTAATTACTGCTTAACCAGTTTACTGGATCTACGTAGATGGTCACCTTCCCCCCAGCGTCATGGCACGTGCATCACATCTCAGAGCCAAGCTCAGCCAGGATGACGGCAGCGAGAGGAGCAGAGGAGGAATGCAGAAGAGCGTGATGCTGGCGATAAAAGAGAGCTCCAGATTGTTTAGTCTCTCACGTCATAAATCCACCTCTTTTGCTGATTGTAAAACACAACTTTTTAAAGGACTCAGAAAGAGGAGGGATAATAGTGATTTTAAAATTCTTGGTGTTTGATCTAGGAGCCACACATTTCTCTTCAGGCTCCATCATCAACTTCTTGTATGGCACTGGAAAATAACTTGGCACCATGTTTTAGGACTTATTTCGAAAAATTGAACATGCCTCCATACTGGAGAGAAGATCCCATAATATCTAATGGTGATAAGGTATCAACATTAGAAAATGGCACATTCTCATAAACTGGTTCCCATAAACATCTAGCTCCCGTTAGTTCCTCTCCATCTCTCACCTCTCCAAATGTAGAAAACAAGTAAAGCAATGTCTTGCTCTGTGCCATGAGAAAAAAAATCCAAAGAAACATAAGAACGACTTGTACAAACTACAGTAGCATGAGACATTAAAGTGGTTTTTTTTTTTTACTGTATTCCTTTCCTCTTCATTGTATTCTTGTCTGTTATCTCCCTCTTTAACTTGTAAACTTCTTTATTTTTACAGTCTATTTACACATTACCTAGCAACATGGTATGCCCAAGTCCCCCATGCAGTCCCCATGTATCACTTGAGTACTTTCGCACATCCCGAATCATTCATGTTCTCCTTGCCCTGAGGTAAGATGTGCTCACAATAACATCACAAAGGATGCTCTAGCCTCTCAAAAGAATTATGCCAAAATAATAAGACAACAAATGCGCACCTTCAAAACTTCAAAGGCTAACACACATGTTCTGGCTCAGCTAATTGCTAAAACAGAGTCCATGCAAATTTAGAGTGGAGCTGATCCAAGACTGCTGGAACTAATGATACTGGAACAAGCCCATTGCTTTCCCAAAAGCACTCAAAGCTTTTGAGGAAAAACAAATAATTTATTTTCCAGATAAGTAGTACAGAAAGACAAGAAGATTCAGATATCCGTCACTGTTTTCATAGCCCAGAAGAAGAGAATTCTGCACAAAGTTAACTGAAAGCCAGTGAGAAGATTCAGCTAGATTTCATAGGTCTTTGGCCCACACTAGTAGTTCACCATACCAAAATAAAAAAAATTATGTTTCTGTTTGTAAAATATACATTGTTTCATTACAGAAACATCGTATGTGTTTTATTACCAGTGATCAAATTTAAGTATGCCTGCTCAGTAGACCAAACTTATAAACTCCAAATTACCGCCAAATCAGGGTTCAATGCAGCATTGTTATGAAAATGTATGTGTATCAGATCTATGCATTAATTGAATTTTCCAGCATGGTGAGCTTTTCAACTTCATAAACACAAATAAGCAATTTATACATAAATGAAATCTTTTGAATGACTTCTATGACATAGCAGGAATTTTACAGGTCTTTCCCTTTCCCCAAAGCTATGAAAACATTGCAATCTAATCCAAGAATGATCACATGTCCAAAGGTGTTCTGACCTATTCTATGTAATTTAATATAGTCTAATTCTTGCTATAGATTTCTATAGGCTGGTTAAAAAAATCCGAAAAAAGAAACAGCTTGTTTTCTGGTAAGCTCTGTAGGTTTTCAGACATGTTCTTCCGTTACTGCTTTTATTATTGTTAAATTTCATGGAACTGTTCCATAGGGGTCTTGATTTCATGCATCTCTGCACTCAGAAAACATTGATTATATCATAACTGCAGTCTTTGTTTTCCAAAAGGTTAATTTGCTGGGGGACTCCACAAGAGGTGGGCACTGGAGAAATGTGCAAAACTATTCTTTCTACTGTACCTCTGTGGAGATATTAAGGTTCAAGCTCATTTGTTCCTAAATCTTTCCCGACAACAGCTCTGTTGATGGTGAGGGACAGAATTGTTCTGCTCTGGATGAAAATCAACAGTTTGTATTAAATCCTGGAGTCATAGAAACATTTCTTAGGAATCAGTTTGGTTTAACTGGTTAGTAAAGTAAAAGGCCTTTCTAAGTCAAATTATTCTATCAAAATTTAGAACATAGTGCATAATTATGATTTCTTTATTGTTTTTTCTATGAGATAGAGTGCAGAGTGATCATAAAAATCAGCAACAACGCATTCCAGCTAACGGACGGAGCAGCCACTGACCAAATGTTGCAAATTGAGCGTGTTCCCATCTTTCACTCATTTACCCAAACTCCAGGTCTCTGCTTTCCCTGTCCCATAGTTGGATGTGCCTATGTTTTGGCTGCTATTGCTTTGTTATTTGCTGCTCCCAGCAGCTGTAGGCAACTATTTCCTCTATACCATCTGCCCATCCTGGATTGCTTTACTCTCTCACGCTGTGTTTTAAAAAAAGATCTTGTACAACACAAGGGTAGAAATCATCATTTGCAGTATCTCAGAGCAAAGACTTATTCCGAGCTGTGTCCGTGCTGTCCAATCTCTATGCCAATACTCAAGAGTTCCTGGAGCCCTTTCCCTTTCCAGAATCCTCCACCCCCCGTCCATATCAAAGCTTTCATGGTCTGGTGCACTCACAAATCCCTCAAGCCTAATCACCAAGGTGAGCTTAATAGGATGCCATGAACACAGAAGCCTGGTATTCTTAGTGAGGTCCTCGGTAGTCAGTGTTGTCCTGCAAAGCAGATGCTAGACTGTCGTGTTCCTTCTAGTCATGCTTTATCATCAACCCGCCTCAGTTCCATCATCTGTCAACTTTTATTGGCATTAAAATTCACATTGATCTTTTATATCCCTCATCCCCCTCCCCTTTTTATTTCATTTTTCATTTAAACCAGGTAGAGAAAAATCACTAGCACAGGACAAGAGTGGAATTATGTAATAACATTACGATGCCGTACCAAGAGCCCTATACTTCTTTGATATATTGGTGCTCAACGCTGAAGAAGTTAGCATAAACTAAAGGAGGAACAAAATGAAATAACCAAATACAGTTAGAAAAAAAAATAGAAGACAGAAAAGCATAATGCCAGTTTTTTCAAGAACAAATGCTATTTAATTTAGACAAAGCAACCAACAGTCAAGTTAAAAGCTTAAATTTGCTGTATCCTGCAAAATAATTTTACAGAGATTCTCAGATGTTAGAAGCAAGTGAAATTCCTTCTTGGTATGCAAGCTCCCTAACACCCTTAAAAGTTTACTTGACCTAAAAATAGTGCATTTCTGCTGTCTAGGAGAAAATTTCCAGCAACGGGGTTGCAGGCCAGAATCTTCAGATCTGATCCTGTTGCTATGCATCTGATCCATGAAATAAGTCATCCAGTATAAAGTACAGTGAGAAGTTCTCCCATGTTCTCAGCTTGTGCAGACATCTCTCCCACAGTACCAGTAAGGATCTTTACAGCTTTGCGTATGCGTTTAATCCTGATTTTGGAAGCTGGAAGAGTTGAAAGGCATTGCAAAGCAGAAACTTAGGAAATTCTGAGTTCACCTACAAATTCACTCTAATAGAGTCACAGGGCAGAAGGAGTAGCCATGGCAATGCTAAAATATTTCCAAGGTTTGGGACTTCAATGCAAAGCAACTGCAGGCACCCAGAAAATTCTATGTGATGCTCTAGAAATGTAACCTCAGGTTACAATTCCTACCCACTCAAGGTCTGCTTCCAATTTGGGTGCATTAATTTTAGCTTTTGTTTAAAATGCTGGTGCTGTAATGAGGCTGGAAGAGCACGCTTATGTATTATATAGAGTGCATTAATATTTGAGGTCCTGTGCCTCATTAAGACAGCATTACTGTTAAAGCTACTGCAAAAGAGGAAAACTATAAAGAAATGAATAGGACGGGACTTTAAATGACTAAAATAAACCCAGATCATGTGACCCAGATGCAGAGAAAAATCATATTATCATTCCCAAGTTCGATCCTAGAGCACACAGTTCTCTTAACATGGTGATTTCACCATTGAATGAATGGCGGGATTACGGCTTAAAGCTTTCTCCGTTTTCCATGCCACCCAGGCAATTTATTTGTTCTCTATCCCACTGCCCTTCCCACACACAGGCAGCAGCTATAAACCCAATGCCATGAAATTCAGGCCAGCATCCCTGCCTCCCCCACAATTCACTTCCATGGAGCCAAGATTTCACTCAACATATGGTCTAGAATTTACCCGCATAAATCATTTTGACTGTCAACTCCTTCAGCAGTTTGGGTCAGATCCAGAAAAGACTTAGGGGGTCTTCAGGAACCAAAGCCTCTAACGAGGATCCAAAATTGCCTTGATTAGTAGCTAGCTATTCCTGGGGAGGAGCCTCAGGTCCCTTTTCCTATACCAAAGTCCCCACCTATATGTACAAAGTCTGCAGTAAGTATTGAAACAGAGCATCGGTGCAGAAGGTCTCATAAGCTCAAGGTCCATTATAGGATCTGGAAATTAGATGCACTGATACTAGTTTCCCCAGGATGTGCCCCAAATGTGCCAATCCTATAATAACTGGCTTGGCTGCTCACAAAACTATAGATATAGCTGCTTTCTTTTGAGGAAAAGCAGCTGCCAGAGAGGTGGGTGGTGACACCTACGTTTTATGCGGTGACACACTGGATAGAACATTTACCCAGAAGTTATTTCAGTGCTGTCCTCAGCCTTAAAAAGAACTCAGATCCATGGATGCAGAGCTTTCCAAAGGCCTAACCAGGTAGGGTGGCTATTTTGGAGCTGAGCAGCAAAAGGAGAGGAGAGAGAATGCAAGAGGAGCACAAATCGGGAGTCCAGCAGTTGCAATGCTCATCGGGGAAGGAATATCAACCCTGAGCTCCGATCCCTGCACTCACAATTTCTGGGTCTTTATCCAGGAGCTGTTTAATGTAAAATGCATAAGCTGTCCTGAATCCATGAATTTATTGTTAATGGTACTTGAAGTCAAAAGCACACTGATTCATTTACTGGGAATAATCATTTACTGTATTAGCTAATCTATTTATCAATATAAAGTCATCTATTATGGAGCATTGAGGCTGGGTAGTAATTATGCAATGTAAACATAAATGATGGAATCAGTGAGTAATTATATTTATTCATAATTCAAAATATTGGAAAACATTTGCAACTGCTGCATGACACAAAGTCCACCTTAAAGGAACAGAAACTTATTCCTTTCCAAAAGATGATTCTGTGATTCAGACAAATTTTACTTTATCAAGAATGCAAATATTGCAATGGTTAAAGACATGCACTGATTCAATGCTCATGTATTGGTGAGCCAAATAAACATATTTATATGTGTCAAATAGGATTGTTGTTATCAGGATTCCTGGTATCTTGTGGTCCAAATTTTCATCCCCCAAAATGTACTTCAGCAGCTCCACCAAAATCAAATGGACAATTCATGTGTCTGCAGATTTCCATATGCATATTTACAGGGATGGCCAAGTGCGAAGCATCTTTCTAAAGAGCCAGAGATCCAAACACCAAAATAATATACCAGTAGGGCAGGAATTCAAAATGAGCCTGGCAAGAGCATAAATGAAAACCTTTCATTGTTCAAGTAAACAAGCAGAGTAAGTCTAATCTGTTTAAATAATTCTTTGGGATTTAATTATTATTTCATGTATTATTCAACTGCAAAAGGAATTTTTGCTGTGAAAATGTTTTTGGCTATATTGCCAAAATTATAGAAGCGTTAATTGTTGCAGTCTCTCAGGAGACCTTATCTTTAATTCTGGCTAACACAGAATACAAGCAGGGCAGCCTTAAAGAAATCCGGTATTTCTTCCTCCTCTTCCACTTCCAGGTTTGTTTACAAGCACCCAATCAACCAGTCTTGGCATTTTTCTTTTCTTAATGTCTGAACCTGATCAGTTCACTTATTAATTCTGTTCAATGCATGCCTTTCAAATTAGATTGCCATTTAACAGATGATTTACTTAAGCAATCAATATTAAAGGTTCCAAGAATTGCAATCGTCTTCTTTCCAATAATTTGTAGCATCATATTGAGGTCACCTACCCCATTCCATGCTAGAAGCAGGAGCTCTGCAACAGCAAGCAAATTTATTGGTCTTAACCTTTTAAAAAGTTAGCTGCGCTAAGAATAGCACAACATTACTACGCACTCAATTTTTAATGGAGTTATAACAGCAGAATCTAATCTATTCATAGCCTATATTGCTTCAGCACTCACATATCCCTTTCCTTACCCTCCCTGCAACACGTAATGTAATACTGGTGGTTCAAAACGCCTTCATCTATTTCATCACGGTACTGCTCTTTGGTGATCATCATCCAAAATGCCAAGACACCTTTCTTGGACACTTGCAATAGGCAACTTCCACCCATTTAGGCAAAACCCAGGACAGTTCTTTGAAGCCTTGATGTCACACATACCATCAAAATAAAGCTTCTGCATGTAAAATGGCTTTGGGATCTTATGCCAGCCTAGACCAGACAAGTCTGAGAACATCAAGTTGCCCTATTTTTGGCCAAAGAAAGCTCCAGCAGCAAGCCTGTGACAGACTAGGGTTTATTTTTTTTTTAATTGTTGCTGTTTTTCCTTTTCCTCAGAAGTCTGGGACTGTTCTTGAAACTGGTATAACTGTGACTTTTTTTCCCACCTACCATTCTAACATTTCTCCCATATGTTTCTCATACTATCAAAGTCACAAAAAGGCTCTGTCAGGCAGTAACATGCATTCAATGAAAGGCTCAATGTAGCAGGGCTTCTGAACACACCAGTTCATACCCTTGTGCAATTCCACATCTTAAATTATCAATAGCCATTATTCAGTGAAGAAAAAAAAAAAAAAAAAAAAACACAGAATCTCTCAACTCCATCTTAGGATCACCTCCAAATTGTTGCATAAGAACTGTTCTACCAAATCAACTGTCTCCATCAGTCATTGATCATCCAGAATTTACCGGAGGGAAAAAGGAGAAATAGGCACAGCTTCACCCTGCTCTCACACATTCTGCCTGACCTCAGTGCCTTGGAGAAACATCGAAGAGAACTTGCAGGTGTGAGATAAACAACTTGGAAGCCTCTTCTGGACTAAGATAATGCCCTGCAGTGGGGGGACACGCAACAGTCTCCAGCTTTGCACACCCTTGCAGGTTTGTGGCTGCATCTCAGGCTATTCCTGCAAAAGTTTTCTCCTGCAGGCCTCTGAGCCCTTGGCTTTGATAATATCACATGCCAGTGAATCTCACTGATTATCCATTGTGGGAATAACTGTTTACTTTGATCGGCTTTGGACCAGCTGTATCCCACTAATCCAAACAATGTGAAGATCTAAAAACGTTGCATTGTTGTTATTCTTTTCCCCTCTGGGGTGTTTATTGGAAATGAACCCAATTCACAGCTACTCCAGTGCCTCCAAACACTTATCAGTTATGTATCTACTACTACCGCACCAAGTGCGCTGCCAGGATAGACCCGCATATCACTTAAAACAAAATTATACAAGGGATGCCGGTGCACGTAGCTTGCATATCCTCCATTTACTTATTTTAAACCAGAAACTCATCCATGAAACCAAATATTCGCTCTCTAGTTTAACTCTGAGGTCTATCATTGGTGCTCACTGGAAATGATAGCTCAGCATCGTACGGAGACGCCAAAGGTTGGATTTTGCGAGAGGCGAGAACCCCCTCCCAGCAGATAGCTGTATGAGTTAACCAGCAGCTCCTGGGAACGCACACATCAAGGTGCCATGGCAGTAAACGTCTACAAAATCTGACCACAGTAGAGATCCAGAGAAATGAGTCTGTTTTGCCTGTAAGTTTTAATTTCATTGTTCTTAAACTTTGCTTTTGATAGCTTCATGGGACACATGAATCGAGCAGCTTTACAATCCATGTAAAAAAAGAAAGCCTTTCTGCCTCACTCCTGCCTTCCCCAATCCTCATCACCAGCCTAGCAGGACTTCTCTGCAATGGTACTGTGCAATGGTCTTGCCAGAAGAGAAAGCCGCAGAAGATGCTGGAAAAACAAAAAAAGAAAAAAATCCCTGCTATTCAGTCCTGCACCCCCCGCAAGAAGGGGAAATGGTGGGGTTAAGAAAATAAAGCTCTCTCCCACTAACACACCACATAATGAATACAGCATTATTATGCAGAAGGCCTCTTGAGACGCCAGCCTAAAAAATTCCACTTAATATTCCAACAGGTGTTTCCTTTTTAACTAGGACAAAGTCAAGCAAGGAGAAAGAGGATAGGTGGCCAAGAGGTTGGAAAAGCTAAGAGGAAATGTTGAAGTTTTTTTATATATATATAATGTAACATTCCTAATGTTTGAATTTCTAAAGCAGCAAACTGCATTTTCTTCATGCAAGTATCAGGAGGTAATGGAAAAGAAGAGAAGAGAAAGACAGCATTAGGTAAATGATCCGAGTTTCTACGAGAAGAGCTATTCTGGACATCTTCACACTGCAGGGCCACAACCGGGCACCTCCAGGAGCAGCTGGATTTTGAGAACTGGAAACCATTTATAACTCCTGTTAATAAGGAATATTATTTTTACCCATATGAAGAACAGAAAGGCATTGTGTCAGTGGGCTAGCTCAACCAACTATGTTCTGGCTAGAGACATAAACAGATCCTTGCACCATGTTTAAGAGCCCTTTATGCCTGAACGGCATGATAGCAAAAAGGTCCTCAATAAAACTTTTAGCTGCTCAGGGAAGATTTCAGGGGTCTCAAGCACACATTTGGAAAGAACATAAATAAAATTTGTCAGTAAATTTCATTTCTTTTAGGATAGTTTCTGTGGTTTTATAACAACTGGGTTCCTTCAGTTTAAAAATAATTAATAAAAGGGAAAATAACAAAAAGCCCATTTCATGCTTCCAAGTCCACTGCTCAAAATAATCCATAGTTGAGGCGGATGCCACCCTATTACTACAGTGAATTTATTATCCAAGCATAGTGTTTTTCTACAGATTTGCTACACACATCAAATGCTATTCTACCTCTCAAACACTATATTAAGGAAAAAGATCTTTGATTTTTTTGAGCAGAAAAATAATTAAATAATAATAAACTTTTAGATGCCTTACATTTCTAAACATTAATTGCTGTGAAATTTTTAAAGGGTACATTTATTAGTAATAAATATCTTTGGATGATAAAGTAAAATACAATTTTTGAAAATAATTTAGATGACATTTGGATCATCTGGTATTTGGGTTTGGATATCAGGTTCACTTTTATTTACAAGCTGAAGTGATTCAACTTTATGACAGGTCCAAGGACCAGCTGCAAGTGAACACCATGCCCAAGCATAAGCTTGGGAAGCAAGAGATAGCTTTGGAGAGTGCAGATTAGCTGGGACTTTAATACACAAGTGAAATGTTTAAGTTATTTGGAGATGTAAAGTAGCACAAAACAAAAATAACAACCTCCTAAGGTAACAGACCCATTTTCAGATGAAACTGCTTCTGAACACAAGTGCCCATAGTCAGAAGCGGGGAATGCTTCACCTGGACTTGAGATAGTCTAATTTGTGTGGCAGGTGTGAAAATATAGCCAGAAAAATAGCAATAGTGAATCTAACAGTAGGACCATCCCAAAAAATGTTTTAATTGTTATTTCCTTGCTTTGATTACGTGAATCCAAGCCTCTTCCACACTCCAGTAAGGGTTCGGAGTAGCGATGGCACTAAGGCCAGCAGCAAATGCAACACAGGTGCCCTCCCCAAGTGCCATAATGCAGTGAGCAGCTCTCTGCTTTCACGTCTACCTCCGCACAGAAGTGCCAAAACCCTTCAGAGATTTAGCTCCTGGCAGACTCACGGCTTGCTGCATCTAAGTAATTACTTTCCAAATTTCATTGCCTGGATCAAATTATTTAAAGGAAAAGAAATCGCATTGTCCTTGGCAGCTCTGTGTTGACCATGGGAAGCTTCACACTAAGCTAAACTTCCCACTCAGTTCTACAAGTTTGTACAAAGACCTGATAACAAATTCTGCTTTGGATCAATAACTTAAAGGAGAGAGATGCTATGTTGCACAATCCCCAGGTCTCTTGGTAAATACCTCCTCTTCTGAAGTGAATTCCCCAAAACCCAGGTTAGCCAACTGATCCTTGTAGATGGGGCCATAGCCAAGGGTGCCCCTCACATCCTTTGGGTGCCCCTCACATCCTTTGGGATACCTCTCCTAAGGAAGCCAGGTCCCTTCCAAGCGCCAGAAGTAAATCCCTTCCACAGCAAACTTTCTGCTGGCCTAGAATACTTCTGTGTTCTGGTAGCCTGCAACCTCTGAGCAATTAAAACTAAGCAGATAAAGACACCAACATAGAAGAGAGAGTTTAAAGACATCTAAGGAGCATTGGAGCACTGATTGAGGAAGCAGACTATGACCTGTGTTATATTTCACAGATGCTGGTGTTCCCCATTTAGTTTTTCACAAGACAAGTGGAGAAAGGAGACCGAAGTTGACCCTTTTGCAGCACATCCTGGCTAACCAAAAGACAGAACATCAGTATTACAGCTGGGCCCAATCTTTAAAAGATTTTCCAACTCACACTGAATTCAACAGGACTTTGAACAGGTTCGAGAGCGCTATAAAGAACAGGAGCCGGCAAGAGCACTTATAATATACCAGGAAACATGATGCTTGGTTGTAGTGCACTTGTACACTTTTTTTTTTTTTTATTCCAATGCTTTTATTTTAAAGGGAAAAATCTTTCTACCCATATAATACACCAGAGAGGTGTCCTAATCCTCTTGTAAAAATCTTTGCAGAGCATGAAAATAACGTGTTTCAGAGGTTTAAACTTGATGTAGAGAGGGGGGCTGAAAAGCCTAGTGCTTTGCAGAGCAGATATGCTCAAATACACAGCAGAGGTCTGTAGCCTTCCTATACAGGGAGAGGGGTGTGCTCAGCCTCTCTACATTACAAATATGATGCTTGCTCCCAGCATCTTGCCCCTTCACCTAGGCGAAACGTAGAAAATGATCAAGATAGATGTAAAGCACCGAGCCTCATAAGGAATCTTGCAGTGAGGCAGCCATTTCCCACTGCCTGCCTCAAGAAGGAGGAGAAGAAAACAAAACAAACCAACCAACCCCGGCCATTTACCGGGATCTGCCTTGGCAGCTTAGCAGACGAGCGCTGCAGCCTCAGAGCAGCACCGGGAGATTAACCCACATACCACACCCAAGATGCACGAGCGCTATCCAAGCCTACACTGCAGCATATCGATTATCCCATAGAGCCCAGCCGAAGAAATAATAAATGAACAGGCAGATATTCTTAGACCTATTGACCGAGAAGGAGGGGGAAAAGCCCCCAGCTGCGCTCCCGGCGCGCTGCCTTGCTGCGGTACTGCAGATAGCAAGAAAGCAACCCACCCTCCTGCAAGGTGCTTGTATTTTACAGAGGGCTCAAGCTCATCCCTTTTATAATGAGCTTCAGCTTATCCCGATTACCTGGAAAGCACATCAGCCTTTCATCTCCAGCCCTGTTAATCTTTAACCCTTCGTATTATGGCAAGGCTACCCAATGTGAGCAGCGAGCAGTGTGTCACAAGGGGGACTGCAGTGAACATTGCTCTGTGGCTTTTACTGCAGCATCTGCAGTGCTATAAATGAGACTGGCACCCAATCCCCCTGCCCACTTTGGCAGGAAACATCAGGGGCTAATTGCAACATCACTCTGCAGCGTGGGGAAAGCTTTCTTAATAATACACAAAGTTGTTTCGCCACAAGAGCAGCTGCTTTCACACTCCTGGTGAATATTTTAACAGAAGCATGTGTGAAGGAGACAGCAGAAGCGTGACTGCGGGCGACTGCAACGAGGGAGCACTCACGCAAAGGGCAGCCCAATCTGGAGGTCGCAACACCGGCTCCAGCATCAGGAGATCCAAATTGCCCTTCTAGCCCTGCCCATAGCCTCTTGTGTGACCCTGGTTTACTAATACCTCTGTATAAAAAAATCTCTTGGTAAGGAACTGCAACAAGGAAAAGGTTGGGAGATGTTATTACACTTACAGCTACAATAAATATACTATTGTCCCTAATAACAACAACAAAAGTGAGGTGCTGGAGACATGGCATACAGTTGGGTTATTTAGCATATTCCACTCTTCTTATGAACAAATACTGAAAATTAAGCAAAATAGTCTTTAAAAGAGACCAGCACTGCAGTAATCAAAGTGAAAATAGTGTAAAAGCAGCATTCTTTTTAGCCTTATTTCTTAAAAAAAAATAAAGCCTAGCTGTCTCTGGCAGTCTGTGCTCTCCCAGCTCTTCCCAAACTTCGAACTTCCTGGCCAATACCAATCAAGCCTTTGAGAGATCCTTAAGACCTTTGACCCATCTTTATTTCATACAAATTCCAGCAAAATAGAGGCCAGAAAAAGGTGAGCAACTCTTTTAGTGTCTCCATCATGAGAAAGGCTAGGTTTACCATTTATCCAACGTCTGCAAATCTGCACCAAGAAGTGCTGCTGGAAACCAGGCTTCAACCATTCTGCTAATCCAAGCTTATTTCAAATAAGCACAAAAAGAAAATCGCTCTTAAACATCAGCCTGACAATCTAGGAATGAAGGAAGGGTCTAGCAAAAGAAAAAGCTCCTCTTTGATTGGAAAATAGGCTAGAAACAGGACTTCCACTCTGTCTGTGCAGTGCTAGGCAGAACCTGTTCCAGACAGGTCTCCAGGGACTATTAGAATAAACTTCATTAATCAAAGAGGCACCGGTGCAATTCAGGCTCAAAAACAAGCAAACCGAGAAAACCTCTCCCAGCTGAAGGAACAATGTGCCCAAAGACAGTCGAAGACAGCCAAAGTACACGGGGGACGGCAGCCGACACAGGCACACGCTGTGGGGCCACGCTCCCAACGCCTCCACCTCCTGCCACAACCCTTCCCAGGACCAAGGAGCCTTAACTAAGCCACCAGAGCAAAGAAAACACCCAAACACCTGGTTTCACTTAATGCAACAACTTCCAGGGCATCTGCATAAGCACATTTGATAACAACACTGGCCAAAACTGCTTTAGAAGAACAAGAAGGTCCTACCTGAGCACAGGGAGGGCGGCCGCTCAGCAGGGCTGCTCCGATGCTGTCGTTTCCCCCAGAGGACTCATCTGGGAGCCCTCATCAGCCCTTTTAAAAGCTCCTATGGGCCTGCACCTTGCAAAGCCCCACTCCACATCAGCAAACTCAGCTGATTTGAGTATAGCTCCTAAGGACAGCATATCATCCAATAAACATTTGCTCAGAACATGTGTGCTCCATTAAGTGCTCAGGATTTCTTTTAGTTGAAAGAAATTTTCTTTTTTCTTCATCTTTAATAGATCACTGCACCCACCATTTTCAAACACTTCCCTCATCTGTAAACTGCAGTTATGTAAACATCTCGGATAACTTTAAATGCTATTTAAACTCTTAGCACTTTTAAAACACAAATCTAGGATATTGCCAACTGGGTACAGAAGAAACATTGCAAAGAGAACTTTTGGACACAGGTCCACGGGTATCTGGCGTTTCAGCCACACGCAGTCCTGTTGTCTTGGTACTGGATATCAAGCAGATTTCAGATGTTTTCACTAATGGTATCATCCTCCCATGTTGCATACTGGGAATCGTTCTGCTGGGATATTCATGCAAAGCAAAACCTACCCACAGTCATGGGCTCTCTTTCTAGCTTTGACAGATCTGCATTATGGGTTAATTAATTTTTCTCAGAGGCTTTCAGAATGTCACAGAGAAAGGCACTGTATGAATGGAAAGTCATCACTAATAGTGCTGAGACAAGGCCAAAGAAATCGTACTTGGATCAGAACCCATACTGCTCTAGGTCCTGGGCTGTTTGAATCCCTCATAATATTAATTAATAACTGAGACTGCAAACATTTGTTTTGCAGACAGAACTGCTGTGGTGATATGCAAGGCCTGAAATCACTTCAAAGTGAAATGTTTAAGTTGTAAATATGTCGGCGTGCATTGAAAAGCATTTGAATTTGATCTCCTAAGTTGGGCTCTGCACTTACCTCTTCTTGTACTGCCTTTATTACTATAATCTTGATAAAGGCACTCTGAGGTGAGAAGCAGAGCTTAATAATTCACACCTAGTTGCGGAAGGCGGTGCTCAGCCAGAGCTCGAGCTGTGAATTATTACACCTGAAGTCACATCCTGCAGCGCGCGAGCTGCAAAACCCAGCCCTGGGGCGGGAGAGGAAGAAGGGCTGGGCAAGGAAAAAGATACTGTGCTCATGGAAATGTGTTTTTGCAAACGCTCAGGTGCGGAGAGCCGGCGGGGGGATGCAGGTGGGAGCCGTGCAGGGGGAGCTGGGTCTCGCCGTGCTGTTGGGTACAGCCGCCTAGCAACTGTTTATGCAAACAATCTGGCTGACTCATTAAAGTACCGCTCTGATCAGCTATTAACTGTCACTGACAGATTAAGAGGGGAACAGCATGAGCCAGATACTTCAGAAGTGAGAGCAAAACATACTGGGAGCTTAAGCCGCGTTTTAATTCCCTCAGCCCGTTCCCGGCCCCCCGCTCGCTGCACATGGGCACGGTTCCCGGCGCTCGGTGCACGTCCCGGCGCCCACCTCGACGGCCTCGCGTGCTCCGCAGCACCCGGTGGCACCCACATGTGCGCCTGGCGCTGCTGCTGGGACGGCCGCGCGTTCCTCGGCGCCGTCCGCGCGCGCCTTAGATCACAGATGCTGCTGGTATCACCCACTGTGCTTCAATACTTCTCATGGCCCGTGCACATTCTTTCGGGTCTAATCCTTTCAAATAATAGTGCTTTCCTTAAGATGGTGCTTGATACTGATGGAAAAAAAGAGGGGGCTGAGATAGATGCTTGCTCTTTTTCATTTCCTTAAGCCGAGAGACAGGGCTTGTCAAATGCAATCAAGAAAAACAGCCCCCAAACTGCTACCAGCCCCCTGTGCATTGATTGCATGTCCTTGAGGCAGCAGGGAAGTCCCAATCCTAGAGAATTTCCACTTGGAACCAGGAAAAGTTATAAAATCCAGTCCAGGCCTCCCGCAGCACACGAATGGAAGGGGTTTTGTGCCGCAGGGTGTTACAATCCTTTGAAAACGAGGGGTTTGAAACATGTTTACTCAAATGCAGGAAAGTCCACCTGAGCTCTGAAACACTGAGAGCGGCAAAGCCAGGGATTGCCAGAAGCTACTAGCCTGTTTGATATCTGTGAAGGCATATAGCACTTGCCATGCTCTTAAATTCTGAGCATCAGCTCATGTCTCCTGGCTGAAAGAACCTTGGTGCAACCATAACACAGCCGATCTTGTACATACGGCTTGCACAAGCACGATGCTTTGCTAAAATAAGTTTTATGCCCAGCTCCTATGAAGATTATACGGACAGTGGGTCCAGCCCAGGCCTGATACTCAGAACTGCCCTTGGTCTACCTGACCTGTTGAGTCCATATAGAAGGATGTTTCACATCCCGGAGAAACCGAGACCGCGGCAGACTCCTCGTCACACCGGGCTGCCAAAGCCCGCCTGGCCTCCACGGTGGTGTCCGCCTGGCGCGAGCTCTGATCCTCTTAAACCTCTTCCCGTATCCTGTGACACGGAGGCGGTGATGCTAATAGGGCTGCACAACAATTAGCCATTAAGCCTGATATCCCATTAACAGTTGCCAGGAGTAGATGCCCGGGCAAGGACGGATGAGGCGGATGAGCACACGGCAGCCTCTCCCCAAAACGCTCCTCTAGCTCCAAGTGACTGGAAAGCAGGAGCTCAACAGTCGGGCTGCAATTTCCTTCCTTCCTTCCTTCCCAGCACGGAGCCAGCGCCAGCGTACCTGGGCCGAGGAGCAACGCGAGAGACGGGCTGCTCAACATCTTGCCCATAAATATCAGCCAAAACACTTTATTTCCTGCAGAGATAAGAGTATCTCCCATCTTTATAAGTTCCACATTGAAATCAATATGGTCTGCATTTAAAACACACACACAAACATGCACCCATCCATCTAGCTAACGTATGTGTTTCAGTACATACCATGCATATACAGAGAAAGCATATTTTCTCACATCGTGCAGGATTAAGTGCGTGTTTCTCCTGAGAAATAAATAAAAAAATAACCAACAATTTCTCAATTTCTTCCTGCTGTGTGGCAGTGGTGAGAATTGCTTAGAAATGAGACTAGTATAAATATTCTATATATAACCACACGTTGCAGAGGAGGGGGAAAGGGGGAGAAGATTGGTGTATTTAAAAAATGCAAGCACAACGGAGGGCATGGAAACACATCCAGCCGTCCCCACCTCGCTGCTATTTATGGCTCTGGAGCTAGGAGGTGCTTGGTTAAGGGGGCACGGACAAAAGATGGAAGGGCCCAGCCCTCCTTCAAAAAAGCATGAAAACAATATTCCCTTGACAAAGGAAAGGGGTATTAATTGAGTCTGAAAAATTGTGGCAATTCCTGCAGACCCCCCAGCCCCACTATGTTGGTAGGAATTCAAGGTTTGAGCTGTCTTGGCCTCCTCGTTAGTGCTTTTATTCCTCCAGCCCAAGGAAACTCACCAATTGAGGGGTCGGGCCCCGCACAAAAAGAAGGAAGGGGAAAATTGTCGAAGATTTCTGCCCCCAGTTCTTCCCAAATTCCCCTTCTCCAGAGCAGGCACTGGCGAGGGAGTCAAGTTTCACAACGTTCTGGTTAGCTCCGCAGTTGGTCGAAAGTAAAAATGAAAAATATTCCCTGGCAAGCAGAGCCGGCTCCTCTGCGAATGCATTTAGTTTGGGAGCTCAGGGGCAGGAGCTGCGGCAATAAAACCAAAACATAAATAAAATGCAGGAAGCTCTGGGCTCTCAAATGGGACACAACTAGGGACTCACCAGTGTAGCCACAAACAGCTTCTCCTCAAGAAGGTCACGGCTCAAGCAGGGTCCTTCAGCCCTGGCCTTGGCCATAAATTTGGGCTTATGCTCCTGCATCCTGGGATGAAGATGGATAACCAGGATGCCAGCAGGTCCCCTACCCACCCCAATGGCCATCAGCCCCTGTGCATACCCATGACCTGGTCCAGTCCTTCCTGCACGTCCGCCTTCCCGATGAGCCGCAACACCAGGACCGGCTGCAAAGCAAGGTCCTGTGAGCTGTGATTTTAGAGCAGATTCCTAAACAGGAAGGCTGAAAATGGGCAAAACAGGGTATGTTTCAGTGAGAATTGATCCCGACGACACTTTTCTTGGGGAAAGCATTTCCGTTTGGGATATGCTGTTCCCGGGTGACCTGAAACACAGGGCTTTCCACAGCACTCCAGCTGTGAACTAGGAGCTAATGGGCTAGGAAATTTGCCTGGAGTCTTCTTGGTGTTCGCAGAAAACACAGTAGCTGACTAGTAATAAAAATACAAATTCCTCCAAGAACTGTAATGTGGCAATGAACATCTCGGTTCACTTTTAAGACACTATCTGTTTTGTAATTGGAAGTGATAGGTTTTATAAGCTTATTACAAAAAGCTATCTCAAAATAAATTTAAGGCCTCATTCTCCTCTCACTTAATCCAATGCAAAGTGGGAGGGAATAGAGTGAGGCTTGCAGGCAAAACCTGCATCAAATGAATGCAGAATAAGGTAAGGGCAGGTGAAAATCACATGGAGAATCTAGTAGAAAACTAGTATGACAAGAAGCCAGTCCTGCCCCACATTCCCTGCAGGATCAGACCCTCGATGGAGGGGGAGTTGCAGCAGTTGCTCTGCCCCGTTTTCCAAAGCTCAGACTCGTGTGTTATTTTATTAAGGCTACGGGGCCGCTAATTCTAACAGCTTTGCTTTCTGCCTCCCATAGGACTTGTTGACACACAAAAGCTGTCCCGTTTTGACTATGCTCTATAGCCTGAAAACAGAATAAAGACAGGCCTACGGTAGGGGAAAAAGTTATAGTGGCATAAATTCCTTTTATGCTGGTACACACTGTGCACTGTGCTGCAGCCTTGCAACTGTTTCAGTGAAAACAATGCTTATATCTATATAAAAAACATATAGAATGCTAGTCATAAAACAAAAGCTATCAGATTGTCTGTGCTTGATTATACATTTTAATTGTTTAACTGCAGGGGCATTTGGCAGTCATAAATGCACAGTGAAAGAAAAAGGCTTGAAAGAAGTCGAATCAACCTGAGAAAATAAAATATCATCCTCTGAAATGCTTGATATATTGTTACTTTGATAAGTTCAAACAAGTGTGACTCACTATACAACCATTCTATCAATTCTGAACAAAAAACTGCATGGGATTATTATGCTTTTAATCCAAAGAGCTGGGTATTTGGAATTCCTCAAGCCCTTTGTGGTGTCATATTAGCTAGGCCAGTCTCTCATGAAAAGAATGTATTGTTGAATAGAGTTGAGTCCGGATCTCTGCTCCATTGGGTTGATAAAATGGCAGTTGATTTAAAAAGAACCAGCTTGTCTGGAGAAAGGATTAGCAGATTAAGAGACTGCATGTAATTTTTTTTTATGTAATGTAAAGTTACATTTCATAACTAAAAGGGATTAATTAAAACGTTAATAGAAGGAGAGATGTTATTTTTCCCGGGACAAATGCCTCAGCACACATATGAACATTTGCTTTAGTTGCTGCTGCCTCAACAGTAGGAAATGAAATGCTGTTCTCTGTGCATACGAGTTGACACAGAAAAGAAAGACGAGAGATTTGTGCAGTGGCTCAGCATTTTATTTCCGCTTTGCACGGATCTTGATCGCAAAACATAGCTAATTTCCCTGGGAGGCTATATATATATATATATATATATATATTTGTATTATACCCCAATTCTTTTCACTTGCAGCGAAGAAAACTATTCTGTCTAACACACTTTCTGGTCTATACTGTGCTTTTCTTTCTTTTTCTCCCTGCTCTGCTTTTTCTGTAGCGAGCAGATTCTGCTTTCCTGCAAGTAGATTTTCTATGAGCTAAATTCAGTAACAGTTTTGCAGACGGGAAAGGTGGATAAGGCTGTTACAGAGTCCTGTTCTGGGCAGCAATTTAGCCCATAAGTTGTTACAGGAAAGTTGCAAAACTTGACCATAAAAATAGCAGGGTAAATGTCATATATACTGCCACTGAGTCCAGCTTTAGCATTGTTTATATCGAAAAGCTTGAAGTAAACACCAAGAAAAAGTGGCAAGAAGCTGTCAGATTTCCAGCCTGTCACCAAATTTCAGCCCTTCTTAAAAATCCGGGTGCAGGGCTCAGCTACTTCATTTTCACTTGTTTTCTTTCCCATGAACAGAATTGGTTCTCTTCAATTTGGGCTCTACGACGTGTCTGGGTGAGGGGACACTGGGAGGTGGCCAGGATGGCCCTGTCTCACCTCGGGGTCCCACCAGGTGCCGTTCACTCCCTCTACCCTTCTCCACCTGGGCAAATGCCGCTTATTCCCTTCATTCAAAGATTTTTTTAAGTGAATTATTTTCAAAGTTATCTCAAACAGGCGAAGAATTTGAGCATCACGCCAGTGCCTTTGCCTCCCCCCTGCCCTCTCTCCCATTAGGAATACCCATAAATAATTTCCCCCAGCCTGTCATTTATGGCTAGCACTTAAATATACCTATGCAACAAATTTTAACAGAGCGTTATAAACCTGTTCAGTTACTGCCTTAAGCAGCTGTGTACAGATGTACATTGATGATGCCATACCACTGATGATGCTAGGAAAACTTCATTTTCACTTTTAAACTAGCCCTACTTTCCCCAAAATTTGGACTCAGTTACAATATACTGTAAGAAAAGCCTATACTGCCATATTTGTTTAAAACTCTGGTTGGCCTGTTATTTTAGCCCAACACAGACAACCATGTTTTTTATTCAAAAGAAAACACATATCTCTAACTGGACTGCAAGGGAATACCTTAATGAGGAAGTTTTCTCCTGATCTTTCCCTCAGTCACCATTTAAGCTATGCCCGAAATTGCCAAGTCTTTCCCAAGAATAGCGCTCCAAAGCATTTCCCTGCAGATGTTTCCATTCACTGTACAAACGCTCAATGAATTTTTCAGTCCCACCAGATTCCCGGCCTCCGTGATGCCAGGAGACAAAGAGCTCTGCAGGTTTTTTGTACACTGTACAAAACCCCATGCTCTGAGTGCTTTCAATATATGGCAATTCACCTTCTCCACTCCTTTCATTATTTACTTCTGTTCTGCTGTACGTTCTCTGACCTGAACAATCTCCCTCCTTTCACAAAACTATTCTTTTGAGAAGGTCTGCAGGCGCCTAATTATTCCTGTTGTCCATCTCCCAGCTGTTTCTATTTATTCCATATCCTACTTGCGTAGGAGTGACCAATATCACAGGACACTTATATAATATCTTTATAAATTTCAATATCATGTTCTATGCTGTTCTTTCTGCTTCTACCACTTCACTTGTGTTTTTCTCAGCTGCTGCTGTAGACTGATTAGCAACACCACCAAACTGCTCAGTCACCAACTTTGGTGCTCTTAGATAGATATGGGCTGTCCAAGTACTCTTCTGGAGAGTCCCTTGGAGTCATCAGCCAGGAATTTACATCCCGTCCCTCATGTTTCCATCTAAGGTACCATTTGCTCATCTCCAGCTTTGCCCAAATCGCCTCAAATTCCATCTGCGCTTTCTTGATTTACTTTTCACTTCTTCTCCAGCTCACTAGTAAACATATTTAAGCAAGTGCAAAGCCTTAGGCACCCTACTGCTAATTTTTTGCCATGTTAAAAATGGACCATTTAGCTCTACTCAGGGTGGGGGGTTGCTTTTAACTCACTTCTAATCCATGACACTACTTTACCAGTCACCCTTCAGTTACGTAGCTTCCTTAGTAGTCTCTTGTTAGGGACTTTGTCCAAAGACTTTCTGCATGTCTATATAAATTATGTCAACCAGTTCTCCTTTATTCGCCGGCTTGTTGACCTGTTCCAAGCGTCTGTTATAGAGACGTGAATTCCTCTCTGGAGGCTGCCGTGCTTCACGGGTACCGTATCATGCGGTTGTTACCGAGGTCTTAAACACCCTCTTTTAAATACCCTGCCCACCTGAAACCGCAATCCCTCTTCTTGGTATTTCTTCCCTGTCACTTCACTGCATCCTCCCCTACTCTCCCCTGTAATGACGGGTAATAATTGGGTATGAGTTTTATTTGCCCGCAATATCCTTGTTTTCCTTAAGCGTTTTAGCCTTCCACAAGTCTAACAAGCATTTCCTTTGCAGTCCTTCTGTTTCTAGCAAATCAATAAATTCTCTCCAAGTTGTTTGCATCTTTATGTGCTCTTCAAATTCCCCATTAGCCTGCCTAATTTCTATCTTGTCTTTTAGCCAGTATTGTTTATATCCCATTCTGCTAACGTCACTAGAGTTGTTTTCCATTTTCTGGTGATATTTGTTCTGTGGAAAGCACAGTCTGATGGGAATATTATCCCTCTCTAAAGTGCTACTGAAGTATAAGAGATTAATAGCTGACAATATTAACACTACTTTCAAATCATCTAACACAATCCATTGCAGGAAGATGTTGGAGAAGCGCAAAGCGTCAGTTAAAATTTGAGGATTATTATTAATCAGATCAACCCTCTCTGTATTACATAACCTGTAGAGTCAGATTTCTACTATGCTGGAGCCAGAATCACAGCAGTAACCTCAGGGTTAAAGATTTCTTCAGCTTTATTGAGCACCGTGATAAGGCTTCGGCATATCCCTATATCATTTTATGCAAGCCAGACAAGGTGATTTATAAGTTATTCTCCCTGAGCTTCAATTAATTTCACTTAGGACATTTTCACAGTTGTACAATAAATGTTTAAATTAAGACATTTCCTTGCTCCCCACCCTGCCATGGAATGGAATCGAATATTAACTGGTTATTGGGTGCCATTCATGGCCTGGGCAATTACAGATAAGAACATCGATCTGGCAGGAAAACAAATTGGCTCTTAAAAGAGGGCGGTTTGGACCTGACAGGTTAAGATGATTAGGCATCTCTCTAATGGATTCTGTATATTACTCCTGGATGTATGCAGGAAGTCAACCATCCACCCCACTCCTGGGTACCAAACAATTACCTGCTTTCATACAGCAAACCCAACCTGTAAATTACCTGTGCGGCCTCAGGCCACTTGTTTGCAACCTAAAGCAACCTTCTGGGGACCAAAACAGCATCCTGAGGCAACACAGGTTCACGGTCCTGGGAAGGTAAAGCAGTATTTTAAAGAAAATTTAGAGCAAGTGACAGGGACTGGCACTATCTAATAACTAATGTTAGGAACATCCCATGTCACACGGACATTATCGTCTAGCTGGAACCTGGAGAAGTAAGAGGGCTTTTCATGCACAGAGACAGACAGACAGGTCTAATAGAGGTCTGGAGAACCTGTCACTGCCTTGCAATTTATAGGAGGACATGCTGCAGTCATGGGAGAAAGAAATCAGAAGTCTTACGCTTGCACTATCTCTTTCTTGGCCTGCAGCAAATCACGTAGCCTTTCTGTGTGCCATTTGTCTTCAGGGAGCGATAACTCTCAGGAAGGCAGGTTTTTACTAGGAAAGATAGAGATTGTCAGGAAAATCATAGTTTTGTAAGAACTGCTGCCTTGCAAAATCAAAGTGTTTTCCAGGCTGGGTTTGGTTTTGCTACAGATCTGACACAACTCAGGTAACCCGCTCTGATTTCCAAGCATAACCCTGGAGAGCTGTTGGAAAGTCAGATTCCCAGTCCAGAGAAACCTATAGAATTTTGCAGAGTTGGCCATGGAGTTGGCCTAGCTCCTCATAGCGAGGAGACCAAATTGTGATTTTTATTCCCCAACCAAGTATGAAATTATCAAAATATAGTCAAGTATGTTTGTACATACCTACATATACATTCCATAAAAGCAGGATGCAGTAAATTCTGAGAGACCAAAGAGTTTTACCTTCTCTTTAAGAGGAACAGAGTAATGCAGAAGCTCAAGCACAGCCACTGGCAGCTGCATCCCTGGCATCCCTAGCAAGGCATTGTTCGAGCTCCTCGGCTGCGTTGGGATTTAACCAGTCTAAACCATACGCACACTGAGCTTGCACTGGCCAAAGACGTGACCACAGCAAAAACGGGGCTGAAAATAACTGATCTATGGTTCCGCACTGCTCCTGGCTAGCACAATCAATTCTACGCATTTCTTGTCTTTAGAAAGGTCACTAGTCATGTTATTAATGTGCTACAAATACATGCTACAGATTTCCTCCGCATTTGCTGGCTGGTCTAGTTTTTCATTTTCCCACAAAGCAGACACATCTTTCCACTGGTAAATATTCTGTCATGGAAGGGTGACCCTTTGCTATATGGAGTAGAGAAATGAAATGAAAATTGTTCTAGACATCTTATTAATATTCTCCACAAGCACCCGAAATGATGCTTGCATCCTGATATCTCATTGCTTCTGCTTCTCGATGCAGCAGAGTCATTGGTGGCAGTCCCGGTTGTATCGGTGGACCTACTTCAACTGGGACATAATTATATGCTCAGACGGCTTTTACCAACGATAAATTTGGCCCAGACTGGTAAATACGTCACATGGAGAATTGAATTTCTTGGTAATGATGCAGGGCTTTCATTTGATAACTCCTTCTCGGACAGGAAGATGTCCTGTTCCCAACCAAGTGACTTCTATGCCTTCTTTCTGCGCACCCAGCTCCCTCCAAACTCTATTTTGATTTTGGACACCAAATATTCAGGCATATCACCACAGGACATGATGAATCCAACTCCCCATGGGGAGAAACCTCGTGGAGAAAAACAAAACAAATCAGAAATCCAGTATCATGAACTTACTGCTTCCCACTCCTTGAAATTCAGAGTTCTGATATTTTCATGCTATTTGTAAGGTGGTTTTCTGGGATTTTTTGAAGTCCTACTTTCTCTTATAGAGCTACAGTTAGAAAGCATTTGAAGCTCTTTTCACATTCCCATTCTTCAAATGAAAAATGCATTTTATGTTTTCTATTTGGGAAAATTAGAAGAACATGAATAGGAATGAGGAAAATATGTAAAATCATAATTCTCTGTCCCTCCTCTCATTTTACAATCTCGTTTCTCTTTAGAAATTTGGAAAACATAATGAAGTTGAATAGACAAAGAAATTCTGATTTTTTCCCTAGATTCCTCCCCTGTGTTGTGGGCCATCTGTAGATACAATGAAAGACATTTTCCACTCAGTTAATCCAGCGACTAAACCTTCCCAAACTCTCTACATGTTTTGTGTTAAGGATACATTGCGAGATCTCGTTATTGGTGCAGCTTGAGACATTGCAGTGACATAAAAATCTTACAGATAATACCAGCTGAGCTGCATTCAGAAAGAACCTGATAAAACCACCAAAAATGCAGAAAATCCACCCCCCATCTTTTTTTCTTTTCTTTTCTTTTTTAAATTAAAATTGAATGACCTCCTTGTCCCTTCCCAAATCTATCTGTAGTTCTAGACTTTTTATGAGCAGTTGGGTTTAAGACTTGATTCAAAGCACTTGAAATCATTTGAAAGATTCCTGCTGTCCTCAAGAAGCCTAATATCAGACCTGGAAACTACAAAAGAGCAGCTGCAGCCTTTAAAAGAAGATTTGTGCCCAAAACATTTCTCATTTCATGGGTACCGCTGCTACTTGTCCCTTGATATTTTTGAGGTGCTGTAGAAACCAGGTGCAGTGCAGCATTTGACTATAAATCCCTACCCTTTCCTTAGCAGTAAGCTCAGATTTGATCAGTATCTGATTCTGCTCTAGCAAAAGCAGTGGCAGGAGGTAAATGGGAGGAGGATCAAACCCTTAATGAGCACCATTTGTTAAATCTTTCGACATACCATTACAACGTGTTCCAATCTAAATAAATGGCTGCTCACTTTATAGCAAAACATACAAACAAAGTAGTTTTAGCACTACTAAATAATAATCTCAGGGGGGAAAAGATTAGAAATTCTATCAGCGAAATGCAATCATGATAAAAATCATAAATAGAAGCAAAAAGGTAGTAGCAATTTAAGCCACATTCTTTATAATACGTGCACAGTCTTTGGTGTTTGGGACTGTTCTGAGCTGGACTTGAACTGTGTAAATCACCCCGCCAGGCTGCACCCGTTGCAGGGCCCAGCTCTTCACTCTGGGCGAATGGATGGAGCAGCAAACGTTCCCGAGTGTCCATGACGGCGTCCGGGAGCCTTTCTGAGTGCCAATATACTGCACTCCCTGAGCCTTGAGCTTGGCTGCCAGCAGCAAAGATTATTCCTTAGATTAAGTTCGAGCCTGGCCTATTCAAATTAGCTACTCTTTTTTAATCGAGCTGGCCCGCTTATACGACTAGATTTGGAGCTCATGAAGAGGAGTCTATTGATCAAACTCGACCTATTTTCTTGGCCTACCCACCGATAATGCACAGAGCAGCAGCAACACAACCTCCGCCACGCTGCGCCATCAATACTGCTCATCTGCTCCAGCAATGACAAGACGCATGTCCAGTGTTTGCTGCCTGTTCAACCATTGATCTTATTAATAAAATTGTCAATGGGACTAGGTGGGTAAATTATTAGCAATTGCAGAGGCAGCTTTCATTGCACAGACACACCAGCCAGCCTATGCTTCCCGGGCCGAAAGCAGCAATTCATTTTTGTAGGCCCTGGAAGAGCCAGGCAGCCTTAGCTCCCTTTCTGTGCCGCTCTGCATATTGTAACGCTGCAGAGATGAAAGGGATAACGGGATTGATCCATGATATCCCTCCTGTGCGGATCTCGCTAGTACCTGAACATTTCAAAAGAGTCAAAGAACAAAACAAAACAAAACCTGCCCAGCATCACGATGAAGGAAAACACTAACTTCCCTTAAGAGGCAGGGAGATGCCTGCACCAAGAGACTGAGCGATGTCACAGCAAAGCCGGGGACAGAACGCAGATCTCCTAAAGCTTCAGCCAGCATTTTTAACATTTTGCTCATTATTCCACCCTATGTCCTTTTTTTCCCTTCTTTTTTGAAGGGAAGCATTGGGAAAACACAAGGCTCTTCAGTGGAAAAGCTGTACAGCTTCTTACCCCTGCTCCCGGCCTCAGAGCCATCCAAGCCTTCTTTAATATATTTCTTTATTGAAAACCAGTGTTCGTATTCTGAGGAATTGAAGTCAACATTCTATGTGACACTCTTTCTTCCGAAATAGTATTGCAGAAATTCAGTATTTATCAGAAGAGATTAATTGAATCCCAACAGTACTGTACATCAAATAAAGGAACAGGGCTCCTATTTATCTCTTAAAGTTCTGAAAATGAAAAACATCTAATCACTAGCTCTCTTTGATGAATGCCTCATTGTTCGCCTCTACGGAGAGGCATTTCATATGGCACTGGCAATACAGTGCTGCTGGGGAGGGGGTGGCGGCGGCACAAGATTGCTTTGAGAATTTAAGGATAATTACATTTATGCCCAACCAAAAAGTATAAGTTTCCACGATACAGTATTCCCCCCCAACCCAGCCCCCAAGGGGAAAAAAAAAAATTCCTAAGGCGGAGCAAGCGGAAACTAATACAATTAAATACTTTGCTTTGCCTGCCAAGGACATTTGACTGCTACTGTGCTACATCAGGTATGTAATGAAAGGCAAATGACAACGAATCTTAATGTGGTGGGGAGCTTGGGTAACTGTAGTTTTATGTCAGGGATAGCTTGCTAGAGAAAAGCTGCATTGTATCTAGGATTAGCAGAACTGCAGGATTTCATTAATGACTGAACAGCTTTTTAGCAAAACAAAGATAGTTAGGGAGTAAAAAGAGAACATGACTAGAATGTGTCCCACTAATTGGAAATGTATATTATCTTCACTTTGTCAGGGAGGAGGCACAGGGGTGTTCTATATTGTCATCTGGAGAATGTCAATTCGTACAAAAGTTTTTCCCAGATTGGGATGCTGGGCTATGAGGCAGCAACAGTTGGAAGCAACTGGGTTTAAAGTAGACACATTTAACAGGAAACATACTGGAGTCAGATGGGAAATGGGTTTCCCATCCCGCAAGTGCTGGAGATTGCAAATCTCCACCTCCTTCACCATCCTGAACCAAAAAGAAAGGGACTATCTCTGCAATTCTTGCACATAGATTAGATTTCTGCCTTTAAAAAAAAAATGCCCTTTTTCAAAGTACAAGGTACATTTGCAAAATGAAATGGCATTTCAAATCAGAGAAGTAGACTTCCTTTTTGCCAGTTACCTTTTTTCTCCCAGACTTATCAGAAACACTTTCTCACAGACAGCTGCAGTTCTACTAAGTTATCATTTTCATTTGCAAAACAAACTTCCCTGGAAAACTACAGCTCTTGCTCTGCATACTCCCTCGTGGAGTCTATTAAAACCATCAGGAGTGTCTGCACTGATTTCAGTGAGTTTTATATCGGCCTGAATTTCCCATTCTTTAGTTCATTCTGCTGCCACTCAGTCTCGGAGCTATTTTTCTTACTCCACAGAAAATCTGAGATCTCCATGGCTATATCCAGCAAGTGTTTAATGAAGAGAATGAGAAAATAAACCAGGAAGCATTATTAAAAAAAAAAAAAAAAAAAAAAAAAAGCCCCTTCCCCTTTTTATTTTTATTTTTTTAAAAAGCTCTGTTTTTTTTTTTTTTTTTTTAAACAACTGAAATTATTAATGGGACAGACCCTCCTTTTCCAGTAAGATCCCTTCACATAGCTCAGAGTGCGAAATTTATACCCACTGAAATGCTTTTCTGCGTGGTCAAAGTGCTGCAAAAGAGCTCAAGTCAAATGACAATTAAGCTTATTACTTGAGACAGCCTTCCCTCCTCCCCCCCTCCTTTTTTTTTTCTTTAACTGCTTGCCCTTGACCACTAGGCATAAGGGGGAAGAAAGGAAGGGAGACTCCTTAAGACAATTTTGAAACAGTCCAGTACTTTTCCTGATCACTTTGCAAAGTTGAAATATGATTGCAACCTTTTTGCATACAGAAAGAACCCATTTAAATGAAAAATTAGCTGCCTTAACAGGTCAAGCACATAGTTACATTAATGTTGTGTAGAACAATAAATCAACTTCGATCTCCAATTGAAAAAATGCTAATTTAGTTCAGTGATTCACTGATTGTACTTCCCGTGCGCCCCGGCGATAGAAATCTTTTCTTTTATTTAATGCGAGACAGTGATTTGACGGCCCTCCTAATGGTGCTTGCAGACTATCAGCATTTCAGTGGAATTCTGATCATGGTTTTAATATTCCATGCAGCTTTGCCCCCTCTGATTTCATGCTGAAACATTAACAAGAGCTGACACTGGAGATTAGAAGCAGACAGCTGGAATGCCAGGTCTTTGTTGCAGCATGGACATGAGCCAACATCGTTCAACCGCAGCCAAGAGGGACCTGGGAAAGTCTTCTTAAGAAGGGGAGGTGGAAAGGGGGAGACAAGGTAGTTTACTGAAGGGCATATACAAGTAGATAATTGCAGAGTCCTTTCATCTTTTAAAGCCAAATTCTAATCAATCCCGGTTTATTAAGGGGAAAGAGGGTCATTAAAGGTAAATTTTGCACTGGAAAAGAAAAATAAAAAATAATAAAAAAAACACACAGCATTTACACTCAGCCTGCAGAAAAGTTAGCACAGAAAGCAACTTCATATCCACAGCCACCTCTAATTTTTCTGCCTAGCAATTGTGATTATTTGCAGTGCTTCTGTTTGAAAATGCAGTGTCGGTCTCCTTAAAAGGATTTAATCCACTTAGTTCCAGGTGAATAAATTGAGAAATAAAACTGGATTTATGTGCTGGTGCAGTGCGTGAACTGTAAATTCCCAGGCAAAAAAGGAGGAGGTAGTATAACATAACATTCTTGCGTCTAATAAATTGTTTCCTGAGAACAGAAACCTAATAAAGATACATAATTTCATTCAAACCATGAAGCAACCCTTCGCACATTCTTCAGGGAGAGAAACTTGGGGAGAAGACAAGGGATGCTCTATGGCCAAGCTGTGTGTGGTTTTAAGTAAGAACTTTTGAAGTGTAAAGAGTTGTAAGGAGTCACCAGAGCGGTTATTCAGACAAGCCCCAGATGTGGCGGCAGTGCTGACTAATAAGCCCAGAAAGAAATTTTGGATTGCAATAGGACTGAGGGAAGGTGCTTATCACTGAAAATTGTATATATACCTGAGAAAGCAGCCAGCCCGGCAGGCAGGGCTCCCTCGGGCTGCATCTCCAGCAAGCTTGGGACCACGAGTCACGTCACCTCGATGTCTGCGCCATGCTCTGCCCCTTTGCACCAACCTTGTCCTTTTCTATGCTGGCCCCCCAGCTCCAGCACACCAACCATTTCCCCCCACACTGTTTTATCCATCACTATTAAACAGGACGGGGTTGCCTGCTGTGCCACCCGAACATGCAGGAGCTTAGGCAGTGCAGGCACCTTCCAAGATGCACCCAATTCCCCAGGGCAATGGGGGTTGTGCCTGACCTGGTATTTATCCATTTATTTAATAATGCCCACATGGGCCTCTTGCTAGCCCTTCCTTAACCCCCTCCCTGCCCAGGCTCAGAGACCCCAAATGAAAAACAAAGAGCAAATATTTGCACTGATAACCAAAATGTGATCTGAGACCTCAAAATAATAGCGAGGAGCACGCAAATGCCCTCTGCCTCATTTCTTTCTACCCAAGGCAGAGAACTGCCCTCTGAAAGCATTTGGTGGCTGTTCTCTCCCGCTCAGATTTCTGACGCATTTTGGGGGATATCCAGGCACTGCTTGGAGGAGAGGTGCTCCATAACTGCAAAGCAATGTCGCTGCTTGTCGCAGTGCCTCCCGCCACGCATGCTTGCCCTGTGCTAACTGATTAGCTGCTGCCTAGAGCAGAGCTCGTTATGAGCGGCTCTAAGGCTCAGCCTCTCCTGCTTTGCAGCCACACACCAATCTGTGAACCAACTGGTTGGCTCCCGACTGGATGAGGAGCATGTTCCTGCAGATACATATAGCCCAGGGAGGGAAAATGAAAGCTGAAATAGGTAATGAACGGAAATGGAATGGCCATCATCGAATCCTCGAATACCATTGACCTTTCTCAGATTTACATCATTATCTAAAGTTCACCAGAGACCTTCCATGCTTGTTATCATTATCCCTCATTAGAAGTCACTCTAGAAACATTAACAAGCTTCTGAAATGCTTGGCTAATTGCTTTAATAAGCCAATATCAATACTAGACAATAGTTTCCATGATTAGATATAAGGCAGGGGCCCTTCAGTCTGGCTCCTCAGGTTTTGTATGGGGGACCTGCAAGGTGGGGCTGGAAAGGCCTTGCTATAACACTACAGCTCTCGCACTGGGCTTTTCATGTCCATAATGCAAATGGCAGCTCAATTTTAAACAGCTGGAATGACCCTGTTTTAGTCAACTGAGGATAAGAACTTTGTCTGCAAGAAAAGAGTCCAGCACGGTCCTTCCTCTGCAAATGCATTAGCATGTGTGCAAGCTGTCTAAATTCAGATCAGGAAGACAGATGAGCTTCCAGGGCAACCCATTTCTTGTACAATCACACTGAGTAGCTAAAACACATGCCTACATTTCTTCGGGTTTGCGCCTCAGCCGGCACAAACTAGTACAGAGCCCCTCTGATTCATACCAGGAAGCCTCTGGCCTGCAAGACCGAGAAACTCACACTAACATCTCCTTTTGAAGATGAGGTACATGACTGGAGCACAAAGGTGGACCACATGCATGACCACATGTCAGCACACACGCATCAAATCACTTCCATCGCCAAAAATCACTTAGCAATCCTGCTACAAGCCTCCGAATAAGCTAAAAAGCACAACCTGAAATGCATCATTCCCATCATACCACGCTGGGTCCCTTAAAGGAACATATTGTGCTTCCCTTGAGCTCTCAGTCCAGCTCCTGAGTTTGGGTCTAAGAATTTTACAACAAATATTTATTTGTTTATGACTCATCTCTAGTCTCCTCAGTATGTTTCCCTAATTCCGTTAATAATCATAGGGTGCTTCCAAAGCAGGAGTCCTTCAAAAGATTCTGTCAATATAGAAGTTAACAATTTCCATGCTACCTGTCACTTATCCCAGCTTTTAAAATGGAAGGATGCAATACATACCAGAAACCAATGCATCCACATTAGTTGTCTGCAAACTCCTCATCAGCTCTCATTTGCTGATTTGCATTCGATGCACGAACTTGGAATCATTTTAAATGGGGAAAAGGGAAAAAAAATCACATACAACAGTCATCAATGTATATTTAATGAGATTCGATAGCTCTAAATTTGCTCAGATCAATCTCAGCAGAGAAAAGCTGACTATTCAAACTTACTGTAACTTGAGTAGGATTGCATGGGGACGCACAATTAGTTTCTTTGCATTAGAAAAGGCTTGGGCCTCAGTCTACTCCCAATCTGGATTTAGCATGGTCCTTCCTAGAATGCCAAGCAAAGAGCCTGGGTCTAAAATAATGGAATATTTTGCTTCTGTAGAACCACAACCAAGCTTTAAAGTCCTGATACCAAAGGCTGAGTCTTTCTGGCTGTCTCAGTCAACTTGTTAATCTTACTTTGAGCCCTCAGGTTAGGTAAGGACATCTGCATAAGTACATGGGGAATTTCGAATAGTCATTAACTATTTAGAAAACCCAAAAGAAAATTAACTGCAGAAGTGAACCGGGAGGCAAGGATGTGTGTACGAGCAAGAGAGGGAGAAGGCACTATCAACTTATGTTCCTCGCGTTTCTCTCTGTATCGCATTATTGACTTTAATGGCATGACCCTCTCTTCAGCGAGGGAAATGTGAGCAGAATCAGACCATTAGATAGCAGACTAGATAGAGCAACCTATTTAATGGCACCAATGAGTCAGCTTCATTATGGGGACAAAAACACCTTACTTCAGGAAATAAATAAGAATGCTAAGAGCAAGGTATCTACATTTCCTATTTTATGTCTTCCTTCAGTGGCTGATGCTAGAATGAGATACTTATCCGGCTCCAGGATAGACGCTGATGCTTCTAGAAATTACTACAAAGAGGTGGCAAGCTGAGCTTCAACATTTCTCAGTAGCTCATGGTTGATCCTTTCCACAATCACCAACAGATTCATTGCAGACCAAGATGTCTCAGAGGCTCTCGCTGACAGGAGGACACTTCTCCACTGTCGGTGGTACAAAACCTGCAGCTTTTTCGGCAGCAGTGGCAACTTTGACAATTAGTTCCGTGCATTTTGAGACAAAAGTCTGCAGCACATATAAAATGGAAACAATAGGGCCCTCCCAAAATAGACCGGGTTTCATAACAAAATAAGTACTGAGCTATTGTCAAAGAGCGCTATTGTATAGGGCCATGGCAGAACATTTGGCTCCAATACTCGGAGTAGTGAGGGCCATGCCTGCTGCATTATAAAAAATGCTGTGGCATCAGTTTTCACTCTGTGATGATGTTTGGTCCACAGATGAAAGCAGATAATTCCTCCAACCATTCCGGCAGCTTTAGCTGACCAATATATTCAAGTTCAGGTTTCCAGATTAACCAAGAGAGATTTTTCCTCTCGATTGCTATTTGCTGCAACTGTGTTAAAGCTTGTAGGGAAAAATGTGATAAATAAGATCATGGGCAGAGGGCTATTTTATTTTTGTTAGGGGATCTTTTATCAATATCTTCATTTCTGCCTTTACAGATTTTGCTGGAGTTCTTGAGGTCAGGTAGTGATAAGCCAAATAGAGCATCAGCCATTCCCTGCTAGGTAATCTCTGATTGCTTTGAATTCAGCCTTGCAGTAAGTGTTTTGGTGGCACACTTGGACTAAATACACCACTTTGCAAGGAAACCTACTGAAATGAGATGAACTCTGGATATAAGGTATTGCTGAATGTGATTAAACACAAAACCAATGGTTTCTACTGCAAAAGGCAGATGCCTGGAAACTCTTCCAGAGCCAGGTAGGTCCATCAAACCACTTGCTGAGTTTGGGATTAGCCTCTATGTTTGCAAATTCTCAGAGGCAGAAGAACATACATTTACCTCCCCAATAACCCTAAGACTTGTTTGCAGCAATGAATAATAATAATAACAATAATTCCATGAACTCTCTCTGTTTCTAGATCATTCTAGTCGATAGTTCACGCACTGGGTTATTTTGTTACTGATCTTGTTTGTGCAACTACATTCCTCTGGAAATGAAAGAGTTACCAAACAATTTAAACTATTGTGTGTGGGGAGGATCAAACCAGCATTTTTGTTCATCAATTCAGATTAAAAATTTAATTTCATGGTACAACGAACCCATACAGAGCTATATCTATTAAGGTCACCTATTTCTAGTACTTCAGCTTGCTTTAGGTATTGATGACTGCAGAACTCTTTAGAAGATAAGAATCACAGCTTCAGACTTCTCAGCTCTCACAGTTTTGATGTTAGATGCAATTTTCCTGACTATCAAATACCTGGGATTTCACTTTTTGCGTGTGAGGAAAAAACCTCAAGCTCACTCGCTTGCTTTCTCTCTCAGTTGCTGCCTGGAATTTTTAAATAACGGAGATCTGGCTTTAATTGAGGCTTTCATTGTTTGGAAAGGAGCTACAAGTATTTCTAAACTAAAATATTTGCATAGTTTCTTGCTCACTCTGCTAGACCCTGAGAGGTGCTGCATGTCTCACTGCACTGTCCCTTCTGGAGAGGACAGTTACTATCCAGTTGCCATAATAGAAAAAGATTTGAAGAAAGGTCTTCTGAATACATATTTAACATCTAAATGTTTTCCTTGCTGTCTTTGGGCCAAGTTCTTATTCGATTGTTACTCAAACAAAACTCCCATTCATGTCAAAGCAAGCCAGCCTTTCATTAGCTCAGGAATTTAGCAAATTTGTGGTTAGTGCATCCAGAAATTGGTAGCATTTAATTGATCAAATAAAATAATTTTTAAAAGGGATTTTCACCACTGAAACAAAGATGTGTGGTCATTTGGAAACACTTCAGAATAAACTGTTTCAGCCAAATTTTTTTTTTTAATCTCTGGCTCTTGAGTGCTTATTCCTGGGTACTGTCAAATACAGTGCCTCAGAGAAGCAGCGCTGCCCCAGAGCTGAGCCTTGAGGGATGATCTCTGCTACAGCTGGTCCAGGCTCATGGAGGGCGGTGAAGAACAGGGTCTTGCAATGTTACGAAAGCAATATTATTCAAAGACAGGGCAGTGTCTTTTTGTCCTTAGCCTCTGGTTTCGGTTATTAATTTACTGCTGGATATCTCAGAACAAGATTTCAGACCACCCTGGCATAATTTTCTCTTGACAAATCAATGATGCCTGCTACTGCGCTCCTTGCTGTCTTGTAGATGTGAACAAATACCTGATTTACAGATTTTTTCCTATAATTTTCCATGGCCTGGCAGTGAAATGACTAGTCTATGATTCGCCACTTCCCCTTCACACCTCCCCTTCACAACTTTTTTCAGAGCTAAGCATCATGCATGCCCTTTCCTAGTTGCTTTCTTTCCTCATGCTCCACGTGCTCTCAGAAAGCTGCTAACAGTGCAGAGATTTCATCATACATTCTGCAACTAATAAAGGATGAAGTTCATCAGGCCCACCTAATTTCACATGTGTAACGTAAGTACTTTCTAATATCATCCTGCTTTGTTCCAAGCTGTTAGCTCTTCCTCTGCCGTGAGTATTAAGTGTGAAGAATGCATGATCTCAGTTGGTCTTTATAGACTACCACAAAAGCAAGAACAGGCGCAAAGTCCAGGTTTCTTACCTTCGTTCAGTGGTACTCTATCTTCACCGAGCAAGAGATAAGCCTTTCCTTTGGTCTTTCTCTTGCCTCTCATGAGCTAACACAATTACACATCGTGTTATATTTAATTGCAAACAGATATGTCAAAATAAGAACTGGGAAGTGCATTAGAACAGGCATCCAAAAATTGCGCTTCATGAGCTACCTTATATTATTCCTAATACCAAACATACAGACACAACAAGGGAGACAGAAGCACCTCCATGTCTTGGCAACAAATCAAGCAGAGAGTGCAATTTTCAGGTCAAGACTAATCTAAGCTAGTGTTATTTTTAGTAACTGGGTCTGAAAATTTTATCTCTTTGGCATGCCCCAAACCAAGTTCACCTGGTATCAGCAGTAGGAACAAAGTGGGAATAATCCAGTCCAAAGCCCCCAAACTGGAAATTAGCTGTAAAAAGTGATAGTGTGAAAAAATTCCACCTCATTTTAGACTGTTGTTAAAGAAATGAACACATAAATAAATACCTGTCTGTCTAGAAAATATACTTCTACTCCTTGCAAGGCAAACAAAAGACAGGGTATTACATGGACTTAAATGAAATTTAAAACACATCATCTTTTTGAAATGCTTCGCTGCAAATGTATGTATATGCATATGTATGTATGTACATATGTATCTTGTGTTATTTAGTTATGGTAGGGAAGAAAATGCAAAGCAGACCTCAGTGAGGTTTTGGAGCTGCTGGACCTGCATTTTCTCTTGTAAATCAGAAGTGACTCCCCTGAAATTGTGCTCTCAGATGCAGCAGCGTTAATCCCCATCCTTAATTGCTGTCATTCCACCCTGCCTGTAACGCAGCGCTCCGGAGCGGGGTAAATCTCCCACTCCATGCACCTACACACTCCCTTCACCGTATATATGCCAGGGACCAGTCCTCTGTCGAGATATACCAGCAAACCTGATTCTACAGTTGATTCAGTGCAGAAACATATGCTCGCTTCATATCTAATCTGTGACAGCATATGTGTCTTTTATCCACTGGCCTCGGGAGCTGGAGTGTGTCGGTGCCATGCGCAGCACTATTAGGTATTCGGTTCAAGAATGTCTCTGAAAGAGCCCTCTTGTCTACAAATTGGTGAGATATTTTCACTGCAGCAATCTCCATACTCTTTCTGACCAAAGGGGAATCTACAGAGATAATATTTCCGAGCAGCTGGAATGACTCATGGCAAGGGGATGGAGCCATGTTGTCTCGGCATGGGAGGCTCCTCACGGTCCTGGCGAGCTGTGAGACAACAGCAGCACGCAGGGGTGGAATAGGCAGTTCAGCAGGTCTCCACCACTCGTGGGAAATCCCTTCCTTTAAACCGTTTTTGTTTTCCCACCCTGGATCAATACCACCTCCTTGGTATCACTCTGCAGCGGGTACTGGACTTGACTTAGATGTTCAGTCACTTCAGATGCTTTAACCTTAGCCTGGAAATGCAATAGATTAAGCAAGCCTTACTCGATTAAGATCAACAACTTGTCTAGTCTGCCCTACTACAGCAACGGAGCTCCTCATGACCCGAACAGTTGCTTACCTGGCGGCTGGACAATCAGTTCTGTTCATTGTAATTGCTTTCTGAGACTCAACTGTTTTCAAACAAAGACAGCAGTCACAGAAAGTAAACTCTATATTCAGTTTGGATGCTTTTAGGAATACATTTTGACTTTGATCGCAGTTAAAATGCCGCAGAGGTTGAATTCAAATTGCTTATTTAATTAGCTGACATTTATCATATTACTACTAAATGTGCCATGCTTAAGTTCACATATAAGGGAAAGCAATAATGACCATGGGGTAACATGGAGCTTTCAATGGGACTGAGAGAATCTATAGATTTAGTGTGGATGTCATCACAGCAATTTGATATTTTGTTTTAGTAAAACATCTTACCTAAACCGTCTCACCAAGTAAGATAGGCAAAGGGAGAAAGAAATTACGGCAGAAAAGAAATGGAACAAAGCGGGTCCAGCCTCTTCCTCTCACACCCAGGCATCCCTACAGCCAGCTGAAATGGTTACAGATAAATATCATCTTCTGTGATCACTCAGCAAAGAAAATAAAGTACCAAAGGGCAGTTTATCTTCCTACTTTTAAGGCCTCTGTTAGGATAGGATAATCAATCTGTTGAGATACATTTTTCCCAGTATATAACAATTCACAAAGCAAGGCAGGCATGAGAGAAGGAGAATTTCCTAAAAGGTCTAGAGCTCCCTCATTCACATACGGGAGAGTTGGCTGCCTGGCAAATAACGACTGTGTTTCCACATGGCGCAGGATGGGTTAAGCGGAAACGTTGGCAATGACTGTGGGAATACCAAGTATTTGGTTATTCTGTTGCAAACTGTCCAGGCCTGAAGCAAAATACCTAAGGTGCCAGTCAAAAAAGAGCTGAATTTTTTTTTTAGAGCTCAAGTGGGTAGGAAACACCTGCAACCTGCTTTAAAAACATTGCTGCAGAGGGTAGCTGATGAGGACGAGGACATCGCAGCCTTAGGGCACAATTAGCAAAGGCCCTTCCACCTGCTCCCCTGGGCCCACTGTAAGGATAATTAGTAAACCACTACCTGAGCATCACAAGGTGCTGGCTTAGATGCCAATAAAAAAAAAAAAAAAGGACCACACCAGGTGAATGAGGTCCCAGCCTCAGACACCAAAGAGAATGATTCAAAACCAAAATGGAATTAGGTACCTAAACTTGGACTTAAGGGTCAGTTATGTTCATACATGCTCTTCTAGAGGTCAGAGAGCATCTCTAGCCGTCGGGAGATTCAGATTCCATCCTGTCCTTTGCTTCTGTGTTTCCTGAGAAATGCTTCTGCATCGTTTCAGGGCCAAAACTTCATAGAGACTCCTGCAATTTGGAGCAGGGATCGGCATAGAGCCTGAGCTGGATGCAGGTACATATATGGTCCTATTTTGCCTCTGACTTCATGCAGAATCGTGAAAAAATTCAAGTTCCCTGCTGCCCCCCTCCACCAGCACTTGGCAAGAGCAGGACACGGAGGTGACCTTGCATTGCTCTCACAAAATAGTCTCGCACAGAATATCTGAAGGACTAGCTCATAAAGCCAACGGGTGCAATCAATATGGGGAAACGACGGAGACCGGAGCAAGCCAAACGATGCTGGCAGGATGAGGAGAGAGGGATTGTTTCTTAGGTAATAAAAAGAAACTCTAATGCCCAGAATCCAAAGCAGCTTCCAGTAGCAGAAACAGGATAGCGATAACCAGCGTCTAGGCAAACAAGTAATGAATCAGCCTCCGTGACCTAACCTTTATCTCTGCTTCTATGCTCTGCTCAGCCAGGTATTTGCACAGAATAGTCTGCAGAGATTTTCATTCCACGCGTTTTCCTATTACTAAAAATCCTCTCTACTCTCATAGCAATGACAAGAGGAATACACTCTTCTTTGCTGAACAAGATTCAGTTTCCCTTAGATAACAGAATACTGAAGGTCAGAATTTATATTAGCCTACTCTGAACCTGCCTCAAAGTGGCTAATGAAAGATCCCTAGAGCTTCACCTTGACCTTGCCTTGTCCTGCATATTCTTTAATTGTAGGTAATTATTTCCCACCCTTTGGCTTACATTGACTCTTGTGAAGGAAACCTTTAAGAAAAGAGCAGACCAATTCCTAGCTTGAGTAATGTAGATAACCAAAATGATTTGTAATAACACAGATCTTCCCCCTACATATTATTTAGATTTTATTCTGCAGTTATTTCCCTCTGTTGCTGTTAGGCGCGTAAATTTGAACTAGCACATTTATCGGAAGTCCTCTGATAAGCTCAGGTGTCTTGACTTCAGTACGGCAAAACTACATCATAGTATCTCCTTGCAGCTACACAATTTTTACTATTTTGAAGGACAGCTAGTGAAAGGGAAAATAAGACATTTGGCCAGGAACATTTTCAGAAGAAAAATAATAATATTCTTATGTTTCAAATTTTAAAAACTGTAGTTCCAAGACTTTTTTGTTGATCAGAACACAAGTTTACTTTTTAAAATTTCTCCTATTTTACTTTCTTATCCATTGTCAATATTGTTGCACCAGAGGGAAAAGGGAGAATGACTTGCTATCCTCTTTTTCAGTTTTTAACAAGTTTCCTTGTAAAATATCCGTGTTAATACCCCTTTATCATTTTTTTCATTTTTTAATAGGAAGGAGCAAAAAAAAACGAACTAAGATGTGTGAAATGATTTTGGGAATGAAAACGATGCTAAAAGGTTTCCGATATTTCTCCTTGAACCTTATCACTTCTCTCCTGAAGATAGTTGAGCAGGAAATTCATTTTGTCTGTTAAAAAAAATGATAGAGACTGTACACAATTTTCAACATAGCGAATAAAAGAATCTTCAGGTTTCTTTGAGGGTGGAGAGACAGGAGGAAGAATGCAACTTTCTTTGAAAGTGTGTTAGGAAACACATACCTAGTCCTCGAGTTCTGCACGTGTATTACCTCTCTGTGTATCTGCCTGTTGTGCGTACGGGATTATCCTGACCTTTTCAGCACTCTGTATGATGATTATCCAGCAGCTCCACTCCTACGATGACTGCAGCCCCCTCAACTTGTAGGAAAGGGCTGGGATGGCCAGTCAGTCAAGCTGCAGCATATTGAAAAGGTCAGACCAGCACAGCCTGCAACCATATTTCAGACACTGCATCAGGCATTACATTTGGGTACCTCATCTTCATAAGAGAGATTGTAATGAGGTCAGAAACCAGAACAGCAGTCGCCAGACAGGAAGTAAGAAATGCTGGAATCCCCAAATCTTTTGGAGTTTTCATCACAAGGGAACAGAATCTAGTTCCTATCTTTGACTCGGGCTGAAAATATAATTGCTGTGTAATAAAACAAGGGGCAAAACCAAGCAAATGCTATTAGACCTGCCATTAATAATAACTAGGTGAAGCCAAATGCAAATGACTCTCACTCAGGAGAAGAAGCAAGACAGAGCTCAGGGCTGACTTAGGTCATTACAACATGCTTCAGGTCGGTCCATCCAAACATTGCACTTTTTTTTTTTTGCCACATATGATAAAAATATTACTGCAATACAAACACGAGTTGTCCCACAGCTGAGAATAAGCCAACATGTCCCTTGCCCACCTCTGTAAACTGTGTTCAGGAAAAAGCAGAATATGGCTATTTGCCTTTATCATTAGTGGTGATGTTGGATCTACAGAATCCTGCACTAGGCTTTCCACAAAGCGTAATACTAAAGCAGTCTCTACACAGGAGAGTTTATAGTTTGAAAATGCTTCTCTGCCCTGCCATTGCAAATCATGACACCTCGGTGTGGTTTCCCTTTTCCCTAGCCTGTTTAGCAACAACACAGACAGATCTGGGAAACCGTCCCGTTGCTTCATCCCTTCACCACAACTGAATGAGCACTCCCAACCCATTTCAGAGAGAATTCAGCCAAGATAACTGGAGAAAAAAAAAGAAAAAAAAAAAAAAGCTCTAAAAAACCTCACCAGCCATTGGGAGGCAATAAACAGCTTGGGAAGCTGGTGTATTATAACGCTGAACCAGGCTCCACAACAGTACAACCGACCACAGACGTCAGCTCCTCAAAGAAGGAACTGGCTATTACTTTGTGCTTTGAACTTGCTTTAATCCTAGTTGCTGATCCTAAACATCATGTAATAATGCAGACTAACAAAATGCACTGGGCCTTTCTCATGTCCAAGCAAAATAAATTAAAAGAAAAGAAGGAGAAGTGAAAAGTATAAAGGGGATTTCATGGGATTTGAGTGCCAAATTGCAACAGGCTCTTCTAAAAATCCCAGCTTAAAGCAAAAGACTTGTACTCTTGCATTTCTTTCTCCTGATGCCAGTATTGATGACTGCTGAATTTGTTTAAAGACTTCTTCAGGTTTTGTTTGTTGATTTGTTGTTGAGAATAAAATGCAAACAAGTTTTAACAAAGGCAAAACGCCCTTGCGAAAGAAGGAAAAGGTAAAATTCAGAGAGAAAAGACCAAACTTTCACCCTATTTAAATCTGCAGGTGATAATTGAAGAGGAAAGCTGTTTTAAATGAAGGATCTATTTGAAAGGTTTGGTTTCTGTGTTCCCAATTATGTACGGCATATTTCAGAAACAGGTTCAAGTGCCAGGCTCTGGCAAAGTACATGCTTAATATTTAGTCCAGGCTTAAAGACTATTGATTCCAATGTGACTTTTTTATTTGCTGAAATTTAAGCATAAGCCATGCTTAGCAGAGATGAAATTAAGTGTGTAGCTAAGCATCTGCTTAAGTGCATTGCCCAGGCTGTGTATTTAGAACTAAAACTGGCACAGCAGAAGGCTGGGGTGGGCAGTAAACGTGCTGTGAAATCAGAATTTCCTCCACAAAAAGTTCTAGAGGCCTCCTTAAATTTTGAAGCCTAACTCTCGTTATGTCCACTATGAGCTGTACTCTGAATTTCCTCTGAATGAGACATCCAGGAACTGAAAACACCCAGACGGGTCTGGAGAACCTGATTCATAATGAGGTGTCCATCTTGCCATTTGTCCATCGCTGCGGCATTTAGGCTCTTACGGCATTTCTTTTTCACTCCAGATTGTGAGCAGGATGAAAACAAGATGTGCTATAAAACCACACAAGAGGCTTTGATTTGGGTACGTCGGACTTTGAAGCAGAAGAGTTCCCAGCAAGCCAGCAAGGAATTCCCCTACGGGATTTTCAGTCCACTTTGAGAGAGTCAAGACCTCGGGAGGAAGCACAGCCCAGCAGCTAAAGCACAAACCAGGGCATGGTCTTGGCTGCAATCTTGCTCTGTCTGAATTGCTCGCCGTGACCTTGAGCGAATCGCTTGCAGTCGGCCCTTTCAAGTGTGGGGGCCTCTTTTGGGCCCCCCAAATCCCTATTAACCAAATAGCCGACTCTCCAAGAGCACAGCACCTTGATGTCCAGGCAGACAGTAAGGATGCTACCAGTATTTTATTACCTGAAGCTTTTGACAAAGATGCAGGCCCTTCATACTGTGCAGTTATATGAACACTCAAAAATGCAGACAGTGGTCCGAATAATATAAAAACTCAGTATGTTATTAGTGCTGTCAATTTAGCCAAGAATGTTATGGCATATGTGTCACTAAGAGAGACAGAAGCTATTATTGAAATGAGATTAGAATCATTTTGAAACATCAACAGTGGCATTAAAGTTGGTAACATTTCCATCTAAAATAGCTGACATTGATGCTATACAATCAACAATGCCACTGGGAATACAATATAGAACAGAAGACTAGATTGTTTTACTCTATATTGATTTTCCCTTAGTAGTTTTTGATTAACTGTCAAATCAATTAGCTTTCCCCACCCAAACATAATATCACATTGCTATATTTTTTGGTGTCCCCCTCATAAACTCCCTGTTCAATAACAAACAAGAAAAGCCCTGACTCCAGTGCACACAAGTGCTCTGAAATAGAGGTTTTACAGGCAGAGATAAGTCCTTACAGATAGCCTGTTTCTCTTCATAATGCTGGAGTCCAGCCATGTTTTTATTGAATCAGGTTCTGAAGCTGTCTAAGGCACTAAGAGATCTGATTATAGCCTTGCCATAATGTCCTTTTAAAATAAAATGCGTGGCATTTTCACAGTGACATAATGTTCTCCTGACTTAGAAGAGACAGTGTGTCTAGAAGTTTTTGACCAGCTTGGCCTTCCCATATTGCAAAGGGAAAGCATCTGTCTATCTGTCCATCTATCTGTCCGTCTACCTATCTATTTACGAATCCATCCGTCACAGTTCTCACATGCCGAGTCACCACCCTGATTTCATTAACTTTATCCTACGGCAGGCCTACAAAAGGTGTAGCAAAACATTAATACTATAACAGCCCTAAGAACTCACTCATAAGACAAGGAATCCAGGGACTCAACCTCATTTTTGTCATTAGCATATTATCCTTTAATTACAAATGGCCTGGCTTGTGCCTGCCCTTGATCGCACACTCAATTATGGATATTCATCCAGCTTCAATAAATGCTTTCCACCTGTGCAGTAATGACCAGAAAGCTCTGTCCTGCACCTGATCCGGATCTGAACTTCTCAGAAGTTCAGAAACATGCTGGACCTTGTCTTTTGTTGCTTGCTTTATTCATCAATCTTTCACTGCATTCATCGATCACCATCTCTCTCCTCCTACACCTTCTTTTTGCTTTCTAAATCCAACTGTGCTCATTGTGGGCATTAAAAGCCTCCTGGGGACCCCGCACTATCTAGTATATCCCCCAGGACTGATAAATTGGACAATATATATCACTGTTTGCATTGCACCAAGACGTACAGTGCCCAGCTGGGACCTGGCCTCTTTTATGTCCGTTTGTACAGACACACAGCCCAAGTCAGCTCCCGCTGTGACGTCCGGGCAGCCTCAATGGGCCCGGCAAGGCGAGGGAGGGAAAGCTCAAAGTCACACAGCAGGCGAGTGTCTGGGACACATTCGGGGTGTCTTGATTCCCAGCGCAAGGGCTGCTCGTGATGGATGCCGCAGAAACACGCGCGATAAACAAACACCCGCAGGACAGACTTCCACCCTCCCATTAAAAACGGCACCAGCAAAACAGCCTTACGGTGCTCCGCTTGCCCCTGCCCTCTCCCCAGCTCCGAGCCAGGGAAAAGGAGCTCGATCTGCCCCAGGCAAAGCTGCCCCAGCGCTAGGTGTAGGGAGCCATGGGGAAACCAGCTGCTGCTGCCACGCGGGCGGCCAAGACGCGCGTTTGTTTTGGCTAGCACTGCAGAATCAGCTTCGGCATCGCCGAGAACAAAATGGTGCGTGGAAGCAGGCCAAGCTGCAAAAGATAAGAAGCAGCAAGAGGCGCAACAGATTATTTGTCTGGGGAAACAGAAGGAGGGCTCTGAGGCAAAGCGGAGCGGGTCGGGGCGCCGGGCTGCACGACAGGTGCTCGGCTGTGGCTGTTCCTGCCCAAAAACAGATCGCTGATGAAGAAAAGGAGCTGCAGAGGGATGAGAATTCTGCAAAAACTGCTGCGGAGAGGGATGCTCATCAGCGGCGCAGCATCGCTCCTCACTAGCACAACGAAGCTGCTGCAGAGGGATGCAAGGGTGGAGAGAAGAGAGCATAGCTGTGCATCCAAAAGGCATCTAACCCAGCAGCTCTGAAAGACAACGACCTTCTGGGAATCCAGTAACCAGATACAACCTCACAAAACAATGAGTAAAGGCTTCTATAAACCCAAGGGTGAGGTTCTGGGCTGATGTACCTCAGCCCCGCTGAAATAGCCCTAAGGGACCTCAAGTAATTTTTATTAGATGCGAGTCTACCTCCCTTCCTCAGACAAATGTAAGCACGTAAAAGTACTGTTTGCCTTTTTTAAAAATTCTAAACAAATTAGATATTTAACACCACTTTGAGTGGAGGTCAGTCACAAGCCTCATGAAGTTCCCTTTCAGGTCTAGGTTAATTTGAATCCAACCCTGAACTGGGAAATAGAGCCCCGAAATGAGCTTCTGAATGTCCACAAACCTCCCACCTTCAGTCTTATTTTATTTTGTTCTTCAGCTCCATGCACAGATCCTATAAAGGTATTGCTCCTCCCTGTTAATCTTGTCTCCTTAATAGTGTGCAGCATTTTCTAAAATTCAGAATGTTGAGGTCTTTAAGATAAACACATCTCTGCAGCCAAAGGGATTTTTAATCTTGCTTGATTTACAAGCATTTCATTGCATTTGAGTATAACGTATTTTAATAGCATGGTAGAAATTGCAGTAGGGGCTAATTAGAGCAACTCAGTTAGTTAGATTTCTGTGCGTTTGGAAAACAGGCTGCATCCTTTTAATAGGATAATCAAAATGGATCGGCCTGACTTACAGAGTTGCTGCATAGATACCAGGAGTGTTTGTCCGAGTGGTCTACGTGCACCATGTTAATGGGACAAAGATGATTTACCCCTGTGAATGTTGCTGCCTATCATTAGGGCTAGATCCTACAAAGTGCTGAGCACCTCCAATTTCCTCAGTGGGAGGTCTGGAGTGCCCAAAACCTGGTAGGCTTGAGCCCTGTGGATAAACCCCTCAGCTTTCTTGCCACTTTATTAGTGGATGCTCCACTTGCCAGCAAGACACATCGCCCTGGGATTTTTAAAACTCGCAGTCATGGTCTTAAACAAAGTTACAAACCTTTTGGCCCCAACCAAATTCAACCTCCTTCAATTCCATCAGGCTGTTTTGAATTTTTCTCAACTTGCCGTCATATCCTAAAACTAATTAGAAACACACGGTGAAGGTCAGCAAACCTGTCCCGGGCTCCCTCGGCTTGTCATTGCTGCCCAAGGTAAGAGCTTTACGCTTAACTTCAGACCGAGTCATCCTAGGTTCCTATTACAGCCAAAGGAGAGAAATAGCCATATCCAGGGCACAGCTCGTTTGACCTATTTTGTGCACGCACTTTAGGACGGGATGAATCACCTCCTACAAGGAGCATTTCTTTCCTCTACGGAGCACAAGCGAGTCTAGACAGTTAGCTCAGCCGCAGACCTGCCTGGCCGAGGGCAGGCAGGTTGTAACCCAACAGCTCCCTGTTGAAGCAGGGACTCGAGCTGTCGCACTCGACATCAGGAGGGCATTTCCAGCCCTTTAGGTTGGCCACCACCTCCACGTGCATGTGGCCCTGCTCCAACCATGAGGGACCTGGATCCTCTGCCTTGGGCACCTTGGGCAGGGGAGCATCTCTGCCCCCCTTGGAAACGGCCACAGCAGCCTTTCATCTGATTTTCCAGACGACTTTGCCTTTCTCATGCAATAAGAGCTGATATCGTTTAGCGTAAAGCACAACAACAGCCATTAAAAACGGTTATGAGTCTGGAACTGCTTTCCTAATAGGAAACACACATGCCACACTCGGGGAGTTGGCTGTTTTTCTTAACTAGACTTCAAGGTGAACGCCACCGCGACCCTGGTTTTGCAGGGGAGAGAGGCGAGCACGTTCCTCGGGCTGAGCTTTCGCCCTTAGGCAGAGCCCTGGGCAAGAGCTGGCGCCGCGACACCTCCGCTCCGGAGGGACGGTGCCTCCGAGGACCCGCGCGGACCCGCGTCTCCCGCTCCGCTCCAGGGCAGGAAGAGGCGTTAGAGGGGTCGGGGGCTGCGGGACACGTAGGAGTATCAAGAGTTGCCTTCATTTCCCTACCCTTCTCCTCCCAAATCTTTAAAGCAACACCTGGGACCTCACCGAGGAGGACAGCGATGGCACGGTCCCCATTGCAGGCTGTAAGCAATAACCCCCTTCCTTACGAGCCCATCTCATTAATAGGGGGGTTTCTTGCCCATCTCATGTTTCCCTGTGGGTTTTTTGTTGTCTTTGCTCCTTTCATCACCTTATAAAGGCCACGTGATGATCGCGTGACGCTGAGACTTTTGACAGATGTAGCATATGTGCAACAATATTTATCATTTATTTAACATGCTGGGCACAGCGGCTGGCAAGACACTGCCATGCCTGACTTAAAGGCTGCTGGCATTTCCATTAGATAAAATCCCATCACGCAGGGGGTTAAGAATTCAGACATTTCACATCGCATCAGGCTGAATCATGATTCAAATCAGCAAAGCCAGGTTTTGGTTCACTAAGGACTGACAAAGTGGGGCTGGGGGGAGGAACGGCTGGCAGGTCACGAACATGCTCCTTCCCTGCGCCGATGGCCAGGCTAACACAGCCCAGCTTATCTTTTCAGAGAGCTCTGCTGCAAAATATAGCTGCATTGCTCAGCTATCCCATGTTAGCGTGTGAAACCCTGTGGAGCGGCAGCATACCAGGCATTTCATGCACAGGATGCATGTGCAAGAAGGCACCGGATCGGAGCGCGTGAAGGAATGTGTGGGGAGAAGGGCCAGAGCAGCGCTGGAAAATGCTCCAGGAAGAGCCGTCTTGCAGGAGGGCAAAGGAGGCACGTCTCATCCCCAGCATCCACGTCCTGCTCTCCCACAGCTCAAAACAAGGTTCGCAAATAGACCCAAGCTCAGGTGCCTCCTTATTACATCTATTATTATTATTACACATTTGCTGAAGAAATAGAGCTTCCCACCATGATGGACATGGCCAGGGCAACCCTCTGAGAGCTGTTGGGTCACACCAAGCTCCTGCAGACCTCAGGGCAATATCTCCTGCCTGCAACTCTCTTGCACAAAACACATCTCAGTAGTATTTTCCAAGGCCTAGTCTGCATTTTGGAGGGCTTTCATATTTGTTTTGAATAGCCTTGGTTTGGCATTGAGGAAAGCACACCTCTTCACACGCTGCAAGAGACACCTTAGCACTCGTTCAGTGTCTGTAGCTTGAACCACAAAGCATGCTCTTTTGGCAGAGGAAGACGTCATTATTTGCTCAGGGAAAACCTGAGAAAGATGAGGAAATAGAAATTTGCATCAAGTTACAGAACCTGCAAATTCTGACATATATTCTGGCCTCTGCTACTCAAGCTTTATGTGACCTTTGGTGGTCCACTTTCATCCTTGCACCTTTCTTCCCTTTGAGGCTCTGGGTTTGTATCCTGTGATTACAGCTCCAGACTCCGAGCCCTCCACACTCCTGAAAATCCCAATAAAAACCTATATGCAATATGGCACTTTGGGGCCACGGTGCTCTCCGACCAAAACTTGAGATTAGGAGACATTTGACTATTGGCACCTGTTACTAATGGCACTGATATTCCTAAGTTTTAGTAATTGTATATTAACTGTGATGTAATCCAATTATTTTTTTGTTTCTTTTTGATGAGAATTCAGAATATTTCATAAAGGCAGGTTTCACCTCATCGCTGTGTGGGAATGGGGCCAAGCACATCAGGTGGTGGCTCCTTTGTCTGGCATGAAAGGAACTATCCTGATCTACCCAAACCGCCTGCTTTGTTCCAAAGGGCCTCACCGAGCTCCTTGTTGGTGATAAACCTTTAAGGAATGAGCTCAACCTAGTCCTCCATTCTTTTATTTTTAATATATATTTAAATGCTGCGTTTCTACCTGACAGCTGCTCCTCTGGGTGCTTTCTCCTCTGGGCAATGCAGCAGTGGAAGCAATACTTAAGCAGCAGACTGACTACAAAGACGGTTGTACCAAAGCCACGCATTTTCCTAACAAAAGCAGCACATGAACCCGCCGTATAAATGGTGCGGAGCATTTTCCTAAAATCAATCAGGCTCTATTATTCGGTTTAAGCCCAATCTCATTGTCTACTTCTTCCTCCGGAGGCCGATTTCTGCCAGGTAGAAAATTAAGTTTCCTTTACTTTTCTTCCCTACACAATTTTTCAGTGTTTCAGCACTGTTGTTCGGTGTGGGAAACCGACTTCCTGTCTCAATAAACAAGTGCACACAAGGCTTTTCTGGACACATAATGGGGTCTTTTTTTTTCTTCTTCTTCTTCTTATTTTATACAAAAATCATTCCACACTTAACACATCAATGAAGCCACTTAAGCTCTACTGCATCTGAATTAAAGGGGGAATTGTGTGATCAAAGAGTGTGAAGGAACCACACATGGAGTTCTTCAGACACTTTACTTTTGTTACATTTGATACATAACAAACCCAATAAATATGCTTATCCCAGTAGCCTGTTTCATTATCTCATATCCTTATGTTTAAGAGCATTTCCTTTAAGAACTTTTCTTCTGTCTTTGTTTTATAGCATCATAGGTCTGTGGTGGTTTATTTTAAATTAAGATGCTAAAAAGATAGAGAAAAGTATATTTTTGGAGGGTATACTCAAACAAAATCCCAAAAATCCCCCTACCCTGAGTTTTCCATTGCATTTCAACTGAGCAGACTACATTTATCATGCAGTAGAATATGGATAAATGTTTGGCAACCCTCAGAAAAGGGTCATTTAAGACATAACTTTGACATGATGCACAGAAGGAGGAGGAATATTTCCTAAAATTCTTTGCAATAATTCTTGGCATTTTTTGGCACTCTGCACCGCACTAAGTGACCAAATTGCCTGGAAGAGCGAAGGTTTCATGCACCTTCCCGACACCTGCAGCTCTGGGAACAACCGCACACTTGCAGGTAACAGCCTTTCTCCAGAATTGCCTCAAAATGACAAAGATGGGAAACTGCCTTTTTTTTCCCCCCCTCCTCGTTTCACATGGAAGCGAGCGGTTTCTCCGGGCAGCAGAGACGCTGCACGCCTGGATTTTTTGTTTTTTGGAGGCGCTCGTCCCGCGCCGTCGCCGCTCAACGTCTCGCTGGTCAAAGGGGCTGCTCGAGCATCGCCCTGGCTGGAGCCAAGCAGGACCGAGCCGGGTCCCGGCGGCGGTTTCGGGAGCGCCCGTCCGGCCCCGGGCGCTCGCGTGAGGAAGCGGCCTCCGCACAAAGCCCTCTAATGGGATTTCTGCCCCAAACGCCGCGCGCCCGGCACTACACTGAACCTGCTCTACCGCGAGTAATCGCTGCAAAGCGCCCGCAAAACCTTCAAGGGAACTTATTTGGAAGCAAAATGACAGGTGCTTTGAGCAGGGCTGCTCATTAATAGGTATTTTAGAAAGTAATTAAAAAAAAAAAGGACAAAAAGCAATTGCCATGATTCCTTGCTGTTTTCCCCGTGCTCCCCCCTACCTTCCTGCTCAAAACACTTGTGAACAGATCTTACAATACTCAGGGCAACATATTACATCCACTGAAATATTAAGATCAGAACCCATTTGGGTAAACCTCCTCTTCCCTCTTTTTTTTTTATTATTTCCTTTTCTAAGACTGGTAAAAGTTTATCCTGTCCTAAAAATCACAGCTTGAATTGAATACATTTAAATGCCTCTCATGGATACCTGCATAGCAAAGGCAGCGGGGAGAAAGTACCTGAACTACTAGGAAGAGAGAAAAAAAAACAGTATTTTCTGCTCTGTTTCCTTCAACCAGCTGCTTTGACAGCGAGGCAGGGCTGGTGGCAGCTGCTTTTGTTTCACGGGTTTCTCTCTTGTCCCTTCCCAAGCGAGAACCACTAAACAAAACCCACCTCTGCCCAGGGGCAGAGCCACAGCCTCCCCAGGCTTGTTCTGGCCGTATTCCCACCTGGAGCACAAGGTGCCACGTTCTGGCCCCGGCTCGGTCTCGATTTGGCCACCGCACGCGCTGGCACCGCACATGCAGCGAGTCCCTCAGCCAGAGCAGGGATGCCTTGAGACCGTGGGACATCAACCCCATAACGCACGTCTCCAGCTACCACGTTTTCACTGTGAGAACCAGAAGGTTTGCTAGGTCTTTCCCTTGAAATCCTGGGATTGGAGGATTCCATGAGAAGGTCCACGTTTGTCGCCTTCAGCACCCACAGCTGAGGAGGAGCACTCAAGATGCAACCCAGTGAGGACCTGCCTTTTCCACAGCTGGAGGGTAATGAGAATAAATCCCGTGTGCTCACCCTGTCTCGTGCAAATCTCATAATTTGGTTGTACGGTTTTAAGAGTCATGGTGTTAGACACCTGAGGTTTGAAGGCCTTGGTAGCAATGCTGCATCAACACCTCATGGCTGCAGAGCACAAAATTAGTATTTGGAAGGACGCAGGAGGGAAAAAAGCAGCATCCAAATCAGGAGCCTGGTTACCACTAAAAACTAATGGCAAGATATCAACAGACACATTCATGCTCACCTCTCACTGCATTGCCTGGGGAAACATTCACCTGTATAACTGATCTGACTCCCATCCCACCACAAAACTTTCAGCATTCAGTATTCTCTCCCTTCATCGCTTTTTTTTTTTTCCTATGAAAATCCATGACTCTCATTAAATCCAAATTCAAGAAGGATTTAGTAACCAACAGGCAGGTGGCAAAAGGCTTCCCTAACTCCTGTTACCCCATAAACTGGGGCTGCGAAATACCTATACCCACACGTTTGTGTTATCACACCTAAAATGACCTAGTTGAAACAAATAGGAAGAATATAAAGAAACCTGAATGAAATTTTTGGTCTCTCAGGCTTTTCAGGATTGACATCCTCCTCCTATTAAAAATAAATAAATAAAAAGGAGACAAAGGACCGAAATAGGCAGTTTTCAAACGTGAAGGTACTGGGAAGGTACTAATCCAGCAGCATTAGTGATTCTGATCACCTTTCCCTTCTGATAAGATATGATTTGGGGAGAACTAATAGAGGAATAATCAGATACCAGCTTTTAAAGCAGCTTGATTGCAGGAATCTGAGGAAAGAGTGAAAAGGCTTTAAAATCTGGCTGAAGACCTTGCCAAAATACTTTAGCGATAATGAAACAAAGTGGCATTTAGGTTTTTGGTTTTTTTTTTCTCCACTGCAGACATTTTCTCTAGCAATACACTGCACCTAACAAATAAGCCAATTCCCCACTCAGAAATTTTCTGTCATGATTTAAATTGTGAGACAAATTAAAAAAAAAAAAAAAGTGGATCTTTAAACAGGGCACTTTGGTTTGTCCTCTTATAAAAAAATAATGTCTCTCTAGTTGCAAATGTTTACAAGCATCAATTCATCTAAGCATAAAAGCTACAGTGGGAGAACGACAAAAAAAGAAAAAAGAACACCTGTTTTTTTGATATACAAACTAGGAAACTAGCGTCTATGGGCTCAAATAAAAATATTGCTCTGTCCACTACGCAGAGAGAGATGATCTTTCATTGGTTTTCAATGCAACACTGGGATATTATTTATACCTATTTATTTCATTTGGTAATTTTTTTCAGTTTTTCCAACGCTTTTTAAGAGCATTTACGAAGGTATCTGCATAACTTTGTTGCTTCAGATTTGCTGCCCACAATTCACAATGGTTCATTCAACTGCGTAAGTCCAGAACCAGTAATTACGAGCTGTAGCCATTGCTCCTTACACAGGAGGAAATACTAGTCTAATGAGCAATAATCAAAGAATATCCTTCAGCCAATACTTTCTAATTCACACATTCGTGGGTAGCTTTGAGAAAGAGTTATGCATGTACCTATTTCCACTCAAGTCAGTTTTATTTTAGATTTACACAGGGATAGATACCTTGACAGATTATTAATAACAAGTTACTCCAAACACCAAATCAATAGTTGCCTCTAATACAACTAGCTGTAGGTCATGCAAAACACAGGAACAGCAGGACACGTGCTGCTGCTTCCCACAATCCATCAAAGCAAGGAAGAATCAGAAGTTTTGTACTCCTGAAGATGAAAAGTTTATGGTTTCATGGTTTATCCAGCCCATGGAAGTAGCTGAAAATCTGACCAAAACCCTGGAGGTCGTAATGCTATAGACCACAATATCAGTTGCACCTAACAGAGACATAATCTGATGACGTACTGAAAACAGATAAAAAGTATTGCTTCTTGCTTGATCTAAAAAATGAGAGAGTCCAAAGGAGACTCCGTTGGCCCAGCCAGCTACACTGCTCTGATGGTACCACCAGACTCTTCTCGCGGTATTCGGAGCAAGGATCCACCACCACCCCTGCCTGCTGCGACTCCCCTCAAGCTGTTCCTTGGCCCTTCTTAGGGCCAGGAGCGCCTGCAGGACCATGGCCACGTCACTGTCCTGCCAAAGACGAGCTGTTCATCCACCAGCCTCCCCAGGGCCGGTGTCCAAGGGCACTTTCAGCGCAGAGCACAGACCTGCAAATGTGCTGTGAATGCTACAGCCCAGAGATACTTAGAGGCAGAGGGCAATGCTTGGCTCTGTCCAACTGGAATCACTTTCAGATGTGGATGTCCATCCTCCTTAGGCATCTCTAGAACTTTTAGGGATGAATCTGCAGATATGTCTTCAGTTTAGGTTCAAAAGGTAATTGGGAAGAAGGGGAACAGCAGACCACAGTTCTGACCTTTGGAATTGGACTTCGAGGAGTTGGCAGATAGGCCAGAGCCTCTTCGCCAGATCTAGACCTTAACCTTCAGCGGCGCCACAGAGAGCAGGGATATTACATGAAGAAATAGTGCAGAAAAATATATCTGTGCATATATGTAGGACAAGGAGACAAACAGGCTGAGCTTTCCCCTAGCTGTCCCACCGCTCAGGAAAGCACTGGTCATTGCAAGGCTTTGTGATTTGTAGCACAGGATATAACTCATCGCCAGCAAGCGCCGGCATCCGAGCCGTGACATTTTAATTTCTGACATATCCAAAGGTAACAGAGTCACTGTGTCCTGACTGAGCTTCAGATAAGCGCACATCATGCCACGCTTCGGGTCTGCTCGCAGCATTCCTCAAATTCGCACTGCAGCAAGAGGAAGAGAGAGAAAGAGGGAGGGAGCAAGAGCGAGCCGGGCTTGCAGGAGGTGTTTTATTGTGCCGATACCCAACGGCTGGATTCAATAAAACCTCCATCTGGCTCTCACACCGCGCAGCCTCCAAGCGGGCCTGGGGAGGCTGGTGGGAGCCGGCGCAGACGTCCCCCGCCTGCGGGACAGGGCTGCACCGAGCCAGCCCCACAGCAAGCGCCGCTCTGACCCGTTCCAAATGCACCTAGATGCATTCGAGGCGTCCGGTCCTTTCCCAAGCAAAGCCAAAATCGATTTCCAGGGCTTCTTTTTCCCCCTTATACTGTAAGGTTTCTTCAATAAACCTCGTGTAAAATGCACTTTTTAAATCCAGCACTGTTTTAATTTTGGAGCAAACCAATTCTTCCTTTGTTCATTCCCATATAGCCTTTTCTCTGCCTGAGAGCGCATTTCCTAGCTGGCATTTTGGCTCCCATTTTGTCTCATAGCAAAGACACACAGACAGACAATAACAAAAAAAAAAAAAAAAAAAAACATATTCCACTCTTAACAGATAACACTCGTGTCTTGTTACAGAATTTTCAAGCTGTAAATCAACTTGAAAAGCTAATTTAAGGATATTCACTTGCACTATTCAGGGCTGTATAAACATTCCAAATTCCAATTTTTCATAAAGACATATGCGAACATTTAAAAGGGATTTAAAGAGCCATTTTGCAGCTGAGAAGCTCTAGCTTTAGCATTTTATTTTTCTCCAACAAGATTATCATGTAATATTAATATACAGAAAAAAATATTTTCAGTGCTTCTATGTATTTATGAGGTCCTAAGGGAGAGCAGAATTCTTTTAGCCAAAAGGAAGGCTGGAAGAAACCGGAGGAATAAGACGGACTCTCGAAACATCAAATACACAACAGAATTCGTCCATACGCTGCAATTTCTGCCAAAGCGCTGCGGTGTTGGTTTTCACTGTATCTGCCGGTTTAATTGTTTCTGCCTGTTCATTTCTTTGTCCGCCGAAGCCCCTAGCCTAAGGGAGATTTGGAAATCAAAAGGTAGGGCTGAGCTTGGACAGGAAATGAACGCTGGTGTTGCGGCGGTATTAAAGCAAAAAGGGAAAAGTTCAGGAGCAGCTCTAGGAACTAGCGCATTAGTAGGCGCTTGCGGTGCCCTCTCCTCGTCTCCCTGCTTGTTTTGCTGCCACAAACCCACCCAAAAGCAGCGAGGAGGCGAGCAGGCGTCCCCCGGAGACTTCCCCCGCACAGAACAGACCTGCACTTGACTTGGTGCCAGCCCAACGCACATCTCCCCGCGTGTCCCTTCGCCATGCGGGAGCTGTGCACAGGGAGGGCTGGCGTGCGGGACGAGCGCGCTGCCCGGGGGCTGCTCCTGCTTCCTTTTTTCCCCTTTTCCCCTCCTTTTTTCAAGTGCATGCGCTATCTTTCTCCTCCACTATCTCTCTTGCCTTTTCTCTGATCTCCGGGACAAAAGATTCAACAATGAGAAATTGGAAAGCACGAGGATATGTGCTTAAAATGCCACATGGCCAATAAAACTTACTTTACTACGGGTCCCACCTTTAACAAGCAGATTGACCAACGCAAGCAAAAACTCCGACTCAAAATCCTTACACAAAATGGCCAAATCTCCCTCAATTACACCCAGCTAAACAACTACATAGTCATCCAAAAAAATCCTCAGACTTAAAAAATCCTAATACTGGGCATTTCAATGTATTAATGTGTTCATTAACAACAACAACAAAATACGAGGCCACAGATTTCAGGAATTAATTTGGGTTATTTCAAATAGCAAAGATGAGGTAGGCAAAATAACAAGCAATTACCTTTTCCTGCCTTTGAAGAACAATGAATTTGGGACTGGTCCAACTTCAGAAAGAGTGATTTCACCTTTTGTGCTCAAAGAAACCTCCACCTTTTTAATACATACAACATATACACATACATATACACACCCACATGATATATATGTACTTTCCATGTGCATGCACTTTTTTGTATTCCATAGCACTTGAAGGCTTAATTAAAGACAAAATTCAATTATTTATCACATACCCTGCTAATTATTTTTGAAGCTCTGTAAGGAGAGCAGGAAAGCGCACCAACACAAGGCATAATTAAGCAGAAAGGCAGCATTTGTGTGGTCACTTGGTGGACTCAACATGCAAAACGTTTATCATTTAACCATTTCCTTCATACCGTGCACCAGGGTGGAAGGCTTTGAAAGCCAGGCGGAATTACAAACTTGACTTAAATATATTTTTGAGGGGGAAATATCTATTTCTACGAGTATCGACAATCGCTTTAGTGGATAATAAGCAACGTTAAATAAAACATGTAACTAAATAGGCATTAAAGGCCTTTTACATACTTGGAAGAAAAGAAAACAGTTTTTTCCCTTTCCCCCCCGCCTCTTTCTCTCCTGCTGCAGACTGCAGGCATTTTGGTCTATCTCTGTCAAGTGCAATTCTTTCTTGATGAATGACAAGGTACGATAATAGGCTGCCGTTGCCAGGGCAACCAGACAGCAGAGCTGTGTGCCTTGAATTTTGTCATCTGAAAATGAAACCGGGAGCGAGAGAAAAGCTGAGAATCGAGCGACAGATTAACCCGTGGGGGGGGCGGCGAGGAGGCAGCCGCGAGCTGGGGGGGCAGGTTACGAGCAATTAAAATTACTGTAATGCGCGGGCTATACGTGCGCTGTGCCGGTGCAGACATCGTTTGTCAATGGGGTTTATCTTTGTTTCCGCAGCCGCTGCTCTTTGTTTCAGAAATACACAGAAAGCTTCCAAAAAAAAAAAAAGAAAAAAAGTACCTTTTGCCTGGGGGCCGCCGGCAGCACATGCACCTTGGCAGGAGGTGGCTCTGCTCTGCCCTGCTCCCTGCAGCAGCAGCAGCTCTCCCAGTGCTCCCAGTGCCTCCCAGTCCCCGAGCGGCTGCAGCTGCAGCCCCAGGTGGGTCCTGCCCTCCTACAGGTGGTCTGGCCATCCCAGCCCTGCCTAAATAAGCTCTGAGCCCACCTGTCCCCATGGATGTGAGACCTCAAGCAGCCCTTCATCCCTAGGGCGGCTTGCACCCCTTGGAGATGGGCTAACACAGGGCTCCTTGCACCTTTTGCACCCTGCTTGGGGTGAACAGAGGTGCTGCGCAATGGTGCAATGCAAACAAGCCCCACGTCCGGGGAAAAGCCGCTAAGCTGCCACCCTCAGACACTTGGTGCAGCGTCAGGCACGGCCGGTGGCCCTGGGGCCTCGTGAGCACGCAGAAACGCCACAGCGAGAGCAGAAACGCCGCGGCGAGACAAACCCTCCCTGCCCCAGCCCCGTTATCCCGGCCGTGTCGGGTTTCCTCAGCCGTGCAACCCGAAACCTCCCCAGGTTCCTGCTCCGGAGTCGCCCGCAGGCCCGCTGGCGAAATTCCCCCCATCCCGACGTCCCCAGCGTGAATTATTAGGCCTCCCTACCTAAACGGGAGGCATTTCTGCCGTCTGGAAGCATGCGGGACCTGACGCAAAGAAATGTTGCCCCAGTCAGGCCCCTCTGAACCCAGTGGGACTCATTCATGAAGCCCCAGCAGGGTTTGGACTCCCGTAGGTCCGAGAAATGCACCCAAATGGGCCGTAGTCCTCCTGGCTCCAGCCTCAGGCCCCAATAAGCCAAATTTCATCCCGTCTCTCAACAAAATGAGAGCAAATGCTGCTTATTCAAGTAAATGAGAACACACAGAATAAATGATGCTTGAGCACATCACTCCACCTCTGCACGGGAAAAATGACACTGTGGTAGGGATGGCACAGGTCGTCTTGAAACAAGGACTCATAGCCTATCTATTTCAATGGGGAAATCAGTGCCACCACTTCAAGGTGTCTAAAAGACCTAAGGATCCTTAATATTGCTCCACAGGCACCTAACATAATGGATTATAGCAGAATGACCTAATTTGGGCCTTCTTAACTGTCCTTGAATATTTTCCACTGAAAAAAATGAAGTGATTTATTCTCAATATCATCACTTGCGTGATTGACTTCTTCTGCCACGACAAGTCCAGGACATTTCAGTTATAATGATTTATTTTTGTCTGCCTGGTACGCGCAGACTGTGCCTGCACAGCTCTGCAGAGGGGAACCCCTGCTAGCTCTGGCATCAGGAGCAGTCTCGTTGCACCGGCAGCTTTGCTCCACATGGGCTAATTAGCTCTAGCTTTCAGCAAGAGCATTGCAGTAAGCACGGTGATGCTAGGTTTTGGAGCCAGATTATCATCACCTACATGTTGTGTGTGGCTTTTGCTCATTGCACAGGTAGCAGGAACCCAGCAATTGTTTTTGTGGGTTGAAAGAGTGATCTGGCTACTTGGTTTGCTGGTCTTGGCAAGGCTAATGGCAGCTGTCTGGAGAGCACAAGCACACGATTATTTTAAAGATGAGAACTGAATTAAGACGTCTTTAATTTCAGAGCCATGTCTCAACCACTGGACCATCCCACCGCTGCTTTATAATCTTCCTTCTGTGTGCCCCTGCACTACCTCTAAGTGAAGGTGAATCATTGCTCTTTTTACCCCTGATAAGTCATGGAAGAATAGCTAGACTTTATTCAGCATCGTGCATCCATCAGCAACATGTCAGCTGACTTCCAGTGGTGGGATCCTTATTAGTGGTGATGATGGAAGGGGCACAGGGAGGAAGGTGGGTTTTGCACAGCCCTCCGTCGCCTTCGGGGAGGTGACAGCTCAACAAATCACCTTTAGATTTGTGAACTCAGCAGATTGTTTCTGGAAGTTGTTGAGAGAAAATAAATATGGAAAACCACAATGTCGTTTCTAAGAGTCACTTTTCAGAGTCTGACCACATTTTAAGTATCTGTTAAGTGATGTCCTTTCTCCTAGCATGTTTCTCGCCAAAACCAACGTTGTATCAATCTTTTGACAAAGACAAGTTTGACACTGGGATTCCAGACACCACAACAAATACTACCACCTACGGCCCTCATGAGTCACAAAACTCCTGCAATTCTTTTAAAAATCTGCAAATTTTTAGTACCAGAGGCTCAAAAAAAGGAAATAACTCATCAAAGTTTTTCCATTTCGGAATGAACTTGTGTTCACTTGAGGAAATGATTTATCAAATCCTGATGAAATAACACAAACAAACACGGTTTTGTATGCTTAGTGAAATCAGGTCTGGCCCCTACATCTGGACTCAGACGGACTGCAGCCCAAATGTGGCCGGCGTGGCTCAGCCTCACGGGGATTCCCTGGGAGAATTGCATGCTGGTGGAAGGTGCATAGCTTTCCTGGATTTCTGTGTGCTCCAATAGCTGGATGTGAACCGGCTCCGGCCTTAATGTGTGTATCCCAGTACCTTAACAGGGCCAGTGCTGGACATGGGCAAGAGAAACTTCTCTCTCCTTGCACCTGCCTATGCAGGTTTGTCCTCTGCTGCTTGCTCTTTGCTTCTCTTTGCTAGCCAGGCTCATGGCAAGTTTGGCCAAAAGTCCTTCCTGAAAATTATCCAAGGAACAAATGCCTCATTTGTAAAAGCAAGGCTGAGGAATGCAGCTCTTTTGGAGAGACGGAACGCTACTCTTAAATACATGGCATCTGGATACACCGGTTATGGGTACATTAAAATGTATTTGATTGCTGGTATTAAATGAGAGCCTTCCTAGTGCTTCTTACTCATTCAGAGTGCAGTTGTCCAATAAATTATTTTGGAAATGGCTTTAGACTTTTGCAATAATAGGTTTTTGGCAAGCAATGGGACTTTTAAAAGAACCACTTTATCATTATGAGAAGATCATAAATGAGAGTTAACTCGCAGATATGGCCGTTTGCTAACCATCAGAGGTAATAACAAAATATGAGCCAGTTTTAAATGGACTGCCAAGGAGGAAGCCAGGGGAAAGAAAAAAAAAAAAAAAAGAAAAACTTGTCACCAATCCACAGTAGACCAACAAATAGAGGCAAAACGTGTTACAAACTATAATCCAGCAGATCCTCTTTCTGTCAAATTCTATTGGCACAATTTTTTTTTATTCTTTGAGAAAAATCATAGGAGAGAACTGTCTTATGGGCCTCATCTCCAGTGCATGTGGAGATCAATTTACCCCGCCTCTGCCTCTGTGTTTTATGTAGTTGAAAGCAATTTTCAAGTTTTGCTTTCAGCCCTTTCTTCTCCTGACTAAAAAAAGATCTAGTTCTCCCAGCTACTTTTCCCAGAAGCCCAGTCCTTGAGCTGCTCTTGCTGCTTTTCCAGCAGAGTGAATAGTGAAGCGTGGGTCCAGAAGAAGACACTGTCCTGCGCCCAAGACAGGCCACCGTTAGGTACAGGGCCATAGTCACTGCTCAGGGCCTTTTAAAGGCACTCCTCTTTGTGCATCCTGATATGCTGAGGCTGCTGACTCATACTGAGATAGCTGTTACTATTTATACTGAGGATATGCCAACTGCTAGTCTTTACACTTGGGAAAAAGAAAAAAAAAAAAAAAAAACGGCCTTTCAGGTCTAAAGCAATGTCCAGGAAAGCGGTGAGCAGAGGTGAATCATTTGTTCATGGAAACCTGCTGCTCTCAGATGCTATGGAGACAGGGACTACACGGATGGAGAATGGAGGGAGTCAAGCTGGAGTGACAAAGACCACCAAATATTTGGAGTACGAGGAGAAGCAGCCCAATTCAATTAACCTATCTGTTTTCGTAGCAGTCGGAGAGTCTCCTACAGTGACATTGACAAGTGGGTGGGGGTTAAGATAGCTATCACACTTTCATAAGTAGGCCACTCAGTTAGGAAAGATTAAGGCCAACGATGTATATGAGACTCCCAGGAGTGCAGATCAACATTTCTAGGAAAACCATAGCAAAGCATGTAAAACAAGCTTCCTACCAGGACCTTAAGCATAAATGGGCCATGGTAACTTGCAGCCTCATGGCTAGATATTGAAGACCTCACTAAAGGCTCAGGGAAGGTCTCTGTGCCAAGCTCAGATAGTCCTCACTGGAAAAGGACAGGAATATTGGGTCTTCTTCTCGTCCAAACACACAGATTCAACTTCAGAGCCTGAGGAACTGCACTAACAAACGAAGAGGAGATGCAGCTTCGATATTTCTTGGCGGCGTTCTCCTATAAATATGTAGACCACAAGATTTAAAAAAAAAAAAAAAAAAAAAAAAAAGCCCAGAGGTTCTTGTCTGTTTGTAGTCATGTAAACTGCTGCTCATCAGCGAGTCTTTCTGGCCAAAGAATTAGAGCCGCATTTCCTTCCTGGCCTCATTTGTTAAGGATTGTGTCTCTGCTTCACTACACTACAGCTGGCCGGGACTTCATAGGATGTCATAAATATGGGAAATCCCTTCCACAGGAGGGCCGTGCCCTCCTACACAGCGTGCAGGAGACCTAGGTGCACCAGCCTGAGGTTCCCGGTGTCCTTACTGCAGGACATGTGCACACTCCCTACCTGAGGGCTGACACCTACAGCTACGTGAGGACATCTCGGCTGCTTTCCCACTGCTGCTGATAGAGCCATGTTGTTAGCTTAGCCATTCCCCTCACTCTGCCAGTGACTTAATGTGAAACTTGGGGCAAATTGTTCAATTTTCCTGTCGTTTGGTTTCTGTGCCTTTAAAATGCCTTTTTTTTAATAATTATTATATTTATCCTACAAACTATAACATGGCCATTAGGCCGATCTAATCCGAACATCTGGTACGCTATTGCTCATTACCACATTGTAACCATTAAGTTTGTGGAAATATGGTATGTAAGTAGTAGGAATGAGGTCTGTGCTGATGTTCTGGTCGGAGGGAACAATAAGGGGAACACTGAGGAGCTGGTTTGGCAATGGTACTTCTCACTTTTCAAATCCCAGCCTCATTTAATTAACTTTTCTAAAGCATGTGAAGAAAGAAGGGTGGAACATTAAGCTCTGCTTATGGATTTGTTCTGACTGCAGCAGAGCTTCTCCCAAAGGCTACATCCAGCAGCTGCTTTTCATTGCAGCTTTCAGGAGAGGAGGACAGGAGCAGCATCTCACCCTAGAAACGCTTTCACGTTTGCATGCGCTATCACTTCTCGATCAGGGTTTAAAAGTCCTGTTTGAAAGAGACAGTTTAATAGGAAGCAGAGCATTTTAAGCAGGTTAAGAGGAGGCATTTCCTCACCCTCCGTCAGCTCCGGCAGGGCTGCTCAGCGGGACGGCAGAACGGCAGGTTCTGCCCCACATTGCAGCTGCGCTTCAGGGATGTCTTCATCTCCCGTGGTGGGTCCCACTGCGAGCACCTCAGCAGTGACCCTGAGCCGTGAGGGTGACATGCACGCAGCAACCGGCCTTCTGCAACCGAGCTCCCTTTGTAGCAGGAGACATCCTCCTCGCTGGGTTTTTTTTCCCCTTCCCACATTTTTCTCCTCCTGTTTTTGAGTTCTCACTCATCAAGTCACTACCGTGCGTTATCTCCCAAAACGCCTCTTACTTTGGGGAAAGGAGACAGATTTAACAGTCCCCCTCTTCTACCCCAGGCATCCCTACTGCACGGCGCACCGGCCGTGCCCCATGGGTGCCTCCAGCTTCCTCCCTGGGACTCCACAGCGAGCAGGACACAACCAGGGAGGCTTCACCCTGCTGCGCAGGGCAGGCCACAGAGCTCAGCTCAATGCAGCCACCTCAATTACCTCCCAATTAGCATGCAGAACAGAGCCCTCACCCGAGGTCACCTCCCCAGGAGCCCTGCATAATTAGTTGGGTCACCAGCTCGAGCTGGTATCAAAGCATTGCATTTCCATCCCAGAATTACCTTGGCTCTTGCAACTGCACCCATAACATCATAACATCTCCACCTGAACCAAACCTGCGAGGACTTCCCAGCACGCTGGCCAGCCCTAGATGTCATCACAGATGGCACCAGTCTCTTCCCTTCACTTTTGTACAGTGCTCTCCCTCCTACAGTTCCTGAAGAAACCAGTCCCCAACTGGGTCCACAGAACGATTTCATCAGCAACCTACAGGAGAGCTAGAATGATTTACATTAGCTGAGGATTGAACCAGATTATGTTTAGCTTTATTCCCCTATTTCGGAAACAACAATGTTATAAATCATCCTTTTATGTTCATACATCTTGTATAAATATCTGAAACGCATCTAAGACCAAGGAGAAGTGGGAATTCATTAAGGTGGTCCAGGGGAATCTTACTCTGAGTAACAAAGGCCAACTTAGGAGACCTTAAAATATTTTCTCCCATTCTTTTAATAAGAAAAGGAAAAAAATAAGCTGAACATAAGAAAAATTTTCCAGACAATGATAGCTATTTCACAAGAACATTAGTGTGATAGATACTACACTGAGCCTATAATATTTTACCTAAACCATCCCAATAGGCCAGATCCAAACTCTGAAATTTGTAGTGGTCTTTCAATAGAGTTCAATGGACTTTAGGGCAAGGCTCATATGCTCATTATATAAAATAAATAACAGGGAGAAATAGTGAGTCAAAATGTGATGTTGGCAATAATTTTAATAAAATTCTCCCTGTTTTTTAAAAGAGACCTAACTTTTGAAGACAAAACAGTGCATGCATTAAATTTTCGGTTCAGTTACGTCATGTCACGCTGATTTCATCTGGATACCGCATGTTATTGGTGGGAATGTAACTTGATGCAACTCAATACAGCTTGCGGCACGCTGTGATTTATTACAATTTAAATGATAAAGCACCCAAGAATGTTCGGGCAATTGGATTACTCCATTGACTGAATGTGCAGACATCTATTTTTAGAAGAGATGTCAGTTTGTGCAATGGAATATTAGATGGACGGATCCACTGTTACCGAAGGGCAGGGGGAATGGCCCTTATCACGCAGTGCTGCTTAATACCACCGCCTGCTTCCCTCTTTCTAAGAGGTTTATGGAGGCCTGAGCAGCACGGGAAATCCCCCCTGCCGCTGAAATTAAGCAAAAAATCCACGCCTTGAGCATCAGAGCAGGTACCAGTGAGATGTCCATTCCCCAGAGGCTCAGTGGGCACCGCTATCCTGAGCATGGGCTTTGATTAACCCAGCTCATAGTGCTGGGATGCAACCAGCATACAGCTTGGTGGGGAGAAAAGCCTCGGAATGGCAACACGGGGGTGAGAACTCGGCTGTGCCTTGTGCTCGGCGTTGTGGAAGCTGCTCTGGGCCTGCTACGAGGTTAGGCACAACCACAGCCCCCCAGCTCTCCTGCTGCACTAATGCCAGGACTGTGGCTTATCCCGGCACAAAACCGTGTCGTCACTGAGCTGACTAACTTCTTGCTGGTCCTAGATCTCACTGGAAACCATTTACCATCCAAAACACACCAGAAAGCATCATTGCAGGTGGGTCAACTTTTAACCACCGGTGTGCAAGGACGCCAAGTTCTGGGTTCACACCGCCCCGTATGCTCAAGCTCGTAAACTATAAACTAGATTCCCAAAGCTGGAAGATGTTTGGGGCTCTAGACAGGCAGACGGGAAGTGGAAAAACTTGTGTTCCTCTCTTTTGTCTTACAAATATTTTAAAACAGGCTGCAGGCCAAAACAAAAATAACCATGAAACTGGAATAATTCATGAATAACATGGCACAGTAATAAAAGGTTGGGCATTACTGCAGTGGATTCTTTACTGCAGCCAAGTAGAGAAAGTGCTAAAATCAACACAAAGGGATCCCATTAGACCCTTAGCAGATGAAAGGCCGGTTCCAGTCGTTCTGGTTATTTCAGCTGGATCTCTTTAGGCAAGTGGGATGGTGAGAAGGGCCTAAATCTCCATTTTGGGGTTCTGGGCTGGCAGTGTGTGTGTGGAGGTAGCTGTAAAGCCCACAGTTTCCTGATTTGTGCAGTGTTACAGGTGTCTGCTGGCATCCTGGAGCATGTTAGAGCTTTTCAGAGCCATCTTTACTGATAGCCATCTCTCTCAAACACAGGACGTAAAGAGTAACCAAAACTAAGCACTTTGGTCTTGAGTCAAAATGCTCTGACTTCACCGTTTTTGTGCCAGCTTGACACCAAGCAGAAAACCATAGCTGGAAGGAATTCACAGAAAAAGAGTTATTCCTGATGCAGTCACCAGCATCAGATCAACAAGGAATTTGTCCCAATTACTGTATGCAGGGGGGTTGGACTAGATGATCTCTAGAGGTCCCTTCCAACCCTAAGCATTCTATGATTCTATGATTCTATGATTCTATGATACTGGGAGAGAGGCGAGACCCTGAAGGTAGCAGCTATAGAGAAAAATCTAAATCTCAGGGAAAAAAAAAGGACACATAAGTAGAAAGAAATGGGCATAAGTACTCATTCTTTTAACCATCTATTCTTTTGCTTTTATTTTATCAGAAAAATAGAGCTTGGTTTTATAGATGAAATGCAGATGTACCAACAATGCGGAGGATTTCAAGAATTAATTGCCTAGGGAGCTGGTGCGGGGAGGTCCCTAGAAGGCCCATTGCCATTGTCTTCTCTTTTAGCAGGAGGCAGGGCACAATGAGGCCCATACAAAAAGGCATTTGGGTCCCTGGGACGCAGAAAGTCGGGGCAACCCGTTACCAAAACTGCAAGGTACGGGCACTGTGGGGGCTCCAAGCTGCACCGAGCCCCAAGGCTCTGCGTGGCAGGGCAGGAGCTGGGCCGGGAGCGCTGCAGGAAAGCAGACGTGGGGCCCGGGAAGGGAAGGGAGCCCCATATCCCAGCTCAATACCTCACAGGACGAAACCCTGCCTTGTTTTTCGGTCAGCACTTAGCCTGTGTGTTACCTGGTGGAGCTTGCTTCTCCCAGCTGCACCTTGTCGTTTCGCATCCCTAAGCGGAGCTCTGGCTCAATCTGCCTGCGAGGCCAAGTTTTATGGCAGCAGAAACGTGTGGGGAATCAGTGAGGGTTTTATCACGACCAGTACTGTCTCATTGAGGTTAATAGGACGGGGACTCTTTTTTTCTTGCAGACTCATGACCCCAGGCACCCCCACGTAACATGCACGGACCATGCATTGGACGGGGGGACACATGAACCCCATGCCATCCCTGAACTTCTGTGTGGAGAGCAAATCCCTTCGTGCCAAGACTAAAGCTAAGGAACGTGCACATGGTGCACGTGGTGGGGGGTTTGCAGCCGCAGGGCTCGCAGCTCCGCTGCTGCGGTAGCCGCACGCGAGGCCTCCTGGCCGGCACGGAGGGAGCCGGCGGCAGAGGAAGCGTTTCGGGACGAAGGATGCATTAGACAAGGGATTGCAGGCCCTGTGATTTATAGCCGCAGTAATGGACTGGAGCTCGGCAAACTGAAATCCAATTATCAACTCTGCCATCTTAGGCAAAACACTTAAGCCAAACTTTCTCACTGGGGCTTTTAGGCTCTGATTCCCTGGTGTCCTCCTCATCCCAGGAGATCTGCACAGCATAACCAGCCCCCTGCCTGAAAAACAAAACTCCGGGTTTAAAGCCAAATTGGGCCTCCCTTCCCCCGGGGAAAAAATGAAAAAATAAAATAAAATGACACTTGATTCTACCATCCTTGATCTATTTTTTTGAATAGTTGCACTGAAAATTAGAAGCATCCCTCTGTGCCATCAGGAAAATTAAGTTGTGGAAAGGAGGACACACAAGCTAAGGATCCTGAAAATACGGGATTTAATTCTCTGCATGTGATTTCCCCCCATGTGAACAAGAGGCAGGAGCGTGTCAATACCCACCTCACAGGGGACTTGTGAGAGTTAATTCAGTCCTGCGCATGGACTGCCTTGAGATCCGCAGATGGAATGTGCTGCTGACATGATGCACTGCTCAATAACGAGGTACGATCATATGTGAACAAACCCTCCCAAATATTGCTCCATATGCTTTGTAACATTAAGCCCCGCATTGTTTTCCAACAGAGAGATACATTCCAACCTGGAGAGGATCGAACACATCCCAGGCTATTTTGTCCTTTTATTTCTGAAGTGAGGCAATATTCCAAACAACAGCGTTGCCTCCTTTTGTGTATCAAAACCAAAATAAGATTTAATAAAGAAAATAATAAGAAGAAAGGTTTCACACCGTATGTGGCAAAGGGACATAACTTCTCCTTGGACGTTTGTCCCTGAACAACAGGGGAGACCTTGGGTTGTATCTCAGCTGAAGAGATGGATGTGCAAACACGCCTCCCCCTATCCCGCTGCTGTTTCCCGTTTGGGACGAGAGAGATCCCTCGTGGGAAACGTTCCTTCACGTGTGGGAGTCCCGTTTGGCCTGTGTGCAGCCCCCACTGATCCTGCACCCCTCGCTTATGCTCCAGGACCAGCCAAGCCCTCCTGGGACATGGGAAAAGGCTTCGTCTTGTGGCTGGAGTTTGAGGGGAAAAGAATAATAATCCTAAATCAGGCAAAGTGGTAAACCTGCGGCAATTACATTTGCCTTCACAATGTTAGTTTGTGTGCTATGACAGTAAGAAAACATATATATATATATATATATATATATTGCTGCCAAAAAAAAAAAAAAAACACAAACAGGACTTCAGATACTCTCTGAACACCTGGAAGTTGCATCAAAATGTCATGTTTTCACTGGGTTTTGATCACTATTTTAACCCATCTATTTCTACATTTCAAATGGGACAACAGACATAAATAAAGTGGAATACCAGTAATTCAAAATCAGGACCTCCCTCTTTCTCCAGTTATGTACAGGCCTTTTTCAAAACCCAAATTATGCCCCAAAACTGCCTTCTGGATGCTAGGCCCTGCAAAAAAAAAAAGATCAAAAGAGGACATGGAATAAAAGGCATTATGCCTAAGCTAATGTGTTATTCCTGAATTACCTACGAAATTCTCGAGAAACAGATTTTAAGAGATTTTAATATATTACTTAGGCCTTCAAGAGTAAGATGCAACACACCCTTTAAAATCATCTCGCCCTGCAGGGTATCTGCGAAGAGAAACTAGAACAAGAGAGCAAATTTTGATCAATCCGTGCACGAGGTGCTCCAGACTGCAGCCCACCATCCTTCCTCCAACGTGGTAACTTCTCCCTTGTCCTCTCCTCCCTCTCAGCCCAGGAAGGACCCAGTCCTGGGGGAAACCAGATGCTCTAAAGCAACGTGACCCCATGGGGGAGAGGGGAATAGGGATGACAAAATGAGACAAGCACAAGCAGGTAACCGATTTTCAGATTGAGCGTTTACTGAGTTCCTTGGGAATAACCAGGTAAACTCTTTGCAGGTTCAGACATGATACAGGCACAAACGCACAGCAAAACAAAGTCCACCAATCTGTGTTGTGGATGCTCTTGTCCCTTCTGGAGAAGCTGGAACCCAGGTGAGTCTCAGACTTCATGCGGCATCGAGTTCATACACTGAGAGACTCTTCCCCCGTCCTCAGCTCCCAAATGTCTGGTGCTTCGCAGCGGTACTTGCATAATTCATCTTAAAAGTGAAGTTACCAGCAGGGCAGTCAAGTGAGACGCGTATAATGGCCTGGATCATCCAACACAGCCTTCCGGGGAGCCGAAGCAGCGGTCCAGCTTCCTGCAGGAGCCACAGGGAGCTGTCCGGAGACTTCTCTGGGAAGCTGACCCAAGGGTGTCCCTTTTGCCCCATCTTCCACACTTATACAACAGCAGGGGTCATCACGTTTGGGTCAGGACACTGGCTGTTTGAGTAGCCGTGGTCTGAGGCTCAACAGCAATAAATAAATTCTGCAGGAACTAATCGACTCCTCGCTTCTCAGAAGTCCAAGCCGTTCTTGATCACAATGTAGGTGGCTGAAGACCAATCCTTACTTAAAGGTGGCACGAAAAGCACATATTGCACAGCATAGCCTATGTTTATCATGTACACCTTCCCGCTCTTCCCGCCTCCCTTCCCTTTAGAGAACATACAATTTATATCCAATGCCCCATTGGTCCACTCTGCCAGGACACCGCTGTAGATAGAGCTCTGCGAGCATAAAACAGATACAAGAAACAGCAAACAAATAATTCTACAAGCGTCAGACATTGCAGTCCAGGAGATCAAATCATTGACTACAGCATGGGAAAAGTTGTTAAATGAAAACAATTGCAGTACATGGTCTCAGACACATCGGCTACCAGGTATATCAGAGACTGATCTTCCACCTTGAAAATTATCTTTTTTTTTTTTTCTTGGTTGCAATACGCTCATAGATCAAGCACAGTTGTCAAGGCACGAGGGAACAGCACCGAACACAGGAGGAGGAAATGCCCGGCTCGCTCCTGGGAGCACCGTCTGGGTGCTCAGGGCCTTGCTCTGCTGGGGAGGAGCAGCATTTCCCTGGGCCAACCGCTACCTTCGGCTGCTTTTCCTTCTCCTAATCTCTCTGCCTACCTTGTATAATCAGCCTCCAGCTCTTCTGAGCAGGGAAGAATCTCTTCCGTTTCAGGCAGTGCAAAACTTCTCGATGTCCCCGTGAGCTGCCCTCACACACATAACAAATAATCCCCAAGCAGTGTCATGCCCCGCGGTGTTACTTGTCCGGCCAGTCCGTGCAGTCACTGCGCACCGTAGGTGCAACACGGGCGTCGAGTTCATGCTGGGCCCAGAGGAAAAGCAACAGCTCGTGCTGTATCTGCAAGACTCACGTTCCTCCCCTTGCACTGTTTAAAAGCTGAGCTGCATACTGCTATTTACATAAAATAGTAGGTGGTTAACTGGCTGAGAAGGGCCATTTTTCAGCCATTCCTTTGTTTAGCAGAAGAAAAAGTAATCTTGAATATAACAGGTATAGAGTAAATTAGAGCTTGTAAATGCATCACATGAACTTGTGTATACGTGTAGCTCAAGGAAGGATAATGAGATATTGTGAATAATATTTGATGCACCTCATTACTGAACATGCCTAGCAGATTTTTCCAGCAGCAGTATCAACGCCCTGCAGGTATTTGTCTGGGCAGCCTATGGCCTGTACACAGCCTCTGTAGGTTGCCAACCTGGCTTGTGCTCGTGACCACACGTAGTCTCTGACCCTTGCTAAAAATTCACACGCCCAGAGGAAAAAGTGTTTGCTCATGGCCCGAGGTAGCACTCTAGTTATAGCTGTTCCACTGAGGACCTAAAGCAGCGTTGCTCACAAGAATGCTCTTCTGGCTAGTTTATACAAAACAAGATCAGGCTCTGGCCTTGAAATTAAGAGCCCGCATTAAAGCAGAGCTCCCAGGTTCTGCCATGAGCTTCTCAGTGCTGAGAAAAGCACAAAACAGGTGGTCTAGGTCCCTGCAAAACTCCACAAAAGGATCTCAGACTCCAGCATTCATCCAAGGCAAAACCAAAATGGATCAGCCCTGTCGCTATCAATCCAGGAATGGATCCCAACCTCGATTCATCTTTTTTAATAGACCGTTTATAAGAGACATGCTTTTTTTTCTGAAGCTGTGATTTTCTTCCCCTCCCCGTTATTGACTAATACTGAAAATTCCAGCTGTATACATGCACTTCCTCAAATTACCTAATCACTTTATGGAGAAACAATTATCTCAAAGAACAGCCCAATTAAATTGCACATATTTGTAACCTTTCGTGTTATTGTATCAGGTGGTGGAGTAGCAGCAACACTGGAAAATATGGGATATTTGTGAAATGTAGCATATTATTAGATTTGATGAGATCCATTTTCCTGATGGCTTCTGAAAGATCTTTGTGCTAATTAGCCAAGAATACCACTGAATTATTTAATTATCTCCACTTTTGTGCAATAAAATATGTTGCCATATCACACGCTATCTCGTTGTTGCTGTTCATACTTAATGATGCCTTTATAGTTAGTGATTTCCTTTGTTCTCCCCCTCGAAGTGGTTTTTGGTGGTGCTGAAAAAGAGGGGGAACAAAGAGGGCAGGGAAAGGAAAAAATAACTGTTTTAAAATAAAATTTTATGTGTGGGAAAATCTGTACATATGTTTAGCTCTAGCTCCAGTTCCCTCTGCAATATGTGAAATGTGTTCCAGTGAACTCATGGACTTCTCGCTAATGCAATGAGGGGTGCTTTCCCCAAAATGAGGAGACACACAAACTATTGCTGAAAAAAAAAAAAATTAAGATCAGCAAGGAATGTTTTTTAACAAGGAAGAGGTAAATTATGATAATTACTCTGACTGGTAGGGTCCTTAAGCATTCCTAATTAGCATTTATTGCCTGGATTATTGAAACAATGTGTGTGTTCCCACGAGCGAGGAAGGACCGGGATGCTCTTTCCTCGGAGCCCTGGGAAGGCGGCGGGAACGCGGAGCGCTTGGCAGGGAGGCTCCTCTCGCAGAGCCCCCAGAAACGCGCTCAAGTTGAGGGCTGCAGCCCACCTCGCTCGCAAGAAAAGGGAACACGAACCCAAGCAGGGCAGCACGGAAGGAGAGCAGCCCTTAAAAGAGGCAAAACCACCTCGCAGTTAAGTTAGAGCTGCAGGGTATAACATTCGCCTTATACCCTGTGCAGGGCAACGTTTTCTGTTATTATTGGGATTGGGCATAAACATAGCCAGAATAAACACCTCCCTTCAAAGTACTGAGATATGGTCAAAGGCTTCACCACCGGGAAACAAAAGAGTTAACAAAAATCCCCCAAAACGGCTTATGCCATTTTGCACTGGCATTTTGACTAGGTTGATATGGCTTTGAGAAGAGGCTGCAGAGCAATTCAATTTCAACTTAAATTGCATTTTAACATCAAGGATTTTGAATCAGGTTTTGCATTAAAAAAAAAATCAATTAGAAATTAATCAATCACCTAATCAGCACTAGCCGCTACACAGCACCTCAGCCATAGCTTGGTGCCTGGCCCAATAAATCCCTAAGTGCTTTGGAAATGATTCAGGGGAGGAAGACAGCACAAGTATTCTCCATTTTAGAGCTACAGTGCTAGGCAACTTTGGGTACTATTAACCCCCCTGAAATAAAAGAGCAACAATGGCCAGACGCCGAAAGCCGGTGCCCTCTTCTACCTTTTACTGCCACCAAACCCCGAGCCTTTCAACTCGGGTAAGCAAGTTCCTGCGACGCTGCACCGAGGTCAAAGTCACAGAGCTAAGTGGCACAGGCACCGCTTGGAGAAGGCTCCTGGGTGCACGAGTCTGCAAAACGTGCGTTACCTTTACAAAATGCAGTGTTTCAAAGAAAACAAAAAACAAAACCTCGCTTTATTTTCTCTCCCCTTCTCTCTTTTTAAAATATTGGCATCGCATACTGCACAGCTTGCTTGGGAACACGCAATATTAAATTTCACGAGGCTATACCAGATATACTTTTAATTGAAACTAACCCTAGCCTGGCACCTTTTTTTTAGTGCTGAGGATCTTCACCCCTTGCTAAAACCGGCCTGACTTACATATTCCGTTTTGTAATCCACTTCACGCCCAACACGCGTCTTCCCTGCCATTTCCCTCCCGACACATGAAACTGTTTTTGCCGCAGCTTCCCCTTCCATCCGGGGAAAACGCGCAGCTCTGGAGACCGAGGAAATTATCATGAGCGGGGGAAGCGCGTAACGCTAAGGCAAGAGAGCCTTGTAGATAAAAAAAAAAAAAAAAAAGAAAAGAGGGGAGGTGGAATGAAAGCCTAAAGCTAAACCTTTTCTTTTGCCTGTATAGAATAAATAATAATGATTGAAAAAAAAATACGAAGTTTGGGCCGGTTTTTCAGCTGGTCGCGAGGAACCTGCCCTAGGCGGGCGCGCAGCGCGGCGCGCGCGGAGCAGCCCCGCGGGGACGCGCGTCTCGGCTCCCTCCTGCGGGAATTTCGCCTTTTCCCCCAAAACACGGGCGGGATTTGGGGGGGGGGGGGGTCGCTATGTGCCCCCCCCCCGGGCGGGCGCGGCCTCCCCCGCGCGCGCGGCCGCGCCGCTAATTGCTGCGTCTGGGCGAGTCTAGACGGGCGCGATGGAGGCGGCCGCCGAGCGCGTCCCGGCCCCTCCGCGGAGTTCGGGGATGTGCCCGGGGCGGGGGGGGCGCCGAGGGGGGCAGCGAGGGCGCCGGGACCTGCAGCCGCCGCCGCGGGAGCGCGCGGGGATGGGGATGGGATGGGGATGGGGGGGAGCGCGGCCCCCGCGCGCGCTCCCGCACTGCGGCCCGAAAGCTGCCCCTTCCCCCTTCTTTTACACGTAGCCCCGTTTTGTATAGATATTTTTGCGTATTTTCCCCCCCGTCTACGCACAGGTAAAGGGAGCAAACCCGGCGCCGCAGGGGGCTGCGCTCACAGGGTTTCGATTTTTTTTTTTTTTCCTCCCCACGTAGGTAAAATAATCAGTGAAATTACAGGCTCGGGAGGCAGGAGCTGCGAAAGCCTTTTCCAGTTCACTGGCTATTGAACAAGGAGAGCCGTGAAACGCAGCCCGGGCTATTAAATACCGAAACGTTACGGGGTTTGGTGCGGGTTTGGTGCATTGTGTCTGCAGTCAGAGCAGTCGCATTCAAGCATCGCACAGCGACTCGGGGCCGTAACAAGGAAGGGCAACTTCAACACAAATCGCCTTGCAGAACAGAGACAAGAAATACAGTTGCAACCATAATTAATTTTACAGCAGCATGAAAACAAATTCTCATAAAGAAACACAGCAGCAGAAAACATTTTGAACATTTCTGACTTGTCATTTACAGCAAGTTCTGATTGAAAAACTAGGAAAGTTTTAAGCTTTGAAAAAAAAAAGGAAATTAAAAAGACTAAAACCAAACTTCAGCATTTGCTCATTATTTCTTTTTAGCCATTTTGAACCTTAGTACCTGTAACTATTTTATTCTTCGGTTTATTTTTGATCTAACAATCAATAAGCTCCAACAGTCTCCTGGCCTTTTTTTTTTTTTTTTTTTGTCCATAGAGCACATTTCCAAGATTAATCGCTCAGTTTTAAACTTGGACGCAAGAGGCATGCCGGGATTTGAGCTGAGGTCAAGCACCAACGTACCGAGCTGTTACTGTTACGCTCTCAGGGTACTCTGTGCTGCTCTCAAGAAGGGGGGAAAAAGGGAGAGCGATGCTGGACGCAGCGGCCTGCGGCAACGCTCCCTCCGTACGGATGTTATGATACCTACGGCTGTAAATATATATATAGATATACAAACCCAGGGTTTTATTTACCTGTATACATATGCATGCACACGTATCGTCCGTATGTGCAGCTATACGCACACCTCCATAGCTGTATTCGCATGCACCCGTATCGTGTATACCTTATCTCCACGCACGGATATAATAACCACTATATGTGTACACACATACACCCCCATATCGGCATCAGCTGTAAAATTATCCCCCTTGAATATACACACACACACAAAATCTGTCATGCAAACGCTCCTTTTAATTTGAGAGGAGGTTTTTTAGGTAAATGGCCATAACCACCGCCCTGCTATTAGCTGATCAACCCTGAGGAGAGACACACATCTCTCTTTTTCCCTTAAAAGGTCTACTAAACACTATTGTATGTGTGTGTATATGCCTATATATATACACACACATGCACACACACGCACAGATACATATACAGGATATACTTAGAAAATAAAATAAAGATGTCAAAGCACAACTCACAGCTCCCAAGAGCCTAACCCGTGGATTTAAAAGCTAAACATCACAAGTTAGGGTCTCAGGGATTGAGAGGGGCGCAACAAACTAGTTCTTGCAAAAAAAATAAAAATAAAAATAAATAAAAACAGGGATTAAAAAAAAAAACAGATAAAAAGGAGAAAGAGGAAAAGAATAGCAGGCAAGTTCAATTCATGGCTCAAGATTACAACACCGGACACACAGGTGGAAGGAAAGAGCTTCTCTAAGGACCCTCTGTTGAGAGAATACATTCCGTTTTAATGGTTTGCACAGAAACGACGAGGCGCGGCAGGTTCCTCGCGGCTCCCGACACGGTTCCCCCGCGCCAGGAGCGGGAGGGCAGCGGCGGCACCGGGATCGCTCCCGCTGCCGGTGCGCGCGGGGCGCGGGGCGGCCGCGGAGGATGCGGGCTCGCCTGGCACAAAGCGTGCGGCACCAGCGAGGCGCTGCCTCCCCGCCCCCTCCCCGGGCTGCGAGGAGAAGGGGAAAAAAAGAAAGGAAAAAAAAAAAAAGAAAGGAAAAAAAGGAAATACCCCCCCCAGCCTGGTAGAAACTCACCGTTTGGAAGCGGGGGACGCTCCATCGGCGCCGGGGCCGGCGGGCGGGCCGGGGCAGTGCCCGGAGCGGGGTGGCCGCCCGGCGGGCTCTGACACCCGCGCCGTGGGTGTGGGCAGCCGCGCAAGCCGCTCGCGTTTTTAAAACATCTTTTTTTTTTTTTAAGGGAATATATCAAGAAAAAAAAAGGGGGGGGGGGGACCGAATTCCTCCGCAGCTCCTCGCGCTCCGATTATTATTATTATTATTATTGTTGTTGTTATTCTAAGGGGCCGGGGCTGCGGGAGCGCGGAGCGCGGCGGCCGGCGCCGCCGAGGCGGAGCTGGAGGAGAAAGGCGCTTCCCCGCGCGCCCGCACCCGCGCCCGCAGCCCCGCGGGCGCGCGCGCCCCGCACACGTACGCGCACACAAAAGGGGCTCCATCCTGCACCGGCTCCTCGCCAAGCACCTTGTGCCACCGCAGCCAATGGAAATTTACGCCGGCCATAACCGAGAGCCGCATTTCGTCCCCAGCCCGCTTGCCACCTCCTTCTCCGCTCCCCTTCCCTCCCTCCCTTTCCTCCCTCGCTCCTTCCTCCCTCCCCCCCCCCCCCCCCCATAAATAATATGGATCTGCACCCTCCACCCATCTCTGGAACCGCTTTAGGCCCAGCGGCACCGGCGGCCAGAAGCCGAAACGAACCGCAGGGCCCGAGGCGAAAAATGCAAAATATCCGGCACTGATGGGGGGGGCGGGAGGGAAAAAAAAAAAAAAAAAAAAGGAAAGAAAAAAAAAAAAAGCGGCTCCCGGCCCCCCCTCCCCCGCCCCGGTCCCGGCGCTCCCCGGGGGCGGCCGTAACAGGCACCATTACCGAGGCGGCACCGTCCCCTCCGTCCCCTCCTCACCTCCGGCGGCTGAGCCCACGCACCACAGTCCTTCCTCGTCCAGGATCTCAAATCTTTCCTGTTTTTTTTCCCCCCCTTTTTTTTTTCTTCCTTCTGGATCAGCCAGTCCCGACATCATTAAACTATAGTCCTCCTCTTCCTCCTCCTTCCTTCTCCCCCTCGCCGTCTACCCCCCCCTCCCCCCCCTTTTTTTTTTTTAATTTCAAAAAAGGGGGAGGGGGGCGGCTGGGGGGAGTAGACGTAGCTGCATGAAGTGGCTGCCTTTTAGAAAGCGCATTTAATCTTTCCTGGCTCCCCTAGGCTGCGATGCAGTAGAAGGGAAAGGAGAGGAGAGGGGGAAAGAGAAAATACCGGCAAGGGAGGCTGTTGAGGGACAGCGAGCATCAGGCTCAAATCAACGACCAGATGAAAATGTACTAGACCACACTGCCCCCTCTCTTCCTCTCGCTCCGTCTCCGTCTCCCTCGCACACTCTCACTCCTGGAAAGCCTCAGTGTCTGGTTACAGACTCTTTCGGATCCTTCCCCCCCTCCCCACCCGCGCCCTTTGCCAACTATCCTAGAGATTCCTCGCATGCCTACTGAAATCTCGAGCAGGGCCGGGACGCGGCTCCCCCGCCGCCCCTCCGCACACATCCCCAATAAACCCTCCGCACACATCCCCAATAAACCCTCCGCGGCCCCGCGGGCCCCTTCCCGGGGGGCGCAGCCTTCCCGGGGGCGCAGCCCTCGCGGCCCCCGCGCTCCGTTACCGGCTCCTGCCCTTGGCTTTTGGGATGAAGCCGTCCGCCCCGCCGGGGCTCGCGCCCGCGGCGCGCGCACACACACCCTGCGCTGCAGACATGTTACTCACTGCCCAAGCATTTCCTCCCGCGTGTCCGTCAGGCGCGTACGCACTTCATTGATCCCCCCCAATCCCCTGATAACAATAAATAAGAACGCCGACAGTTAACATCGGCGCGGGGGGCAAAGACGACGGCGAAACCTGCACCGTGCCCGAGGAGGCCGGTGCGTGCGGCACAGCTCTGCCCCCCGGGACCCGCGCGGTGCCCGGGCCTCACCTGAGCCTCCGTGGGGCAGGGAAGGGCCGAGCCCGGCGCTGCAGAGCGGCTGCTCTGCGGGAGGCCCCGCACCTAGCGCCGAAATAAATAAATAAGGCGGCTTCTTTGTTACGCCGCACACGGCGCGGATGCTCTAGGGCGACGGCGTTGGCGGTGGCTGGTACCCAGCGGGCCTGAGAGGGGCACGCGGGGGTACTCAGGGCAGCGGCCGGGCTCCCGTGGACATCAGCGGCCTTTGCTCATGCATCCCCGCGAGCAAGGCCAGGCGCGGAGCCCTCTGCTCGCCAACCTCCCGCACGCGCCAGCCGCCCCAGGGCCGCGGTGCCAGGGCGCGGGGGGCTCGGTGCCCTCGCTCCGGGGGGCTCGGCGGGGCAGGGAGGAGGTGTCCCCCGGGATGGGGCTGGCGAGGCGCCGCGCGTGGCCCTGGCACGGAGGGCGAGCGCTCGCAGGCTGCGGAGGGTGGGTCGATCTGGGAAGCCCTGACTCACTGGGGTGACTCCCTGGGCGCAGGCACCCGGCGGCTGCTCCAGGCACCCGGCCGGCACGTGCAGGGGCTGGGACCACAGCAAGAGGCGTATGGAAATACACACACCATCCATAACCCAGCTCCTGGGCGCAATGCAGAAATCCCTGCGTGACAGGGGAGGCTGGATTATGTAATGAAGTTGGGCCGGGAATCCAAGGATGCAAATTTTCTCGTTTATGCCAAAGTAATCCTGTTTGACATCAGCCTACATAGGGGAAGAATCAAACCCTATGTACTAAGGGATCTAATCTTTCGGAAAAGTAGACTGGATTAGAGAGACTGTATCTGTCACCCATTCTTAGACTCCCATACAGATTCCCTCCTCGGCACTACAATATTGTGGTCACACACAGCAACTTACTTCCATTGTTTTTCTCATATTCCCCTACCTTCCTTCTCCCTCCACCCCCCAAAATGTTTGATTTTTTTAAAGTTTTGCTGCAAACACATCATTTCTTTATATAATTTAAGCAAGTCTTTGGAGGATACTTATTTCAAGCAGTTAACACCTGACCCCAATTTTTGTGGGTAATTAGTGAGCTAGATAACCACACAAAGTGGGTAATTATTTAGTACCCAAGGGTACTGTACAAGAGGGTAGAGGCTGGCAATGTTAACAAAAGCACATCTCTAATTATTGTATCTATACTGGCGATGTTTTAAGAACAGTTACTCCATCTAATGATCCGTGATAAATCAGTAAACTATTTTGCTTCCCTTAGCATATATGCCTGGTCTAATCAAGGGCAGGATGTGAGGGCAAAGCAAATTGAAGAGCCAGCTTTGGAATATGCACAGGCCCCCAGAGAAAAGCCAAGGCGACCACTTGGATGAGCTGGGAAGACGGGAAGCGCCTGCTCTAGAACGGCAGAACTTAAGAGCTGTCGCTATTGACTAACAGGTTGGTGGAGACCACCTGCAAAGCCACGTCAGGAGAGGCCTCCACACCGTGCCTTGGGTCTACTTCTCGCTTAGGTAACGTGGCCGAGCTGGAGGATCTTTGTATACAACAGCAATAACTCCAACCATGCCTTACCAAGGTTCAGTCCTGCTCCTTGCAAACCACTTTGAAAGCTGCACAAATGAGACCTTTTGTTTTCCCGGAAGGTCAGAGGAGTACTGCAAAAAACAAATCCGTTTGACAAATGTCAAGTATCTGCCATTTCCCATATTCAAACTTCAAAAATCTCAACACTTCTCCCCTACTTCGGCTTGCTCTTTTAGGACAGTCAAGCCAGGCGCTATAAAAGATGATACAAATGGCAGTATCACGTGGCACTGGGACTATCAGGAACTGGAAGTTTAAGTGGAAAAAGCTTGAGGATTTTCTCCTGGCTTCTCATACCTCTCTCGCTTATTTCAGCAAACTAAGCGCAACTGAAGGATGCCTGAAAACTGTTCTGTGGTGACCAAAAGCATCTTTGCCACAAGAACAACAATAATGTTCATTTTCAACAGTCTGTCCCGCACTCGAAAGGACCTAATCTCTGCAGTCCACTTAGTCCTGAGCACGTCTGTCCATATTGCCAACGTGAACAGGTTAAGAGGAGAAAAAAAATGCAGAAGTCGGGGGTCAGTTTAGACTGGCTGAGACAGAGGCGCCCGTCCGCTCTGGTTCTGAACTGTCTGGTGCTTCAGACCTGCACCAGAACCACCAAGGTTCTTGTACAAACTGCTTAATAATCCCACAACTGACACTGGGTACCCGCTGCCATGCTGAGGTGAGCATAAATCAACTGGTGCCCCCTCCACTAATCCTCTGAGGGGGCCAGCCTGCAGGCAGAGGTCTCAGAAATGGAACGAGAGGAAGTTCGCAGAGAAAAGCTGGAAAACAGAAAGGAAGAGTGAATTTAGAGGAGGAGGAGACCCTGGGATGCTCAGTCAGAGAAATTGCTTGAGAGACTTGAGCATTAGCTATAAAATCACATGGCCTTTTTGAGACAAGTTCATAACCTTGTTATGGAGCGACTTAAGCCCTTCATCCTCCCGTGGCACAGAAAATAAAAGGGGTGACTTTACCACACAGAGATCATTTGTGAGAGATCTTCAGAATAGTACTGCTGTCTGAGCTGTGTGGGCAGCATATTTTAGTATCTGAGAATATAAGAGAACAGTTGAAAAGTGCATGTTTGTAGTGGAGACAAACCTGTGGGCAAATCCGAGTGCTGGACCTCCCCAGTGGCAGGAGAGAAGGTGCAGGTGCGCGGCACTTCCAGGGACAGCAGAGCCAGGCAAGGGTGTCATGATTTGGGCACGACCAGAACTGAACTCTATCTAGTGAGTGGGTAGTCTGACAAGCAAGGGCTTCTAATTTGAGCATTGCTGTCTTGCATATCCTCCAATTTCACATCAAGGCAGCGTTAAATTCCCTTCGCTTCCTCCTACCTTGTTTCCCCGCACGCAGCACAGACACAACAGTACTTACCACGTCCTCAGAGTGTCTGGAGATCCTTACGGGAAAGCTGCCGTGTCCAGATCACTCTGGGTATCCTCATCCCATGTCCTGTTGGTCAACAGAGAGGATGCAGTATGGTTGAAGATCATCATGCAAGCTCCATCCCTGAAACCTCACTTAACTCCCCACCAACTCTTGCCTCCAACCCCAAACAGACATTAACGACAACAAACTGCCTCACCTGAGCCCTGCCCTGAGAGCATTTCTGCACAGAAAGGGATCCTTGTATTTTCTCTGCCTCCTCTCAGTTCTTCTAACATGTTTATCCAAGATCCTTGAGCTATATCAATCCCTGGTAGTGGAGAAGACTTAAAATAACAGGGTGACAACGCTGCAGAACAATTTAACACCGGGGCGAGCAGAGCTAGTGCAAAGCAAAATACAGCGGCGCTGCCCACTTCGTCCTGCAAAGGGCCTGGGATTCTGCACCGCACCGGTGCCCTTATTCAAAACCGAGGTTGGGAAAATGGGGAGAGTTCAGCAAAAGGTCAGTGGATGTAGCAGAGGGATTTGAAAAGAAAGGTTGCAGAGATGAATTCATCCAATATCAAAGAGAAAGTATGAAAAGCAGGAATGAAGTATCTGGAGTTATGTGCACGCTGTCTACGGGGAGCTCCCAATCCGCCCTTATCCGTGAGTTCTTCCATACAGTCTGGATTTAACCGAAGGCTGAAACTCAAGGTGGAACTCAAATTCAGTTGGATGAAGTCACGCAAAAATCCATTACATCTACTCCTGCACGATTTGCCATTTCCATATCACATAAAGCACCTGAAAACCCTCATATTTCAAACAATTTCAGGTTCACCAAAATATGAAATCACCCTCGATTCACTTAAAACATGACCAAAGCTCCAAGAACCTCACTTAAATTTTAAATAAATCTAACCTGTTTTGAGCTTGTGGCATCATCTCTTACGATCTAAGGTTTCATACTGAAAGTCTGTCAAATTTTGAAATATTTCAGACACTAAGTGATAGAAATATATATGTATTTTAACCTATGAGGCACCAGCTTTCTTTTTAAGGAGAAGATGGAATTATTTCAAAAAATAAAATGGCATAAAAAAAAAACCACACCATGGGAACATACTTCTCTCAACAAAATGTGTCTCAGATATTGCACAAGAATTAAACCGACACGCGGAGCGCCGGAGCACGATGGGATGCTGGTCGGTGGGCCCAAAGCGCTGACCCCTGCCCGGGGACAGGCAGGAGCTGGCACAGAGCTGGCCGGAGGAATCCCAAATCGCTGGCGATGACAGTGGCTCCGGTCCAAGGGACCTGTTCCTATTCCCAGCTCTGCCGTGCGACGTGCCAAGTGGCTCGGGCAAGTCTCGCCATCTCTTTGTGCTTCCCTTTCTGCCCGCTTTATCTATTTAGACTGCAGGCTCCTGGGGATGGGGATTCGCTTCTCACGGGGTGAAACAAAATGCCAAGCCATTTAGGTATTGCTGTCAAAGAAATAGCAGGCTTGGCAAGCCTGAATGCAAGTCCAGTCACCCTCACGTCTTGTGAAACTGGTCACAGAGGCCTTAATAGCCTGTGAGTTGTTCTCAGTTACTCCCCTGGTGCCTAGAGTCTTCTAAAATTGAGAAAGCCACATATCAAAAGGCACATGACGGAGTGCACGGATGCCAGCGTGCGAGGAAGACGAGGCAACCTCCGCGGACTTGCATTTGGCCCCGAGACGCTGCTCGGGCCCTGCGGGCCAGAAACAGCAAGCGGAGCAGCCAGGCCCGGCCCCAGCGCCAGTCCAGGCCTCTGCAGCACCTAACGCCGCGGTGCAGGCTCTGATACCCCCACAGCTTAATAATAAATTAAATTGTTTAAATTGAATTTTTTACGTGTAACGATATCCTTTTCGGGTTGATATTCTTCTTATAAGAGCCATATTAGATTACAACTCAGCTTTAACTCAGTACATCTAATGCATGTGTATGACAGTACAGAGTTAGCCCATATGAAACATCTTTCTGTACGTTGTATGCTCACTCACCGTCCCCAAATGCCACCAACGTGGCTGTATCTGTATGATCGGTACATTTGTCTCCCAGAGACTCCTTAGGAGGAATGAGGATCTCAATTATATAGACAGTAAATAAAACAAACAAAAAAGTGACTTATCTGAGATCCCACAAGGGTTTCTGCAGCAGAATTTCAGAGTCTGCAGCACTGGTTTAATCAAAAAATATAAATTGTCCTGCTACAGTAGTAGAGGCTGTGCACAGTCTTCTCCATTAATAATAAAACAAGACAGGCCCCACGAGTTCCTACAAACAAGAATAACACTGGAGAGGATTTTAAAATTACAAAGCTAAGTCACCTGATGTCTAAGGGAAATCAGAACAGCTCTTTCCTGGGAAAAGCACACGCCAAGCACACCAGTAAACACCTACTCCCCATGTCCTATTCCACCAGCCTGACCCTGATGCACAGAGAAGGCCCTTGCAAGCCTGCCCGTACTCCCAAAGGATCCAGGATTAGTTTCTTCCTTTGCTATTTTCTCGTAGGAAGACATATTAATGCTACGTTTGCTCCTCCAGGCGGTGAGATTTCTTAAATAAAAATGTATGTTATATACATATGGCCTTGGAAGGGGAACTGCATTAGCCTATTAACTATCCACATTTGCTTTGGACTTGGCCAGCCACCTAGAAAACCTGCCAAGACCTTTCTGGCAGCCTTTTCCCAACGGTTCCAGGAAAACATGGAATATTCAAAGAATTTTAGGGCCTCCCAGCTTTGTCACCACTCTCCTTGCCCACTTAAAACTAAATCACAGGCAAATTGCTCTAATGCCCTAATAAAGATTTTAAAATGGCCCTCTCCACAGTAGGGTATCTGAGGACAAATCTGTGTTAATATATAATGCAAAGCCTACATTAATACATAATGTGATGTGGCATCAGGCAGACCAGAGACTTCACAACAAGAAAGGGAAGCTGCTTCATGAACAGGGAATTTCCCACAGGAATTCTGTCCTGTTTGGAGTTTTGAAAACTCCCTCAGATGCCCAGAAGGAGGAGAGAGTCATTTCCTCCTCGTGGTGCTCTAACAAATTATCATTCAGGATTCAGGCCTGTGTTATTTGAGTCGAAGCAAACCAAACTGTCAACCAGGACATCAGAACTCGCTGCTCTCTGGGTCTCACGGCGCTGCTTGAGCAATGCTTTCAAGGACATGCTTGACTCCTAGTGCTTCCAGCTTGTCTGTAAGCTACCTTAATCAAGGCTTCAAAATGACCAAATGATATGATTCTACAGCTGTGATTAAGAGCAGGAGCCACGTAAATGGCAAATGGAAGCTTTTTCTTTGCAATCTAAAACAGGATATAACTGCTTTTAAAATCGCGGTAGGAAAAAGCAAAAAACCCTGCTGTCATTTGCATGAACTAAGTTATTACTAACCAAGAGCAGAAATTGGCCCATCCGACTTTCACAGCTTCCTCCGGGTTTTAAAACGCAAGAGAAGCATGCTTTAAATAATTTGAAGAGGCTTTTTTATTACACACAAAAAGCCTCCCTGTGATTTCAGATGTCAAGCAGTCATCCTTAATTCCTAGCACTAATTTATGGATTAGATGTTTAACCCACGACTTGGATATGGATTGAAGGTTTCTTGTCCCCCAGAGCTGCCCCGGAGCCCCCCACACCTTGGTGCTCGTGCACGCTGGCACCAGCTCCCTGGTTTTGGTGCAGGACTGACTCTGCACAAGCTCTCTCCCAGGAACAGCACCCCTCTCTCCCAACACCAATTACTCCTCCCTTCAGCTTCACCAACAAATGAGCAGATCTAGGCAAAACAGTGAGAACTGAGTACTTAGCTACCTCGGTTCTCTTCAGTTCGTAAGGGTCCCCTGGGCTCAAGAGAAAAACTCCCTGAGGACAATGTTTGCACTGGCTGCTGCACTTAGGAAAATAACCCAAGACACAGCTAAAATACAACTTAGTGTAATTATCAGAGATACATTCATTAAGATACTTGTGCCACATCTTCTAAAATACCTATATGCAATTATGTATCTTAATGTACTATAATTGAAAATTCAGAAATATGAAAGACATAGGAACATACATATATATATAAAATACCAGCCAGCACCAGGACACACACTCTTACGAGGTCCTCTTCCCTTCTTCCAAAGCACGCTGCAGTGAGCTGGTGTGCACACGTCCTGAAGGGCTGCATGCAGCTAGAAAGGAGATTGTGGATATATATTTTGCAATTTAAAATTGCCCCTCTATTGGATAATAAACAAAACAGAGCATCACAGGGCCTGTCACACTAACAATTCCCTCAGCAGAGTTTGGATACTCTCCAGCCTCTTTTATTGAAGGCGGAAGGGAATATAGTTCTCCAATTCTGATGCAAAGTCCTGAGTAGTCACTTTATGAAATGCAGCTACCAACACAGGGCCGTCATGGATTTATTGCAGCACTACGGTTATAACTTCCTGACTGATGACTTACATCCTAGAACCCTCGGAACAGAAATGATTTAGCTGGCTAACGACATTATTACTAACGTAGTAAGCTGTATACATTGATTTCACTTCCCCCCACCCCCAATAAGCCTAACGTTGTTTCATTTCTCATTCAATAGCTATTCTCATATTACAACCAAAATATCTCAGGGCCCTTATAAAATAAGCACCCCTTTCGTATTGCAGAAGTTATTGGAAGGGAAATTTCCAAAATCAACTCAAACCGCAGGATTTCTATAACAGAACAACCATCTCTACACTTCTCTTCCTGATTCCTTGCTGTTCTTCCTTATTTTCCTCACTCTCTAATAAAATCCTCTCCTCTAAGCCAACCACCTCGTTTCTGCAAGGAAATGGAAAGCTAAGGGAAGCTGTGGCATCTCACAGACTGCAAAGGCCACTCTTACAAACCGCTCCGATGCCACAATGGCTATTCCTTGTCAGGGGAGATGAATGGACACTTCAAACACAAGAAAAACAAACTTTTAAATACGCCCACATCAGTGGCATTGATCTGGGAATGGGTTTGACCTTCCGTTTACAACAATTACTTAAATCTCATTAAAGCCAAGGGATACAGAGGGTCTGTCTGCACTCGCCATGGGCCTGGCTGCAGCAGCCCCAAGCCACGCAGCAGCCTGAGCTGCTGCTGCTGCATGGAAGAGCCAGCCCAGCTGCACGGCTCCGCGTCACTCCTGATAACCCCCAGGAACCCCGTTAAAAAAGAAGGACCAGATCACGGCGCATGTTTGACGTTCACATGCAGACCTGCAACCCAACTGGCCTGGCTTTTCCTCCCAGGTAGGCAAAACTTCCCTCCTTCCTTCATTTTCACATGCCCGTTGCAAACTAAGTAGCAAACTAAAAAAAAAGACTTTGTTTCCTAAATAAAATACTTGTAAGAAAGAACAATTTTTCAAGACTCTGCAGCATTTGCCTGAGTGGTTTCTGGGACACAGTCAGGTGCGTGTGTAAAAAACGGCCCACTCACAAAAGAATACTCACACACGGCAACTGTTAGACACGACGCTTACACGTCACTTAATTATAATTGACTTGATCCTGACATTTCGTTAACACGTTATGAAAGCCGTAATGAAACCCTCCGAGCAGCGCGTGTCACACCTGTAACAAAGAGGAGCTCCGGAGCAATCACAACCTTGTCATCAGACCTTGGCAAAAGGTGCTGATTCCCACACGGGGCCGGCTCGCGCGTGCGCTGGGGTTGTCCTGCTCAGCCTGGGAAGGCATCGGGAAGGCCCTGCCCGCACGTCTGCTCCCGGCGGAACGACGCCGGAGCCCACGGGACCCCGGCGGGGGACAGACACCGAGGACTTCACATGGGCTACCTCTACGCTGCTCTTCCAAGTGTTCCTGGAAAAGGCAGGCTTTTTCTCAAAAGAAAAAAAAAAACATTTTAAAAAGCGAGGGTGGCTCGTGAGGACCACCCCGAGGGCTCCCCTTACACCGCGGGTAAGCGGCTTCAGCCTCAGCAGCAGCTTTCCTCCTGATTTTAAGAAAAGAAGCTGCCTGGAATATTTCTAGCCAGTGGTGCTACACCTCAGACAACCCTGCTCCTTGGCTGTTTTTTTTTTTCCCGCCGCTATGGATTTGGGGAGGAAGCAGCAAGAGAAGGGGCAGGATGCAGAAGGCACTGCATAAAAACACGGAACACTGAATTTCGATCTCTTTTCATATCTGCCCCAGAAACCTGATTCTTGAACTTATTTAATCAAGAAACAGGGCCATGACATTGTACAGAGAGGCTAATTTCATAGCATGTAAAAAGAGGATTTGCTTGGGGAGAACACACTGTACATTTTGCATATATAAATCCAAATATATGCAACTGGGGCTGCCTGAAGCATCGGTGGAGTCAGGGCAACCAGAAGTTTTGGCTTATTTAATAAAAACATAAATGCAAGACTCTGCTTTTCCAAATAAAACATTTGAGATCTTCCCCTGCTATGGAAAATTTCCAAACCTCAGATTTCCTTTCTGTGCCAGTTTAAGCTGGAAATTTCTATCAGAAGGTTAAATCCTGCTAGCCCAACACCATGCACTTCCTCTGGCTGAAGCTGGAAAGGATATAGCAACTTATCACAAAAAACTCACACTGGAAACATTACACTTCACCTGCTTTCATATTTAAGCCACCAGGCTATAAGAAGTAGAAAAGAAAGGGAAGAAAAAAATGGCAGAAGACAGATGCAGGTTCAGAACTGTGCCCTCAGACTGCTCCTTTCAAACAGATGAGCAGCTGGATATTGAGTTGGTTACACCAGCTAATTCTTTTATTTTCCAATTACACTCTACATTGTGATCAATATCTGCATCTAACTGAAAGGACAGGCTTTTCCCTTAGAGCTTACACTTTCTGACTCCAACGTGCACAAAAAGAACTTCCTTCTTCAGTAATTTACAACCTCAAAAGGAGAGGGTACCAGCATTTCTGAGGCCTGGGCTTTGAATCCGTGTAATGAAATTGTCTTATTTTTAACTGTCTGAGCAGCTTTCAAGCAGAAGCGTGTTAGAATTCATATTAATTTGTGCAGTACCCTATCATCATCATAATTTAGCTCACAAGGTTGCTGTGCTTGGAATTCCAGTTATGACATGAATTCTATACATTTTATACAGATTTATAAATGGCATCAATAGAACACTTAGGGCCTTATTCATTAAACAATGAGTCATTCTGGCATTCCATTCTATTTCATCCCAGTTCTTACAAAACTTTTATGTACAAATTTGGCTGTACTTAATGCATCTGATTTAGCAGCAGAAGTGTTGCAGCATAGTTTCAGCTGGGTGTGGAAGCAGATGAAAGGCATTGTTTGAAAGAAGAGGAAAAAAAAAAATCCCTCTAACGGTAAAAGCTGTCTGAGCTCCAGCCCACTAAAGGCCACCAGCAGCAGGAGGACAGACCCCTGAGAGCAGCTTACCGGGTCGCAAGCCTTCAGATACCAGTTCTGCTCCTCCTTCTTCAGGGCTGTTAGGTTGGGACCTTCACAAGCATCACAGCCATGCGAAAACACAGAAGCAGAAGAAAATTTGCAAGAGTGCACCACTGCAAGCATGAGCGCCCTGTCCAGCGAGCCAAAGCAAAAATCCCAAATCACCAGTGAATCCAACACTTCAACATTGTCTTGAACACGTTTGTCAAGTACCATCAAAATGCAAGAGGCATAAAGACTTCAATTAATATGCACTTTGCAACTGTGGCACCAGAGAGCTCTAACAACAGTGCGGTACCACAACATGAATGTTCAAAATAAATTCTATAAGAGTCTAGAGTCTTCGCAAGGATTGGACATTTTTGTGTGTTTTAAATGAGCAGTGAGTTGAAAATAAAAAGACTAAACCAAAATAGGACATGTCACTTCTGACGAATGTATCAGGGCTACAAATAGTGACTAGCAGCATGTCTACGCTGCAAAATATAGGACCAATGCTTGGTAAATTCTACCTTAATCTAGGCAGAGCATATAAAAATAGCAATGAAGTCATGATGGTATAGGTTTTAGCATGTTCTAGCAATCAGAGCACAAAGTCTCCAGGGACACGCTGGTTACTAGCCAGTGAAAATTTGTCTGAACTGTTCTCATTACTTCATTCAGTTCAGTTAGTGCAGGTTAACTGGTATATGCTGCAAACAGCTCTCCATTTTGCAGTCTGGACATCTCACCACGCTGCATTTTACGTTTTCTTTGTCCTTTCAGCCCTCCTCCTGACTGCACGGAAGCCATATCGCTGTGCTTCACTGTAGAAATGGACAGTGAGATCGAAAAACGTTACGGGGCCATTTGTGAACGTTCACATGGCTGCTCCCGCCGCCTGCCAGCCAGGCTGTACAAAGGCTGCCGCAGCACCAGAGTCCTGCAGGTCACTGCTCCTCTCGCAGTGTGATTGCAGCTAGAAAATGGGCTCAAAAGTTGTTGAAAAGAGAGAGGGGAAGAGATACACACAACCGTACATAAAGCAAGGGAGCCCGCTGGTGGAAACCATCACACAACATCACGCTTTGGATGTTTGCCGTTTTCCTCAGTACATATATAAACACCGGTGCTTATTTTTTTTCTCTTTGCCCTTAATAAGCTATTGCAAATTTGGAATCTATTTCACTATATATTCCTGTACATTAGAACGCTATCTACCTAGCAATAACCATGCCAGTAAAGGCACAATACTATTTGCCCCCACTGCTTGTAAGAGAAAACGGGGTCATTTGTTCAAATAAAACACACCATCTCGTTTTCATTAATTCTCTCACCATGATACTTCTGGTATTTCATTTCATGTTATAGACTTAAAGGGACAAAAATGAGATCAATGTTTAGATTTTATTATTGCAGCACAAGCAATTTTCTGGAAGGTGGGTTGTTAATTTTTCATTTTACGTTCCAATGGACGTGTTCTCTTAAAGCCGTTATTATAAATCCTACTATTCACAGGTTTATTGAATAAAAATTGGGAGTGGAACAGTAATGGAAGAGAATTAAAAACAAGATGCTTATTTATTCATTGCCCAAGCTGGAAAAAAACAGAATTGGCCATTAAAGGAACTGCTCAGGGCCAGCCACCCTCCTTTAACTTCATCCTCTTCTCATCTACAGCTCACGAGTTGCTCCTTTACTCATTGCAAGAGGTCCACAATTGTAACACTGCCATATACTGCTGGAAATTTATTTAAATGGCATATGATAGAAGCCATATGATAGAAGCTTAATTACATAGAGGGCATATGGAAGGCATATGACATAAGGACATATGGAAGGCATATGATAGAAGGGCATCCGAGGACATATGACGGAAGTCTAATTAATTGACAATACATTTCTCTCATCAGGGGGAGAGTTGGAATGCTATTTTGTTCAGAAGAAAAATATGCACATTGAATTATACTTATTGTCAGCTCCCATGTACCACTGACCATTCTCCAGTTTAATTATTACTCCCTGTTCTTCAGAGAAAGACAGATCATTTGATTTGCATATCCATCTGGCACACAAAGTTAAGTTTTACAGCAACAGATGTGTGTGTTAGTACAAATAACCATTATTTTTGAACCTTGAGAAGTTCTGTAATACCTGAGCAAAGCAGGTCTAAAATGTTACCACCAAGAAGAAAAACAGAGTGATCTTATTTGGGTGCAATTAACATCCATTTGTAAAGGTGTTCCTGCATGAGTACCTAACACGTAAAGAATGTACCCTTATGGAATAACTTTGCATTAGATGTGAGTCAGTGCTGCTTATGGATTTACATCAGCCGACAATTCGCCCTTCTATCTGCAAAAAGATTTATGGGGGGGAAAAACAAGATACTGCCTAAAATGTGCCAAAAAATATTCTTTCCTAACTAGCTGCATATGTTTAATGCATCCGCCTTCATGAAACACAGAAGTGACGCTGTGTTAGCTGCGATTCTTGTCTTGTCCTAAGGAACTGCAGAGTTATCAAATGTGGATAGGCCTATCTGTAGCCTCTTTGAAAGCAAAATGGAATAAACATCCCAGTAATCCACTCTGCATCGCTAGTGCTTGAGCACTGGATAACACCCAACAGCTCCTCTCCATATTCAACAAACAAGGGTATGCAAATTTTACAGCTTTCAAGTGCCGTTTTAACCGAGAAATATTCTCCTAGGTTATTTAGATATCTAAAACATTGCTATCGTTTTCACACCCTTAGATTAACCCAACGAAGCACATTTTGGGCCTATCCCGTGCTTTTATTCAGTGACTTATAACGCTTGTCCACTAGCAAACTTGCCACGTTATTTGTGGGAATTCACCAACTCGTGTCAGAAGATGCAGCAAAACACGTGTTCTGGGCCCTGACTAAGTGTTAGGGCAACCACCTTCATCCAGACTGTCAGGGCACCCAAAAACTGAATACTGCCCCCTGAGTCCTGAGTTCAAACGTTACCCGATATTGGCCAGAAATGGGCAAATAAAACAGTAGATTTCACTAGCAGCGAGGAATTTGGGCACCTTTCCTAAATTCTAGGTGCCTAAGATATCTTTGAAATATCATCTGCAGCCCATCGGCCCAGAAGAACCGCAGATGTTAGCCTGCCAGCCCATAGCTCAAGGCAAGGACTTGCTTTTCTTTGCTGTCATGAACACATGTGTTCTCAGGATGTGCCCCTTCTCCACACAGTGCCCTTAAATGCAGAGGCAGCTGCACAGCAACTTGATGAAAAGTTCTGCAAGGGAGAACCAAACTACCTCTGCTAGCAGTGCCCAGAGCCATCAGCCCATGAAACACCCAGCTGAACTGTACAAGCCTGGAAAAAGCTTAAGAATTGCCATTCTAGCCAGCTATAATCACTAATGAGGACCCCCTAATAACAGCTTTCCTGAAGACTGTGCAGATTTTGGTTCTCCTACAAGAAGCTTTCCAGGCTTTGCCCGCAAGCATCACTACTAGCCCATACTCTTCCTCAGAAGCAGTGAGTATGCAAGGTCTCGTCCTGCTACCGGCTGCAGCATGGTTTAATGCCTGGACCACAGTCAAAGACTAGAGGAAAGGGAAACCCACGTATGTATCTCAATAAAATTTACAACATTGAGTGTTTTTCCTATTACCTTTGGAGCCTTCTGATTGCTGACTGCGAAGGCAGTAACACTGCCATGTTGCCATGGTGCTTTTTAGGAATGTCACACATTGCACTGCTCAAACGCTAATAAAGACAGACAAGCATTACTAGTCCACTGAATTTGCTGAACACTCAATCATACAGCACCCGTAAGCAAAAAATGCTGAGAGAATGAACATTTCTGAAGTTCTAGAGAAGCAGAAGACAAGAAAAGATTTTCCAGCTGCATCTTACCTGCTCTTTTCTGTTCCATGTGTCCAGAGCAAACACTGCTGAGGAATTATGGTCGCTCATCACGCCGTTCTGTGCAAGACCCAAGGAAAGCTAGGAGGTTGTACAGTTATCTCCCTTGGTGTAATTCTAAACTATACAACCTACTACCTCAACCTGGATGCATGCAGTCAAAAATGCTGAAAGCTACCCACCATTTCACAGCAGACATAATATCAGGGTCTCTAGTTAAAAAAAGGTCCTCAAAATTCTCATAGCTCTACTTTAGAAGTGATAAATGCTTTGCTGGTGAAGACACCAAAGCTCCCCACACTGCATATGTTCACAGATGAAACACAGTAAGCCACAGTTATTACTGCTGGGTATAAACAAGATCATGGTCACTTTTCTTTCATGAAGGAATTTTGTCCTTGGCCCCAAAACTGCTGTTTCCCATCCATTGCAGATGGGGTTGGACTACAGCACAGAACACATACGTACTTTTATTTTAGAGGCTGTTTAGAACAAAAGCTGTCCTAACATCTCTCTTCCCTTTTGAGCACTTAAAATATTGACCTCCAAACACACATCCTGGCTCCTGAACATTTAAAGGACGATCAGAGAAGGGGAATTAAGATAACTGCAAAAAGGGGTAGAAAGTTTTAAGCAAATTTTACCCTTCTACTAATCCCTTGTTAAGATTCATGATTTTTAAATGAGATATTGAGCCTCTACGAACAGTCAGAATAAAATGATGTCCCCTTAACAGGGAACACATGACATTTTTTACTTGGATTCATTCACAGTCAAACAACCAGGATGTTATCATTGTGACTCATTCCTATTACCCACCAAGGTATTATTTAAAGCAGTAGGCTGCCTATTTATTAAGGCTTACAAACAGGGATTAACATTTTAAAATACGCCAGCGGAACCGAGTCAGTCCCGAGATCCTGCCTCCCAGGTGAACGCATCCCTCGGCACAGCAGCTCTGTGCTGGAAGGGGATGACAAGGGAACCGGACCCAACGAACAGCGAGTGTGCCGAATTGATGGCATCTTGCTTGCCCATGTTTTCTTAGGATCAAGTGACATCGCTGCTTATGAAAAAGCCAATGCTCTACCCTTTCACATATTGTGACAGAAAATTCCTTGCAATTAATACTCTTGGGCCTAGATAACCTCTTCTTTACTCAGGTTGGCAAACGCCACCGCTGAGTGTTTTTTTCCTGACTCTCCACCTTTCCTATCACAGCTCCAAGCCCTCTTCACTGCCACGCTTGCAATACAAACCCCTGAGCTCTCAGCTCGATGCTGGCACTTCCTCAAGGAGCATCTCGCTGTCTCGAGCAGGGGAGCTGAGCCCCGCTTGACGTACGTGATCCCCCCAGCAAGGACCCGCTCTGAGCCCTTGGGACAAAGTCTCAGCAGGGAAATATCCCAGTCTGAGTTACCACACAGACCGAAGGCCTTCTAGCAAATGTGATGGTGCTAAACAGGCATTTTTGGGGACTTTATGGTACCTGTGCCCACCTCAGTGAGCTACAGAAAGAGATTTTACACAGACTGTCCAGGAAAGCATCCTCACCTATGAAATCTCAGCATCAGAATTACAGATATCTTGTTTCCACTCCTTTAAACTCAAATGAAGCTTACAGAGATTAAAATATATTTGCATCCCAGAGGAACCGTAATTTCAAGCAGAAAAGGAGTCATGCATCTAGTCACTGTCAATTAGAGTACCTGCTACTATTACTGACATTAGGATTCGAGATCAAATATTAAAACAAAAGTCATCTAATTACAGCCACCTCAGCACCTTCACTACATCTATCAATGCCCGGGTATTTGGTAATTAGATACGTGCTATACAAATTCTTCTTTCGGGAGGAAATCAAAATAGATGCATAGCACCAGGGTCTCATCAGACTTTCTTTTGGTGACATCAATCCCCATGTTTGTTTTTTAGTGATTTTAGCCAATTATGCCTTTACCCAATTAGCATAATTATACCTAATTATATAATTAGGGTAAATATGTAACGCAATGACAATGTTCAATTATGATATGCATCGATGTCATCAAAGTTCCTATTAAATACAGTGGTGGGGAAGTGGCCCACGCGGGGGGCCAGGCATTCCTGTGCAAGCACGAGCCCCATGGCCTATTGTTCGTGCAGTCCTTAAGCCTCCTGCTTTTTCAGAACCACAGCAATGATTTCACACTTTCATGGACAAAAGGAAATCTCTGCCCTAGCCCAGCTAATTCTATTTTAAAGCAACAGTATGGTCTAAAAATGGAGCCTTTTTACTCAGCGTAACTCTGATTTCTGAGGTAGACAAGTGAAAAGACTGCTCGCCTATCACAGGGAAGAGACAAGGTTCATTTTCAAGGAATACTCATTTTCATATGGAGAAGACTCTTTACTGGAGTGTCTCTTGACAGCCACGTGCAGGGCTCGAGCTCTAAGGCTAACAACAGCCCATGTCACCTCCAGGGAAGACCCCCGGGAATCCCATGTGCGGTAGGGAAGCAGACAAACCCAACTTGCAATTTACTTTCCCAAGAACGCTGAGCGCGTTCAGACCCAGAACCGATCACTGATGGCTGAATAGTTGGGAAATTCCATTCTTTTAAGAACTTGCTTCAAAGTAGTAAAATGCCAATTTAGCCAGGATCTGCAGAAAAGCAGGTTTTATCAGGGTAGAACACCTCCCAAGAGCAATAACAAAAAAGCGGCACCTCAAGAATTAATCTCCTGCATCTACAATAAACTTTCTGTGCATCTACAGACCACTTCTGTTGACTCTATATATATAAACAAGACGGTAATGATACCAGCAATGGAAATCAGTGGAGATGAATTAAAGAAAACTCAAATCTTTTTTGTCATTATTTTGTCATTATCAACAGTGAAGTCCTCAACTGAGATTTGGCTCTGAATCTCAGAGCTGCAAACGATGCAGGAGGAGAAGCCCACCCTTACCTTTAGATGCTAGGCAGGCTATTGCAAGGCTGGCTAAGGAGGGGGCAGAAAGCAGAAAACACTCATGAAAAATGTATTTGCTTAAGTCATTCAGAAAAATACCGTAACCCACAAATGATATTGTTCCAGTTTTGAGGTCTGAAATCTTGTTTGCTAAATTTCAGCCTGGAGTGATCTTTTTTACAGCTGGCTTCTGAAAACCTCAGAGCCGAGATCTCATAATGGAAATGCTGACATGATTCCTACTGGTCTGCTCACCCATTCAGCTTCATTTGATGAAATTTTGCGAGTAGGATTTAGTTGTGATGAGGAACCTCAAGAGGTTCAAAGGTTTACTGCAGCTCAAGGAGTTCTCCTAGAAGTCTGGCAGACAGGCTAAACGGGGTTGCAACTTCAAGAGTCTGCAAAATAAGGAAAGAGTGAGTCTCATCTGGGCTCAGCTGAAATGCAGAGCAAGTGCCATTTTGAAAGCTGTCCAAAATTCTTCAATATATTACAAAAAAAGGTTTCTGCTTGAATTTTTAGCAAGAGTCACAGCAATCGGAAGATGTTCTCAATATCACATTTCAGTATCTGGTACTTTCTAGGGGAAGGGTAGCCACACCATCCCTCCTGAACCACATATAGCTTTTACCACCAGCTCGGGTGCAGCGCCTGCTCTGGGTTAGCAGCTCTACGCTGGGCCCACGAGAGTGCAGGAATCCTGGTGGCGAAGGAGGCACAAGCCAGCAATGGTGCAAGGCTCATGGGCACTAGATGACCCCAAAACCTACTATTTTTTTTTTGCCCAGCCAGGCCCGTTCTGTGATGATCCCACTTACAACACAGCTTCTGCATAGGAAGAGTACTCAGGACCAATGCTTAGAAAAAGAGGATGTTACAGGAGATGCCAAGAGGCTGTATCAGAACCTGGTGCCAACATCAAGCAAAGAGGCACTGTGAGCAGCTCAACTGGAAGAGGTCGACTCCATCCAGCACGATGTGAGCTGCTATGTTGGAACCCTGCTATGTTGGAGCCTGCGTTTTGCCAGCTCGCACTCCTTGGAGGTTTGATAAATGACCTATTAATTCCTTTATAGCTGTAAAATGTAGGAATCAAACGCACTGCAAAGTGCACAAACAGAAACACCCAGCCTCGCTCGGAGAGAGGAATGGCCCTGGCACAACCAGATGCCTGTGTCCCATCCCGCCTGTGCCACAGCCCATGACAACACCCTATCACTGCACCGTGGCCAAAACAACGCTCGTGAGCAAAGGGGAAAGGAGGTGAGAGAGGCCGGGGGCTCCAGGAACACCACGGGGCTCCAGCAACACCTCCTGCCCGGCCTCTCCCAGCGGCCAAGGCATCGGCTGGGGACACGTGTCCAAGGTCTTCCCCATCCCAGGGGCACGGCTACGGCACCAACCCCTACCTTCCCAATCTGTGCACTTCAAGCAACAGGCTCGTTTCAGTTCACAGGAAGAAAGAAAAGCAGTTGGACTCATTTTATTAGCAGAGGCCTTTTTGACATACTTTTATGCTCCTAGAGTAAATAGAAACACACAGAAAAACCCTGGAAATTCAGCAAAGAAGAAAGAAAACATCTTGGACTGCAGCAGAACGCATAAAGACAGCCAAGTCAAAAAAAGAGAAATTTAAAAGGAGAAACACAGACCAAATCCTCAGCAGAATTTACACTGAAAGCTGCTGGAATGCAACCATCAGACTTATTTTGAGTTTAAAGTCTAATTATTTTCATATAGCCTTTTTTTTTTTTAATTTCTGCTTCAATAATAATTGTTCCACAACTTAAAGCTGTTGCAGCTTTACACAGCAGGTTTTATACTGCCTCCCTACATGTTTTTTTTTTTCCTCTGCTATTACTGATCCTTTGTAGTTTATAGCATGATTTTTTCCCCCTTAAAAACTATTTAAAAAGAAATAAATACCATAAAATTAGAAGGAACAGGACTCCAAAATAAACTTGTTTGAGGAGTTGGAGGGCCAATACCCCACTCTACTGCAGAGCTCTAAGCCTGTGTTATAGCCCGTGCTTCAAAGTTACTTGCTATGAAGGCGTCTACTGCTCTTGCAAACAAATCCCCGTCCCTAAGCGAAGAAAGAATGGAGCCACGTTATTAATAAATGAAACCAGTCTGTTATCTGCTTCCCAAGCAGACAGAAACCACCGCAGAGCCCCCCTCGCCGTGCCCCATACGCAGCCCTACGCACGCGGATCCGCGATTTAATTTCTCCAGGCTGATGTCCAATAACTCTCCCGTCCCATTTCACTCGGGCACAAATGAGTTGCTGGTTTGTACGAGTGGATTTTAATACTAACCCAAGCTGAAAACCGATATGATAATTGCAGAAGAAGATTTGCAGCTCTTATTTTATATTTCTTTGAGAAAAGGAGGAGGGGAGGGAAGGGACATTGGGGAGAGGTACGGAGAGGCAAGTCGAACACTGTCACTCTAGATGCATGAACACAACACCTTGTGCACTTGCCAGACAGACACATACCTATAGATACAAGCTTGTGTGGAATATGACCACAAGTTCGGATCTACGGGTTTGTGGCAACAGGCATTGATCTCTTCGGTTATTTGTTTATCTTTAATTTTTTTTTTTTGGAAGGAAAACCATTTCTGCAAATGAGAGAGCTGTTAGTAAGCAGCAGCCGTCATTCTCCTCCGCATGCTAAAACCCCTCTAATTCCGGGGGGCCGGGGGAAGATGGGGAAAGTTGCTACCGACTTTACTAGAACATCAGCTGTTACTACAGTCCCAAATCAGCAAAATAAAACAAACTCTAAAATAACACAAAGCGGGACCTGTGTTCCTTCCTCGTGGCCCCTTAGCTGCATGGAGTTCCTGGTGATCACCAGCTCTATGGGTGCCCAGCTAATGGACACCGCGGTGTATCCGCAGCGGATGATTTAACGGGAGAGGTTTGCTCCGGAGGCGCAGTCGCAGCACCGAGGCATGTCCCTGCCCCACAAAAGTTGTTCTGTTTCCATTCTGGCAGCCCAGTTAAAAGAGACAGAGGAAACAACTATGTAAGAGTTGTTTTAACTTTCAGAGGAGTCATTATTGGTCCAGGGTGTTATTTTAATTCTATTTTTAAGGAAAAGAAAAATTAACTGCGAGTAAAAATCTTTTCAATTTACTAGGCAGCCTAGAAATCCCCCCTAAACTCCAAATCTCTGACTGCATTTCCACCTAAAGAAAAATAAAACTCTTTTTGGGTTTTCTAGCAAGTCTTCACACACAGTTGTGCAGCAAACTCCTGCCACTGCAAGCAAGAAGCGTCCCCTCCTTTCCCCCAGTTTCCAAGTTTCCCTTCGTGTGTAACTAACATTTGCCATTAATAGAATTTTATGAGGTGGGCAACTGGTGAGAAGTTAGGCCGACAAGCAGCCTGGCTGCAAGGCCCTAACAGAACCTGTGGACAAAATCAGTGTAACGGTCTATTGCCTAAAGTGATAAAATATGTACCCTTTGTAGTTCTTCTCTTTCTTCAGAAAGTAAAATCAATTAATGTACACTAATAGTATTCTTCATACGATTAAAGCGTGGACATTGAGAAAATAGTTTTGCTATATGGATGCTGTTAAAAAAATTCCCTCACTTTTTGCACAGGTTCTCACTAAAAAAGAATATTTCAACCTTTCCAACATGGTAAATACATAATTAGAATTAGCAACAATTCTCTGTTGCATCTCATGACCAGAAACTCCTGTTCCTTTCAGCAATGGAGATGTTAAACTATGGTCATCTTTCTGAAGATTACCTCAAATGATGCCCTAAATGCAGACTCCCCTGCTTTTATTTACACACCTACCTTAAAAGTACACAGCTTTCCCAAAGTTTTCAAGCACCCAAAATTTCCATCCAAATCATACCAAGAGGAGAAGTTGCAGGAATCCAGCATCTTGGAAGAACCAGGAGAACTTTTATGTGGGAGCCTGAAGGCGCTTCAGGAGCACCCAGCGTGCGAAGGGCCCTGGCCCTGCAGGGTGCCAAGGGAAGGGGCGAGCGTGCGGTCCTGGCGCAGGACGGAGCCGGGTCCTGCACACGGACACGCACCGGGCGCTTCTCCAGGCCCCAGCTGCAAACAGAACACAGCAAATCTTACCCAGGAACAACCCATGCCTTCCTTCACGGAGCTCGCTTACTCCAGGGAGCCCAAGATGAAAATTCAAATCATCTTTTGCCCCTTCCAAGCTTCTAGCCAAAAACACACAGCGAGTTGGTAACATTGCTGCTACATGTACCAGTATTTCCCGCACCAGCAAGGAGTATTTCCATTAGATTTTTATATATTACTTATACATACTGCATCACTGGGAACATTTTCTTTAGGCTTGTATGAATTTTGACTTTAATATTCTTCACAGCAATGTACATATGCAAAGGTATGCTAATTGCATGTTCTTCTCTGCTGGCAGAGAAATACCTTATTTTTCAATATGAGATAGGAAAGTAAGTTAAATTATATGGAAATTAATTTTTTTACTAGCTTTTCCTCCTCCTAAGCCTTTATTTGCCCTTTGTAGCTCACAATCTCCCTTTCTAATTGCTGTGACAGTTCACGTCCTTGGAGGAAATGGAGATGCAAGGTTTGGGTGGCCTGTACGTACCTCCTCGTGGCAGGACACGTGGCCTCAGCTCGTACCGGTTTGGATGGGGCTTGCAGGCACCCCAGACACGTCAGCAACGGCTCTTCATGACTGAATTATCTCTTTTCAGGCACAGCACTAAGCCAGATCTTCTAAGAACCCATCACATAGTTGTAAGGGCAGATGATAGGTGCTCTCCCATAAAGAAAACCCGCCCTTTACTTATTCCCTAAATGAGCGGCAGCCTCTGCTGCAATTCTGGCCTATCATCTTCTATTCTCATGCTACCTGATTGGCTTTCACAAAAAATAAAAATAAAAAATAAATAAAAAATGCTGAATGTAATAGCTCCACTGCTGTAACTATAGTTGTTAAAAAAGGAAAAAGAGAAAAGCAGAAAGCAGTAATAGCTGTCACTGGAAAAGCAACTATGCATGTCAAAGCAACGCTGCTTATCACTCAGGCAAGTCCCCACAATAAATCTGAGGGATTTATTGCTCCTGCACGGCTGCGCGCTGCAGGGACAGGCAGCTTGGGCGCACAGAGATTACATTTAGTGACACCTACATGCTGCAAAGGACAGGTGTCCAGGAACCAACCTATTCCTATTCATACATTTTGCAAAACAAACTCATCATAGGCAATTTTTGAAAGAGTGAACTGATCGAGGCAGCAGCAAATGAATAGGATTTTGCTTTTTTGAGAGGTTTGTGAATTTTTTTTGGAGTAGACACTGCTCTTTTAAGAATGATTTTCACATACCAAATATATTCATATTCAGGGAGATAGAGCTGTAGATTATCCAAGATTTAGGCTTTGAAGCATCTCCTCATATTGATTAATCATACAGCTATCGTATATTTTGAATTCCTAATAAACATGCAGACAGTGGCAGAAAATCTATGGTAAGCAAACAAATCAATTGTCTTCACTGCCTATTTGCCTAGAATGATAAGATGGCAAATAAAAAGCTTCAACCTGTACATTAAGGATTGTGTTATTTATATTAAGGATACTGATATTCTTATATTCAGTATATTTCACTACTAATTTTAAAACATACCAATGATTGCAACATCAACTAGGTTTTGCTTCTAGAACCTGGGACACCAAAAGGAGTAATAAAGCTTTGTTTAATATTAATCCGATATAAGACTAGCATTTCTAGATTTACAGCCAAAGGAATACAGAAGGAAACATGTAGAAATAAAGTCTCTAAAGACATAACATTGGTTTTGGTCTGCGGGTGGTATTCTTGCAAACCACAAAGCATAAATGCCCTGTCCAGGAAAATCGATCATTATGGAATGCAGTGTGTGCCCGAGCAAAGAGCTGTTTGCAGCCATTTCATACCTCAGCCATGAAAATGAGACAAATAAAAACACGACCACTAAATAATTCCTATCCTCTCCCTCTATCCTTTCCCCCCAGTTTTAATTCCAATCTGTTTAGGCCTTATATATACATATACTATATATATATATAAAATATACATATACACACACTAACTCAGGTTTAAAAACCTTTACAAATGGATTGCTGCACTCTGCATAATTAAAGAAGCTGTAAGGAAAAAGGGAAGGCTAAATGGAGAATCTAAGAGAAAGCAAATTACCTCGGTAGCAGCATTTACAACATTTCTTATCGAACGTGCGCTGCCATATTGCTAGGCCCAACTCTTCACGACACGTTCCCTGGAAGACAAAATATTATGGATATTTTCATGGCAAATTTTCAAAAGATGGATTCTACCTACACATACCCAGAGGATACAGTTTCAGAAGCAAAAAGAACAGGCAATGTCCTGAGAGAAATTGCTCCCCCCCACCCCGATACACCACTTTTTCCTTTTTATTTTTTGAAAATTATTTTCCATGTTACACCTTGGATCAATCCATACCTGCCCCCCTCCCCGACAAGAGTGAAATCTCAGGAAATAAAACATTTCTTTTAAGACAAACATTTCAGAATTTTGCCAATTCTATTTCCATCAAAGCGATTAAGGAAAATAAAGCACCGTGGAGCTCGAAGCAGCACCCGCGTTCCTGGTCAGAGAGTTACACACACCAACTTCTCAACCTGATTAGTTATCACATCTAGCGCCTTACCCAATTCCAGTCCGATAAAACAGAAGCAAAGAGAAGGTTCGTTACCTGCTTTGAGAAGGTTCACCAAGCATTTTAAGCTTTTTGACTCTTTTAACACTGATACAAGGAATAATTATTTCTCTCTGCCGATGCGATTGTTAAAAGAGGAGAAACCCCGGATTGTGGTGGCTCCGTGGATGCTATTCTTTTTGCACCACAGCAGGATTCTTGGCTGCCAGTCCAAGCTGCTTTCACTTGCCAAGTTTTAAGATGCCGGTTTTGCCTTTCATTTTATTGTTCCTTTCGCAACGTTAAAGACCGACTTAAAAAACCATGCACAGCTGCTATTGGGGAGGGGGGGAATTATTTGAATTTTGCACAAGAATGGAGACGAGGACGGCGCGCGCTGTGATGTAACCACAACGACACCCACAGAAATATGCCCAATATTGGGGGGGACGGACTCGCGCTCCGAATCCCAGCGCTTCCCGACAGCGCAGTCGGGATGTAGCGAAGAGCAGGAAATAATAAAAACCTCCGCATCTACGAGCGGCCCCAGCCGCATCCGAGGTGGCGGCCCATGCTCCCGTCCCTGCCCTGCTCCCATTTTCCAATGCTCCGCTGCGAGGCCGGGGGGTTTGGTGGGGGGTTCTTGGCAGGTGCAGGACCAGAGCGCTCATCCCACCGGCGCCGCTTCCCGCGGGACTCGGGCCGGGCCAAGCGCCCCGGCACCTCGGCAAAAGCGCCCGGCAAAACGGAGCGCCGGGAGCGACGCCCCGCATCCAAACCACGCGCCTGCGGTCGCCAAGCGCGCCTCGGTTTATTCACTTTGCTCTTTTCCTCTTGTTTTTTTTTTTTTTAAAGGAGATAGCGCAAGAAGGAAGACGGGAATAAATTTATAAGCCTCCCACTTACGCAGAGCTTGTGATTTATTTTCTTTTACTCGACGCAGCCACAGAAACCCCGGGCCCGCTCCCAAAGCCCAAGGCCGCTTCGGCGAGGCGCTTGGGACCCTCCTCGGACGCGAAGGCCGCGGAGCAGCAGGAACGGGAGGAGAGGCCGCCCGCGCGCACCGCTCCGTGCGGGACACGGGACGCGGCGCGGGAGAAGACGCAATGGAAAACGCTGCACCGGGAAGGCAGCCTCGGCAGAGACGGCGACACCCCGGAATACTCGGGTTTTCGGGGAAAAAGCGGCAGACTGCAGACGACTTAAAAGTTCCTACGAAAACCAACAGCCTTAAACAAAAGCAGAATGAATTAGTAAGGGGGAGAGGAAAACAGAAGCTTTGTTCTGAAGTGGAAGCCTAAGATGTGAAATTTCCAAATCAGATGGCTCGGTCTGTGATTTCTTTCATTTAAATGAATTGATCTGTTGCTAAACTGCAGCTCCTGTGCCAAGAAACTTTTAACTCTTTCGGCTCAAGCCTCCCAATGTTTTGTTATTTTTTTTTCCCCTCCCAAGTATACTACAATGAAATTAGAAAGCATAAAATCATAACAAAGGGGGAAATAAAACCCAAAAGCATTTAAAAAAAAAGGGGGGGATTAGACCCACAAGCACATGCAGAACACAAAAGAGCCACGATATGCAGCGTATCGGTGCTTCGTTACAACTTCTACTGTATAAACAGCGTGATTCTTGTTCTGACAACGGTGCTAAGACTTGGAAAGGAGACAGAGAGGCCTCCAATCTTCACGATCCTACGGACAGCGGGAGCGCCGGGGCGATCCCGGCCGAGCCAGGGCTAGCGGCAGGAAAACCACCGGGTCCCTGCCCTGATCCACTGCAAACGTTCACTTACCGAGAACGCCCCAAGCACTTCCAACAGAACCCCCTTCCTACACGCGTTCGCCCTCACGAAATAGAGGGGAAAAGAGAAAAAAAAAAAATAAGCAGCTGCTTTGGTAAAATTTGGGTGAGAGTTCCTAGCGCTTTTCCATTTAGTTTGGGATTTGTTTTGCCCACCAAAAGAAAAAAGGCAGAAAAAAAGAAGAAAAATTAATAAAAAATAAATAGATATGTTGTGATTAAAGATAATTCCGGGGGAAAAATATTTATAAGGAGAACAAACAAAAAAAATACACGTATCTAGGTGTCTATATCTCTCACTTTGCCGTTCTGCAGCAGTTCCCCCTAAACTGCTGCTGCTTGCTCCAATCTGCTGCCTGCTTAACAACGGAATGACAGGCAACATCTGTTTGTATAGAAGCCAAGATCAAGCCTTCACCATTTTTTTGGCTTAGTTTCTTTTCTTTTTTTTCTTCTTTTCTTTTTGCCTACCCCTCTCCCCCCCGAAAAGCTTTAAAGAAAAACGAAGTAAAGTAAAAGTGCACGGCGCAATTTTGGAAGCGACTTAAGCGCGGCAGTGCCTATTTTCCCGAGTTATCTCAAGGTGCAGCCCTTGGAGACTCAGTCTTTGCACTCTCTCCACCTGCCGTCCCCTCCTTCCCTCCTCTCCCCACCCTCCAGCCTCTCGCCTGCCCCACACTATTAATAAAGTAACATACAAACTCCAAAAAAATATATATATCCAACATACCTTGATCACTAAAAGGCCACTCCTCCTATGGGAGGGAGGGGGTCTTCAGGAGACAACTAAAAAAGCTTCAAAGGGGAGGGGAATAGCAGGACGGTTCAGGGGATAGTCCTGCTATGGTCCTCTCCCCCTCTTTTTTTTTTCCTCATTTTTAGCGGCTATAAAATATATGGTGCCTATTTTCAAAATAAATTTGTTGGAAATAAAAATATATGGAAAAAAAAATAAGTAAAAATCAGTCCGGATCCAAGCACAATTCAAGTGACTAACAATGTCAGCCCGCTGCCAATTCTGTGGCAAATCGGGAGAAAGCACAACAATTCCCCATGCTGAGATGTGAACAACTGGAAAGAAACCAACTCTGGAGAAGTCACAATGCAAAGTCTCGCGGCGCCCCCACCCCCAGCCCCACGGCCACCCCTCGGCGCGGCGCCCCGGCACCCTCCTCCCCCGAGGAAAAACAGGAAAAATTAACCCGCTAATTTAACAAAAGAAAAGGGGAAAAAAAGAAAAAACGAGACCAACAATCGCCGCTATTTAAAAACTCGGGGAATGTTTTATTCACTGGCGATTTGGGACAAGGCTCCTTGCGCTCACACACACCCCCCCACGTGAAAAAAAAATTAAAAAAAAAAAATCAGACAAGTTGCTAGGGAGACTTGTGTAAACTCCGCACACAGGCACATTTCTGGCCTTTCCCCCTATATTCCATCTCGTATTCCGATCACGCACCACTGCGGCACGATTGCACCAATGCACTGCATTAATCTTGGCCTTAAACGGGCTGCCTGGCAGAGCGAACCGAGTGTATATATCATCTTTCCAACTTAACAAGTTGCAGGGAGCGGGGCTGGCGGCGGGTGGGGAGCGCCGGGGGGGCGGGATCCTTCGTCCTGAATATCAAATATAGGAGGCGAGCTCAGGAAGGGAGTTTTAAAGAGGAAGGGTTGTGCGGGCACGGAGAGAAGCTGCAAGCGCCCCTCGGCTTCCCGAGGGCTCCTTCCCCCGGGTCCCGCCGCCCCTGGCAGATGTCTGAAACGCTGCCAGCCCTAACAATGTCGGCCCCGCGCGCGGCCACCAGCCCCTCGGCGCCACAAAGTGCCTCATTCTCCCGGCACAGTGGGGTCATATATACATATTAAACAACCATTTTCTCAGGCTCTTCCTAAGCCGTACATTGAGAGGCCGGTTTTCCGCCCTCCGCGTGGGGAAGGGCCGGGAGCAGGGCGCAGCGGGAGCGGGCGGCCGCGCGGGCCGCGCTCCTCGGCGGCGCGCGGCGCGGCTCCGCGGGCTGGCACACAAACGCCAGCGGGTCACTGTGACTAATGCTCTTGACAGGGCAAAGAGGAGGGACAATGCGGCAAAGGCTGGTCGGACTCACGCATCACGGCCAGAAAGGAGAGGGTGGCCATCAAGGACAAGCCCACGGGCACCCTCCGCGTAGGCCGAGGAGAGCCTTGCTCCTCAGCGTTACCACAGCCTTGAGCCGGTGTGAGGGCTTTACCACGAGAGGACAAAGCCAAACACGTATTTAAAAAAGGCGTGTGAGTGGTTAGCTCAGGTGGCTACGGAATCCCGCTGGCTCCGAACATTGGAGGCATCTGTAATCCCCTCATTTCTCACCAACAGATGTGCAGGAAGGGGGCTTTTGGACTCACCTGGCTGCTCAACTTAGCTTGGGAAGAACCATCTGAAACAAAAACACGAAATGAATGAATTAAAACTATTCACTGAAGACGCAGCACAGAGATATCTGCTAAACCAGGGCAGTCCACGCTTTCCTAGCTCCCAGTCCTGCGGTTTCAGAGGGACTTCTAGTGCAGGGGATGACTAACTGGGGCCACATTTTTGTTTTGGTTGCAGATTGGAAGACACTATTTTTATTCCCCCGTCCCCCAAAGCATCTGTTTCTCTCTTGCTATTTAAGACTTCCTTTTTTAAGACCTAGTTAGAGGTATATCATTATTTTTAAATGTTACTCTTTGCAGTCACACTCGCATTTTATCATCATTACATGTGTCATTAGCTGCATGTTTCAACTGTGTAATTTGAAGACGAGGGGATAAAATCCTTGCAGGGGGTCTAAGAGTTACCTCCCCTTGAGCAAATATTTTGGGACCATACCTACCATGGGGTACAAGCTAGTGCATTCCTCAGGCAAGGAAAAGAAATCCTTCTACAGGTCACGGTTTAAAGCCATCCAGAGAGGGAAGACTGTTTGGAAGCATTCACAGAGCAAATCCCCAGCAGAGAAGGGAAAGACCCCACTTGTTCCTAGCACCTTAGTCAAGTCACATGCATCTAGAAAACTCAGCGCAAGTATTATTTGCCTCCCAGGGAAAGCACTCTAAATGGAGCCAGTTCTACGCTCCCTAGGGAGTAAAAGATGAGGACGTCTTTAACTCTTATGGCTGGACAGTAAGACAGAAGACCGGATGACTCATTAAATGAGTTACATTGACTCCAAATTACAATGGGCCCGACAGAGTAGCACTTCTGCACCACCAAAGTGTTGGTATAACATGACACGAATACAACTCGGGTCACTTAAACAGGTCTTGCTTTGCTGGTCGTTGTAACCGAGCTACTAATGGCTATGGGGATCTACTAATGGCTACTCCTAATGGCTATGGGGATCTTTTATTGCCTCATCCCCATTGTGCCCAGGGGACAGAGGAAGTAAATGAGATGATTGACTCGATCCCAAGCTACATCACTGGCCTCATCGCCTGGTGCAGGAGGTCAGTAGACCACCAGCTTCCAGGAGACATCAGGACCCCGTCCCTACCACAACACGGAGGAGAGCCCTGGCTCCTAGAGACAGGGCAAGCAACGGTGTGTTTAGGTGCAATAGCCACGTCTTCCTGAGCAGGGGAGCAGCTTGGCACAGTTTTTGGCAGAGCAAAAGTGATCTTTTTTTCATTTAACTACTACTACCTCAACACAGTTCACAGCAGCTTATTCAAAGAGCAGCTGGTACTTGAAAGGTAAGAAAAAAAACAGCTCCAGCATCCTAGGGTTTACAACACACCCAAGGATTTCTGGTTTTGCTTTCGGTATCAAGCTGCCTTACGATGCCAAGTGAAAGCTTTGTATAAAAAGGGTGCAGGGGTACTTTGAACAATAACTGTCTTTATGAAGAAGATGTCCTGGCTAATGCCAGGAGATAGGCAGGGTGCTCAGACCACAGCCAGCACCTATGCAGCGCACCCAGGCCACGGAGCCTCTCCCAGAGCTGCCGCTGCCTGCCGTGCACCCCCAGGGGAGAAGCTCCGCACACACCTACACATTCCTTCTGCATTACTCCATGGAAGCTTCATTCCTTTGGCCACCGGTTCGCAGAGCTCCAAATAAAGCAGCCCTCCAAGGAATGGTGCAAAGACAGAGAGCTCGACTCGCATCCCCACTGGATTTGAAAAATCAGGCATAAACCACATGAGAAAGACATTTCAATAAATGATGTTGCCATGTTGTCATGCCTTCAAACTTTCAACCAAGAAACACTACACTCCAAAACGAGATCGCCGCATTTCCACATTGTCCTAGACACACAAACCTGGAAGTAGGTATAAATTAGTTCAATAGGAAATAGATATTTACACATCTTCTAATAAAAGCCTCCTTCAGCAACCATCTTTCCTCTTTCCTTCCTAACACCAAGCTGGCAAAAGTCCGTATCAGGAATCTGGGAGTTACACATAAGTCCAAATGAAGCCCCTTCTGTCAGATTGCAACTGGCATTTGCCAAGTCCTTCTCCAAAGCAGCAGGTAGCAATGAGCCTCTGTATTTAAAACTTACTAAAATATGACTACCAAAGCATAAAAAATTGCCTCTTCTTGGCCATCTTTTGGGATCTTCATGGATACTCCCTGGGACTCCAGTTGAACCCAGAGAAAAATGGATTCAAGCTCTGTTTTCCAGTAACGCTGGCATCAACCATTCTGCACCACACCATCCCTCACTGCCAGCAAGCTGAATAAATAACAATAATCATTGTGCTTGTCAAACTTGTCTGAGCTTTTATGCCTTTATTTGCAGATTTCTAAACGGTTTCTTCCCTCTAACTGTATCTGCTAGAACACTGTTTTAACTTGAAAATTAAGGTTTTCAGATAATAACATGAATCATGGATCAGGAGCTTTCACTATTTCAAGTTCCCTACCGAAATCAGGAGAACGTTTTATAAGCGAAGAATGGAAGCACAGAGAGAATGAGCAATTTTCAGAAGACGAGAGAGGAAGCATATAACAGAGCCTGAAATTTATCTCCCATCTCCTGGTTCTAGTCCAAATGCTTAAACCACAAGATCATCCTTCAGGCCTAGGACACCAACAAAAACCTTTAGCATTCATATCATAAGAACCTGGGGCATTTTTCATAATTGTTTCATAGCAGAGGTGCCCTCCAACCGAACAGTCTAGGACAGGATCCTGGTCCAACTGCCCAAGTTTCAAGAGAAAAGACAGAGTTTTGGGACCTGTCTTTTGGATGACAGCCCATGCAGTTTTCATATCCGATTTGGATACTCCACACCCCGGAAATGACATAGCACTCCGCATATTTCTGCCTTTGCTGGTCTGTACTGGTTTGCTGGGACCTGAAAATGGTGAAAGAGATTTTTCAGATACATTATCTTATGGAGAACAGATGTCCCCAACAGTCTTCCATGCCGAACCTCACAGGGGCAGGAAAAGGAAGAAAAGGAAACACTTCTACTCAAATTCTTTAGGAAAACCTTGTAAAATAGTGAGTAGAATTGCCAAGTAACTTGGAAAGAGACTCTTCAACCACAAACCAACAAGTATTCTGGGAGAAGATTTGTGGGGAGGAGGAAGGAAGAATTTCTACAATCCAGAAGATTTCTTTTTAGCATTCATGCTAAACTACTAAAGTACTGCACAACACAAAAGTAACCAGAAAATGAAGTGAAATGTGTTGATTATCACAGCAAGATTGATGGCTAGGGAGGGGAGGAAGGAGGAGTAAGCAACACGTCTCTACATGTTTGAAACCAAAGCAAGGAGGGTTAAAATGAAGCAGATGTAGACCTGAAAGCTGCCACTCTCATCTGGGAGGGAGCAAAAAACCCTCGTGGTCCCTTGTCCACCCTTCCGTGGGCCCGGGACTATAGGGAGAGAGGGGACGGGGGATACAAACGAGCCTAGCACGTGTCACCGAGCCACTGCAGGTGGGGAGCAGAGGACTTGGCCTCCTTCCATCTCAGACATCTCAAATCGTTCCGTAGCTTCGGCTTTCTGGCCGCGTGTCCCTTCGAACAGGGCACAGTGAGCACTTTATCGCACCTCCGTTTGCTCAATCTAGGTCACCTCAATCAGTGCCTGCGCTGCTAGGGACACCTCTAGGATGGGCCACGTCAACTAGGCCCAGCTCGCAAAGCCGCAAGGCCGGCAGGAGCCTTCTTCTGGAAACACCTCTCTGCCTTTCTGCAGAGGCACTTACAGCACCAAGACTAGTTCAAAACTAGCCCTTGCAGTTCAAGTATTGACTTACCCTCCCTTCTCCTCTTGGTGTGGGGCTGCCCCTTAAAAAAGGCCTGATGGATGAGCACCTAGAAGGAGGATTCCTCTGTTCTGGCAATGGCTCTTGCCACAAACTGAAAGAGCGAGAAGTGCTTCAGACCTGCTTTACATTAGGAAGAAACAGGAGAAATAAAAAGAGCATCTGACAACAAAATAAAACTATTTTGGTCACTGCCATCTCCCTTACACTAAATGAAGCAATTGTGGGCTACGTTTGTTTTGCATTCATAATTAGCAGACAGAACAGATGGCAAAGGCGTCGCTTAAAGCCACACGTCCGACAAAATAACCCAGGCTGCCAGTGCAATTTTTCACTGGGAACAAGGAATACTTTCCCCTCTTCTTCCCATTGAAACGTATCCTAAAGAAATGAGGCCAACAAATGTTTGCATCAAGTAGGGGATTCACCGCAAAAAGGAATCCATTGTGTTTTGGAGTGTGTTGATTACTGGCTCAGTGAGAAAGAAAAGGGCAATAGCAAACGGATTGCTAAGAGAACAAAAAATAGGAATGGAAACTAGCAATACATTGCCAGCAATGTAACAAGGGGCTCAAATAAACATATACTCTCTCCTTCCTTTAGTCTTGCTGTTCAGGCATAGGTTGGAATTCAGGACATCTGTATTCAATTTTATAGACAGCTGAATATGAGACTCTATCAGTGAAGGTTATCTGCTGTCCCACATCCTTGCCTGACCCCTTGGATACTAAATGGACCTATCTTCTCAATGCCACCTCGATTTAAGGGCATTGCAAAACTCGCTGGCAAACAGAAGGAAGGCAGAGGACGTGCCACCCATCACACGTCCATGGCCACAGCTAGGACACCTTGTTTCACCAGCCGTCTGGAGCAGGGCCGAGGAGTGGGGAATTCCTACATGGCACTCCCATCCCATTTCCTCTGCCACAAGCAGAGACAAGGAATGAGATATCCCAGAAACAAGTGCTACTAGCTGAAAACATTAAAGCCCTGTTCCTTGGTGTCTTGGACAGCCCTGTGCTGCATTTGGCTTGCGGCATCCACAACACAGGAATGGGAACACCTTGGACCGAGAGCTGCTCAGGGAACCTCTCGGCACAGCCCGTCCTGCGTGACAAAGATAAGTCCCTGCGTTAAATTCTCAACCTTCTACAAAGCCCCAACAAATTCATCGCAGTGAATACCCCCCGCTTCTTGGAAAAGCAAAGACAGACACTGATACTGTTTCTTTTACCTTTTACAGTCTTGTGAGGTCTTCCGACAGCCTTGCCGATGAGCCACAAGAGCATTTCGGCTCACCGTTCTGTAAGCACTACGGACAAGTTGTTCCCAGCACAAGTGACTGAACAGCATCTCGACACTCCTGTGCCTGCTGTTGGAAACATGCTAACAGTAACGAGCCTCACTAGTAGTGCAGCCTGCTCATTTGATCCCTAGCAAAAGGGCACAGATTTCTAGGAAAGCACGCAGACCTAGAAAATAAGTGTATGTGTGAGATAGTTAATTGGAATTTTTTGGACAGCTTGTTCCCTCTTTCCACTCTATATGGGAATTTATATATATATATTTATTTATTTTACTTTTCTGAAGTTATCTCAACACTGATAAGTAAGGGGTGGTCTACAAGAAACAGTCTCCAACCAAACATTGACATTGCTTTTTGTTACCTCCTCTAGCCCCGGAGAAGGTCATCAAAGCTCCCTACTTTGGCTACCTGCTCAACCATCCAAGAAAAGGCCTCTTGGCTAAACCATCAGGACACACAGCCCGGGGGCATGGCTTAACACTCTCCAAATTTAGCGCTGGGCATTTGTTCAAACACAATGACTGGCATAACTTTAAACATCTAGGAACTGCTCTAAATACGGGCACTGCCCCACAACTGCTCCTAAAGCTGTTTTGCATCTCCTGGGAATTCCCTTTAGATACGCAACCGAGAGAACCGCTGTCACCAGTACCCTTGCCTCCCCGTTTGCAAGGCTTTCAAAGGGGCCTGTGAAAGCTCTGCAGGACCTACAGCTCTCCCAGGAAAAGATGGAAAGACTCAGTCACCGAGAGACTGCGTTAAATAGTCATCGACATAAACGCATGCACAAAGTGCCCTCAAAGCAGTGGTCTCAATAGAAACATTCATTGAAATAAAATGATTCACTAGTCAAATAGCTAGTTCAAATAGCAAGTTCAAGAAGTGTCTAGGTGAATACCGGCTTTGAGACCTTGCTTCAGTCAATATTTAGTTATTCATGCAAAGTGCAACGGGGCTAAGAGAACGTCTCCTGGGCTGGAGGTCAGCACACATTCCTGAAAAGTGGCTGTGGGTTCAAATTTCCCGAAGGTGGAAGCAGTAATCAACCTGGGCGCCCCATATCTGAGGTGACTGCACTAACTCCTGAGCCGCTCAACAAGACGATGATACCAGGACTGCTTACCGCTGCCTCCTGGCCCTCCTTCAGCTTACCAAATCCAGTCTTTCAAGCCCTGCAATCTGCCTTGCAAAACCTCAAGCTAAATTGGAGCATATTATGCTAATCATAAGGAAAAAATGGTCCTGCCTTAAGAGTTTCCCTGTTGGGGGAAAAAAAAATAATAATTTTTCTTCCTTAAACTTCTACCTTTACCATTGACCTGCCCTCCTCCCTCCCATTAACAGCAGCTCATTATTTGCAAAATTCAGGAACATATTTACCCCACTGAAGGCAAGGGTAGTTATAAAACTTCTGAAAAATTGGTCCGGTTTTAATATAAGTGCCAGCAAATTCAACAGATCAACAGGTGCCAAAATGTTCATACGGGGGCCTTACAAAAAGCAAAAGGCATTTGGGTCCAGAACTCAAGAGCAGCAGATCAAAACTGGTATGCTTATTATATACACATGCACACACACGTTATTCATCAGTTCACAAGCCATATTATCATGCTATCTACATCCATATGTGTTATTCACTATGTTATTCAGTAGACATATGTGTATTCAATATTTAATCTGCAATAGCACTTGAGGATATTAATTAGACACATGTTACATCTTTTAAAACATACAGAAGTAGAGAAATAGAAGATGAATCCACCGACCAAGTCCTTTCCAAATGGGCTGACTGGATCTATTCACCTTAATGAACAGTGTCATATATGCCTTAAGCACTAGCTGCTATATGGGGTCCTACCATTTCTTCCTACTGGGAATTTTACCTGGTGTGTATAATAAGGCACCAACTCCCTTCTCACATCTATAGCATTAATTTCAGCCTATAGGTGAGATTCTCACAAGTGCCATAAAGTATGCAGTTACCTCATTCCTACTATCTAATCATAACTTCAAGAGAATGAGGTGCCATTCTCACCACCAATACATTTATTATCATTGTTCAAACCAATTTTCTTCCTTTCTCTTCATTTATTCAATTAAACCTATTCACATCTATGGCTGAATATTAATGTCATGCATTTATGGCACTTTAAATAATGATTCCCTCAGTGGGAAACTACTCTGAACTCCCTCTTGAACTCCAAAGCTCCTGCTGGCAAGATACTGACTAGAGACAAGAAGCCTGCACACGGTTCCCCTCACAAAGCAAGGATGGAACCAGGGCCACCAAAGCAAAGGCTCTTGGAGCTTCTGCAGAGGTGCTTCACGCACCTCACTGACACGAGCCAGGAGAGCACAGAGTCTCCCAGGCTCGCTTTGTCAGAAGCTCCTTCTCAGCTTAGGTAGCTGAAGTTAAGAAGCCTTAAGAAGAACTGAATTATTTTATTTTACTTTTTAGAAGCAATTCTCACAGCTTCCTGAAAATCAAGCCATGACTGACTTGTGCGTTTCTGAGCATGTCAAAAAGCCCAAGAACTGCGTATTACCAGTCATTTGATAATGAGACTATGATCTTGCCTCGGGCTTGCAAAATATAGATAAGCAGGTATCCCGATCCCAACATGAACACTTACTCCCTGGTATCCAGCTTAAGTTTCCTTAGGCTTTATTTCTTTTCGTTACCATAAATTCTTGCCCAAATTTCTCAAGAGGGCAGATTTCAAATCCATTAAGATGTACCCATAAATAAAATAACAGTTAATAGGTTACTTAGATAAAGGCTTTCCATCTTAGGGCAGAGGCAAATATTAGCTAATTAATCATCAAGTTGGCATTAACTTATCTTTTGGCACCTACCACAAAATGTAAATCTAAAATGCGCGATAGGGGGGAACAAAGAAATAAGAAGCCAACAATAGTTTTGGAAACGGATGACAAAATCCAAATGCTCTGCCTCACTGCTGCTAAATTAAGCACAGTGTTATCAGTGCAGAGATTTAAAAAAAGAGAGATTTTCCTCCAAACCTTAAGTCACACTTCTTAGCTGCACAGGCTATCACAGCAGGAGTGAAGACAAGAGAATTTACTCACCCTGAAAATGAGTGGGAATAAACAAGGGGTCTGTTGGGCTCTTCCTTTCCTCCGGTGCGGTTCTGCGGAGCAGGAAAAGGAAGCAGCAAGGCGGACATGGGGGTATTGTTCGCAGCGGAGCGATGCCCCTCGCTCCTGCGCTTCCGCTCCCCTTCCCATCCCACCTCGGCCTCGCTCTGCCCCAGGCCTCTCTCCTGGCATTGCCAGAGGCATCACGGCACCTGATCCAGGGCACATCCAGCAGCCACTTGACACCTGGAGAAACTGTGGCCTTTCCCAAAGCCAGGCTCAATCACCAAAGGGGAAAACAAACCAAAAAAATCAATGTATTTCTCGTGAGCGGGGCAAGCAGACTGTTTAGGGACAGCACACAATCCATTCTCAGAGAGCCCCTACATCTTATCCAAAGAAAAACGTGTTATTTTGCTAGATACATCATCTTTCTTCCTCTTTCTCTGTTGGCACCATGACATGAAATCCAGGATTTTGTAATCTAGTGCACAAACCCCACCAAGACTTGATTTTAGCTGCATCAAAGTCAGTTCACAGGCTGTTTTTCCGTCCAACTTGTCCAGCCACAGTGACTCACAAATGAACAGTAAGGAGGGAGAAAGCTTCTGGATCTCTAAAGAACCATTTTTATTTTTTTTCAAAGAATCTTGCATTCATTAATTTCATTTCAAGAATGAAGCCAGATTTTTTTTTTTGATGTGGCTGGTTATTTGACGAGTGAGGCATTAGATTTGTGAGTTGTTCTTCAAGCCAAAACATGCTCCCTTTCATTCATAACACTGAGCTGCTCTGCGTTAAACAGTCGATTATCATGAATGAAGTGGGTGTAACTTCCTTGAAATCCTCCAAAGACCTGTCAAAGCAGAGCTACTGCAGCTCAGTTTTCTCCTTGAAGCGTACAGATCATTGGTTTAATTGTTCCACAATGATCTTGAAATATGCTTTCTTGGTTTAAAGCATTAGGCACTATCATTTTTTGAGGAGGAAAGGGGAAGGGTGGAGAATGGTGCCTCAGGATAAGACAGAAAAGTGGGTATGTGCCTCAACCATCAAATTTAGATTTTCTTTTGGAATCCAAATCGAGCTTCATCCAGTTAAAAGTGTGTCAGACAAAACCTTACAAATCAAAGCCCCGGCCTGTTTTGCATGGATAATCAAGAGCCTCTGGCTCCTTTTGTAAGAGGAAATGTTTGACCCTAAAGAAAAGAACTGATCTTACAGTTAAAAGTCCTGGCCGGTGACTTAAAAATTTGAATTTGATCCCAGGTCTGCCATTTTCCACCCCTTTCCAAACCTTTCGGTGCTGTCCCACAACTCCCATTTTATCAGGGAAGACGCCACTGTTGGCAAACTGAATTCATCTGTGAGCCTGAAACACTGCACACACAAGAATAAACAAACATATGACAATCTGTGCCTATGAACTTGCTCAAGATAAAGATCCTTCCAAGGATGGCTGCTATCCTTAACAAAAAGAGCTGCTCTATCCCAGCTGTTTATCTTATCAGATTTTAGGACATCAGGGGATGGATCCTGGCCTCAAATAAACTGCCAGGGTGTCATTTGGACACTCATTTCGGACACGGACTTCGGAGTTCTGTGGACCTGCTGAATATGTGATCCGTGTTGGATCTCTTGCCTAACATTTGTAAAGCTTGGCAGTCTAGAGACGACTACAGGAAACTCAGTAAAGAAAAACAAAAACACAAGCAGTAACACACTTGGAAGGGTTGGTCTCAGGAAACACTGGGGAAGCAGCACCAGCTAAAAACTATTAACATTTCTCTCTTGCAGCTCGGTTTTCCTGCTAAGTTCCCTTATCTCGCACACAACCAAAACAACAACAAACCATGACGGCAGTTTCAAAATAACAAGTTTTAAACGTCTCTTAACAGCTACAACACCAAGGGTGGCACTTTCGAAAAAAAATATGTAACAGGCCAGCAATTTGGGAATCCCAAAACGGGCAGCATTTTTCAAGCAGCACCAGAGACAGCACTGCGTCCCTCCCGCTGCCGGCTCCTCCGCGACTTCCACGCACAGAGACGCCCCATCTCGGAGCGTTCGAATCCGCCCGGAGACGGGAGCCTCCGGAAGCGGCTCCGGGGACGCGGGCTGGCAGCACCGCGGCAGGGCCCGCACGCCGCGCGCTCCATCTTGTGAAACTGCAGCCCTGCCTCGCTCTTCAGCGCCGCCAAACCCCCACGCCAGCTCCCGAGGGGCCGTTCTGCTCCCATTTCAGTGAACGAGGATTTTGACACTGGCTTGAAGAGCAGCGAGAGCCGACTGACGTACAAGCTGCTCTGGCAGGTAGCATTTTAATTCCCATTACTATTACGGGCATGAGGATTCATTTCTCTATTTATCTTTAGCTGGCATTCAGTCCTGCATTTAAACCGCATCTGCGGTTGCATTGCTGTGAAATGTATCACTGTTCATGACTCACTCTGAAAAGGACACATTTGTAAACTGACCCACCATTGACAAAATCCTCTCTCCTTTCATTTGTAGGCGAGATGAGGCATAGGTTCCTTGTCTGATTCACTTCCTGAGGAAATTTTTACTCTCTGCATCTTTTTCAGTCCTTATTCAGTCAGAGAGTAGCAAAGTGATTAATATCAAATCCATGCCTGACACAGACTGGAAGAAGGATTCAAAATTCTTTCAAAATCAGCGCTTAATTAGTTGCTTAGAAAAACAACCCACTGCCAAAAATGTGTGGGGTTGTTTTTGTTTTGATTTTATTTTTTTTCCTCTCCTGGTTGAGAAAGCTTTTGCAGTTGAAAAACTCCTGACAGTCAACGGCACACAGAGAAACGCAGGCAGGACAAATCCAGCCCCTTTTGAGACCCCTTGGAAGCAAGAATGAGCAACCTGGAGGGAGCCCCAGGCGACCACGGCTCTCCTGCGGCTCCGTCTCATCCATTTGCAGAGAGCTCTGGTCCTTTCCCGAGCACAGCAGCAGCTCTGGGAGAGGGCTGGATATCCAACAGCTCTGACACACACAGACAACGAGCAGAAAAGTCAAACTGACAGAAATCAAAGCTAGCACAGAGAGAACCTCGAGGAAACTGCAGCAAGTTGCTTGCCAATTTTCATCTACCTGATTATTCATATCAAGACAGTACTAACCAAGTCCAGAGCGGGAGGTGACTGGGAACAATCCCCCGGCCGGGAAGGCTGCTCAGAACTTGGCACTCGGAATCAGGCCCCTTTCTGCATCCTATAGGGTGGCCAACGTTAGCCTACAGAGCCAGGGAGCACAAGGAGGGAGCCCCTTCCCTCGCTGCTGCTCTCCCCCTCTCTCTCCCTCTCTCCACATTCTTCTCCTCTCGCCTTTTTCCCCGGCAGCACTGAATGATGGGATTTTTGACATCAGAGGAAAGTCATCCTTTCTCCACTCCCCCAGCTCCTCTCTGCTTCCTCCTCAGGCGCGTCCGTTCGCTCGCGTATTATATCCCTACTGGAGAGGGGCATCAGCTGATCCGGCCACAGCTTCGTCCCACGAAGCATTCCGAACCCTGCCCGAAGGAGACCAGCCTGACGGGTTCATTCCCTCGGGCAGCCTGCTCCCGCCAGGGCTCTAAAGCACATTTTGTAACTGCTGCAGAGCTGGCACCGACAATAGCAGAGTCATTGTTAGCCAAGGTAAAGCGACCTCTATTTACTCAGACAACCCAGCTGCCTACAGGGAATAACTGGGTTCGAGATAAGTGAGAACGCGCTGGGAAAGTTTCGCTTTGGCTGCGCTGACGCTTCCTACAATAAGCTAAATGTTTGGGCAGTTCATGCCCTTTCTGCCGCAGTTTCTTCAGCCCTTTGATTTATTATCTGAGAGCAGACAGCAGATGACCCCATCCTATTCCAGCGAGTCTGTGGCAAGCCAAAGGCACGAGAGGCAGTTATTTAACTCAGTACCGTTTCTGATCTCCAGCAAACACCCTGTGCATTATCATAAGCTGAAAGGCACCTGCTCTAAGTCGCTCATGCACATGCAGGAGAGCAGCCTGAACTGGCTCCACGTGGTGGATTTTTGGTGGTTGCAGAGGCGGCTCCTCCAGGCACCGCGGCAGGGCCGCGATGGGGCCGGGCGCCTGCCCCGGGCCCAGGAACACCGTGAGGCCCTGACTCAGGCACGGCGCTGAGTCACGGCACAGCTCCCGCTTCCTCCTTTCTCCGGGGGGCGGAGGTGGGAATTTCCTGCCCGCCTTTCCCTGTAAAACACAACGTCCTGTTGCAGCAACGCTGCCGGGAGGGTCAGTGAGTGGGAGAACTGGAGCCGATTCCCTGTCCACCCGCTCTGGTGGGAACGGCAGAGCCCAGTGCTGGCACGCGTGAGGGGAAGATGGCACCGCGTTAGAGCAGCAGCTCCCTGGGTCCCCTCTGCTCCACAGAACAGTCCCAACACCTTCCGATATCTAATGACTGCCATATCACAACACACTACCCATCCGGTAAGCCCAGAAATCAATTTTTCTCTTACACGTCTGGATTATCCCAGTATAACCCCATTAATTTTGCTGCCTTTCTTCCACACAACAGCAACAAAAGTGCAAAGGGAATCTGATCCTAAATGCCTGAATGGCCAACCCTAGGCCTGCTTGGTGGAGGCCCTGGTACAAATCCAACCCATAAATTCCATCCTGCAATAGTTTTCCCAGTTGTCCTTCAAAGTTCAACTTAATTGCAATTCTGGCCGGAAGGATTTTGTTATCGCAGAATAACCCAACGACGTGGATGAGCTGTGCTGGCTTAACTCTGAGATGAGTCAATCGCCATGAGTCAAGCCTGTATGAAAACGGGCCATGAAGAAGGGGAAAGGTATCAGCTTGGTGAAGACTTCTTTCTGAACTATTAGCTGCTGAAAGGCAAGGTCAGGCCTTGGAGGAAGAAGCTCAGTGATGGAAAGGATGACAGCTGCTGGCAGAGATTCTGTGCACAATTCCTGCTCATACCCAGGGCACCCCAAGACAGGACCAAGTCTAGCTTTCTCACAACACATGTACAAGAGAAAACGAGTTCACTAAGCCATCCTGCCTTTCACCTCTACAGAGATGGAGCCACACCAACATACAACACTCTGCATGCTCACCTGGCCATGCTGCACACTGTTCAATCACTCTGCTTGGAGTAACTGTTTAATATCACAGAATGATAAATAGTTATACAGCAACATCAATGGCGTCCACCACAAAAGGGCTATATCCCTTCAAATATACTGGCGCAGTTACATGACTTATCAACAGTACAGGCACAGCACACGGGGTTTTTCAACCCATCTGTATATATTTTTAATCCAACACATATACATCAGTGTAATTTCATGCATTTCAAGGCTAACATTGCCTAAGCTGTTGCAACGAAAAATATTACAGCGCTTAGCCAACACGGCCACAAAGACACATGCATGAGGGATGATCACCACTTAAGACTGGAACTATTAACAGTATTTTCTGTTACTGATACTGGATGGGGAATATGTGGATAGTCAGAAGATAACTGACTAAATTGGAATGGATTTTGGTGCATTTAAAAAAAAAAAAAAAAAAAAAGGCGAGGGCTTACAGAGATAAAATAGTTCTGATCTGACCTTCACGCCTTATCTGGAAGATGACAGCCCTTGAATCATCTTTTGGAGCACATCACATTTGGGCATCAAAGACATATCTACAAAAATTTCACGAAGAGCTCTTAAGTCTACAGACAGAGGTATAAGCAGATGCAATGGCAAAGAAATTGAAGCTAAATACATTTATACCAAAATTAAGACACCTACTTTTAACAGTCAAGGGCAATTAACCCCTGGAAAAGCTTCCAAAGGACTAGGGGTGGTTCTCCATCACTCAAGATTTTTAAACAAGGATAGACCTTTCTTATCTAAAAGAACTTACGTAGCTCGAACAGAGAAGCCTTATCAGGAGCAGTACACAGATGAGACCAGATTCTGACAAGCATCCTGGCTGCTTCTATAACACATTGATCCATTCACCCCGATTCCCCAGTGCTGTTCTTATGGTACATAGCCTTGTTGTCCATAGCCAGACTGTTTCCCCACACATGACCAGACCTGACCCTGCTTAGACTACAAAAGCCAAAGGGTTGGGAAGCAAGGAAAACAGGAAATCCAAACACTGAAAATCTCAGCAATAACGTTTCCTAACAAAGACCTTCATATCTCACTCTTGGCCAACAGCTGTCTTCATGATGTCCAAAAAGGATGACTTTTACTGTACTGAAGGCTGTCTTTCGGACACTTGTGTTTATCCTCTTTATTTTTCCTGTACTGGGACATTTTCCATCCTTGTTAACATCTTGATCATAAATGAGGCCAGCAATCCAGACACAGGAAAATATTAAACAAGCACATATTCTGTATATTTCAAAACATGGCACTTAGAGGTTGTAATCCATCCTAAAAAAATCCAACCAATAACCGCAAGTGAGGGCCTAGACCTCCTTAGACTTTGCATGCAATGTGTTAAGCAAAGTGAAGCAGGCTGAAAACCTATTTTCTTCTTGAATGGCTGGAAGTTATTTTGCATGCAAATTTTCAATTTCAGCCACTTCTTAGGTGAAATTTGACTTTTCTCCCCGGCAATCGACAGGGCACGTGTGTGCCATTACACTGCCATCTAGTGATGCGAGCCTGCAAGGCAAAAGAGCTGGCGGAAGATGGCTGACCACAAGCAAGGGCCTTCAACAAAGTGGTAAAGGAAAGCTCCAGAATAAAATAAAGTTAAATTAAACAAAAGGAATTGCACAAATCCCACCCAGTGTTGGCCCTCATCATTTATGGGAAAGAAAATTCTTCCAGTGTATAAGATAGCAACAGGCACTCAAGAAAAATGGTTTCAAAGAAGCTCAACCATTAGGTAGTGTTATCCACGAGGGCACTGAGGGCAAAACAAGTCCAGGCAGGTCAATTGATACAAACTGCCACTGCTCTACCGGCCTACAACTAACTGCTGAGCTTAAGTACACGCAAAGTGCGCACAGCTTTTCTCAAGAGTCACCCTCTTTCAAGAGAATACGTGAAATTATTTTGGCTGTACTTGTCCCAGCTCTCCTGGATAGGTTCTTCAGCACAACACCCCCCTGCACACAGTCCTCCCCTGCTCAGCTGTACCGAATTCCTTCTCTTGGTAATTCATTTCAGTGGTTTCCATCACAGCCCATTCTGACAGCCTCTACCCACAGCCATGACTATGATCGATGAGTATCCAAAAAAAGGATTGACTAAGCACCACATCATACTGCTTACACAAAATTCTCCTTAAAATCCCCATGCTCAAGGGCTGGACAGCAAAATCAAGGATTAATTTATGAACCTGAAATGCACTGACCTTTATGAGTTAAAACACCAATCCTAACATTTTACTCGTCTTGAGGATATTTGTCCTCAGTGGAATGTGTGTCAGAGGGCGTGAAAGTGAGAGTGCCTTGAGGTTAACAATTGTTCATGCTCGTAGTGGATGAATCATACGATAACACCACAGCAACATCCTGTATAATTGTCGGGAGCCTCTATTTCTGGCAGCGCGTCCCTTGGCTGTCTCATGAGTAAATGTTATTTGTGCTTTACTATATAAAACCAAAACCAAACAAAATTATACAAGGGGACACTATTCTGCAGGCACCAGCCAAAATCACAAGCGCCTAATTGAGCCTTCAGTTAGCCAGTCAATGATGAATTGTGTGATGAAGTTAAGAGGGCTGAGATGGATATCGCTGCTCTTCATCTGATTAATACATGAGCAACTCTCCACATGTGAGTAACAATATTTGTGTTTCCTTAGCCACAATTGAACTCAGCGGGACTATCACATACGTAAAGATCTGGGACATCGCTTGCGAGGCAGTGGGTGCTAAGGGAGCAAGCACTGCATTGCAGGTCAGAAGATTTATGTTTTCCTTCTGGATGACTACAAGCAAGTCACTCCCCCCTTTTCTCCCTCTCTTTTGTCTGTTTAAACCTGCAGGCTCCACTGCTCCGTGAGCAGCAGCGCTGCACCAAGAGCACCCCAACCGCCTTGGCCAACCTCAACAAACCCGTACGCGCACGGATCTGCTGGGGCCGTGTCCCGTCGGGAGAGGCCTTGGCCCGCGCTCCCGCAGGCCGCACGCTCGGGCAGAGCCTGCTGCTCGTTTGTGTCCCAAGGTGATGGCAGGAGTTTGGCCCGTGGTTTGCAACTGAAGCACTAATGAAACAGCCCGGCGGCCAGCGCAGCCAGCGTCTTCCTCGTAACCGCGCAGGGCCTCCGACGGAGCCGCGGCTCCAACGCCTCAGCCAAACGCCGACCGACATGGCCACCGTTTAGTTTGGGATGGAATAAAGCTAGGAAAAAGCCAGCAATATTGTAAAACTATATCATCCAGAATTTTCAAGGGTTTTGTTTTGCTTTGGAATTACTTTTTGCTCGAACATTTACTAGTTTTACTACTATATTTTCTTGTATTAAAGAACAATATCAACATAGAACCATTCCATCTTTCTATACTGAATACAAACTGTTCTATGTATTGAACACATACTGTTTTAAAAACAAATATTTCGATGAAACAGAATTTTTTTTTTTTAATAAAGAGAAAAGGGACAGGGAGAGGAAAGTCTTCCTCCAGAGAATTTCAAAGTATTGGCTCTGTTTCTGAAAATAGCTCAGTTTGAAATCCTGCACAAGAACTATCTTCCATGTACCTCTAATAATAACACCCATTTAAAATGACACCCAAGTTCACTAAAAGATTACTGATGCTTATTTTAGGTGTTTCAACCATTATTTGCAGCAGAAATTTACAGGATATTCATACTAATAAGAATGAGATTGTTAACACAATCTAGAGGATTAGCCACACATCTTGCATTAAAATTAAAGTACCCTTGACTGCTTTAAATTCTCATGAGATTAATTTTAAGAAAGTCTATTTAATATTAACACAGAATTGGGCCAATATTAGAGGCTGGAATTTGCAACCTTTTTCATTTCAGTGGAAGCAGATGGGACTTTCTGCATGTGCAGCACCCAAAAGGCACTAATCTGGATTCTGAAGAGAATAAAATTATTTAATTCTGTCAAGAAAACCAAGCAAATTAAAATCAATCAAACAAGCAAATGAAAACATCAGCAGCAGAAAGCAAAAACACTTTATGAGGTCATGTTTACTGTTAGGGCTTCAGATCTTTGGATGGTTTGCTCACATTTTGCTGCTTTCAGGTCCCAGCCTTCAATCTGATTCAGCTTCAAACCCTACCTCGTATCTCAGTCTAACAATCCCCCAAATTCAGACTCTGCCTCCCCAGACCAAAGGTCTCAATAAACCATGTGCTGCAAGACAGGAGACCTGAGCATTCCCTGTGACGAAGGAAGAAAAAAAATCCAGTCCATTTCAGAAAATATCTTTGCTGCTGCCTCCTCATTTCCTGGCTTCGGCCAGGACCGGAAATAGCTACATTTCCTGAGAAAGGCTGTTCTCAGGGGAACGCGAGCCTGTCTGCAATAAGGAACTACTGGATGTCAGGGCTGGACAAACTCTTCCCAGCGGATTTTGAATTGGAGCTCCGACACCAGCATCACAGCCTTAATGTGTTTAGCAAGGGACACCTAGGGAGATAATGCAAGGAGGGAGGGAAAGGGGGAGGAGGTGTAAGGAACAAAGTAAGATGGAAATATGAAAGAATTGCAAAAAAGGAGAGAAAATGCTAATAACAGAGTCTCTGTTCTGTGAAATCAGGCATAATTCCATAGCCACCGTGTTTTAAATAACAGCCTCCTTAGCCTGCACTCTGCATGGACGTTACCTATATGGTCCTGAGTGTGAATGGAGTCCTTTCCTTCAAAGCATCATCACATGCAACAAGAAAAGCACCGGGTGAAGACAACGCGACAGTTCGGGTTTAGCAGGACAGGATGGATTTAACAGCCTGGAGAGAAGGAGGGGGAAAGGAGGAGGAGAGCAGGCTCCTTTGGAGAGCTCTGCACAGAGGTGGAGCGATTCACAATCCAATAAGCTCCACAGGGAAGGCCTTATCTTCCCTTCTTGCATTGGAAATCCATTCTTTCTTGGCTGCTTGTAGACAGACATGCCTCTAATTATCGAAAAAGGTGCACAGTCCAAAAGAGCCCCTACACCATGCAGGTAGTCATCATAGATTGCTCTCGTCAACCACAAATCAAAACAGTGCTTCGGTTTCTACCACGTTACCTTTGCAATGGTTATGGGAAAAGAGTGTTCATTGTTAGAGGCGGATGCAGTTCGGGTCATCAGTCTTCTACCTCTAACAACCTAAAGGTTGGATTTCAATTCTGATCTAATTGGTTAGGTACTCTGTAACACAAATAAAGAGATAGAGGAACCTTAGGGGGGTAAAAATCCATCCATTCCCAAGCAGAGGAAAATGACAGGCACTAGTGGTTACTCTTTGGCGTAGCTCAGTCTAGACACCTGATTACAGACAGCTAAACTTAGTCAAGAGAAATCTCACTCTGAGACAGCTTGAAGAAAAATAAATATATATGTGTGTATATATATAATCTGTGCCCTTTATGAAGGGGTGCATTCTATAGATGCACAAATGCCTAGCTGCCGCTGAAATTAAATAAACCTCACCAAGTGCCTGCTCATGCCCTAAACTCATACAATGAGTTTGCAGCTCTGAACCACAAATTCCTAGGAAATGCCCTACTAAAACACAGGCTCGGACATGACCGCTGCATTCAAGAAAGAGGATGTCAGTGCATAAATCTGTGCTGAGCTTAATCGTCAAAAACATCACCTCAACCTGACCAATATATAACCCAGCCAGTCTGCTGAGCCTTCACAATTTTCACCCACAAAACATCTTTGCTTTCGTAATTATCAATCACCCTTATGCAGAAAGGTTCCTCCAATTTTTTAAACTGCTCAATCCTTTGAGAGACAGATGAATTTTAATGATTTAGGTTATTAACCTAAAGGTTGATCCAGACTGGGAGGAACAGAATAATTTGTTTAATCATTATTATTATTTATAATTATTTAACATAGGGGAAAAAATATCACCTTAAATGTCATCATGATGCTTTTTAATTGCCTCAGATAAAATTCAGAATAATCACTGCTCTGTAAATGTATACAGATCTAATTTTAAATTAGATGCTGGATATTTATCTGCAAAATGCAAAGAATGTTTGTTTATTGCTGTGTAAAGACTTACAGAGACAGAAGAGAATTGATCAACCATTTATTGAAAATGAAATCTTTTCTCACATCACAACTGCCTGTAAGTTGACACGAGGCAGGAAAACAAGCTGGGCCAAGTTAATTTTTCCTATTTGTTCATTCCAGAACTTTACTTTGTGTCTCTCATGAAGGGCTATGCTTCCTGGATGCATAAGACCATACTTGTGTGTGCCTATAGCTTGTCACATGTAATTTGGGGATAAGAGTACAGCACAGCATTTAGGGTGCGGATGCATGGTACACGGGAAATTTCAGTATATGAGAACTATGTACACAGGCCCATATGGGGTGTATCAATGTACAGAAATCCACGCGACTCAACAGGTCCAAGGGGATTTTTTGAGTACGTGTCGCTATGGGGGAGGCAGATGTGCATGCACACACCAAGCAGTTCTTGAGATGAAGGGCAGCTGCCTTCATCTGTGGGTATCATCATCAGGATATGTACAGAGTCAGTATTAAATAGGGATGGTGCCTCAGTTTCAGCACAAAGGAGCATTAGATTATGCCAAATAGACAGGAAAAAAAGAGATCTTAAGAGAAACAACTTAATACCCTCATCAAAACTCCCAGTTAAAAACAAATTCCAGCGTCTCAGTAGACACAGTCAGTGCCTGATCTACCAGCCCAGATTGCATCCCTTTGAGCCCACCCATGGAGGTGTCAGGCTCCACAGGACCCAAAAAGGCTAAATTTGTCTGCTGTCGGTTCTCCAAATATATCTTTTTCCATTCGGCACAACAGCCCGGGGTTTCTGAGCAGCAGGGGATGCAAGCCCGGCTCCAGCGCGAGGTGGAACAACCCTCAGGATGAGCGGTCAGGGCTGCAGCAGCGCGGACAAGGACGAGTCCAGAACCTCTAGCTGGGTCAAGCGTCTCCTGCTTCAGCAGCAGCCCCGCCACCAGGCTCCGTGCCAGCCAGCACAGACACAGCTGGCATCTCCCAGCCCATCCCGCTCCTCCCTGGCGCTGGAGCCTGGGATTAGCCTGGGTTTCCCTGCAGCAGGACGAGGCAGCGGCACCAGGACGTGCTGCCCGCAGCAGCCCCTCTCCTGGCCGTGCGCAGCCGCTCCACGACAGCGGCTCCGCGCTGGGGGAACCTCCTTTCTGACACGCAACCTGCCACAAGAAAGAATTAAACAAAAAGAGAGAAAAGGAAATACCAAGCTCCCTGTTAAATTAGTAAAAGGATCCAGCTGCCTAGTGCAAGGAGCAGGGGTAGTGGATCTCAACACAAAAAATCTCCTACTTTTGAAGCATTTGCAGTACATACCACTCTATTTCGCCCTGCTCTGCCTTGTTTGTGCTCCATTTTCCAAGGCTCTTTGTTTTCAGAGCTGAATTAGATCAAGGCCTCCCCATTTCCCATCACATACATGTCTCCATGCCCCTGCTGCTGCTATCAGAGCTGGGGCACAGGCACTCCGAGTGCCTCCGTCTCGGGGAAACATTTGCATTTTCATTGGCACAGGTACAGCGTTCGGAATTCTTTCAGGCCAGGCCAATTAAAACAAGCTGAAAACTGCTGAGGGAAGCAGTTTCAGCAAGGATCTGCTTACATTCCCCCTCTGAAAAAAGCAGGGGGCCCACTTTCTGCAGCTCGCTCCCTCGCTGCACAGTGTGAGTTTTTCTTTTTTTCTTTTTTCCTCAGTTCTTTTTAAGGTGGAATAACTTGTGCCCTTTGCACAGAGGTTCCAAGAGATGGATGGCAGAATTCGGGAATGTGGCTTCATTTTAAAACTAGAGCCTGATCTCGAATACTAAGTTGAGGCATGGGGGAAAAAAAAAAATCAGCAACTCTCCACATTAAAACAATTTACCTCCCTCACAAACCTTGCATGGTATTTTCTTAAAAAAGAATAGACCCACATAATTAGCAATCAGTTGAAGCCTAAGGCTTTTTTTTTCTTCCCCTTTAAACCACCACAGAGACTATTCAATGCCTACTGGCTCTACTAACACACTCCTATTACCCTGGTTTTCTTTTTGGACAGCCTCTTTCAAACCTCAGATGTGCTGTAAATGCATACTGACAGGTTAAAAGACACCATTTTTACTCCCCCGAGGAAAAAAAAATAAAAAACAACATCCTAAAAACCAACACTAGCGCTGCTTTGTTTTATCTTGATAATTTTTAAGCTCTAGAATGAGGCAGGGGGTTCTAGGAACCACGAAACACCTCAGAATCCCAGGGAGGCCACACGCAGCCGAGTCCAGCTTCTCCATGCCCAGCCCCATCCTTGGAGCTGCCACAAGCCCTAAGGACGGCGGCCTCGCCACGGCCTGGCTGCACACGTCGTGGTGGCCCCTCTTCCAACAACCTGCGTGCCAGGACCCTGTGGCAGGGAAGGCACCTGCAAACGCCCTGGCATCAACGCCCGGTCTGGGGGAAACGGCTAATCCAGCAGCACAAACCACCCTGCAGGGATTTGGTTTTGTTGTCATCTCCCAGAAGGAGGCCGTGTCAATCCTTGACTCCGGCTGAATTTGTTTCAAACACGTATTATAAATACAAATGGAACTTTGGATCCATTTGGAGTAGATCTGGGATTCAGAATCCAGAAAAATATCAGGCACATGTTCTTTCTGCTCAGTTCTACTGAAAATGATCTCACCTTGATAGGGAAGTGTTTGCACAGCACCTGCCACAAGGTAGTTCATAGCAATGCCTAAACGCCCAGGAGCTACTGCAGGATGACTAGCAACTAAATCATAGTGTGGGGTTGACATATACTCTGCTCACCTAGTCACCACAGCCTTATTAATATGTTAATAGGAGAAGTATAAGAGAAATATAACAGGTGACAGCTGAAGTAAACAGTGAGAGATTTGAGACAACAGAAATACAGATTTCTTAGATCATCCCTGATAGAATACAATTCTCTTCTGTTCTTTTCTGTTTGCTTTCAGGGTTCTGTTCTAGGAAAGAGCTGGCCCAAGGGACCAGGAAACTAGGACGCCAGGACTATTCTGGATCAAAATCTTTTCCTTTTTCAAAGGCAGACAGGATGCCCTCTTCAGTGACCTCCACCAGCTCAGCTTGTCACCTGCAAAACAGGTGACTTCAGGAGCCATCCATCGATTTAATTAGGGCTGACAAAGAGGAGACCTAATCATCCCCTAAACTACATAAAACAGACAAGCTGCATACCGTCATCCAAGCTCTGCCTGCTCGGAAAATGTGGGATTATTGATCTTAAAAAGCTGGAGCTGATCCTCAACTTTAATGATAATAGATAACAGTATCATACACTCATCTGGCAGCTTTTATGGTGAAGTGTCCTAAAGCGCTTGGTAAGACATGCAGCTTTACAGCTCTCCTGGCTGTTGCAGCTCCTCCTCTGAATGGCATCTCTTCTCAGATGTCCTGCAGGCCTGAAACAATCCCCATCCCTCCTATCCACTGGCAATAATGCTCTTGAGTGTCTCAGAAATCTTTCCTATTTTCTTTCCCTTGTCAATGAGCCTTCCCCATTTGCTCTCCACTTAGATCTAGGTCCCCACAGAAAAGCCAAGAAGGGCAAGCAAATGTATATGAATCTATCTTCCATACAGTGAGCTCCTTTCTATGCATAATCAATGCTGCATCTGGACTAAATATGTGATCTTCAAGGGAAATCCAGGTACCTCACACAGTATCACTGCGACTGAATTGTTCTGCCTGAACTACCCCCACCTGGGACACTTCCCTTGGCAGGGGCATTTGCTAAGGACATCACCCATGACAAGACTCTCCCAGTCAGGCCCTACCAAGGGTCTTCTCTTCCTGACCCCCAGCGGAACACACACACAAGAAAAAGAGATAGGATCAGGAAACACTCACATGGTTGTGTCCTGAGCAATTCCCAAGACGCGAATGAGCCAAGGCTTCCTGCTGTCCCCTCAAATATGTTATTTTCCACTCCCACCTTTTTTCTCCTGCTTATCTCCCTCCCCCCTTGCCTTCCGAGGCTGGCTGAGTCAAGCCGTGCAGATTAGATGCCAAGCAAGCAGGCTCTGCACTCCCACAGACAGGCTCCGGAGATAAAAGCAGCCTAGTCCAACACTGTCCAGAGACAGCGCGGGGAGAGCGGGGCTTGCAGGGCCTCTGCGGCCGGCCTGCACGTGCAAGGGGCGCAAGCATCAACGGCATCAACGCTTCTTCCGTGCCCACGTTTCCATACAAAGGGAAACTCAAGTTTTCCAAGATAGCTGCTCTTTGGGGATAACCTGCTGGAAACTGATTTTCAGAAGTTGCCAGACCTGCTGCTCAGAAATGCAATGAAATGGCCCTGCTCTTCACACACCTCTATTGGGACCTAATACTCCTGTTGAGACCTGACAAACAATATGCGAGGGACAATCCTGACCGGAACATTTGTACTGCCTCGCTGTTGACAGTTACATGCACACACACATACGTACACTTACACAGTGGTGAGGACAGAAAACCATTCCACCTGCCATTGAAATGCAAGGCTTTTTGAAGCGCAAAACGCGGACTGTTCCACAGCGCACGTCAGCACCAAACAGAACCACACGGGTTGGAAGTAAATATTACTGCAGCTACTCGAGCCCACGGTTTGGAAGGTCACGTCCCACCCAAAACGTGGGAAGAGCCCCACTCTGCTAGACCTACCGTAACAGCGCACAGACCTGCGTCTACCCTTATAATGCTCCCCTGTCGTTTTGTGCAGGATCCTTTTCCCCCATGAATGATATATGGAACATCATGCATTCGTCAGGGGTAAACAGTGCAGCGACAAAGTGCCTGTCCCATCTGTGAACCTCCAAATGACCCTGAATGCAGACGTACAAAAAGCTTTCCACGTTCGTTTGGCCCATCTCTGGTTACACGATAAGAAATGAAGTTGACGCAGCAATATAAACATTATTACTGACAACTTTAAGATAGACAGTGGGCACAGGTCAGGGCAGAGTATCCAGGGGATACTCTATAACAGGAGCTGTCATATTTATCTCTGACTTCTTCAGAGACAGTTTTAGTAGTTGGAGACAGAGCACACAAAAGGACTATTCAGCGCAGTCCACAGCCCGAAATAAAACAGCAGCACGTGGAAGCTTGTGAACCCCCCAGCACAGCGGGTCGGCAGAGCTCCCCATCGTCACCAGGACCCACCTTCTCGGCAGCACGAGGGACCCTTCCGCAGCCCCGTGCCAGGGTGCTGCTCACACTGTTAACGGGAAGGACAGCGCAGGGGAGAGAGCCCTTAGTCTGGCAGTTAACAGGATGGAGAACCAGGGACCCTTCCACCACTTCTGCCTGTTAAGATGAGATTTTTCCTTTCTTTTTTCCTCCTTTCTGGAAATCCCTGAGCTGACTGGAAAAGCACGTGGCAGCAAAAGTCTCCGACTTCCTATTAGTTTTACTCTAGGATAAAAAGCCTGAGAAGGTGAAGGTGCAAAGAATGGCCCAGTGCAGCCCAAAGCAGTTTTGACTATCTAGTGACAGAACGCAGCAAGCAGCGTCAGAGAATGCAAGGGATAAGGTCAGGAACCGATCCGAGCAAAGCACGTCTCATATCTGGAAAGCATAAGGCAACACTCAGATTGTCAGGCAGGACAAAAAGCCACCCAGATTTACAGCAAACTTCATATCCACTATAGACCAATCCAGAACGCTTTTGTACGTAGCTGGTATTTCAGGAATGAGTACGGCCAAAGGCACCTGGTCTGGTTTTACAGACTGGAACGCTTTTGGAAAGGAATCAGATATGATTCGGACCAAAACAATGGAGGCCCAGACACAGAGGCTGCCCTGGGAGAGTATACCAGCTGTCTGCTCAGCTTCAAGCCTCTAATCATATTCTTGGAGAGAAAGCAAGGGGACCTGTTAGGGGTTGCTGAGCTCAGAGCCGGGGCCAGGTCCAGACGGTGGAGCCAGCGAGCTGGAGTCTCCTCCCGCAGCAGCGGCTCCAGCGCCTCTCGCTTCCATTCCTGGCACCAGGACAGCAGCAAACGAGACCGAGTCCCTGCACAGACACCAAGAGCTGGGAATGAGGCAGGAGGGAGGAAAAACAGCCGCACGGACGGAGGTGAAACGCTGGGACTGAGAAGGGCTGCAGGAAGCACGGCATGGGCACGGGCAAAGCCCTGGGGCCTGAGCAGAGCCCCGGCATCCCAGGGGAGAGGGCTCCCGTCCTCAGCCAGCACAGATCAGCACGGCCTCTCGCTGGTTTCCAATTAGGCTGGGCCAGATTTTGTGGTCTCACACCCATATTTAGTCAGTTAACCTGGCTAGCTTCAAGCACATGTACTGAGATCAGTTTTTCCACTTCGAAGATATTCTCTACAGTTTCCTCCCCTTCAGATAAGCTTAAGAAGAAAATGAAGTAATGCCCTCGCCACCAAATACACATATGGTTCTGTCTCCCACCTCCACGAGAGCTCCCAAACCGGAACACTTAATACAGAGACCTCCTGAGGCCCCCAGGGACACAGGTTTCTACCAGTTGCAGATCCAGTCCGATCTGAACTCTTTCAAAGAAAGTAAATTGCATCCAATTGCCTAGAAACAGCCCCAAATACTTAACTGCACATTACTGGCATCCAAAGACAGAAATCAAAGCACAGGATACTTCATGGGGTGAATTAGAAAGCAAAAAATAATTCAGGATTTCTAAGCCATCACAAAAGGTTTTCATAAGCTACTATTCATTACAGTTTTCATCACTTTTACATCTACGAGCAGCTATCCCAGATGCTACTCACAGAACGCTGACGGTGACACCAAGGAAGAGGTACCGATGCTCAGCGGTGCCCATAGGTGTTGCTTTTGGACACAGCTTCAACCTCGTTGCGATGGTGCCTCCTTTGTGGTGGCACACTCCTCTCATCCAGCTGCCAAAAGGAGAGCTAAAAAAATATATATACAAATATATATAATAAACATCCCTCAGCTATGGCTTTTTTTTTCCCCTGCTAAGCAACCAAAACCATATCTTTGATAAACAAAGAAAGCAAAATACTTGGCCTGAACTAAATCCTGGCTGCAAACAAGTATGGATAAGAAATTTGCGTTTGGGATCTGTCATAGTACATGGAGTAAAGTAAATCTTCCTCACATGTGTGTGTTATCGTGATACCTGCACTGCAGACTGTACAGTGGCTTGGGTGTTGTGTTTGGATGTGACTCCAGATGCGGTCTGAGGGTATGTCCCGTCATCTTGAAACTTCCAGGAAACACAAGGGATTTATTGCGGCATGTGGGGCTCAGGGGAAGAGGGCGAGAGGCTGCCTAACTCCAAATGGGCTCATCTTTGTAGTTTCCGCTGGGCTCAGAATTTGCCTAAAAGGGATTAATTACCATCGGACAAGCCCAGAGCGATTCCTCGTGGCTCTGGAGCCCATCGCTGTGGTGATGCAGCATTAAAGGGCTGGGCTCGAAACGCTGCTCTGGCGGAGCGCTGCGCGCGCGAGGCCAGCGAGCGACACCCGCGTGAGCTGGTTGTAGCTAACGTGGAGATGCTCCAGGCTTGCCCTGCATCCCCGACACCAGATCCTGGCCCGCGGCCCTTAAGGAGGGCTCCGTCCTGCCGTGCAGATGGTTTGCGTTCTAATTTGGAGGGGCTGAATGACTTTTCAAACCTTTGATTTCTGACTGATGTATTCTCTTCAGGAGACAAAAGTACAAAATCTCAGCATGCAGTGATTCTCCCTCTTTCTCTTTCTTTCCTTCCCCCCCTCCGCTTGTCTTTTCTTTTATTCTCTCCCTGGACAATTTTATAATTTTGGCATGTGGCCAGCATGTCTGTCCTTATTAGCTTGTGCTGGCTGTGAAACACCTGCAGCCCATTATAGGCAGAAGGATGAAAAAAACAGATTCTCATAGGTAAAGTAATGACCACTTATTTCTTTGTTTTAACATATTAGAAGGACAATCTGTAAGGAAAAAAAAAATGGAGGGGGGTGGGGGGGAAATACCAGTTGTACCATCATGTCTGCCCTTGACTGGAATGAACTGGAGACACCAGGTCAGATCTTTTTCTGATAAGTGACTCCAATAAATAGTTGTCTATGCACAGTAGCAAAGGTTCCAGTTCATCCAGAGGGTCTTCAGTATGAACCAAACAGGCATTAGGAAGAAACTTCCCTCTCAGGAGGTTATAACTAGACTGTCTACTGCCATATCTCCCTAATACCCCAGCTGCTCCTGGCTGCAAACTTATATCCAAGGCCCACTGGCCGCTGCCATCCAGCAGAAGGGCTGCACATCCGCGGCAGTGCCTGCAGCAGAGGGGTAAGGATGCAGAATGATATTGCATGTGCAATATCACTGGAGCTCTTGGCTCTGGAGCTATGTGTTATCTTTTACAGTAAATACACAAGTAACCATGATTAGGTACATTAAAAAAAAAATCATTAAAAAAAAAATCTTTCTGACTATCCACCAGTGAGAGGCAGTATTTGCTCCCACATCTCATTATTTACAGCAATCCATCCTAGGCACAGGCCACCCGATTGTACTTTTACAGGACTTCCATCCAGAGAAATAACGAGCCTTCGGCATTGTATCGGTATATAAGGATGGCTATTACTCTGTTAAGGTAGTTGTTGCCTGCTGAGCTGTTGACAGTGAAGAGATCAACATGCCCTTCAAATACCCTATTATTTAGCAGTGTCATACCATAAATACACCTGAAATGAAGGAAAGGCCACGACCAGACCTCCTGGTACAGATGCCTAAATAAAAGTGTATGCCTCTTCCTACGAGGTGCCAAAGAGACAGGGTCTGCAGAGCAGCTACGTGATCATGATCTTTGACTTTCACAACATGGGCAGCCTAAATGCAGCCCCGAGAGCTCTGCTACTGAAAGTGGATCCCCTCTCCAAGGACAAGATAGTATTTCAATCCCAACAGCCCATTCAGTGAAAATGCCCCAGTCGGCATGTCTAGAGACCCAGGGTTCCTTCCAAAACTTTGTTGTGTTTTAATCAAACTTCCTTGTCTAGCTGCAAGGCAGTTGAGACATTTACCCCAGCAGTCGTTTTTATTTCTGCATCAAATGGAATGCAGCGATTTTAAAAAGGAGGAGGAGGAGGAAAAAAAAGAAGAAAAAGAAACCTTGTCACCACAAGGGATGTTGCCAAATATTCCCATTGCTGTCCTGGAGCATGGAAACATAAGTCTGTTGCTGCACACAGGTCTGACTATTTGCATTTTTAATAATTCAAGACTTTAATTAGTATCACGGCCTTAATCAGAGGCTGAAAATACAGCTGAAGTCATCGGAACTTAATTAGTTTTTAAAAAAAAAATCTGCAGGCTGAGAATGTCTCTACTAACAAGAAGGTAAGGGGCCTCTGGGCTTTCTGGAAGAAGAAAGATGGGGACTTGGACTCATTCACGGGTGGCAGGAACACTGCTGTCTAGCTTGAGAAAGACCAACAATGGAGCAACATAGTTCCAGATTGACTCTTTTTTTTCTTAAAACGGATCAGTGATCAAAGAGTATGTGCAACTGCAACGTAGGAGACGGAATTCTTCTTGCCTCTGCCACTCATTTGCTATATGGTCTTTGGCAAGTGAGAAGGCATCATCCAAAGGGCTAAAAATGCCGAGGTGCACTGTTATTAAATGGGAAATTGGGGTCAAAGATGTCTGAAAAGAAAAGCATACCAGGAAATATAAAGATGCATTGGCCCAAAATGTTCTATACGCGATTGAACAGTGGGATTCGTCACCACCAAGTGCTGCAGAGACCAAATGCATAAGCAGGTTCAAAAATGAATTAGCAAAATTCATGGAAGATAGGTCAGCCACAGACAATTAAATACAGTAGTCTGGATGCAACTTGCAGTTCAGGAAGTCAGTTACTGCCCTTCCACCTCTGACTTACCTGCAGAAGAAACCCAGAAAAAAAATCTCCCTATGCCAGAACTGTCTCTTGGCTTCCAGCATTAACGAGAATCACAATACCTTCTTTTTCAGCAAGGGGAGGGGGTTACATATTCTTTCAGTAATGATATTACAGAATGCTATTTATCTTCCTCTGCAGCTTCTGAACCTCCGTGTAACCTCCCATCTCCCTGTCCCCTTAGGAATATCACAGATAAATTAGTGAAACCTACTGGAAGGTGATAGCAATCACAGATACCGCTAAGTTCCATTTAGCAAGGAATTAGCAACCCAATCACTTATGGACATGGGAAAGGTCTGATTGGATCCTACTGAAAACACATCCTGTCCGTGAGAGCACTGGACCAGAGGCAGGTCCTGCAAGCTCGGGACAAAGAATTGAGTTGATCTGCCCACAAGGAAAGTTTCTTTGTAATCCCAGAACAGTTGGTGTGTGATTTATTCCCCGACACATGCAGGGGGTAGTTTTATATACAAAATAATAACACCCTGTTTCATACTATCGCATTACGTATCCCAATTCCCTCTGCATCCTGCTAAACTCTTTATCCAAACAGCAGTTTATGGCACAGCTTATCTACCTGTACCTGCTGTGTTTTTACCTATTGTCCCATTTTAAGGGTGTTTAGGGGGGTGGCTGGAGGGTAGAGGACAAGATGACAAATGAGCTAACACATAGCAATGGAATTTAAGTGAGTCTCAGCTATTTTTAATTAAGAAGCGATGACAGCTGACTAAATTCCCTGACACTGCAGTTAAAGGCTCCCTGACCCAGACATTATTGGACACACTCCTAAGACCAATATATATTGGTCCCGACGGTGCTTCTATTATTGTCCCCGCTGTCTCGACAGATGCAGGACTAACAAAATCTATGTCTGTTATCAGCATGCAAATAGTGAGATAAACGTGCGAATGCTTACGAGCTGCAGGAGGCAGCAGGTGAGAGGAGGACAGCCAAGGTCATTTTCAAGGGACTACTGCAAGTGCCAATGTCTGCCTTCCAATAAATGTTCAAAGGGCTTGGACAAATTTAACTGCCACTTTCAGTCAGTTAAACCAATGATAAATCGGGTGGGAGCAAGAGAGAAAGAACAGTTCCTCCAGCTAGGCAGATAAAGGTAAGAGGAAAGCAGCATGGCTTGACTGAGGCCGAAGATGATGGGGATGGTGTGGAACGCCTTCCTCCCAACCCCAGGCCTCGCAGCCTCCCTCCACTCGCTACATTGGGCACACAGACCCACAGGTACCACTGCATTTACTTACACAAGTCCCCGTCATTCTCAGCGTTTGCACGGGATCGTTCTACCTGGAGGTCACTAGTTGGTTTTAGTCAGACAGGTGAAGGCAAGAGGCCCTTCTGCCCTTTCTCAAGGGCTGTAGAGAACAGAGGCAGTGGCACACGTTGCAAAGTCAAGCAAATCACGTACACACTTGGCACAGGCGAGACAAATACATTAAGGAACATCATCAGGAACTTTCCACGGAGGGAGGGGGAAGAGATGCTTTCTGCTGTTGCTAAGACAGTTCCCCCACCCTTGCTTTCTCCCAGCCCAATCCTCAGGCTTTCTCATCTCATTGGCTCGCAGGCTGCATCGAATGATCATGACAGGTTTTCTTCCTCCTTGCCCTATTGGCTTTTGTCTATGGACTAGTATCAGGGGAGAGCAAATCAGACACGTAATCAATAGTTTGCAAGAAGGAACAGGGCTGCAGGATGCTACATTTGCATTAAGTCTCTCGCTGCCTATGCCTCTGCATGGAGATAAGCGTGGCTGAGGTGAGGAGCTGGCACACGGACAGAAAAGCAGCACTGCAGCAACGCGCCAGTACAAGGCACACGCCAGCCCTGAACATCAAGGCAGGCTCCCTTCAATAAAGTGCTCAGATGACTACAGAGCCCGAGGACCACGAGCCTCCTGCTGAGCTGCACACAACAAACTTCCTCACTGATAGCCCATCACTACCAGTGTCCCAGCTCAGGTGCTCCTCAGGGAAGCAGAGTCGGGAAGCAGGGGAAGTTCTGTGGCAGGGGACTTCCCACCCAGACAGGAATGTTTGCTTCCTTACCTGGAAATTCATTTCAGCTGCTAGTCCTGACTGACTATGTTGTCCTCAGCAAGAAATGTAAACAGGAGAGGCGTGCACTTCTTCACCTCCGATGCTCAGAAGAACAACCTGGGGGAAGAGGAATGAGAAATAATAAAAATACAAGGAATAATGTGCTGGATGATCTGACAGGAAATGCAGGGAGGGAAACAACATCTCTGCCCTTCCCAGGGAATCAAATATGCTCAGGCAGTTTCTGCTACCCTGGGGCCACACTCACCCACTAGACTGACCCACTAGACATACCTGACAGAAAACACGGAGCCAAGAAACCCAAGAGCATCACTCCTGAGCCAAGAGCCTGGATTCCCACATTAAGTTTTGGGTTCGAATTTTCAATTCGAAACATTTTTGCAATTCCCAGTGTATTTCTTTTCAGATTGCTCTTGCCTCACGAATTATTGAAATGTCAGTCTCCCTGTTGCTTTTGTTATGGAGAGGGAACTATTTTCCCTGTGCATTTTTGGAATTTTCAAGAGAAACAAAATTCAAGAATACAACCGCCGTGTCTTAGCATATTGTATAATGCTCCATGAAGGGATTGGAGCTCTGTCTTTATCTGCTTCTGGTTTGCTTCTCAGCTTCATTTCATTACTACAATTTCTCCAGGACTTTGTATCACTAACAAAGCCAAGCTGCCGGAATACTTCCTAGACCTGGTGTACTTCTCTGATGCCAAAGAATACTACTAAAAGGTCACCAAACTTCAGTTTTATCTTTAAATGCTTCTACATAAGATAACCCAATGTTGCTAGTTCCATTTTACTGTTTAACAGAGGCACAAAGGAGTGGTGATAATCCCAAACTACAAACTAAGCCAAAAAAGAGAATCCAATCCCGAGTGCTGTCTCTCAGCCTCTTGCTCTTAGTGGACAACATTTTTCTCCTGTTTCTTGCTGCCCTGATGTGAACCACGTACTCCGTGCACAGCGCTTCAACACAGGAGCCATGTGGATGCCAGCACAGAGCCGAGACCCTTCGCTCCCGTTGCTTCTTCCTGAGCCATCGCAGCCATCCCCGGCCCACCAAGCTGAGCTCCCAAACCTGCCCCAGCTCCAGCCCCTTTCCTGAGCACGCGCCATCCCGCAGTGTCAGCTCAGAACCACCACGGCACCCACCTACCAATCACACTCACATAATTGCAGTGCAGGAGCAGCTAAATGAGCCAGGACGTGCTGGCTGGATGCCTTTGGTACCAACACCAGTGCTCTCATGAACGCTGACTCTCAAAGCCAAACAAGCAGAAAAGAGCAAGTAAACTAACAAGTTGCTAGGCTCATTTGTTTAGAATGACAGATAGACAAACACTTCCCTTTTTTAATTTTTTTTTTATATAAACAGCTTTTTATAACTTACAACCCAAAATAAGACCTGACCCGGCTGCAGTGCCATGTTAAACAATAATTACTCTATATAAGGCTTACCAAATGGGAATATTTGTGGGCCAGTGGAATGAAATTATTTTAGGACTTGCACAAACTTTCTCTGGGAGTGGTGAGACTAGCTGTGGGTAATGTGGTATACCTAAGAAACAAGCGGACACAGGAGGATTTTTTTCTTCTTCTTCTTCCAGGCCTCTGTTAAAACTCACTAGCTGAAATTAAATAACTTTCCAAAATTTCTGCTCAAGGGAAAAGAAAAACCGAGTGGAAGTGAGATTTGTTCACCCGTCTATAAAAGTCTTCAGTATGTCACTGTACACAGGTTTGAGAATCTCCCTCAACCTGGCTGTGTACCGTGGCCACCAAAACACACCCAAACATATGGCAGAGCATGAGAAAGCAGAGCTGCATGGCTAGAGCCTTGTAATATTTCATTGTACTGTGAAAAAAATACGTAGTCTCATCTCCAGGGCCTGAATACCATTCAGGTTGCTTCACCATGAGCTCCTGTGCAACATCAGCCACTGCAACGTCCCTCGTCAGGCATTTCCTGGCAGGGCCCGTTACAGACACCTCTCCCCAGCCCCACCACATGCTACGGAGATGGTCCCCAGCCACCACAGCCACGAGCACGAACCCCTCGCTTGGCCTTTGCTTGAAATGAATCAACTACATCAACACACGCTGCAGAGAAACGCTGGGTCCTGCCTGCGCTAGGGATGCGCCCCTGTTCTTCCATCAACGCTTGGGCCCGCTGGAGGCAAGGCAAACCACTCGGGTCACTGAGGTGAGGGGAAGAAAAGCCCATAAATCCAAAGCACACTCATCCTCTCCATTACTGAGCATGAACCACTTCCAAGTGCTGAAATTTGAGGCACGAGAGACAGCTCAGCCTGCAGAGAAAGCTGCTGCGCTCCTGGAGCGTGACGCCTGTCCTGCCTGGTAGGAGGATGGGGATCTCTGTGTTGAATCCTGGAAGAGGAGGCTGACAAAGCTTCCAGAGCCGTTTCAAAGCTCTTGGATCAAAATACTGCAAAAATGACATGCCATTCTAGTGCAAATGGCAATTTTCCAGTTTCCAAAATACCCCGCCTCCTTACGTCACAGTAAAACAGGGCAAAAATGGCAAGTGGTTTAGTGAGTAAGAAAATTTCAATTCAAAATAGAACCAGAGAGGATTAAAGTGAATACCCAGACTGTTCTAACCTGTGTTTACAGTTCAAATACCGTACCAATTCCTGTTATTTTCAGGAGTTTCTTCCTGTGTTGTAACATTCTCTTCGGGATTAAACTTGGCCTGTGCAACACATGACTCATCTGACTACAAGTCCCCGGGCATGTGCTGCAGATGCTCATCACTGCCAACCCACCCTGCGACCTCAGGGTCCACAGCACCATCTTGCACACGGCTTTTACTGGAGGGGTACGGAGAAAGTGGCAGCATCTGCCTAACACTGAATTTCCACCCTTAGGCAAGAAGGGTGATGGTGGGTGTAAAATAAGATAAAGCCAGATTTTAATGTTTTCAGTGAAGGACAAGTCCATTTTGTAGTTAATATATACCCTTGCGGCTCAGGAATTTCGAGTTAAAAAATTGTAGCTATGGAGCTGTTATCTGCAGCACCAAGCACTGATGAAGGCCAAACAAATCCCAGGAGGGATCCTCTGCCTTCACTGATTTAAAACGGACTTCTTGTTTTCAGGTTTGCCTTTCATTGCACCTGCCTTCCTGCATTCCAGAAGATAACTTCTTTTCATGCTTCTCTGACTAGCTCTGTGAGTTCCCTCCACATTGTGTGATTATTCAATGCTAAGTCCACCTTGCTGCTCATTCTCTTTAAATGACCCCCACAAGCGTGGGCACGCTGTGCTCACTTAGAGACACAGTAGTGCCTTTGAAGTTACACTGTGAAATTCACAGGTGACATCAATTTAGCTGCAACAAATCACAATATGTAGCAGGAGACAAATCTAAGAATAAAATATGGAAGGACTAAAAAGGAAAAAAAAGACAACTTTATGGAAGCAATGGACTTGTGAGCCTAGGAACAGCTAGAGAGCTTCTGGGCTCTCAGTTATCAATTGGAAAGGACCTCTTCATTAGAGATAAAAAGCCAAACATTTCAGCTGACAGAGAGCTGAACAACCCACCTTCAAAATATTCTCTCCTAGGCTGTATGCCAGTGGGAAAGAGCAACCATGAATCAGGACAACAGCTTCTGTTGTCTGCAACTCAGAGCAGAAGGGACTTCACCAGCACTGGCAAATCCTGAAAGAGAGCAGAATTCACATTCAGCAGTGCAATCAGATGCAAGCTCCACGTATTCTGAGCTATCAAGCACTGAAAAGCTAGTCATGCACATTAGTGTGAAGCTGATCATGAGTCTGCAACCAGTCCTCTGCTGACTCGCAAGGGAGCCAGACCTCTGGCACTGACTCATTTGCTTCAGGCTGTGCTAAGGACAGTGCCAAAATTGTACTTCTACTTTCACTGCCTAAGATCAAACCTTTGTATTTCCCTCGTCTATATTTTAGAAGTTGCAGGATAATTGAATCAAACTAGGGATAACAAATATACTTACCTTATTCTACTGGACTGCTTTTAAGCGCAGCACTCTATTTTACTTCTCTTCCTCTCTGTTATGGACATTCCACTACATGGAAGAAAGTTCGTTGCATTAAGAATATTATGTCTAGCTCCTTCTAAAGCTGAAACTTCTATATAGATACTTTAGGCTGCAATTCCAGCTAGGGTAAATTGCCAGCAATGGCAATTCATGCACTATAAGTATATGCTACAATAGCACTTTCATACAAATACTGGACAAAATGGTACAAAGATTCATCACAATTCCTGCAACAACTATGTCAGGTAGGTGACTCATTAACAGTGCCCCTAATTTTAGGGATCCCTAGGCTGAGGCGGAAGGGTGGAGAGAACTGGCCAAGGAGAATAACAGTGTAACGCAAACCAAAAAATGTAAAATAAATAAAAAACCAAGTCGGCCTAGTCTGACCCAAAGCCAACTGAGTTCGAAGGCGACAGTGGGGCTGGGGGAATAATCCAAGGTCTTGAGCTCCCACCCCAGGATCACAACTAATCAAACAATGTTATCCTTAATATATGGCTTAGCTTAAGCATCTGTTTTTAGCTACCAACTGAAGTGAAAACATTAATTCATGCAAATCAATATTCCTTGAATAATATTTTGCCCATAGAATATTTCTTCTTTTTTTGAATATGAACTCTTAGCTAGCTCAATCCATTTAAATTATTATAGCTGCAGAGTTCAACAATTAGCTGTGTAAATTGCTTTCCTTGAGCGTATGGAAGGTTACATTACACGGTGAAATGCAAAGTGCATTCTATAGCGGATGAAAACCTTTGAATGATGATTATCTTTCAAAAAAGCTGGGATAAGGGCCAGATTATTAAGATGAAATTAAGACAGCTATTAGAGCTCTACTTGTATATCCAAAGACCCCAGTTGTTTCATGTGAGCATTACCCACTTTCAGTGCAATGTCAGGGTGTTGCCAATGTAAATGTTTACATATGGTGCCCACAGACTGTATCTTCTTGAAAACACGACTTGAAAAATCCATCCAAGGAAGGCATGAACAAGGAAAGAGCCCCGAGTATTACAAGCACTATTCCTACTCTGGCATATACCAGATAAAGCAAGGCAGAGAGACTTGGAGGAGCACGCTGCGTGGCAGCAGGCGTTAGTGACAGAGCTATGAAGACAGCGTAGGAGCCCGAACTCCTGCTTTTCTGTGCTAACTTTTAGACTAAACAGTCTCCGAAGCTGCCCCAGAGGGCAAGGGACACGGATGTCCCTATTTAGGCTGCTTCCCTCTGCGGACACGCAGAGCTCTGCTGGGAACGGATTCCAAGCACACAGGGCCAGATGCTCGGCAGAGCAGCGTCGCTGGAAATCCACCGCCTCCAACAAAGTTGATGACGTGACCTATATAACGAAAACAAGCCCGAAGCAGCGAAGGAATATAACCCTAATTTATTCCAAATACAATACACTTAACACTGTCACTTTTCTCTTGCGTGCCAGCATACAGGCTCAGGAAACAGACACATTTGGATGCTCTCAGCTGGGAATCATCTTCTTGCAACACTCCTAGATGATGCACATACTGTCTCTATTTGGGTTCACCCTTTCAGATGGCATGGTGCCCACAAAACAAGCTGATTAGCACTTGCCCTGGGCTATCAAGGCAAGGCAATGGTATGTTTAGATCAGCAAACTGCATAACAATATAAATGTCATCTATTCTACAAGAAGCTTTGGCAGTATTTGCGTCTTGTGCTTCATTGCATGTATGCGCCAAAAAGAAATTCAAAGACTTGCAAATGGAGGACAGGCAAGGGATTTGCCAGCCCTCCTGGCTGCCAAAACATGCTGTAGAGCAGTGGGTGCCTCATTAATCCCCAAAGACCATCTACCGCGTGTCAGATTGTATGTAACATGACCACTACTAATACATATATATATAGCCTTTTTTGTTCAGCCAGGCTCATGAGCAGAAGACGAACCACAAACAGTGCATCTGGCACAGTCTGAGACATGATCTGTACACTTGCCCAGAAAAGATGGCAACCAGCCCAAACAGAATAGCCCTGGGTGGTCACTAGCTGCTTGTGCAACGTCTCTGCTGACGGGGCAAGCTGTAGCAACACCTAGCATGTACAATGGAAAACGGGATAAGGACACTCACTTCGGGACACCAGCTGGAACGCAAGCCAGGTCTCTAACGGCCCCGGAGTCATTAGGATTTGATTGTTCCTGGAGACCTCTAGGACATGAAGTGATGGTCTCACCCCAGCTCCTGGTGAGCGGGTGTCAGCGCCGTTATCCCAGCGAGCATCCAGCTTAGCAGGGAAGGAAGGGCTGATCCGTGTCTCCTGGTGAGCACAGGGGACTCCCCAGGACAGGGCTGGCTGAACCAGCACGGCTCAGAACTGCTGCTTTTGGGAGTCCTGCTTGATTGCTGAGCAGATGGAATGGGGCAAAAGGAGGGGATATAAAGTAGGAAAGAGCAAGAAGGCTGTCGGGCAAATGCAGGAAAGAGTTCTGCAGAGAAGCAGAAATACGTTATGGAATGACATACTAAATGGGGCGCAGAAGAAGACACCCAGATCATCAGGAACAAAAACAGCACTGCAAATATATAACTACGCAGGGCACTACCAAATTAAACAAATGTTTACTTGATTTCAAAGCACTTTCACAGGTTGCTATGATTTCACAGGTCGTTCTCCAGAGTTTGAGTTTTGTTTGCACTCCAGGAGCCAATAGCAGGGTCACGGGTAAGCGACCAACCTTTCTACACCAACTAACAACAGCCAGAGGCTACGCTCTGGCTTTACCCCAGCACTCTTTCCATGACAAGCACAGGAACCACTTCATCTAACCATTTTTTCCAACCCCTCTTTTGCAAGCAGGGGTCCTCATCTTGGATACTCCTTCGATACCCTACGTAGCTTCACTAACTTTCCTATTTCTTTTTACAATTCTTTGGCCAATGATAGAGCCATAGCACAGAAAGACTGAAGAGTGACTCTCTTAAGGAGATTATGCAAAATGTCATTTGGCATTAAATTCCTATTTGAGAATAAAAGTTTTTTCCTTAGTCATGCTAATAAAAATCAGGAAAGATACTCTGGACTTCTAAGATACTTCTAAGTACAGCCCTTTTCAAGATTCTTTAGTCACGTTCTCATGCTACTGCATATTCCTCAAACTCATAATGACACTACACTTTAACAACTTCTTTCATTTCTGAAAACAGAAATCTGTCCAAAATGCTTTTGTTTCATGAGCAGTATCCGGGCACATTTAACTCCTATTGCTTAAGAGGATTTGTACTTTGTTCTCAGGTTTATAGGATAGAGATATTTAAAAGATTATGAAATGTGTTTGTGGAAAAAAAATAAAAAAGAATGTTGGAACATATCCATCCATATTTCAGTGTAAGTTGTTGAAGCATCAGAATTACACATTGCAATTATCTCCCAGAATGTATAGCTCCTAGCACTGATCTTTATGTTTAACAGAAAAAATGGTCTAATACTTGGTAAATGAATGCTAATTAACCCAGTAGGAAAAAAATCTGGCATAATTGAATAATGAAACTAATACACCTTGTGCATTTGTTTGAAAGTCTCTGCCGCTCTGATTGCATCAGGTGTAAATGGCTTTTTATGCGATACACTTGCCAAGGCAAATCTTTATTCAAGGTCTGATGCCTTCTGACTGTTGACCCCGGATCAGACGCGGGTCCTCACAGCGAGCAGTGCCACACGGTATATGAAAGCACAATAAAGTCAGTGGTGCTTAATATGAGCGAGACAACTGGAGTCTGGCTCCAAGAGAGCATTACGTAAAGGGATTTGGATTTCTCTCATTTTTTTTTTGTTAAAACAATTACAGACAACTCTGTAAATATGTCATAACAACTTTTTTTTTCCTTCTCCTTTCTTATATTGGACCTTTTCATGGAAATACTTTCTAGTTGCCTACCCGTTGATCTTGTTATTTCCCAACATAGTAGAGGAATCGGTCTGGGGTTTGATCACATACCATGTCAGTACTAGGGGAATCGATCTATGGTGTATTTAATATGATAAACAGGGCGAGCTTTGCAATGGTAATGCGGAGCAGAAGAGCTCAAACAAAGAATGCCATTGATACAACTGTGTTCTGGATCAGGCCCACCGTGAATTTGAAAATAGAGCAAAGTAATAGCATGGCAATTCCCTTGCAGTAAATATGCAAAGTTCTCCTCTCCCATACAATGGAAACGGTTTTATGCTGATGTAGATCATGGCCCATGGATAATCAGCCCAGTATTCACTTCCCCAGTTTAGTGGAAACGCAATCAGGAAAGCATTATGAAGAAAAACCTGCCCTGCAGGGATAGACTTGCTTTAATAATGTTTATGACTTGTCCATATTGTATTTATGTCTGGAAGTTGATTTCTCGGGTTTTCCCACCCTTCCCCCACCTCAGCCCCAAAGACAATTTGCAAGCTGAATCCTTAACCAGGAGGCATTAGGGAAGCTCCGTGGGGATGCACGGAAATCTGCTCTCTATAAACTCAGGATTACACCCAGAAACACGCCTGGTTCTATCCGACTCAGGTCGGAGCTCACCTTTCCCTGAAGGGACCGGTCCAAAGCAAGCCGGAGCTTCACAAACACAAGCCTGGAGCTGAAGTCCAGCACGAGCTCTGCTCAGCTGTGGCCTCCTGTCCTGCTCCTCCTGAAAGCCATCCAGGCCCAGGCCACCAAAGCAATAGGAAAAGAAAATGGTTGAAGACCTCCCCAGCACCTGCCAGGCTCAGATTTCCATGGAGCCTTAAAAGCCATCAATACCCACCCTCTTGCCAACCTCGGCCACCCAAACCCACCAGCAGAGCCGCTGCAGGAAGACTAGTGTCTATGGATGGTCCAAGCCACCAGACACGATGCACCATGCACTATGTCCGGGGCCTCCAGCATTCCTGGCTCCGGCACTCGAAGGCTCTGTGGGCAGCAACACGGGGCCTCTGGAGACCCCAGGGACTCTGCTGGACTTACCCCTCCGCTCCGCATCCTTGTGCCTGGGCTCGTCTCCAAGGCACAAAACACACGGATCGGTCAAGCTTCCCCCATGCCCCGCTCGCTGCACATGTTTGTCCACAAGAAAAGCCCCCAAAAGCCCATTTTTCCCCCCGCCTTTTATCTTCCCTTGTTTTCTACAAAGGAGCCCAACCTTCGTTTAGTATAAACGAAGGCAGAAACAAAAACCCTCCTGAATTCCTCTTCATTATAAATGGATTGTCAATGTGTTAAATAAATCAGTGAAAATGGAAATCCAAAAATAAATAGCCATCCTGCTGTTGCTATGACAACTCAAATTTTTTACCTGGACAGAGATTTTATGTTTCACAGTTGGTAATCACCAAAAAGGAGGGTCACATTTTTTTTTTAATTCTGACACTTCTCACCACCTACCCCCACTATAATAAAGGAGATTATTTTGGGTTACTTTTTAGCAAATGCGGGAAGATCAAAGAGAGGAGCTATTTTTCACTGCAGACAGGAGAGACTACATACAGATATCATTGCCAGCATAGCGTGTAATGTCTACTCAGCCCAGAAAGGACAGGATCTCAGATTTTCCTGTAGCAGTCAAAGGCTCTAACGGAGCCCTGTTATGCTAAACGCAGGGCACGTATAGAGTAAGATTAACATAATTTAAAGCCATATTTTGGCTCCTCTAAGAGGGCAATTTTACTTAGGTAAAAAGCAACATTTCAGACTATAAACAGCAAGTAAATATTTTACGACTCACGCTGTCATTCCCACTAGTGCAATGGGTGCATGAATGGCCCAGCAATCAGGAGTGCACCGCGAACACACCGCTGGCCTTTCCCACCACGGCGTAGAGCAGCCCGGAGCCCTGGAGGGCAGCACGTTCAGGCCCTTTGCTCAAACCCACCGCTACGAAAGGCCCAAGGCAGCAAACAGCGAAGGCCTGGCCATGCCAGGGGCATCAACACCCACTTTATACCCGCCAGGCGTTACGGACAGAAACGCTCCTGTCCTGCGGGGTGGCAAATAAAGCAGCTCAGCAGAGGAGAGAGGCCAGAGCCACCAAAGGGAGGCCATGGGGAGCCCAGGTGCTTTATCAAGGCCGTGCTACAAACCCACATCACCTGGGAACTCCTCAGCCACATAAGAAAAGGCACTTAAAGGTCTTGTATTTCATCTTACCTTTGGGAACGGGTCTCACAGCACCTCCCTGTCTAGAGGCTGGTAAGAGGATTCACTAAAACAGCTCAGGAAACATCGTCGTCTTCTTCACTGATAAACAAAACAAAACCTATAAATCAGTGTTTCTTGAACAAAAAGTTCAGGTGATCAAAATGCAGTTCAGAACATTTCTTGGAAGCAGTACCACTTCAGTATTTTTCCCCTAGCCGATTTCCTTGTAAAATGTTTACAGTAGGAAGATCAATTTTCAAAATTGCATAGTATACATTTTTCAGTGTGAAACAGTATAAAACCCTCTTGCTGCAACTTTGTTCTAGAAAGAGTTTAGGAGGGAGGGCAGCAAGTGGGGAGCAGCACAAAACCAATGGCTCCTTAGGAGAACTCTATAGAAAGCAGCACTTTGCACAAAAACTCTTTAGTCAGGAAAAATCCTGACCAACATTACAGTGAGTTAATCTCAGTTCAAATCTAGCCTAATGGTAGTAAAACATTACCGAAATGCACACAATATTCCTGGCCACAATAACTGTTTTTAGGAACCAAATGTTCAAACAGCTTAGCAGTGCAGGTTTCTGGTAGCTTATATCAATGTATACATTCTGGAAGGCGTTATGGGGTCCCTCACATTGACACGGCCGTGCAGGCACACGACAGCGCTCTGAGCAGACAGGAGCGCCCGCGGCCCGGCCTACGAGCGCGGGCGCTCAAAGCAAGCATTCAGTTCCACCCAGAGGCTCGTTTTCCTCTAAATGGGCCTCTCAGACTCGGTGACAACTCTGAGCTGCCTGAGAAAAAACACGAGAATAAAAAAAAAAAAAAACGGGGGGGGAGGAGAGAGAGGGAGAGAGAGAGAAAAAAAGGAACCTATTTTCCAGCGCAAAGTAATCCCTGCTCCATTGCCATGGCACCAGACATCCGTCTCTTTCTTTCATTGACCAGACGAGGTCCTCCTCAGCCCCTAGCTTCTTTTTAAAAAAATACATATATATATATATGTGTGTGTGCTTACACATACATGCCTGAATTTGCTTCCTCAGTAGGAAAAGGAGCCATCAAAGTATTAACTGTAGGTAGATGGACTCTTTGGGAAAGGAAGAGGGTTCTGAAGCTTTGCAATCTCGGACATGATCTCAGAAGAGAGGCTCTTAAACACGATACAATATTGAAATCATACAAGGGAGGTGCAGCTTGCCCTCCGACAAGCCCAGGTGCACCATTTAGAGGCTCCAGGTGAAGCCCTTCCCAAAAAAATTGTGATTTCAAAATATAGTGAATATTAATGAAGTAGACGAGGAGCAAAACGCAATTTTTCTTTCACCTTTCCAACAAGTTATTTACACGGTATGATCCTGAAACACCCTTTACCTCAGTGGCAGCTGAGAATTTGGCTGAGGACTGCAGTAAAGCGTAAAAAGAGAGCAAACCCAAACCAGATTCAATTTAAAATCAAAAGGGAAAGGGAAAGAAAAAGTCTATGCTTCAAAGAAATGCCCAGGCGCTCCCAAAACACACAAACGGAGCTGAGGTTACCCACACCGCCGTAGCTCTGCGCCCGCTGTTTTGGACAGCCTCCCGCCGGCTCTTCCCTCCCCGGCGCGGCGAGGCCGACGGCCCCGCGGCTGCTCGGGAGGCATCGAGCGGTCACGAGCGCCGGCTCATGAGTCAGCATCTGCCGCCGGGTTTGGGGGATTGCTGCGTTGGTTAACCTTAAAAGATGGATCTAATTTCCCACGAGCGGCCGCGGGAAGCGCCCGGTGCCCGGGGACTCGGCCGCGCCGCTCGCCCGCGCTCCCCTTCGCTCCCGTGGAGAGGGACCTGTGCTAGCCCCTCGCTCCGGGAGGAACAACGAGAAATGTTCTTCCTCACGCTGGTGTAGAGCTGGGGCCGCTGCCTGTGCGGCTCTTCATTAATTAATTGTAAATAACCGCCCGGGGTGACGTCACTCCAACAGGAGCCCTGACAAGACAGATCGCTCCCAACTGCCCAGCGCCAGGCTTCACCTTTTTTATTTCATAAAAATCAATGTTTCTGTGGCATCCGCAGGCCAGCGCGAGGGGAAGGGAAGCCATGTGTATGCAGCGCACGCAGGCGCCTCGGCCGCGGCGCACGCGCGGGCACACGCGCGCACGCCAAATTGATTCCCTGTGGCTCCTGCAGTCTGATCAATTTTGCATTCAGCGCAGACCTGGGGTGAATTTATTACTCTTTGGAAACTTTCCGGAGGAAAAGGGAGACGGAGCCATTAAGGCCAAGCCCAGCGTTGCAGTCAGAAACCTCCTGCAGTCGCCCCGCGTTTGCAGGTGCCGTCCCCTTTCCCTGTGCTCCCCCAGGGTGAGGGGACACCCTGCCATAACAGCACTGGGTTCAACAGTGAGGGTTGAACCCCAACCAGCATCACAGTGTCTACCTGGAGGATCACTGGGCACACAGCATTGGGAGCTTTTGTTCTTTCAACTTGAACCCATTAAAAAATACATATATATTTGTATATATGATGGAGCAACATGGCAGATGTTAGACAATAAGTTAGGAACATGTCTTTAGCTCAATGGCTTTTATGATTTCATTTAATTCAGAAGCTGAATTTGGATTTTGCGTTCAAGTTGGCAGCTGATCCTTACCTCTGCTTAGAGCCAAACAAAATCTTAATACCCAAATCCAGGAAAAACGCAGCAATTCTCCCAGAACAGAGGTTTCTACCCCCATCTCCCATGTTCTTTTCCCATCCCCAACATCTGTGGTGAATTTGCTCATAAATAACATGACAATAGCGGTAGAGGAACCAGGCGCCCGATGTGGATTCTTGTCTCTGTGCTGCCTGTGGTCCAGCCCTGCCTCTCGGCAGCCCTTCCGAGGATGCTCCGGGCTCTGCGTTGCCGTCGTTTCCGCGCAGACAAAGGAAATCCAAGGCGCTGCCCAAGCGGAGCGGCAGCATCGGGCGCCGGGGCTCCTTGCGGGCACGAGCGCCGACGCCAGGTGCCAGACAGCGGAGAGCCGCTCTGCCCCATTGTCACTGCTGCAAGACGGACTCAAAATAGACCCGTGCCAAATACAGCCGAGCTGCATCGGGCTGCACGCGCGCCCGGCCCCGCTGCTCTCCCTTCCCTGCAGGCACACAAGCCATACCGGGCGGAACTGGGTACAGAGCACAATCACACTGCTGCATCATTCCAAAAAGGCCTTTCTCCAGGGAAATGAAGCCCCTACGGCTGCAATGGGATTTGCCCAAGTCCTATTGTTCACACTAGCCTGCAACGCCTTCTCCGGGGCCACTTCCACAGCCTACCAGAAGAGGGGGATCACATACAGCACTGTCCGAAGGTGAGCTCACCACCACGATTGTTTTTTATTAAATTAATTTCACCTTTTCCCCCTCCAATCCCTGCTGGCAAGAGAAGAAAAGGTAATAAACGGGCTAGGATAATCTGGAGCAGAATCACACATACTGATCTTTTCCTTCATTTTTTCATGTTTCAGGAAGAAATGAAATGAAGCACATGAAAGGTACTGAGCAATAACTTCACCAGCAGTACCTGAAGTGGGGGACAGTCGTATTCCTGGGTTGGCCCAGACGTCATGGACCCCCAAGGCAGCCAAAGCCTTGGGCTATAAAGCTGAAGCCAAAGGGAAATCCTACAACCCAAGGAAAAACCCTGAACTCTTACATGCAAAGCCATTAGTAACCAATGGGGAATTTATCAGCTTCTCACTCCCATTTGGTTTACAGAGGTGGACCGTTTTTAACTCCCAGAGAACAAAACCAACATCACTGGACACTGTTTTAAGAGCTAAGTAAATCAGACACCTAAATCCTGTAGGCTGCTGTGCCAAACCCTGTCTCAGTCTGTAACTCCTTCCCCAGCCCTTCCAGCTGGTCAGTGTAATGTATTATCACACAGGAAAAGAAAAAAAACAAAATCTTTAGGCATGATAGGAGAGATTTTCTGTTGCTGCAAATCAAAACCAAGGAGGGATTTATGCTGATTTTTTAAAGGCGAAGCCCAGGTGCGTCCCCAAAACCTGAGCAACAAAATAAAGCCCTCTGTTTTCCCTGGCTTACTTTCACAGAAGTCATTCAGGCTCAGAAAGGAGCCGCCAGAGCCCGCGGGAGGAGCGGGGAGGACGCGGAGGCGCCGCACACGGGGGTGGCAAGCACGGGGACCCGGGCGAGGGAGCCGGGCCAGCAGCCCAGCAGGGCCGCTCGCCCCCCGAACGCGGCAGCCACCTCGCCCGGGGACAAAAGACATCTGCTGAGTACAACAGGAATCGACTCGGAGCAAGGACAAAGCCAGACAGGATCGCATGACGCGCCAGTCTGCTCCAGCAAGATGCCAGGGTCAACGGCAACTAATGCGCCCAATAAGTCAAGAGGAATCAATAATGCTAAATAACCCTGTCTTCTGTACGAAGCAAATCAGTGCAAATGCAGTTAAAATGGGCTCTGCGCGCTGCACACTGCAGGCTGAAATCTGATTGAAGTCCCCCGTGTGACACGTCGACATTGGCAGGCTGAGGTTCCCACAGCTGTGGCAAAATGTCCTTTCAAACTTCCCATATCCACAAGGCAGGTTTGACCATGGACGTTTGCTTTCTGATTTTTATTTTTAGAGACCTCCAACGGGAGGAGGGCAGCGAGGCAGTGGAGTTTTAGGAGCACAGATGTGTTTAACTGTTCAACAACAAACCCCACGTCCAACCTCGCTGGGGACGCACGTCCCAGGCCCAGAACGCTGCCGGGACATTCCCGAGGTACCTGCCCATCCACAAACAAGAACCTCCAGCCAAGCAGCAGCGGCATCATGCAGGCGAACCTGAACGTTAACAAATCCTCTACGCAGTGTTAGCTAAAACTCAGTATTGACCGATATGAGCTAAAACTTCAACAGGTCCTTCTCTGCCTCCACGGAGACAAGAGCGTAGAACCCAAAGGATTCTGCAGCATCATTAGGCTGATTTCTACCTCTCATTCTGAGCTGTCATGACATAGTCTTAGCTTTGAGCGGTTCAGCTATGAACTTACTTCACTTTGGGTTCGAACTCGGATTACATTGCCTCAAGAAGCCCAGCTCCTCACTTAGGAACTTCTTTGACCACCTGTATTCAGCACAGGGATTCCATCTCTGTACACTGAGAGAAAATTAACATTGATTTTCCCCTAACAAATCTGGCAAAGCTGTGGAAGGATTCTCCTCCACCCTGGAAACATTCTCAAAGTTCCAAAATTTGTTATGTCTCATACTTGAAGAATTTTATTAGCTTCTTCTTTTTAAAGGCACTTGCTCCAGCTAAAGCAAGTTTGCAGACTACTAAAAAGCCTCAGTCTCCACTCTTTTTAAGCCCTTTCTATTACTAGAGACTGGAGTGTGCATCTCTGTGCATGACCAACAGGTCTCTCCACCTTGGCAACTGCTGCAACCCTTCCCATTGCTGCCAGGTAGTGCCGTTTTGGGGGCACACATTTCCAGTGGTGCAGATACGATCCGTGCAAACAAAATCGACACCCTTCCCCTGCACGTGCTCTACATCCTTTGCAGTTTGCTCAGCATCATCATTCATCTTTTCTCCCCCATCAGTTCCACTCAGGTACTCAGAGCATTGCAAGTCTTGGTCTCTCATCCTCATTCCCCCAACCCAGGAGCATTGGAAATCCAGGCCTTACGCACGCAGGATGGGAAATGAACACTTCTTTACCCACTCCAGACATAACAAAGCACAAAACACCATACAGAAGCTTTTATACAGCAGGCGGGGAAGGAATTAGGCAAGCTAATACGAAAGAGGTTCCACCGCTGCTTTGCACCCTGCAAAACCGCCCGGGCAAAATATTTCAAGATGAGCAGGACTAAGAGCAGATATTATTGTTATTATTTATTATATAACATCCCATATTGCTGCATTCTCAATTCACTCACAGCCACCTCCTGGAGCACTTACACTGTCACTCTGTTCTTCTGTTGCCCTAGTTTTTCAGCTTTCTTCTATCTAGGTAAATATATGAGCCCCATCTCAGAGGCAGCTGAGTATCTATTATACCCTGCTGTTCCTCTCTCGCACTTATCCTATTATGCTATTATAGCTGGTGTAGGGTCGTGTGTTTTCTATTTTGTGACATAATATTGTGGGCCCAATTCTACCATCACTAATATACCATATAATAAGAGCGAGACGCACAGGAGTGCCGGTAAGAGCACTTCATGTGGCAGGAGTCAGGGTTACAAATGGTTACACTGCTGGCACTCGGCAGGCACCAGGAGCCGCGCGGTCCCACAGCTACACGCCTTCCATTTATATATAAATTACCATTTTATACAAAGAGACGGCACCAACCTAAAATAACCACCACAGCAAATGCAGACAGTTAATATGTGCAAATAGAGACATCTTGGAGGCAGATCACAATGAATAAACTCTCTCCACCCACCGAGGAGAACATTATTTCCGTGCTTGTGTTAGCTCCTTCCAACGCTCTGCAGCTAGGGCACCCGAGCACTGCCCAGCATGACAGGACGTGATCAGTGCTCATGGTACATGGGCCTTCCACATCTCCCATACTGCTTTTATAGGAAGTCCTTGGGTGACCTTTTGTCCTTTATAACCTCCAAAGATATTTTATCAGATATTTTGTTACAACGAAGCCAAAGAAGTGACCCCAAGAGATACTCTGCAATGGCCACTGAGTCTGGCTGGAGTTTGTTCTGCCTCTTCAAGCCAGTTTCCACAAGGTTTTTGAGCCAAGGTACCACACAGATCAGGCCTGGAGAAGTGAGCAAAGGCAGAAGATGATTTTTAAAACAGTCTGTTCTAATGTTTCTCTAGTGCCACCGAAACAGGGGAAATTAGGCAGTGAGGCTGAAGAAATGCTCAAGAATATGGAAGGTACCGAGTCAAAGACAGTAAGAACATCAAAAGAAACTCTGGAAGATCATTTAAAAAAAAAAAAAAAGAACTGTAAAGGGTAAAGAGGACTAGTCAATCACAACTATCTTAAGGACTTGTGCTCAAACCAGCACCCTCTCTGAGAACAGGGGATTATCTGAACTAATTCTCTAAACTAAACAAAACAATAAGGAAGCCCTTTATCAGTTCAGTTCTGTGCTAAGTGAATTAAACCCCCATCTGTCTGGACCAGACTCGCTTGGGGACTATGCTGAGGTATTCCCACATTTCTTCCTTTGAGTGGTACTGCGGACTAAACCAAAACATGACCCAACATTCAACACACTAAGAAAATTCAGTAGGAAACGAACGCTGTTGACCTAACAAGGAATTTCCTGGCACAGCTGGGAGAGGCTCACTGAGGAACAGCAATGCAAAAACACAGCATCAGGTTTCCAAAGGGTCCAATGGGTCTTAAAATAATGAGATTGTAAAAGTGGGTTCACTTTTCTACATCTACTGCAGCATTTGGTGGCTGATCTGATTTTGTCCAGCAAGATCTGGTTCAGAGGGGCAAACCCTACCATAAATAAGATAATACGGGATAATCCACACATAACAAAGTGCTTGATGCAAAATCCATTGGAATGCCTTACAGGCTCTTACTGTCCTGCTGGCTGTTGAATCAGCTTCCATGAAGTTAAACCCATCTCAGTTAAGATGAGCTATGAGATGAGTTTTACTTGCACTGTTTCAGTTGAGTCATGCTGGGTGAGGATGCAGCCCACTATACTTACAGTGCAGCTCCATTTTTGCTATGATCCATCTAACTCTATTGAAATACTGTTGCTTAACAAATTGCACCCTACAGAGATCATGACAAAAATTCCTCATTCCTTACATTCGGCACCTCTTGCCAATGTCTGTCATGTTTTAATAAAGCTGAAATCCATTCCCCAAAGCAGACAAAACTTTGGACATCACTGAAATCCATCCAGGAGTCACCAAAAACACACTGATAGCTTAGAGTTATTTCCCAACTAGTGCATCTCACGTTTTGCTTATGGGGCAAGCATTGCCATGTAATCTCAAGTGATTTGGGTTAGCAAAACTGCATTTTAGCTGAGTTATCCAGTGATAGCACTACAAAGAACATATTTATAAAACATATTTATAAAAGAGCAGAAAGGCCAAGAGATCAGCTCGGGTCCCCATTAAGCTGGTACAATGAGTCTCTGCGTGACCCGGGCTGCCCCGGCCCCAGTGGCAGAGCGAACCTGCCCGCAGTTTTTCCTCGGTATGTTACAAACACCTAGCGAGTGCAAGAGCCAGCTGGGAGGTTCAGGGGCCAGATCCAGTTCACCAAGCAGAAAATCAGGTCCCCTGGGATGCTAGCTGATCAACAGGGCAGCCAAGCCACTGTTTCCGTGTGCCTGTTTAAGTGCACGAAAGGGCACAGACACAGGTCAGCGGCACTGACTAAATTGCCAGTCAGATGGGCCACGTACTCGTATCACACACGTACGAGTGGGCAGCAGACCTGCTTGCAGAGCCTGACCCACGTCATCTCCATGACTTAGACTGCTCATATGAGCAGTCACACACATGCACAACCTCATACAGGATTGTGGACTGCCTGCACAGTCTGCTCCCATGTGATCCCTGCATTAAGGGAAGGATTAACATTTCGGTCTGTTTCAAGCCCTGCTGCAATTAATTGCGGCTTGGTGGATAGAAGAGACCAAGGACATCATTTCCCATCAGGACACCTCAATCCACAAGGATTAAGGGCAGAAGGGACCTCAGAAGAATGAGCAAACTTGTGGCAGTGCAGAGGTAGACTTTCACTGAAATAAAAGCATGAACAGGCCTCTTAGAAACTCCTTCTGAAATACCTTGTGGCAAAGTGACATTCTGCAAAGCTGAAATGCTATTATGAAATCTGAATTAAGACTGATATTTGAACATGAGGCATTTCTGACACGATATCAAAACACAGTGATTGCACTGAGTTAAAAAGCAATTAGTAACGATTAAAAAAACCTTCTCTTCCCTGTCGTATGAAAGTATTTGGTTGTACAGACTAATGGCTTTCCAAGTTCTGTTTTTGTTAACTCCTGTCACATGTTTTCAACAAGAATCAAATCTGCAGCCCAGAACTCTCCCCAAATCAGGTAAGCCTAGACTAAGCAATCCAAAGTGCCTGGCAGTATCATAACTGTGAGCACCAGTCTCTCACACCTGCACTTGAAGCGTATCTCCAACTGCTATTCTGAGCTGTAGCAGTTTTTATCAGATAAGCATTTGTCCCCTTACTTTCTCTATATTCAAAGTCTTTCCAACTGACCTAATTATCCGCAGATTTTCACCCATTTACTGAAAACCAACACAATCTTACTCCTTAGTAGAATAATTGCACAGCTGGTCTTTCTCTCCACGGACTTGGAATTATTTAAAAAATGGTCATTTTCCACGACATAGCTCACTAAGGGTAGCATTTCTTGTATTTTGGACCATCCTAACCCACCAACTTTATGACTGTCATCTCATGTCAGCCTGTAGCCTGTACACATCAGAACACAAGAACTACTCTACAAACTCACTGCCAAACTTCACTGAAAGTTTATGAGGCCAAGAGCAGCAAGGAGAAGAGCAAGGACATCTCAGGACTCGCCAGTGTAGCTCCAATCAAGACAACACGATACATACCTCAAGTTCAAGGCGGGAGGAAGGCTCTAAAGAAAAGGCAGGAGGTGAGATTCTTCCCATGCCTTGAAAGGTCTTTCAGTGAGACTTCTGGCCCTGACTTGTCTCTAGAAGAATGCAATGCAGATGATCTTTCTTCTTGTTTTTGAGCATTTACATAACCAAAGTCATCAAGTTACTCCTATGGAAAGGAAAGAGAGAAAAAAAGAGAAACTTATCACTACATGAAGCAGGGCTGTAAGGGTTATGCTTAACTTTTCTCTCTGGGATTTCGGTGAGAGGTGCCTGAGTCTAGAACTATTTTCTCTACATACCTAGAGTGCATAGACCACAGATTAGAAGGGTCCGGAAATAAATAAATAAATAAATAATCTATTTTTTATTTTTCTATTGAAATCATCATCAAGTCATCCTGATAAATAAGGAGATTAAATTCATTTAGAAAGTGAAGTACAGAATGAAGTTTTACCTCTTCTCTCCACAGCAGTTCTCAGCCTTAATCCCCAGACTGTAACAGTTCTCCAGTCACCCCAAATCACCTTTTCCTGATACATTTGAGAGTTTAACGTCTTAGTCATTAACATTATATTCCCCCTGACACTGTGCACAAGTCCACACACTCTGAATTCCACCCCAGTGCTTTGGAGGGGATATTTTCCTGCCTAGACCCATCTGATGAAAATACAGCAAGTAATTCAAATATTTGTCCCTAGGTTTCACAAGGTCTGACTCTGATCTCACTTTAACAAGCCTGAGTCTGGAGTAACGACTGACGTTCCAAATTTACACCCTTGCGTCTGGAATCACAACCAAGTCACTCCGTGGGCACCTACAGTGCAAAAGGAGAGCCCTGCCTGCATAAACACTGTGAAATGAAGCCCCAGTTTCCAAGAGCAAAGAGGTGAATCAGGCCTGATTCTGACCCTGCATCAATATTCAGCAGTGGTTTCAGTGGGACAGCTCCTTATTGACACTAGAGTAGGGAAAATCAGGATTAAGCACCATCTGCCTCAGAATCAAGCGACCAGAATCGCTCTACACATTTGAATCCTCTTCCCCGTTTCTGTAACATCTTACACATTCCAGGTTTTCTATTCAGCTCCAGTGACAAAAGATTTTACAAAATGACAGTCCAGATTGAGAGAACAGAAATGACAACCTCTGACAATAGAGATACCAAACTTTTATCAATGATGAGGACTCCCTCCACACACACCCTGGTCTGCAGTGGTAAATGTAAGGCAGATGTCGAATGGAAATTCAACATTGTGCTCTCAGGGTGGCCTCGGTTGCATTCGGAGCTTCATTTAAAACAAGGCCAGAGTTCTTTCATCATTTCTTCAAAAAGTTTGAATTCTAAAGATATTCCAAACAGACACATACTTGACCTAAAACTTGGCAATACAAGACAATGTACATGTAAAAAAACGAATATGGAGAATAAAAGGCAAGACAAGTTTTCTGTGCACTAAGAGAATTTGTCCGAATCACTTATATGCCAGCCTTGTGAACACTGAATTCAGGTAAAATATCTCTCTGCCCGTGTCTTTCAAACCAAATTCACAACAAACATTAATCACTTGGGAAACTCAAACAACTAAGTATTTTTAAGCACAAAAAAAGGGAGCCTAGCTATTCTTTTTATGGACTATTTCTCTTCAAACCTCTTTAAGGCATAAACCACACTTACATTAGTGAATGTGCTTTCTCTGTTATTAGACGTGGTGAAATACTGTTAGACATTTGCAACAACTTAAACATTCAGACTCAAGAAATACGTATTTGAATGCTCTGAAGTGTTTTCTTTAGGCAATTTCTGATAACAGCTCTTTCAAAACAATGTAATAACAGACTTTCAAAAATGAAATTTCAGGACTGATGAATGTACTCTACAGTTAGCTTGGTACACATGAATATACATAAGGAGAAGAGGTTCATATTTACAAAAAGAGTTAAAAGCATAAACCAAATTCCAATTGCTTCTCCTATACTTTTTTCTAAAAAGCAAAAATACTGAAAGTGAAATTACTAAACCATAGATAATTTGATTATTTAAATACATTTGTACTCTTCCTGGAAGCCATATTTTATAACTACTTTTTTTTAAAAACAGCTTAATATCGCACACAGTAAAACAAAAAACTTGTGAGGCCGTGACTTTGTAACCTCCCTAAAGTTTTGAATGCCGGAAAAGGTGGCCTGTTCCCACCAGACAATGAAACACACACATAAATGTCAAGTAAAGTCTTGTACACATTTCCCCCCGCCACGAAAGGAAGAAATGGTGACGAGATTTTACTTTTACACACCCTGACAAACCAGCACTTTCTGGCACAAGAAGGACAGTTAATTCCCCTTCATTTTCCAGCATAAGGTTCAATCACCTGAAAAAACAAACCTCGCTCTACACGGAGACATTCTCAAATAAAAGCAAGCTGCAAAAGGACCCTCTCTGCCTTTTTTTAAAAAATCATATTCATTTCCCTTAAAACAGCAAATATAGATGGATGGATGAATGGATGGACAGCTAGAGAAATGCCTTCAGTCATGCTTCCCCCGTATCCCCCCGCCTTAAAATTGAAAAGCACCAGTATCCAAATAGCAACAGGAAATTTTTACCTTGTGGCTAAATAGCTCACTGTTCACTTTGCAGCTGCCTGTATTTTTTTGCTGGGCAAAACACCAGTACAAAAGTCTTTCCTAAGAAACCAAGCTTTTGACATAAGGGCAGCGACAAACGCAAACGTACAAAGAATTTTTTCCCCCGTCCCGTCGTTATAATTCCTAATTTTGTGGGATGTATTGCTGGGCTGTTTATCATAACAGTGTGCAATAAAAAGGACGACTAACTCTTGCAATTTTCTCCCTACTCCTCCCCTTGACAGGGGCCACTGATAGGGAAAGAGGCTCGGAAAAGCAGAGCACTGAAAGGCTAAGAAACAATAGGCAACCATGGCTTTGACAATGCAGCCCTGAACCCTTTTTGCTCCCGCTGTGACACTCGCATTCAAGAGCAAGGGCGACTGCCATCATAAGAATGGACAATGGCATGAGGAATACAAGGGAGAGGGGAGGAAAAAAAAAAAAAAAAAAAAAGGAAATCAGATGAATTCAGAGCTAAGATGGCAGAGCTCTCACCTTTTCCGCTTTTTTCGAGTAATCTGGATGGAGACGTCCCGCAGCGAAGAGATAAAAAGGGTGTGCTGAACTGTTGGATGGTTCTGAAGACTTCTGCATTTGCAAACGCATTTTAGAACTATTTGTAGGGGTATATATGCTGCATGCCATCTCTCTGTCTCTGCCTGTGTGTGTGTGTCTCTCTCTCTCTTCTGTTTTATGTCCTGCTATCTCCATCACACACCTCTAATAGTATGAAGACTTTCTGCCCATGTAAGTAAGTGAGAGTGTGTGTTCCTTAATGTTTGAATCAAGACACACGTCTGCATGCATTTCTAATCTAAGGAGCCTATAGCAGTTACTACAACTATCAATTAGTCAGCAATAGCTCGAGATCCCCATGTGTCTGGGTGAACAAAGGTGAGAAACACATGCAAATAGTACTACAGCACCTGGGTCACGTACAGTAACTTAGCTGGCAACAAATAATTGCATCTGTTTCTGCCTTTTTGATGCTTCTTGCTCTTTGTTATGTAAAGTTGCAGGTTAGTAATGGGAATGGTAACACATTTAGACACGGCATTGTATATTTTCATTTGAACAAAACAATAAAAGGAAATTAAGTTCGACTAGATGGAAATAAATCGTGACTTAACGGCTTTAAACAAAAAGATTTTCTGATCTGTAATAGTGCTTCCATTTTTGATCAATTATTCTTCACTTAAAGATGCAAATGAAGTACATGTATTTGCTCATATCGTAAATATTAGGTAAGAAAATGATTATTGCAGAAGAGACTAAGAGAGGATGCCTAATCTCCTGAAGTCCATAAAAAGAGCAAAAAATGTTACTTTTTTAATTAAGCCACTATTATTTTTAAGAACATTTTAAGGATTTATTTTTCACATTTCTTAGACTTAAGTCAAACAATTAAGAAGAAAGATACGGTACCTTTTACTCTCTCCTTCTTCTTAATCTCAATAAATGAGCCTTATCTTTTTTTTTAAAAAAAAAAGAAAGAAAAAGAAAAAAAATCTGTCAGTCAAACTGGATTTGAAAAAGCCCGGAATGAAATAGAAAAATGATAAAATAAAAAAGCTCCAAAAATCCAACGCAACCCTGACTGCACCTGAAGAGGAGACAGAGCTGGGTTACTATCCACGAGCAGAGAGCATTTCCAAGGTGACAACATGTTCTGTGAACGCTATTTACACCGATTTGATAAATGCAGCTACAGATCCAAATTGCAATTTCATTTGCAGAAATAATGCCCAGCGTTTTCGAGTGTATAAAACTTTTAAAATTAAGCATTTTGACGGAAATGGTTCATTGCTGAGAATTAGGCTTCTTTCCTCATGCACAATCTGCTCACAAAGTCCTGCAAGGACATATGCTGCCTAACTCTATATAATTAGCTCGCTCTCTACTTATATCAGATTCCTTGGGAGGCTAATTAATGACACCAACGGGGAGGAAAAAAAAAGATTTTTCCCTATTTTAGACTCAGAGAAACTGTCAATTTATTTAGATTTGCAGACTAAAAGAAAAAAAAAAAGCCCTGAAAATAAAAAAAAAAACAAAAATACATCCTTAAAGAAATAACTCCCAATCTCCCTCACCTCTTAGAACCGGGCTAGTGGCAGCAGATTACAGCTAGCCACCGCTAACCACGGAGCAGGTGGCCACAATGAGGCGAGATTAAAGAAAAGCTGCAGTAAAACAATGTCTTTTCCCCAGCGCAGCCCTGAGCGCACGCGAGCCAGAGCCCACTGTACGGCGCGGAATAAAGCCCGAGCGGGCTGGAAAAGCAGCGGTGCTAAAGGGGTGTTGTGCTGCCCCGCCATGCAGTTCATTTCCACACTCAGCTGCTGGGAATTGCAGGCGCTTGGGAGACGGGAGGTGTCCGCCACGCCGAGCCCGCGCGGGACGGACGGCAGAGCCGCGGCCGGGCGCCGGCGGGGACACAAAAGCAGCACAAAACCCACCAAATAATCGCGCCCTTCGCCGAACAATGAGACCTTAAACATACGTGCGCGAGGGTATTACATGGACGGGGGGAGGAGGGGCCGGGGGACGAGAACAACATTTCCCATCAAAGCGTTTTATTTCTTCGCGTCTGAAAAGGCTGTTTCCCACTTTAATGTGAATTACTCATCTCTTTTATCGGGCCCGGCTGGTGCCCGCGAGCGTACACCTCAGGTGAAAAGGAGCATTTGTTTGGGAGCTCCAACACAAACTAATCACTCCATACTTATCTGGGGTTGATAAAATAGGTAAAGAGAATAGTAAAGGCTGTAATCATTATAGTACCTCTCTATCTACTAACACCGCTTAGGTAGGTAGATGAGCAAACCAGCAAACTAAGTATTTTCATTACCGTAATTTCTGTCAAATTCTTCTACTACTAGCCCGATTCCTAATGCCTTTGCTCCTTCAAAACACACCACATACTAATGAAATAAGTTTTCTTTAAAAAAGCAGATGAATAGGCGCCACTAATCATATGCAACATAATCAAATGCTCTTCTTCATCTAATCTGTCTACTCTGCCTTACCGAGCTGTTCCACCAGCTCCAGCATTTGTAACAGCCAAGACAGGGATTGAAACCTTGCATAATATTATTTCCATATTTTATTCTCGGAGGAGACTGCAAGTTAGGTGGCTATTTTGCATTCAAAACTCTTCATCAACTTCACAAATGATATCATGTGTAAAGCAAAGCTGAACTGCACCTTTGTGGTACATTTTAATTGCTACATTTCATAATATTGTAGGCAATTCCCCACCGCGTGGCACAAATTTTTAAACAGACAAAAGAGCAACAGGAATACAGCGACAGAACTGTCCAAGATCAACAACAAAAATGAAATCCCCACAGCTATTTGCTAAGATTTGTCTTCGGAAACAAACTAGAAAGAGAGGAAATATTTTCAGCATACAACAAGACCGATATATTCGTCTCTCTTCTAAAATGCAGAATCATTTCCTTAAAACCAAGCATTTCAATAATGCCAGCTCCATTTTCTCCAAGCAAAAAGACCCTCTCACCTAATTTTACATGGCAAGAGGGGAGCACAGAATCACAGACAAATCGGTCTGCAAGGTACACAACAGCAGTTAAGAAAAGCCAAACAAACCTTCCCCTACAAATACACTTGATATAATAAAAATGTTGACAACAGTTATGTGATTAAAGCAATTGTTTTTTCAGTTTAAGGCCGTACCATTGGAATAATTTAAAATTATGTGAGAAACATCAGCCTCTTGGGTTTTGCAAATGAGATTTAATTTGCAGAAATATATATTTTTTAACATGGCTATTTTCAACATTGCAAGATAAAGCTCTTTTTTTTCCAATTTTATTTTAAGAATAGACCCCTTTTAGGATTTCACATTGTAAATCTCTCTATGTCTGAATGCTGTTACAAGGTTTGACAATGAAAGAATAATTCATGTCAGACAAAAAGAGCCCTTCAATCAGCTTCATGCAGCTTTTCTCCTGCAGGGCTATGCCAAAACGAATGTGGAATCCTGAACTGAACCATCCATCACATTTCCCGAGTCTTTCAATTAATGACACTGCAATCAGATCGATGGCGTGTAATAAGAAAAGAGCTTTGCATTTCTATACCTATTAATTCGCTGAGTAACTCCAGTGGCAAAACGTGACCAGAAAGGGAAAGAAAAGAAAATTTCATCCTCCAAGCAAGATTTTGGGGCTGTTTAAGCCACTCGTTGCCCGTCTCAGCTCTACATCCCTGCCTCGCCTGGGAAGTCGCCTCGGCTTTCCTGAACAGCCGCGCGGCCTCCCTTCCACACAGGTGTTTTCCCTCGGCAGGTGAGTGCACGGAGCACTCCGTGTTTTCCAGGGAGACACGCCGGGATATAGAGAGTCCATTTTCCTTCTCGACTCCGGGTGGTGGAGCCCCGTTCGTGGCGAAGGCCCAGCCGGGCAGCAGCGCCGGCTCCCGGGACAGGCCTCTGCAGCCTCCTGCTCCGGTGCGAAGGCCGTAATTAGCAACCCCATTTCCAGATCCCAGAGCACGCCAAGCATGGAGCTGCCCACGCGGTGATTAACCTCCAGCCAAACGAGCTGGGGGACAGCGCTGGGCAGGGGGCGAGGGCAGGCGGGACAAGAAAGTCGACCACGGAACGAAACTGGAGCGACCTCACGTCAGTGAACTGGCATCAGGGTTTGGATCAATGACAAAAATTATCAAGGCTTTGCAGAATGGAGCTGCCAAGCACATTTCAATGCCCTTATAGCAAATGTTGTGGGCATTGTTGGGTGAGGCTGAACGCTACAGGAGAGAGAAAATGGTGATGAACCAGAACATTGCGTTTATTAAAGGGATTAAATTTGGATCTGTCTTTCCCTTTAAAGGTACTTTTCTGCCTTAAAACGCCCGACTTCAAAACACCCTCTCCACAAACATTAGGCAGCAGTTTCCTAAAAAGCCATGTGGTCTGGGTCACCCGGGAAGTCCGTGCTCAGGGCAGGAGGCCTGAACATCCCGCGGTGCAAAAGGCAGGAAGGAGCTGGAGGATCCCCCCGGAGCCGCGTGGCCCCGGCCGCCAACGCTCCCTTTCGCCGCTAGGTCGGGGGAGACGGGACGCATCCTGCCTGCAGAAACGCTCCCGCTTTGTTGCCCTGGATGGGAAGCTGGATGCAGAGCGCCCTGCCGGCGTTAACCCTTCCTGCGGACGGGACGGGGCCTCCCGTCTCCAGCGCCGACACTTCTGCGGGGGCTTTGGCCTCACCTCAAAGGGAAGGAGCTGCAGCTGTGAGAGGAGATGGAGCCGGGTCAAAGCCTACTAAAAAACCTTCTTTGGGGAGCAACAGACTTTGAATAAGGGTCTGTATTTCAGAAGCGTTAAAAAAAATGGAAAGGAAATCTTTACGTGGCACAACAACAAATGGAACAACAGAAACAAGTGGGGATTTTACGGCTCATCTCACCCATCTTTTCAAATATGAAAGCATGCTTCTTTTCCTGTCTTTGCCTCTTAGCATGGTTTATGGTCAAGTTTCCAAAATTTTCCAAGTGCACCTCTAAAATAAGTCTTTTTCACGCTGCATCTGAAGGTATCTATCCACACTGCACAGAGCTAGACAGGCTGCAAGCTAGCGGGCCCAGGAGGAAACCTGGAAACACTACTGCAGTAAGGGAAATAGGACAATGCCCACGAGCTGACTTGCAAAATAACTGCAACTAAAGCACAGCGAGAGACGCCTGTTTGCTGGCAGACAAAGAGAACAACAAATAAATAAATCACACAGAAGCAAAGACAATTCATTTACAAATAAAACAGGGGAGCACAATGCAGGTTTAGGAAGTAGGAGAAAAGGAGTCTAGGAAGGGAAACCTGTGAAATTACAAGGAAGCAAATAGGAAACATTTATACTGCATGATACTACACCTTCTCCCGTCTATCGGGCCTATCAGTGCACACTGATAGAGGTGTCCCCAGATGTCACCTGCCGAGGCAGCACACGGACCCCACGGTCCACGCAGCCACTCGGGCTCACACCAGACCAGGGCGCCCGCGGAGGCGCAGGGCAGGGGATTGCTGACACTATACAAGATACAGCAAACACTGCAGATTGACAGCTCTGTGCGGTGCCCTGGACCATCCCGTTTCCAAGCACACCATGTTTTCTCCAGCTCCATAATGTCCAAATGTCCTGGCAGGCCAGGGAGAGGGGAGCAAGGGGTGCCACCTCGAGCCGTGATTTCAGCCCTGGCTGCCTTCCAGGTGCTCAGAGGGCTTCAAAAGGGACAGACAGGCTCATTGTGCTGGAAAGGGAGGTTTGTCCCAGATCAACAGCCTGACTGTACACTGTAGTGCAAGAATAACATAAACCATGTAATCATCTGTATCGATGCCAGTCCTGTTACTGCTGTACCTAACCATCAGTCTGGTAGGATGAATGTGGTAAACACAGGAAGCACTAGTGTCAGTAACAGAAATATTATTCTTAGGTAATGTTGCAATATAGTAAAATCAGGTTCTGGTGTATATCAAAGTGTACAGAACAAGCAAACACTATCCAAACTGTGCTCACATAACAGCTGGTGTCATACAGCTCTGTTTAGCAATGTAAGGCATCTTTCTCCTAAACCCCAGGTACCTTTTTCCCTATTCACATTGTTGGACACTTGAGCTCACCTTTCCCACATGCTTGGAAGGTGCTGAACCATTGCACATGTGGCTGGAGGAGATCAGACTTGGCCCAAAATCTCAACAAATGGTGAAGATTTCCAAGAAATGCAGAGATGCATACAGGGCAATTGCCATCATTCTTCTTTTCCTGAATGTCTAAATGAGACAGAGAGGCAGAGGGTCCTTTTGCAAGGGCAGTGTGTTGTTGCTGGCATAGAAAAGGTGGAGGAGCATTGCCTTCAAAGTCAGGAAGATAGCCAAGAAGTGAAGAAGTGGTGTGAGATGGAGCAGGATGGGGTAACCCCAGCCCTACCTTCCTTACGAAGCCACGGATTAAAAGACAAAAAGTGTACCTGAGGTTTGTTTTGGGCTGTCTCTCCCCTACCCAACCTCATTCTCGGATAAAACAACGGAATCCCATATACAGACACTGGCAGCATTCAGCCTTGTTTTTCGCTGCAAGACCACAGGGCAAGTGGCAGTGAAATTGCAAGCTCTTCTGAGCATGTCTAACCAGCTCTGCCTGACAAACTTACATCTCTGGTGGCCAGTTCTGTTCCCAATTTATACAAAAATGCAGCCTCTGATATGCACGATGCTCTAAAGACAAGCTGCAGTCCTGAGGCACCGCACGGAGAAGGAGCAGGCATGGAAAGGAGCTGAATTGGCCTCTCCACTGGGCTCTCTACTCACAGTCATCAGGCCAGGTAAGAGCAGCTCTGTGAACTTTTCCAATGTGCCTTCTGGAAGCTGAAGCAATGGACATAACACAGGGGTGTAAGAAAAGCTGCGCAGGACTAAAACACGTCAGGACTCCAGGTTGCTCCAAAAGTCATTGCAATTTTTGAGGCTGCTCCACAGCAAAAACCAGAACTGCCCCACACACTCTTCAGCCCCACCAGCTCAGAAAGGTGAATACAACTCACCTGCCTCCTGGATGCTTTCATCTCTTTATACAGTCACTAAAATTGGCTTCTGGATAATAGTAATTTTTTTTGAAGTTTTAGAATTCAATATACCTTTGCAATGTGAGATGAGAAAATACTTGTTCTTATGGTTAACACAGCCCTCAAAAAAATGCGCAAAGAGCATTTTGCAAACCAAGTTTAGCTTGATTTTTATTATTGGTATAAATAGATGTGCTTTCACTAATAATATTGGAGGCTTGGCCCATTTTTGTCAATTGAAAAGTCAGCTACAACGAGCCTTGCAAAATGGAAAGGCATATACAAACTCTGATCAGAGACTTAGGTTTCTTAACTGTATCAAGGTTGCAGAAACAAATTGACATCAACATATGGGGAAAGTCTGAAGTTGCAGCAAACATTCGCATATGTGAGAAACTTTGGCATGTAAATAGTCCTATTAAATTCAAATAAACAATACACGAGATGAAAGTTATTCAGAGGCATTAGTGTTTGCAAGATCAGGCCCTGAGATTTCTCTGTGTAGTAGCAGTACTTTCAGTTTAATCTGTTATTGCATTAATATCTATAAAGAGCATATATAAATATAAATCAGATGGCAGCTGCAACCTTGCAGAAGAAACACAAAAAGATTTAGGGGGGTGAGGGAGAAGAAAAGGGGACTACAATTTCCATGATGCCTTTAAAACACCATCTATTTTGGGATTATCATCCTGCTCAAATTGCACCTCTTTGTGCACAATACACACATAAACATACGTGCACACATATCTATTTATGAGAATGATAAAGACAAAAGAATTTCAGAAAGAAGGCAATGACAACAGGAATAAATGGCTGCAAAACGGACAGATTGCCCCTACACAGGACCAAGTGGTAGTCCCTAAATGCACCAACCCCCCTCAGATTTCTGTGAAAAGCCTGATGTGCTCTACTTAACACTTAGGAAAATTCACTTGGGAATAATGACCTCTAATTTATTTTGGCTACAGTGATCTTCATCTGAGCTCCTGTTAATCTCACTCTGAAGATTTCAGGGTACTTTTTAACTAGAGGGACTCATTCTCTAGCTGCCTAGTAGCTAATCTGCTCAGATATTTCTCCAAATAACCATCTGCTCTACCTTGCATTTGTTTCACTCTCTGACTATCATGGTTCTTGGCCTGTCCTGCTGGCTCATTCAACACTCTTTAAATTTCTCCTCTGGCCTTATGTCTGGTTGCTTATGTTTTGGACAGACAATAGAGGTGATACAGGCCATTATTCATGAGAAGCTTCAAGTGTAACGTGAGAAACATCTCATCTCCTGACCCCTGTTAGCATAAGAATTGCTGATAAAATTCTGGACTGAAAGAGAAGAATCTTCTGGGAAAAATATAGGCAAAAGTTTCACTTGAGATGTGTTTTGTAAGAACAACACAGATGATTTCTCTGCTCAAGGACCAGCTGTAACTCAGTGCAGTTACCAGGAATCCAGAGAGGTAATGGGGAAGAGACCTTACGTGCTCACATGATTTTAAAGAAAAGGGCTTTCTTTATCACACCTACAGTTCTGTGTTCTTGCATTTTATTGCTTTTATCCAAGGACCATAAAGTGATTTCCACACTTAGTCTCACCATACTCTTAAAGAGGGTGTAAATGTACTTCTATTGATTCTGTATCTGGATGTCACAAGTTAAAGACAGAAGGAATCTCCTTGGATCTTGATACATCACTGAATTACTCTAGCGTTGACCAGGTGTGATTAAAATGATTTTTAAAAAGAATTACATCCAAAAAACACTAGATTGGTGCAGTGAAAAAAATCACACATGCCAAAAATAAAAATACAGTCCATCAAAGGACCCTCAGATACTAAAAACACGCTTGATCCCAGCAATAAATTTTGGTACCATTAGATCTTACCAGGTTTCACTGGTACACTAGATTTAGTGCAAACCACTCTGCTATCACTTGCAAGTATTAAATAAATGGCAAACAGCAAACCAAATGGGCAATTAATATTCTTGGATGGATTAAAGGAAAAAAAAAAAAAAAAGCTATATGCACATATTTGAACTACTCCAAAATCTAAACATAATGAGAAATGTTTAGAGATGTTCTAATTGCTAATGGCATGCGAGAAGCTTATATTTCAAATATCACAGGTCAATGAAAAGGAATATGCGAGTTTCCAAAGGTTCCCTGCTTGGCTGATCCCATCAGTATGATTCTTAAGCTCCTCAATGTACTCCTCCCAGGAATTAAAACAACCAGATAACACAGAAATGGCTTAAATAAGCATTATCAATGGATTTCAGATAAAAATCAAGACAATTTCAGAAAGATCACCCAAGACAAATGAAACAGCTTTGGATATGTGTCAGGGAAGTGTGAGCTGGTTAAAAGCTTGATGACGCTGCTCCAAGTTATGTTCCCCCATAACTGATAAAGAAAATCAGGGCCAATTGCAGGGTAACAAGACCTCATAGCTACAGATACTCACTTGCACAGTGACAGATTACAGGTTTAATGCAGAAATATTTCCTTTTTCCCTTTACAAATAGCATTATTCTTACAAATCTAGCATTATCCAGATGTGCCAAGTGAAATTAGGCACCTACAACAGTGCTCCCATAACTCCACAATCCAGGTCCTCAAGAAACATATCCAACGTTACTGAACTCACCATAAAAACACACAACTTCGGAGCCGTGGAAGAGCAGGCTCCCTAGCTACTCCAAAGGGAGGACATTTCAAAACAAGGCAATTCAAACCATGGGTCAAGGTTAGCACTGAATTCACACACAAAGTTTGGGAGAAAAAAAAAAAAAAAAAAAAAAGCAAGTTTCTCTGGGCGTCTCTTCCTGTTCATCTCGTTTCAGTGCTGGCTGCCCAAGTTGAGCCTTGTTGTGCTTCTCCCTCCTGGGCGGAACCCTGCAGCTCTTTGATTTCCTTTCATATTTGCAGTTATGTCATTTCTGGCTGACCCTTCTCAAACCTCGGATGTTTTCCTCCCAGAGCTGCAGGAGCTCTATGTGTGCTTATCTGCAGACAGGGCTTCTCTTCGGCCTTGAGGATCCTCAACACCTTTGGGGCCATTCTGAGAGGTTGGAGATATGAGAGCAAAGCTGGGAATCATTTTCTCCATATTTTAGCCTTTGGTTTGTTTCCTCCAGCCGCACACCCAGAAAGATAACAGCACTTTTCCTCCTAGCTGTAGAGTCATTACTGTTTTGTATAATGAGAAAGTTGCTCAGAAACACCAGGAACTGAAAATCACGTGCAGAGTTGGCCTGTCTACCTTGCTCTTCTCTATCCCTCCAGTCTCTTGCCAAAAGCGAACGTGTAACCACCTGCAAGGGTTAAGCATCCTGCCTGCGTGCACGCAGCACCGCTGAGCACGTCCTCAGCACAGCGTGAGCATCCCAGAAAATCCTGAAGGGGAAACCCTGCCTACGCGGGCCAGAAAGACTCTGGAATCCAAGACAGAACCTAGAAACGGCATCATAAAAGCCTAGGAGCGTCTCATAAGAACGATACTGAAGTGCTCTTCACAAATACTACAAAAGCATCGTCATCTAAAACGTGTCACCGTCCAAATTGGGCTCAGAAATCAACCACTGCAATACAAAACCTTTTTAGAGGTTAATTTCTTTGAAAAGGCTGGAGCAACATGAACTAGTCCTAAGTATTGTGGATGTTCTGAGCAAAAATATTTCCTTGAACAAGATGAGGAAAGCAGATTCCCAGGGCCCCTCAAACTCTGGCATGGAAAGGCAGTGCTTCCATTGAGCACCCTTCAGAACAAGATTTCCCGAGGCATTTCTGAGGGGTATTGATTTACATGCAAGAGATGATGTCTGCAGTCATGCAAAAGGACTAGACCACAAAGATGAAAGAACAATGCAACAAGAAGCAAATGAGGACCTTTTCTCTTCAAGTTAATTAAAAGAAAGTAGGTCTGATTCTCTGAGAGACCAGTAGGATGCCATTCACTGCTAAGGAGTTAATCCTGATTTACAGCAGCAAATCAGAGCGATACACACTAAGCATACGAGCCATTCCAAGTTGTAATCAGATAGAGCCTTCAGAACAATGCTCTCCACATCAGCAACAAACTCGGATCAAATTTTACTAATCACCTACCTCTTTTCAATCCATTATGTTGACCATTAAGATAATCATATGAATTTGTAAGTCTGAGATGGGGAGCCATGTGAGCCTCCGTGGTTTTGTTTCTATGGAAACAATTCCCTTGGCATCCTCAGTCCACATTCGGTATTCCTGTCTGTTTCATTCACATACTCAAAATTCACATCTTCCAAATACTCATTGTCAGCAGGGCTACGTTTTCTTCTTTATTAATCCACTGAGCTGGATATCACAGGGATGATTAGATATTTGGCAGGTCAGTGTGTCCCAATCCTGACCCAGAGAAAGATGAAGACAACAGAGCAATGTAGCCTCCACAGGGCAATTTAGCACTTAGCCTTTTTGCTGCAACTGGCAAGACTGCAAATGAGTTCTAATTAGGTTTTAGTGGTTTGGACACTTTCAGCCCCCAGTCAAATCACAAATAACAATAGGAACTGATATCTCCAGTGACTTCCACGCAGGAGCTCCCACGCTCCATCCTCTTTCTCTGTTCTCTGGCAACTTTGCTCATCTTTGAAAACCGACTGCTTCCATATGAAAGATGGGAGCTTCTGAACCCCCTGCACGGCCAAGTCACACCACACTTAGCCAGGAACAGAGCAACTCCTTCTCCAGTTACAGCAAGGGGAATACAGGAGCGAGAAAACTAAGCTCTTGGTTAAAATTTGGCTGCAATGCTTCAATTAACTCTCCATCTTTATGGAAACGAGCATGCCCCAAGCAACGGGGCCTCCAGCACGACCCTTCTGAGACTATTCCACAGCACAATAGGCTACACACTTAATTTTCTTAAGAATCAAGTCACATTTTTAATTGCTAAGTCTCACTGTAATTCAGCCCCCTTGGACCACTTGTGTCTGCACGGTGGCCATCATCACGACCAACCCAGCACGGACTGGACCCAGGCTTTCCAAGGCAGAAAACATGAGTGCTGCAACCTGTTCCAAAGAGCTAACTGGGGCAACACCTTCTGCATTGCAGCTACTAGGTATTCTACATGTAGCAGGAATTAACTTGCAGGAGGTAAAGCACCAGTTGCCTCCCTGAACTACTGCTCCCACTCCGCCTGTTGCCAGTTTCATAAAAGCATCAGGGCCACATTTTTAGACAGTATAATTTGGAACGCATCTATTAGCCCCATTGTTTTCACTAGAACCACAGAAAGTTATACCAGATGAGAATACTGCTCTAAAAACTTTGTGCTTTAAAATAAACACGCAAATAAAAACAGGTTTAGACAAGACTGGGGATTTTGCAGCTGCATTCCGGTCTCCAGAAGCTCCCAATGACTTGCAGTAGTCTTGGCTTCACCAAGCCACAAATTTGTAATGCCTTTAATCTTTCCGTGTAAGTCAGTTCCTCTACTCCTCTAATCGTTTCTGTTGCTCTTCCCTGAATTCTGTCCAATTTACCACACAGTACAGAGTACGCTACATCTGAAAGGCCAGCAGTATGGTGTACAGAAGCTCATTTTCAAATTCTGTGACCTCATTTCTTGGGAGGATTTCTAAGACCAGACACCAGGCTATAAATGAAGAATGTGTGCCCGTATAGCTGAGTAATTTAAATGCATTTTCTGTGAATAAATCTACTCGGTATTTTCTTGATCTGTACAATCTTCTGCCATAGGGGCCTAACATACAAATACTTCAAAGGCTCTAACAAATTCCCTCAAGATGTGATCTTCAGCATTTCAAAGGCTGAAAGACATAGACGGGGTTTAAAGTGATCATGATATATTTTCAAGGTAACACTCTTCAACAACTCCTTTTCACACATCTTTGAAAGTGAAATTACATATATATATATACACACACATATATATAGATATCTTCTTAACATATCGACTATTTTATGAGCAATGCAAAGTAGAAGTGAAATTGATTTTTGGTTAGGTTTACTATTCCTCATTATCTTTAAATGAAGCACAGCAATGCTTCCTTCCTTCACACACTTATTAGACAGTCCCAAATGGACATCCTGTAGCCACAGACCCTCACCACTTCCCTTGCCTCTGCAGCACTAAGAAAATTCAGATTTGGATTCAAGTTTCAGCCCCAATCTCTCTCCTCATACTGAGCTGAAACAAGACTCTCCTTTACTAACACTTTTGTGGAAGATAATTTTTTATGTTACACCTGAGTCCCGTTTCTGATAACGATTATACAGTTTATGCTTTAAACCAAAAGATATTTTGAAACTGATCCTCTTGGCTAGAACCAAGATTCCTCATGTCCTCCAAATAGTTTTATAGCAAACCCTCCTAGACTGCGGCATATTTAATCAGAATGCAGATGATCAATTGCAGCCCGCCTTGCACAGTTAACTCAATCAACAAACTACTAATGACTCCAGCATGTTACAGCTTTTTTGGCTAATGAGAACCGTATTGACCAGATTCTTCCTGGTCTCCCAGGATCAAACGCCAATATGGAACGAGTTCTGGTACAACTGTAACACTAGCCTGCAAGCAAAGCACTGACCAGCAGCAGCAAGGCAGATCCTGAGCGTCACGAGGAGGCAGGAGCTCCCCAGCGCCCGAGTGCGACGGTCCAAGGTGCCGTCCGGAGGAGTGAACCCCGCGGGACACGGGGCTGCCCCGAGAGCTCAGCACAGGCCTCTGTGCCCAGCAAAGCCACCTTCCTCTTCCGGCCTCAGCTCTGCGGCCGCGCTGCTGCAGGATAGTTCGGAGCAGGTGAGAAGGAAACTCACGCTTCTTCCTTCACCATTTTGGGACTACGTCCTACATGTGTAGTAATACTTATCACAGAGCCTGAGAGGTGAGATGGGGGAGACCATCAGGCCTTATCTTGCTTCTTACCAGCCACAACTAAAGATCCCCTCCCATGGAAGGCAATGGAAAAAACGTCAGTGCCTTCAGTCATCTTTGGACCAGGGCTTTGTTGCCTTACAAAATAACCTTCAGCTGCCGGTACGGTCCAATTTCTAAATTACCCTTTTCTAAAGCAGACTTTCCACCTTGCATCCTGGGGAAAAAGCCACAGTTTGGTCTCTCTCAAGAGGAGACCTTGTTCCCATTCCTGTCACTACACTCTTTTCCTGGGTGACTTCCTTCCTCCGTTCCTTCGCTTCCCTCTCTGTTAAAGAGCACAGAGTCCTTCAGGATCGAGGAAGTAAAACCGCTACAGAAGAGCTAGGTATTATTCTCCTGTTGATCAGCTTCATGCTGGATCTTCCCAGGGCCATACACTCTGCCATGCCACCCTTGGCCTGCCTGCAAATGGATGAAAACCAAAGGTAAAAAGTCTCCGGGTAAAGAACGGAGGCAAAAGGACTAACTAGGACTTGTATATCATTTGGAAACAGTCAGTTCTCCAAAGGGGCTTTTCAGACGCAGCTCGTTGGCTAGTATTATGAACAAAAAAAGAAATCAGGGAAAAATGTGCACAATCAGTCAACAGGGATTGTGCTCCTTCTTTAAGAGGTGCTTCTACGCAGTTCCCTCTACTTTAAAAGGCTTAAAAGTTAAATATAATTCAGCCAGCTCATAGTAGGGGGGCCACACTTGACTTTGCTCCTCTATTAACAACGTCCTCAGGCCAGCTGCCAAGAATTCAGACACTTAACTTCCCTGGGCTGAGAACTCTTCATCTCAGGTGCGCTCTCCTCTTATCTGCAGTGAGAAATGTTCCCATGCGTTTCATGGTCTGCTCTGACCCCAGTGCTCCTCACTTCACTGACTTTCCTCTGAATTATTCTTCAGGTTCAAACTTCTCAGCCTCTTGTGTAGGTCCATGGACATCTCAAGTCTGGCAGCTTCCTACTTCCTCATAACTTATATTTAGCTTTCATCCCAAAATATCTAGTCCTTTAGCCCGCTCCTCCCACCCTCGATTCTATGTCATCTTTTGTATCACCATCCTCTCCCTTGCAAGGGTTGCTCCACAGGACTCTGCTATTAAAACCACTTCCAATCAAGTGTCTTTTACTCAGCCTTCTGGGCCTCACAGTAGAGAAGGATGCAGGTCCCTTATCTTGCAAGGGAAGAAAATACAGGAAATAAGGAATGAAAACGAAAAGCGATAATGTTACTTCTCTTCCTTTTGTGTTCAAACACAACCAGCAGCAAGAAAACAGAGCAAAGAGCCAAGCTCTTTACTAATACTGGAAACCCTAAGAGGCAAGATCAAACATTCTGCTAAAAATCCTACTAACCCATTTTGGTAGGTCTTGCACTAACACACATCATATTTTTCTCCTTCTCCAACCACTTCACGCACTCCTTCCTTCTCCCTTTCTTCTACAGAACACAAGCCTGAAAAGTGGAAATAGGCTAGGAAATGTGCTTTCACTGATATCCTTAGTTTTTCCCTCCTCCTTTCCCCTCCCCAATACAAGGACCCCCCCCCCCCAAAAAAAAAAATCCAGAACAGAAGCCAAAACTATGTACTTTAATCCACTCCTGTCCACTGCTAGTGGATATGAGTCATTCCCTAACAGCATGGCTTAAGAAATGTGCAAGTCACTTTCTTGGCTTTATTCTCCTGGGCATCAGGAAGCCAGTTCTTGAAATGTTTGACTAGCAACTCCCACGAGTCTAAAGTCAAGTTGCAGTAAAAATAGATTTTGCAACTGGTTTTGACTTTCTTTTGTAAGTGGATGGGAACGTTAGCATAGAGAGTTTTGACACTACAGGTCTCCTTTAGCAGGTTGCTTTAAAATAGATTAAATTCCAGTTTTAGAGGAAAAATGGCAATCTTTGATTCATTGGTCCAGGAGGAGAAGGACGAAAAAGCAATAAATCTGGCAAGACTGACGTTACCCAAGCTCAGTGGAATCCAGTGACTGGAAGCTAGAATATCCAGATTCCAATCCAAGATAAGCACATATGTCTGATGTGCAGGAGCAAGTCTTCCCCTTGCTCTCTCCTTGGTTTTCATATTCAGAAAGAGTAACAGTCATGTATTCACATACTAATTCCATCATATTTGGCAGAGTTTTTTTTTCTCCTCACAAGCAAATCCACAGAAACAGTGTTATCAAGTAATACTTCTACATGAAAAATGTCTCTTAAGACGCATATCTCATACAAGGGTGTGCTTCAGGTGCTCCACGTGTAACGTGGTTGGCTTTCCTGCTTTCTGATTGTGCTGTCTCTGCACAGGTATTTTCAATCCCATCCACCGGGGACCAGGCACTTACGTTCATAAGGTCTCTGACAAGCACTGACTTACCCTTTGTTTTCAAGAGCTACCACAACGCTCCCACATTCCTGTCACTCTTCGATTTACTCATCGGTCCGTTTGAAAACGTAACTGTTCTCTGGTGCATTAGCAGAAGTTCGTGGTTACTTGTGGTTTTCAAAAAGGAAGGCTGCATTTCAGATGACACATGGTAAAACAGTCGGACCAGGTGTAAAAATAAGATTATGCTGCACGGGCCATGGTTCCAAGCAGACCAGCTTTGCCACAGATAAGGCAGTCTGAGGAGGCTTAAGATGCAAATTGATCACTTTTTCTTCAAAAACCAGCCAGTTGCTGAGGGTGCAAAAGACAGACTTTTAGGATAAGCTTTATGGAGTAATTTGTTTCCATCAAACTCTGCTTATAATGACTTAGCTGTGTGGATCCAGAATTTGTTACAGTAAAACAGGTCAAAGAGGATATGGAAAAATATATTTCCATTCTTCAAAGGGAAGAAAACAATTTTTCATCTTTTCTGACTGGATAGAGTTAAAGAAGATTACAGCTGGTATGATTGCTTTTGGCAGCCTAGTGTTTGACCTATAATTCTGTAAAAATATAACTAAGTCTTTCTATATTGACTGTCTAGAATTTTCCCCCATATGCTCTGTTCTTCTCAGCCTGCTCTATACAAAAAAAAAAAAAAAATCTGCTCTATTACAGATCTATATATGAAGACTCCTTGGGCCTATTTCATGATTAGAACAGATGAAACAGAATATAACCACAGTTCAAAACTACATCTAGTCATCTTAACTACCCAAGAAAGCTTCTTCAAATCAAACAGAGTAAGAAAAGACAACTAAAGTGGCATCTTTTTGTTGTATCCTTACAGCTGGAAGAGGAGTCTCTTCCCCACACCTCAGCTGCCTGTTTGTCAGAAGAGTCCAAGCAATCCAATATGGCCTTTCTTTAGGTGTGTGCTAGCAGAAAGAAGGTACAAGGAAGCGAGCTCTGCTCTGGCCCAGGATGACAGTTCTTGTGTTCTTATTGCAGGCACCACTCCATGCTGAGCAGCCTCCCATCACATCCCAATATGCCACAGGAAAATCACACAAACGCCCGTTCCCGCTTCCCACCGAAAGCCAAGGGAAGCTCCTCAATAGTCTGTGCCACGTCCCTCACGAGTCCACAGAAAGGCACTGCTGGTTTCTCAGAATCATAGGGAAGCATCTCCTGCTTCCCTCCGAAGGGCTCTGTTCGCACGCAGAGCCATCGCCGCGTGCTCAGCTCACCAGAACTGATGGGAACTCCAGGACCGCATGGCACACACAAGAGCTCCCTGGTGAGTTTTGGGAGTGTTGTTGACGACAAGGATCTTTGCACACGCTGGAAAAGCAAGGCTAAGGCAGCCAGGCACAGAATAGGCCCTGTGCAACTCCTTCCTTGCCATTAAGTTTAACTTTCTCTGTTTACTTTCTAATTTAATGTATTCTTTTGATCTCTTTCTCCCCCTTCTCTTGTCTTCTCTCAGTTTGCTGACACAGTAGAAACATGACAAGCTCAGACAAGCTAACCTACTTTTTCTTTTTCTCTTGTACATGTTAATGCTCCCACTCTTCCACCTAGCATATGAAAGCATATTGCAGGTATCATTATAATGATACTTCCAATCCCCTGTGAAGTAATTCCCCCAACTGACAGGTGAGGAAACTGAGATACACAGAGCTCGCTCTTAAATTACTCACCCCTCAAGCTTGCAGCACAAGTCAGTGACAAGTGCAAGCAGAACGGAGCAGACTGGAGTTTTTCTTGGTCCCAATCTATAGAAGATTATTATACCACTACTCAGCACAGGACTTACAAATGCCCCAATTTCTAAATCCAGTAGCAATAGCAAAACCTTATACACCCATGGCACAGACCTGCACATTCCTACGACTTAACTGCAACATGGAATCACTGGAACCCAAAGCAAGTGGTAAGTAACAAGATTTAACTATAAACTTTGAAATCAGGCCAGACTGGTTGAAGTTTCACTAAATTCAGTTATCCTGACCTAATTTAGTGCTTTCTGTGCTAGTGGCTTCCAGCTAAGCACCTGGAATTCTCATATGCTTGAACTCCAGAGCACTTAGCATTCCTCTGAAGTTTGACCTTCCCAGCTGGCTTTACTGCCCTGACTCACAGCAGTAACGTGATGCCAGGTATTCCTGGCTTAACCGTTCTGAAGCAAGAGCCCTACACGTTCAAGGAAGGCAGTAACTTTGCTTTATGGGAAGCTCATGTTTTGGTGCAGCGCCCTAAAGTTGCCTCCCATCTTTGGGGGCTCTAATCCTCTCAAAACTCAACACCCAGCTTTAGTTGGGATTGCAGAGTTCCAACCAGAGAGTCCAGAAAATCCTTCGCTAACCTGATCACCATAAGGGTCACCCCTGTCCCCCAAAGTTCAGAGGATCAAAGACCATGAACCACAGCCCAAGCAAGGTGGAAGGAGGGGAAGATCAGAACACATCCTAGTCCTCCACACGAATTCCCAGGACATGGGAGCAGGGTGAGGACATTTGCAGCACAAGCATTCCCCAAATGACCACAGCACACGTTCAGCTTTTCTGTGGAGGGTCTGCAAGCAACACGTTTGTCTTATAGAAACCCTGTCCTATTGATGAGCTGCACGGTGCCAGGGAGGGGATGAGGAGAGAGACTGCAGCTACACGGGCAGCTCCTGACAGCAAATATGACTCTTCCAGGAGAGCAGTATGAGGGATCGGGGCTTAATTGGTGTGTAGAGCTTAAACTCCCGTGCTTACACATCATTTAAATTTTGTGTTACTGTCTACAAATAATGAACAGAAGAACAAGCTAAACTTGCTCTCCAAATAATAAAATGTGAAATACAAGCGCACACACTCACACAAAAAAAAACCTGCTGCAACACCAGTTTTCCACACAGAAATAAAGTCTTTGTCCCTCCACATTCTGCAACACAGATTTTAACAGATTAAAGCAACAGTGCTCAGATCCAAGACAATTCTAGGCCATCAAGGTGAGACTTTTGATGCAGGCTCATAAACTAGGGCACAAACGTAAATGTTTGAAAAGCCTAGCAAAATTTTAATATACATGCCAGTATGTGTGACCAAAGGGATTATCCCAGAATGGCTCACCTGATTAGCTATACAAATGCCTTTTTTTCCTCCCCTTTTAATCCAAGACCATGCAGAATGCCAAATGGGAGAATGGGGCAGGGTATGTGCTGGAATGTCTGAGGGCTCCAGACTTGGGATTTATATTCCATGTTGAATTCATTGTTCCCTCTCCTACCCCCGCTGCCCTCTAAAAAATGCTGCAGCCATGACAGAAATAAATTAGCCTGAGGTACAGGTCACACCTTCAAGAGCAGTAAGCATTCCGGCTAAAATCAATAGAGAAGATGGGAGTCTCTAACAGCTGAAGCAGAAAGAATGACGCATTGATAGCTTTACATATACCCAAACAAAGGCACTTTGGAGCAGCCATAGTCCCGGCTGCCTTGGGAACACAAAGCTCGTTTTTTCAACCACCTGAACCCCAACAGCAACACAGAGGCGATTCAGAAAGGCACCTCTTTCTTGGGAGCATTTGCATGTGGAGGCAGAAGGTTCTGCTCGCCTGCGTCTCTGCCAGGGAAGGGGCTTCCATGGGCTCAATTCTGGGCCGGGTTTCAACTCCCACCGACTTTTACAGAGGTCAGAATCCACACCGAACTTCAGCTCAACTTCTGCAGCACTTCCCAGCAGCTCAGGTGGCAGAACTGAAATCTCAGATAAACCCCCCCCCTAACTTTGGTGAACATAGATATGAGACTAGGAGATCCTAATAGACCCTAATAGACACTGATACTGTGCATCGTATCATTTTCATTTGCCATCTTAAAGCAGTGGCTAGTTTATTCAGAATCACCTACATTCTTTGGGAACCTTAAAATACCTAAGTACCTTCAGTAGTTAGCAATCACAAACCTCCTGAAATAAGGCAATATGGGATTTATACAGATACTGGCCATTCAAAGATTCATCCAGAAGCCCAGTGCTCTCTAGAGATGCCTTTATGGTAAGTTAAGCACTAACTCTCCTTGATTTTCACTGGGAGCGAGGCATGTAAGCTGCTCAGACACTTGGTGGGTCCCATGGGGTTCCTACCTGCATTTTCAGGCTTGTAAAAGCTTTATAGCCTGATTTAAGCGCCCACTGAATTTCTAAAAATAGGACTTAGGCTCCTCAGTCCCTGGGGAGGTTTGGAAATTGCTACCCAAGAGGCTTCTCAACAGACAGAGCTAAAAGCTTTTCTCCTCCTCTGTCCCTCCCCGTCTTCCCCAAAGACACTTTGGCCCAAATACACTACGATCTAAATCCAGGCAGACCCAGACTGTGCAAAGGTAGCAAGGCAATGCTCAGCTTTGCCAACCTTCTTTGTTTGAGTACATTTTAAAACCTCCACGATATTACCATGTGTATTGTTCTCTGATCGCTGCACTCACACTTGCCAATGCTAAAACACACTGCACGTTTGAACTACATTTGTACTTACATTTATGGAGACTGCGAGCAATAGCGTAAACAGATTGCTTTCATTTCCAGTGCTACCTGTAAAAATAAACATGGTGAGGGGAGATTCATCATTAATAGCAATGCTGTACTACAGGACTGTCTTTGCTTACAGTCAGGGTCCTGTTTTATGGTCCAAACAAGCAACAACGCGGCAGGATCTGCAGCATCTGTCTTGCAGGACAAAATCAAAATAAAATCAACACCTCGAGGCAAAGCGTTACTCAGCGATCATCCTTGTCTCGCTGTCCTCTGCTCCGAAAGCCTTTCCATCTTTGTCTGCACCCTGGTGGCTTCAAAGAACCGCCCAGGAGAAAAAAGCCCTAAAGAAAGTCCGGACACCGAGTCTCTAAGCGTGACTTCCATAGGAGGAGACTAAGGGGGCAGGGTCAGACGTGGTGCCACTAGGGTGGTGGGGCTGTGAAAACTTCACTGGTTAAAAGGTTAAAAGCCTACTAAAAAAAAAAAAAAATCATAGCGCTCTTAGCAAAGTGTTACCTGTAGACATGCAGCCTCCAACAGACACCACAGGCAAGGGGCTTAGCCTTACTATCTTCCTATGAACCTGTGTGGATGCTTTTAGCTCAAGCAGAAGCTTCCAGCTCCTCCATGGCTCACTCCCTGCAGCTACCTTCACCGTCTATCAGGGCACCAAAAGTCCTAAGAGAATGACACACTCAAGGTCTGCCAAGAACGGCCAAGATCACATGCCTCAAACCAAGCACCAAATAAAACAACCTACATGACTTGCCTTGATACCCCTTCCTTCTTCTCAAAGACCAAAGCACAGGCAATAATCCACATTGCTGTCCAAGATGCTCTAAAGCCCTGCCTGTGTTAGCACCTTTGGTCTGCACATCTACCCTAGACATGAAAAAGACATTTGCACGTTCAGATATATGCAGTGCCTTTACAGATGCACCCATTTGCAGCTGGCTTTCTAAAGCAGTGGCAGATACTTTCCTGGCTTGCTTTACTGAGTGCCTTAGGGTGCTTCAGATGGGCCTGACATCCAGATATTTAGAATGAGCTGAGCAATCACTGTCCTCATATCAGGCCTTAGTACTAGTCTCTAAGCACTTAAAAAAAAAAAAAAAAAAAAAAGGAAACTGCAGCAATTAAGTGCTTCAGAAACCTGACACCGTTGTGTTCAGGCTTGCCACGTCTGGGCCTGGAAAAGGCTCACAGAAAGGTAAGGAGCCGCTCCACACCAACAGGATATACCCCGTTCCTGCACCGCTTGCTTTCTGTGCTCAGCTCTCACCTCTGCCTGTTGATTAAGGATGAATGCAAATGAACATGCCTCCATTTCCAAGAGGTTAACAGACTTATCAGCCAATATCTGTCTGATTCCCATCTGGTGAACTTTTAAAAAGGGTATTATACATCATCCTTAGATCTGGGCTGCACGGTTTAAGAGTTGCAACTTCTGCAAGCTAACAAATTACAATATCTTAGCTCTAGAAAGGAAAATGAAACAATCCAAAGATATTCACTGTCCATAACTATATTTTGCATGTGGATTCATGCAAGACTGCAAGAACCTGGATAGCTGCAAATGAACAATAGCAAAGTGAAGGCCAGGCTGTTCCTTGTCTGATTGAGACTGATATTTTGCCTGTTCTCCATCACCAAAACGACCTCTGCTAAACTGGTGGGCCCGAGATGTCCAAGACAGCATTCTGGATGTGCTTTTCTGCGATCAGTTTTCTTCAAAAAGTACCCAGAGAACCTTCCTGACAAACCCCCCAGCCATCCTGGCCTCTGGCAGCTAGGGACTGGAGGCAGCGCATGCACACGGGGAGCAGAGCAGGCTACGGCCACACCGCGGCCGCGTTCATCTGCAGCAGAACCTCAGCAGCGCCCTACGGGCTGCTAAATCCAAGAGCAACAATAACCCCAAGGAACTCGCTTCCTCTCAAAAGCTCTCTCTGGCCTCTAAGGGGATGAGGGTAAGGAAAGATCAGGCAGCTTTGGACTCCTGCTTGGCCTGGCAGCTCCCCGTGCCGCCACGTAAATGCAGCAGGTATCTTGGGAGGGTTAACCAAGCACCAGCACAACCTGGTAACCACTTGTGCTCGTGCTCCGGCCTTGCCCCTTGCAAAGAAGGGATCCCCAGTTTCTCTGCAAAGTTCTCACCTCCAAGCAGTGTGCCATAGCATAACCTATTGCACTTGGCTTATGCACCCCTCATGATCCAACTCAATAACCAGGAGTAACCTGCTAACTTCTTCTACAGAGATCTTTGCACAGGGAATCAATTCCAAACTTAAAGCGGCCAAATAGCAAGTACAAAGGCTTTTTAAACATTGGAATTTTCCATTTGCATGTATATATTTCTTCAATTATCTCAAGCATTCATTTAATCTGAATAGTGAATGCTGCATATCCTTTTCATACTTATGAAAATAAATGTTGAATTTTGATAAGCAAAATGATTTTGAAGGATATTTGAGAAGAAAATTTAACAACAGGAGCTACCAATTTTTTCTGACCTACTTCAAATAAACCTTAACTACAACCAGTTTCTAATTATTTGAGTCCATTTCACTTCTTATGCAGTGGTCATTCTTTTTCCTGACCATTTGGCCTAGGTTCAGAAAATTTTCCATTAGACAACACAAAGTATCAAAAGAAAAATTACTGTTTCCCCTTTCTAAGATTTGGAATGTTTCAAAACCCCTAGAGATAGTAGCTCTAAACACATTTTTAAAACAAAAAAGTAGAAAGCACTTACAATTTTTAAAGCGCACGAGTCTATTATATTAAAGCATGTTATCAAGTAAAATTGCTTTCTCTCACCCCTCTGCTAACAGCTTTGCAATTCATTTTCCAGAAAGAGCTGCAGATGAATTAAAAGACAAAACATCTATGCTCCAACTGGAAATGATCACATGAACAAGCCACAAGATTTGCTTGATAAGAGAGTTTATTATTCAAGAACGAGTCTCATTTTCAGCTCTAAGGGAGAGGCGGGGAGAAAGGGGGGAATAGTCTTTTAAAACACACACGCACGCTGGAAGCGAGGGAATGCATTTATGGGCACCACTAAAAAGAAGAAAGGAAAAAGAAAACAACCCTCTGTACTACCAGCAGCTTCAGTTTTTAGAAACTCAAGTCAGCCTCCCCAAAATCAGGTTTGCCTTATCAGAGAAGCTGAACAACCAGAAAGCTCTTAAACTTTCTGAAAGTTTAATTCTGTAAAACACAAAGCGATAGAACAGGGCAGGAAAAAAAGTTCGCCAAAAGCAGCTGGAAAAGTTTGTTTCCCTGCACCCCCGGCCCCCTTTACTGACCTAAGAAGTCTTCGTTTCACAGGTAGCAAAGTTTCAGCCTTCTCCAGCGCACGAGTCACACTTGGGTGCAGGCACGCCGCGTTACGGGCAGCGCGCTAAGCATCAAAAGAAAATTGTTCCCAAGCTCCTGGGGACTCAGGAAGGGAAGAAAAATGCAGTCCGGGCAGGTACTGTTTCTTCGTGCAAAGTAAATCCAGTATTGTGGAATGAGTTCAAACATAGGGCTTGACAGGCAAAGCAGAAAAGCTTTTTCACTGAGCATGCTTAGTCCTGCACTGCCTGCACACTTAATGAACATTACTTCCTTCCCAGTGGTTACTCCTAGTAGAAATCCACACCCCCTACTCTTTCAGAAGTCAGGAATGCAGCTGAAACCAAAGTCCAGAAAACATGCCCGACACCCAGACAAGGCCCCACAGATCAATAAACTCAGGTTGTGACCCGCAGGTCAGTTTGTCAAACTGGACATCAGGCTGAGTTTTTTCTACACTTGGTAGAGTTTGCTTTATGCTTCAGCTAATGCTATTCACTCCCCAGAGAAAATAAAACTGCACCAGCTTTTAAAGAATGATTAAATGCTTGAATAACAGATGGGAATAGTTCAAATCTTGTCTTTCCAAACCTGATTTAAAATGACGAAAGAGCTTCGTGTAAAGCAGCTTTTCGGACAAAATTAGGTCGTTAGATTCCTGAACAAAAGTTATTTGAATTTGTCATAGGTAAGGAATATCTGGTGACAAAAAAAAAAAAAAAGAAAGAAAGAAAAAACACTGCTATTTAAGGCCTAATTCTGTTCTGTCTGCAATCACGTGGAGTTTTGTCATTACCTTCAGTGGGAATAGTGCTGGGTTTTAGGTTACAAATGCTTTCAGGCGAGAGCTGTGTCTACTTCAGTGACCTGTACAGGACAGACTGGTTTTGGCACTTCAGTCTGCAGTTTCCAATATTGCTGTGTCTGAGTGCTTGAAGACTGGGCAGCAAAAACCCCCCTCCTTAAAATTCATAGAGTTGCAAAGGCAAAAATATTCTAAAAAGCTTTAAATACCATGCATGAAGTTTTGCATTATATTTTCAGTTGCTTTACAATTTTTCCTTCAGTTTACACTTAACTCGTACATCTCAAATGTCCTCATTAGGACAAGAAATTTAGCCTTTGTTTAGTGCAACCTGCACTGGGCCTGAGAGCAGCGTCAAAGCTTTCCTTAAAACACCACATCATGTCAATTGTAATGAAGTAACAAGAGCTACAATATCGTGAGAACAGAGAGCACTTACCAGAATTAAAACTGGAGGGGCCAGAAGCACTCTAAGACCTCTAGGATAATGAATTATCACTCTGCATTTTAAAGCAAGTCAGAATCCTCTCCTGACCTCTGCATCTGAGTTGCTCCAGACTTCACCAGGCTGCAGGTCCTGATGTGAATAGGAAAGACCAAGAAATTAAAGCTCCAGATTCCTACTGGTCCAGACCTTTGAAATGTAGATCGTCTCAAGTTTTAGTAGCACACACTGGGGCTCTACATACATGGATATGTTTCAGAATCACTGTGGGTCTTTCAATCCTAACTGCAAACAAGCTTAAAAAAAAAGTCAGTTCAGCTGCCCACACATCCCAGCTCTTTCTGGCTTAATGCAAGATCATAAAAGGAAAAATGCCAAAACTTCCTGACAAGACAACCCATGCTATATTTCTAGTCTGTTTAACTTGATGAGATATTGGAAAACCCCAGAGATTGTTCCCATAAACTTGGGGAAGCAGCTACACTCAGCTCATCAAACCCGAATGCCTCAACCCAAGTACTTTTCCCATTGGTATGCTCCCATTTCATATCACAAAGCTTATCTTCAGCCAGGAAAGTCCTTAGCAGGACAGTAAAAGTTGCTACTAAACTGTTTGAGTGTTGGTTTTTCCCCCACTTTTAAACGTACATCAGGACCATCTCTCAGACACTTCTCAGATGCCCAAGAGAAATAACCTTGCAGGGGTTCAGTAAGCTCTAGGTACAGAAAGCAGGTAGGGACGAATCCTTATTTGTCAGCAGCTGGAATTACCCTAAAGCACTGCCACTTCATGAACCTAAGGCTTAGGTTCACGCAGCAGGCAGCCGTGCTGATCTTGGGCCTTGTCTGGCTCCGCTACCCTTCTGCAGCACCACCAGATGAACAGGACACGTCGGCTGCTGCTCAGGCTCCAGCTGCTTATGCCAACTCGCACCAGACGAGGTGGGAGCCAAACCAATGGTGCTGAGGAACCTTAGGATCAGCACCACCGTCGCCGCACACCACGACTTGGGTCACCAAGGGATCTGCTGCAGGAAGCACCTCAGAGCTTCCAGCCCCAGCCACGTACTTTGTCCTAACAGAGCTCTGCGACGGCAGCGGCGGAGCCAACGAGCACCTCGAGGCTGCCACACGCCCTGGGCCTGTTTTCTCCGCGAGTGCCGTGGCCCAGGAAGGCCGCGAGCACCACGGAGGCAGCGGCCTGCTGCGCCTCCCCTCGTGCCTCATCACCCAGGAGCAGTTGGCACCATGATTTATTTAGCACAGCGCTGGCCTAGCTCTCAGACAAGCCCTCTGTCCAAAGGGAAAGCATTCCACCTCCAAATTTCTTCCCAAGAGAAAAAAGAAATCACGTGGAACATTCAAATGCAGAAAACTATTCCCTCCTGGAAATTATTTGAAAACTACCCAAACTCCTATATCCCAATGGTATGATGGCTGTGTCTAGAGACAAGCATAGCTATGTATGTTCTGCCCTGTCACAGCTGACTGGTTTCTCTGATGGAAACTCAGACCAGCCCTATCTCTAGGGGCTCAGCTGCCCCTCAGTTGGCACTGTGGGGTGACACACCAGGTAGCAGCCCAAGGCCAAGGCTTTGGCAGGGCATCAATCCATGCCGGGGTGAAGGAGCGCTCCCGCCAGCGCGTGTTCAGCAAGGCCCAATAGGGAGCTATTGTTGCCAGTCTTAATGAGAGCCAAATGGCTGCTCCTCCCAGAGCTAGCAACTCCAGCTGGGGCAGCTTTGCTTCTCTTTTCCCCCTAGCATGCACAAAATGTGGTTTTGCTCTCTTTCCTGACACCAGAAAAGCCTGGACCGCTTCCCACTGTACTGTGAGAGCTTGAAACTTGGCCATACTATTTACAGCATCTTCTTTGCCCGGAGGAATTGGAGCGGCATCGTGATTTTTCCACCATATGCAAGCAGCAGGCACCACTGCGGGTGCCAGCACTGCTCCACAGTGGCTCAGCCCTACCTGTCAATGCTTCCTCGTGGCCACTCCAAGTATTGCAGTGGAGGAGCGGATTTCCCAAGGGAAACTCTCTGCTGGCAGCCATCTTCCTCATGCTGCCTGCTCACATGCATCCATCCTCAAATCCGTAGGGAGAAAGGGCAAATTAAAGAAAGGGTTTAGAGGGTGGGCCTCCATTTCTGGTCCTCTTAGCGCTAACGCTAGCTTTTGGCTATAGCACATTTCTTCAAAAGGACTTAAATGACTCAGGAGCCTCAAACGTAGCAGGAATTGGGATTCCAGGTTCCTTCTGGGGCTTCAGAAGAACCTGCTCTGCCTGCCAAGAACAGCCAGCCTTTATGTAGCTCATTTAACTGCCCTGCAGGAGAGAGCAGGCATTGGTGACAGGGTATATCTAACTTTTAGAGCCTTTCTGAGACTGCCTGCAAGGAAGTCAAGCCTTCCAGTCCAAGCTGCAGGAAACATAGCAATTCCCAGCTATCTCTGTGCAGGCCCCAACCTGCTCTGTGGAGAAGGAGCTCTCTGTAGTGAGCAGGAGCTCCTGCCTATTGTACTGCACAACGGAGAAAGCACAGAAACCAACAAACAGAAGAAAAACAACAAAAAGAGCCACCAGATCAACGCTGCTCTGTAACAGAGCAGCAGTAGGGTGGTGTCAAGTATGTATTTCATAACACAACCACACTGGAAAGCTCTCAGACAACAGACACGGCGACCTCATTGGCAGAACAAGCATACGTGGGTTTCCCAAGATGTTCCTTCGTTTCCCCTTTCCTTTGGCAAAGCTTAGTCCCACCTCGCAGTGAGAAAAACGTGACCCAGGAGACCCTATTCTGTCAGGCCCTGAGCCAGCAAACGGGCAGCCCACACAGGTGGAAGACCTCAGCGTGGCTTTAGATAACTCTGTGTACACAAGCAGGCCCAGGAGAGGTGTCTCCAGGAGAGCGTGGCAGGGACTGAGGGTACCAGATAACGGAGCGGCGGATGATGAAGGAGGAAGCTTCAGAGCTGCTATCAGAGCCAGCCTGTCCCAAAGGAAGGGCGATGCTCCGATTCTGTGATTTTTGCCAAATGAATGAAACCGTATAATTACGTACAAAGATTTGACCAAGTTCTCTACAATTCTCTTCAGGATATGTGAAAATCAGAGATAAAATTATTGCGTGGATTTTCTTGATAAAATACTGACTACTTCGCACATTTTCCAGAAAGCAGCCAACAATTTTGACATTAAAAGTTATTCTACAAGAAAGCCTGACTTTGAAGATGCTTTGATGGCTACTGGGAATCATACTGACTCCCCAGGTAACTCTTACTGCATCGCTCTGTCACTGGCTTCTGTGTAAATTTGGGCAAGACACTTCACATCTCTTACTAAAAGCAGTCAGAAGTTGTTAGATGAAATTATTACTGAGACTGCAGTGATAAATCTGCCACTGCTTTTCCAACGGCAAGGGGACTGACCGCATGCCTTCTTGCAGCGCAAACACTTCCAAGCAAGTGTTTCAAGTTAAGGGTTAGAGCGGATCAGAGCTACCTGCGAGAGACGACGAGCACGAGGCGGCCGGTCCTGCCGAGGTCGAAGCGCCCGGCCCCGCTGCGCGAGCCCATCCAGCTGCAGTTGGGCCGCTCGTATTTCACAGGAACTGGGAGGTGGCCTTCGCACACAATGACAACATTTGTTTTGCATTTCTCAAAAATTTGGACCATTTTCTCCTGACCTGTAGCATTCTTCAGTTGCATACATTAGCTTAACTAGAATTTTTCAGAATCTGTTTGTGTGATAATAAATGACAGCAAGCATTTCCTGTGACAACCTGCAATGGTTTTTCTCCTCCAGGCAAAATAAAGTTGATTGTGGGGGGGAAAAACAACGAGCTGCAAAGCAACAGCTTTGTCTGAGCTCAAGGAACTCTCTTGTTCACAGGAGAGCAGCGACTCAAGGCTGGATGTTTTGTGTGCATTGGTATATACACTAATTCCCTGGAAGCTGCTGCAATGCAATGCTTCTGAAGGAGCTGTATTACATCTTATCTGCCAAGTCTTATCTGAAAAACATCTAAACTGCAGTGAGACATGATACTTCAAATCTGTCTCCCTTAATCAGGATTTGTTATTCATTTCTGATATAAATGCAATTTAGAGTTTTAATTCTGATCAATATAAGGAATAGCCATTTTATCTTATTGAGTAGGTTGAGTGTCTTTTTGCACATGTAAAAGGGCTCCCCATCTTTAACGTCTCTATATATTCATGGGTTTGCTGGTAGTTAATCCCATAAAGCCAGCAGCCTGATAAAGATGACTCAGCTGAGCAAGGCATAACACAGTGAATATCAACATCCAAGCACAAGGTAAGAGCAAATAACCACCATTAGCTTTGCAACGAATAGGACAAAACACAGAAATTCTTGAGGCAGCAGAGCATCACAGGAATGAGACCATATCTTAGAATCTAACAGTATTTCCTAAGATCCAGAAAACGGCTGGTGTCTGTTTTCCTGGTGTCCACAACCCAATAATCTTAGCAAAGACAGAACATTTATCTGAAGGGTAACTGTGCCCTTCCCCTGTACCCTCCTCAACATAAGCCACAACTAGAACCTCAGTCTACCAGTTCCCAATAAAACACTCTAGACGGACCCTCTCCAGGAGCTGAAGGCACATGCCAGCTTTGTATCTTGTCCATAAACATCGTGGAGCAAAATGACACCTATCTGTGTGCAAAAAACCACAGCCAAGACAGTAAAGAACAAGGCAATATATCCATCTCCCCAGCTAAAAACCAGTACAGTCTGCCTTAAATTTCAGCTCCAAGTGCTTCTCACAGGATACACATCATCCTCATGAAACAAATTGATGTATTTCATTTTTTCCACTTCAAGTTGCTGGTGAGTTCAGCTTTGGCACTCCAACAAAAAGAGTCTTCACTGCCAGCATGCACAGTGCTCTGGAATGGGAGCGGGGTGAAAGGAGTGGAAAGTCATTTACAAAGCAAATTGTGCAGCAGCAAGGGAATTACTGGGTTTAATTCTGGATTATATATAGCATTTCTTTATGTAACATGGTGTTTAACTCACTACAGTTTGTGATGGAGAGGGGAAGAAGCTGAATCTTTCTCACATTTTCATCAGTATCTCCAACAGCATCATATCAACATTTGATTTTTTAAGATTTTGCTATATTTACCCCAAATCTATGGCGTTAACAGGTGGCCTCTATGAACGTCCCTGTTTTGCTGAAGGTTCCCTAGTACTTTGCAAAGGCACCGACCAATATGAACAGCAAATAGACTTCCCCTGAGGAGCATCTGTGAGGAGCATCTAGTATCATTCAGGAGCAAAACCTGAAACACTTTTTCCTCCTAAAATAGCCAAGAGCTTGGCAGCTAAGGCACTCAATTGAGAAAGCATCATTCTTTATCCTCCCATCTGAAAGACCTTCTCATAAAAACATGATTAAAACTGACACTGAAAAGTTTGATTTGGAACTTACTGACACTTCCCTACCAAAATCTATGCAATCAGCAATTGCCAGGCAGCTTTACTTCGCACTGCTTTTGCTTCAAACTTTCACCTGAAATCATCTGCCCTTTTCTCCTCAGATACATGTTCCCTTCCCTTTCAGACCCCTGCCTGATAACCGAGCCCTTCCAAGATTTCTCCTTGCTTCTCAATACTTCCTTCATCCTTCCTTTGGCTGTTGGCTAACTTCTCTGAGCTTATCCTACTTAAATACACCGCAACGTACAAGTGAGTGTCATGGCATGTTCATCTTATTTCCCATGTTTTTGAAAGTATTCTGCCTGCAAATACCATTGCCTGTTTATGTGGCTGTCACCACTGTTTTCACTTGGCACTGTACCACTGCACATAACACTTTATTTTGATTAGTCTCTTCAGTGATTTAGTAGGTTTTGCCTGTATAGGTAAAAATCACATATCCCCACATCTCTCCAGACTTTAAAGGGATGAGGGAAGTAAAAGCCTTTCATTTGCTACAGAGGCAAAAGCAATAAATACATATAGATATGCATATAATACATATATATATGCAGTAAGCTTTCATGCAAGCAGGATTTGGCCTTGTGTTTACTTGGAAACCACTTTAAAATGTGCCTCTCCCATAAATATATAACTGTAAAAAAGTCAGCATGACTAAACCCTTGGTATTGAGTGCTACACCTAGTGGCAAGTTCCTGCAGAATTCCTTGCTTTCTTGACATTTAAACAAATAATTACATAAAAAGTGAGGCTTAGAAAAACAGGTCAGAATACTAAGAGCAGGAGAGGGAAAGAAGACTCCAGAATGCTCCACATACTTAGGCAGGAGGGCTATTCTTCTATCAGCAATGCAAGAAATATATGCAATAAAGTTCTAATCATTAATGCAGTATGCCTATGAACGTTTAAATGCAGTGTCTTTAATACAAATATTCATCATATGTGTTTGAAAGCACAGCAGGTTTACTTCTCCAGAGCCTGGTTTTATCTTACATTAAATAGTCACGCGACAAAACCTGAAGTCCTCAGAACAGCGACTGCCACCTGCAACCTCCTCGCCAGGGCACTCTCATAGCACTCAAGAGTCACGTCCCCTCTCTCTAGATTAGCGAACTTCAAAATCACTTTTGCAGAATATAACACCTTCCACAGCCTCAGCACTGAGTCAGTTTAACCCCAAATAAACATAAGTGGGGCGGGGGGTGGGGGGAGGAAGAATTTCAGGGAAAACCTTTACCTTTTTCTATTAGCAGCTTGCTGGCTTTCTCTTTGAGGCTTTCAGGGGAAATAATTCACTCCTAAAGGAGTCTTCTTCACCTGTAACCCTCCCTATGTGCTGCAAGATCAGTATCCACATGCCTGAGGCAGAATACAAGGATGCTTCTTAGGGTACAACACTGCTTTTGCCTCCAAGCCGCATCGGCAATTTGCAGGTCTAGGAGTGCTCCCCAAGCCTCCCTTAAAGCCTTCCCTAAACACTTGGCACCTCTGTTCTGGTACCCAAAGCAGGTGGAGAGCCAAGGCTGGGAGTCCTGGGGCTCTGAGCCTGGCTGCCTGCCCCTCGCCAGGGCCAGCGGAGCACAGATGTGGAAATGTCACCGCTCGGAGCGTGGTGGCATTTCAGAGCCGGCCACCAGGACTCGCCGGGTCCCTGGAGCGGCTCCGAGTTCCATCCGCACCAGAGGGCCGAGGTAGAGGAGCAGGCAGACAGCTGGGAGCCTTCACGGCGAGACTTCCCCAAGCTATTGCACTCCCACGGAGAGCTTGCCGCGGTGCGCCCAAGGTTACGGGATGATATTGATGGAAGAAATGACAGCATAAATCAGGAGTCCCCCCTTGGAGCAGCGAGCGCTGCAGAGCGAGCTCTGTCGCGCACAGCAGCACACGCGGGCAGGACAGGACACGGGGGAAGGAGGCAGAGGGCACAGAGTGCTCTCCTTTCTCCCTCTTTTTCCTTCCAAAACACAGAGTTATTGCTGGAAAACTCAGCGAGACAGCCCCAGCACTGCTGCACGGCTAGCACTGATCACTTGCCAGCTGGAAGGAGACAGGTTTCAGGGGTCAAAACTCTTCAGTAACACTCCGGCTTCCAGATCATGTCTCCCGAGATGCACAAATACCATCCAGCTCACTGTGGGCATCATTTCCCTTTTATGCTTCTATTTTCAAATTACTAAGTAATATGAATGCTTTTAACAGCCATTTCAACATGCTTGATGTGCTTCAGTTTCTAAAGCGATCTTCTAATAACCCAGGCTTATCTAAATCATTTATTGCTGGGGTCGGTAACAATTAGAGGTTAGGAGGTTAAATATTGGATCACAGAGGAAACAACTGTCTGCTTGGTGTCTGATATGAAACGAGCTCGCAGGCCTCAGCGTACCCAAAGGGTACCTGCTGCTTAGGGTTGTGAACACCCTGGTTTCAGGTGTCCAGAGGAACCGATGCCGCAGAGGCCATGAGGCTCAGGGACTTTGCTGTCTGGATACGGCCTTTGGTATGAGCAGGAGAAAGGCAGCAGAGATGGTGACAACCTGTTTAACAAAGCAATGAGAAGAGGGAAGTGTCCAAAGGCTCTTTTGGAGCCTGGCCCTGTTCCCAGCAATGGGCAGCAGCAGAACACGAGCGCTGACCTTTCCACAGCCTGGGGACATGGACACAGCGCAGGTGGCTCCTGCATCGCGGCTCCTTTGGGGCCATTAAAGCCCTTGAACCTGAAACGCTCGGAGGCTGCAGCCACTTGAGCTAAAGGCATAACCGCCCTGCCAGCTAACCCACAAAATGCCATCATTCCTTAGCCTGACCAGCCAAAGGCAAATACTCTTCATTTCTTAGCTGCAGCATTTCTTTTCCTTATTGATAAAGAGATTACAGAGATTTAAACAAACCTTTTTCTTAACCTTGTGCTCACATAGTTTAAGAATCAGAGGAAGATTTAGTGCCAACATCACCCTGACTCAACCCTCAACCCAACTTGCAGACATGCTGCATATGAACGAGACCAGAAGTCATTTGTGATACCAGCACCAGAGACATTTAGACAGCTGACACTTTACCATACTTAGGAATACACAATCATCACTTCAGGCAGTCATGCTTTTCAGGCAATAAACCATGATTTGCCTTGTCCTTCACCTGCAACAGTCATTTAATCCACTTCTCTCAATTCAGCCAGCATCCTCTACAAAGAAGAGCTAGAAACGCAGGTAATTAATTAAGAATAGAGCTTGAACTCGTATTCGAGAGGGAAAGTAATCCTAAGTAGTTATACAGTACCACTTTAAATTAGAAGTTTCTGAACTGCATACACTACAGTGCTGGGAAAAAACCATCCTCCTGCAACAGCGTTCTGGGACAGCAAACATTGCCCACGTACACCACACACATTGTGCAACGGGAGTGAGATGAAGCACTCCCGACTCAAAGACTCCAGGGAGACAGTGACTCCCACAGCGTGATTTCAACCATATTTTTATACCTTTCTGTCCTCTGCTGCGCTGTCAGCAGGCGCAGGCACTGCAAGCCCTTCAGAGCAGCAGCTTTAAGCACAGCTGTACAGTCTGCAACCACTCTGCGTGCAGCCGTCCCCGTATTTCTGCTCTTCCCCCATTAGCAACACCATTACCCAGGCTTTCCTATTGTCTGGGAGTCACTTGTCCCATTAGTTTGGTAACAGGAAACAGACTGTACTAGGGTACCTTCCCTGACACCATTAACACCCACCCCTTCTCCTTTCTCCTGAAAGGAACAGCAGAACAAAGCCCCAAATATAAAACTAAATAAAAAAAATGTATCTTGGGTTCTGATCTGCCTGGGCAGTGTGCAAGCCAGACCAGCCAAATGATCTGCAGAAAAAAAAAACTAAATATAGTGTGCGTGTGTATGTGCAGCTTTTATTTAACAGGTAGTTCATTAATATTTATACAAACCTATACACCTCTTTCCTAAAGCTGGGCAAGTCAGCACATTTTTCCACCGCAGACTGCAGCCCTTTTCTCCCTGCAGACTTTATCCCAATAAAGCCCCCGAAGTTCCCATCGGGGCTCGCTATTGTTCCCTTCCCGAGGAATTCTCCGGCGCCTCCATCCCGCCGCACCGCGTGGCACAATAAGAGCCCTTTCATGTTCAAGACTCGGAGCCGTTGCTGTGGCAACTCGCCCGGCCTCGCCGCGTATCCAAATAAATAGTTCAAATTAAAAAATAAAATGAGAAACCCGGTGGGTCTGAACTGCAATCTTATCTTGAGGGTGATGGCTTCAAGGGATATTAAGAAGCAAAATAATAACCCAGATCAGTCACCCCAAAGTGCTGATTTTTCAAGACAGAAGGACGTTTGTGCTGTTCCAACAAGTATTTGGCTGAAACGGGAGCACAAAGAGAGCAAAGACGCAATGCAGAGCACTAGTAGCCAGTGGCATAAAAATCATGGTGTGGAATTTTGAAGGGCTCCCAGATAGATCTCGGTGGCCCTCGCTGCCGAGCGGAGCCTCGGGATGGCCACGGCATGGAAAGCTACGCCAGGATTTTACCTAGCAGGCAGTAAGCAGCACAAAGTGCCATTAATTGCTACCTTGCAGGAACCCTTGCTGCAAAGAGAAGCCTGTGCTTGCTGTAGTGAAAAAAAATGCCTTTTTTTTTTTTTCTCCTACTCTGGCTCTACGTGCTCAGACAAGCCACCGCTTGAGGCCCCCGCGTCTCTGCTATTATCAGTTAAGTCACGTCTAGTGCCAGGCAAAAGGTCATTTCAGGGCAGGCGGGAGATGAAAGGAAGGGGTAATGTATGTGAGAATGCCGGCCCTGGCGGCGGGGGGAGGAAGGGAGGAAGGAAAAAGCAGCAGAGAAGAGGAAGAGAAGGAGAGCAAGAGGGAGGGCGAGCACGAGAGGATGATATCACACTCCAAACAGCAACGCTCGCGGTGCCAAGGAACAAATAAAAGACCAAACCACGGCACCTCGGGTGACACGCTGTATGAACTTGTTTCCTCATCAAATAAAAAGGCTGCCACATTTTCCAAGGTCATCTTTTTAATTCATTCCTTCAATGAGGCTTTTCCCCCCTCCTTTTTTTGCCTCTTTCTTTTTTTTTTTTTTTTCTCCCTCCTAACCTTAACTGCTGAGAAAGGCAAATGTTCAAGAGAGAAGGAGCCTCCATTGTGCGGGCTGCCTGCCTCAGCCTCCTTTGTCTGAGAATTACCAAGGAGAAGTATGGGCTCCATTTTATCCTTCTTATGCATCACAAAAAAAAAAAAAAACAATTTTGCATTTAGTGGCAAAAAATGGAACACCGCGATGCTCCAGCAGACAGCCCAGCCCTTCTCCATGCGCCTCTTTTCGCGTCTCCCCCCTCCACGCGGCATTAGGCGGGTAAGGTTTTCGGCTAAGCCCATCAGTCATTGCTGAATCCAGTCCAAGGCTCCCCCTCCACCTCCCCCTGCGCTCGGCTCCAGCTCTCCTTGTCTAACAAATCATTTTTGTAGGACCAGCGGCTGCCTCGCGCAGGGGCTGCGCACACGGCCCCGGCGCAGCCGACGGGCTGGCAGGGCAGGAAGAGCTTGGCTGGACTTGTTCCCTTTGGGCTCCTTCCTTTGTGCCGCCGCTCCCGTTCCGGGATGCCCTTCCAGACTCAAGCTGACCACGCTGCTTCTGCGGCCTCCGGAGAATTCCAGAGCCCTCCTTGGACCAGCACGTGGCCGCGCGGTCGGTCTGCACAGCCCCTCACGTGCCACCTCGGTCACGGGCTCTGCAAGTCTCCCCATCCATCGGGGTCTCCTGGAAAACCTCGCTGGTGGCCCCGAGCCCGCACCTCGTGGCGGAGAGCGGAGCTGGATGCTGGGGACCCGTGGAAGAGCACGGCTGAACCTAGCAGGCAAGGCCCAGCCAAAGCAAAAACACGCAGGCAGGCTCAGAGGGGTAAGAAAGAAGGTAAATATCATCAATCTTCAAAAACCAGTTGTCAGAAATGCCACCAGGGGAAGACAAAAATAAAATCCCAAACTGTAGTTCAGTCCAAGTTGGTTTCCTGAGACCTGGCTCTATTTATGCAAGAGCCAGACTAAGGGCAATGTAATTCAGCCCCCTCCGTGGTCACCACCAATGGCCCTTGGAGCTTCCAAGAAGAGCTTCAAAGAGCAGACAGAAGCAAAGCGAGAGTTAATACTACAGCAGTAATTACAAATACCCAGAAAGCTACTGCAGAAAGGGCTAGACTGATCACCCTTTCAAGTAAGAGTGTTTATTATCAGTAGGGGCAGCTCTGGAGTTGATTACCAATGGATTCGGTAGGATCTCCAACAGGACTCCAAGCATAAAGCAGAGAAGCACCAGCCAAGGGGACCACTCAAGACCTGTGATCCTAAACAGGGGTATGGACTGCAAAACATCTCCCTAACCTTAAATTATGAGGCAGTTTTCAACTCCCCTTCTACAGAGGTGGCACGCTTGGGCACAGACAGGCCATGTGCCCGTAGTCACAGGCCATCCCGGAGGGGCTCTCATTAGGAAGTCACCGTTTTCCTCTCAGATGAATAACTGAACGAAGCACGTGGCCCTAGCACAGTATTCCTTGGCCGTGGCTCGCAGGGAGTGACTGTCACACTTTTGAAATACTAATAGCAAAGAACTTTTAATAAAGTTAAAAACATAAACGTACTTCTATCAGCCTCAGATTCCTCCTCCCCGCTTCCTGAAAACTAGTCCAAAAGCCTCTGCAAGCAGATTCCAAGATAGCTTCCTGCACTATGACTGGAGGCACAGGCCATCAGCACCTGAATATTACTTTGTTGTTAGGGACTAGCCATATGTTTCCTATTTAAAAAGTTACTTATATCACAGGAAGCCACTTTTTTTCTAGCAACAATAGCCCAGATTCTTGTAACCATTTCACCCACAGAGGGAAAAAGGAGGATTAACCACCAACTAGAGCCGCTTTCTAACCACGTTTATTTGAACGCCGCTGACAACATCCTGAGCGTATTTCAGATTGGGAGACGGCTGCACCGCTTCTGCCCCCAGCCTGGGCCCTGACGCTGCTTTCCAGGACAGGCAGCATCTCCCAGTGCCCCCTGCCAAGCTCCGAGATGGAAAACAGGGAGCCCTGCGGGAACCGGGGCGAGCAGCATTGGAATCACAGCCCGGAGACTCCATGGTATCCTATTTCTGGAACCTAAAGCATTTGGGTTTTCAACTACAATATTTAGTGTTTGATTTCTAGCAGGAATTAAAAAAATTTCTTCCTCAGAAGGGCTTCTGGAAAAGCTCCACATCCCATTCCTCCTTTGCCAGCTGGCCAAGCATTCAAGTATGGCACTAGGCAGCAGTTGCTCACGGGTATTTATTTCCCTTAGCTATGGGGGTAGACATTTGCTATTTCTCTTGACAGAAATTGAAGGTGTAAAAAGTGTGGGTTTGGGGGAATTTTTTGTTTGTTTTCTTTTAAGCGAAAAAGCTAAGGAAAGTTTTCCAAAGCACAAGGTCCAATCTTTCAGGTACATTTTCTATCCGCTTTATAAGAAAGTGATCCAAGTCTCCAACTCTGCTTTGTTAGAAACAAACATTTCACCTTTCGGTTAAACCCAGGAGTTTTCAATCACCCCAGTCAAGAAATTTGCAGTGAGCTGCAGAGTACTAAAACTGAACTATCATCAAATTGAGGTTGTCACAACATATACTGGAATTTGAGTTAAAGTATTTTTGGAAAAAGTAAATACATGACAATCTCTGCCTTGTTCTAAACATGAGCATTGTAGATTTCATATTCCAAGCTAAATTCCCCCCTCTGAAGAGGGGCATCCTGCTCTTCCCATAAGACTGGCACACGGGGTATATCCTTGCCTCACACTGATTCCAGCCTGTCCCCCAATTTTACATGAGGGCAGAATCAGACACAGGACCCCTTTGCTTTGGCACTTTGGCCACATGTCTCTCAAGATTACTTTGTGTTTCCAGTACTAGATGAAGCCACACAACTCCCAAATGCGCAACAATTAGCAAAAAAAACCACTCGGGGTTAAAAAAAAAAAAATTATTCTGCCAAATAGATATTTTGGACAGAGATTCTGGTTGGCTCTGGGTTTGCATGCAGTGGTTCACATTGCCACGTGCACCAGCAGCAGCTAAGGGACGCGATGGGAGCGCAGCCACGGCCCGGGAAGGCAGCGCTCCCTCGCTCCCGCTATTGTCTCGCGGCCTCTGGGAGCTCTGCCTGCATCTGGCAGAAAAGTTGATCAACTTGGGGTAGCTAATCAGGCCGCGGCAATTTCCGGCCCTTTCTTTCCCAGATTCCACAGATCAAAGTTCAAGTCCTAGAATTATTATTCCCCGAACGCTTAATGAGCTCCAACCGAGGGACACCAAAGGCAAAGCTAAAACATTGACCGTGCACTTCACTGAGTTTGGCCAATGCTGTTAAAAACAAGAGGGTGGGATCCATAGCATGCAAAATCACAATATACAGATTTGTATTTTAATCCAATTAAGATTCCTGCGCTTGAGCGGGAGCAGCCAAGTGCTTCAGACACTTCGTAAAGGGATGTCTGCTTTCCCCACATTAAAATATTGTGAAGGTAAAATTGGCCTTGTCGTCAATCATTTCTAAAGAACTCTTCTGGGAGAATGACAGAGCCCCACAAGCACAAAAGCTTCCTTGAAGACTGAAGTTCAGGATGTTGAAATGCAAAAGTCAGATTTTGCCAGGAGGCACGATTTCTGAAGCCAGATGATTCCACCTCAGATTAAGTTATTGAAGATCTTTGCATGCAGAAACATTTCTTTGTTCTGGCAAGCGCTCCCCACGTTTCCTATTCACAAACCTGACCCCTTGGAAAGGCAGCCAAGATTCTTTCGCATTATCAGGTCAGAATGTTCAGGGCCCAATTATTTTAATAGTTATAAAAAAAAAAAAGAAAAAAGAAAAAAAAAAGAAAAAAAGAAAAAAGGCCTGACAATGGTTCACTACACCAGTGAGAAGAGTATTCAGAGATTTAAGTCACTAACATCTGGCATGTTCTTTCGAGAAGACTAAACACATGGAGAGTCTTGCTTCAAAAGTCAATGGAATGGAATGATAATTGCTCATTAGAATGCCTCCTCCACAGGTTATTTTTAACTTTCCCTCCTCTTTCTAATCATGGTGCAGGCATCAGATGAGACTGAAAAGGGTCAGTGCAGAGGTTTCTCCTCTCCAAAAGCACACTTACAACAAAGCCTTTCTATGAAGCTCAGGATTCACATGCCACACTAATGGCACCTGTTTTGTTTTTAAGCTACATGTAAGACCCCAAGCTAAATGTCAGATCCAAAATGCTCCCCAAGTTCACTGCTCTCACCAAGAATCCAGATCACGAGGACAAAGATACTTCAGTATAAATCCATGAGCTTTCTTTTACCTAAGACAGAGACCATCCCTTTCCTCCAGGCACAAGGAAGCACGCACGGGAAGAATCTAGGATGTTCACATGCAAATGCATTAGGAGACATAAGGCATGGAAAACGAAGGCAGAGGCTAAATATCCTGAACTTCCGCTGTTATTTCTCCCCTTTTTTTCCACCATCAGGGCTATAGATTCTCTGCTTTCACAAAATCAGTGATATCAGAGCCTACACACGAGTAGGTAGCAAAGAGAGACCAAACCCATCAGGTCCTCATGCCCCTCTTGAAAGGAGGGCCTGTATTATCCTAGCTTGGCAGGGATGCATTTACATCCCTAACTGTATCTGCTCAGGCTTTCTGGCAGGGGAATGCCAAGACAGCCCAGCTCAGCCCTGGCTTCATGTGTTCAGATCTTTTTGCTGAACCCTTCCCCATAGCATCCAAGCCTTTGTATGGGACAAAACCTACTTGCATGGGTCACCCCACTTCCTCCCTAACCTGTTACGTACAGGTTTTTTTCCTCTTCTTAATGGGGGTTCAGCAGAGCATTAGGAAAAAGGGGAGATTCTTTGTGGTATAACATCAAAGACTGCGCATGAGGAATCTTGTTCTGAGGCCTCTCACCAGGAAAAGCCAAATTAATGAAAAGCTCACATCAGACAGCAAAAGCACTGGACCACAAGGAAAGCCTAAATCCAACAGTTTAGGGCCAAGACTCAGGAGGCTGTGTCCTTATTTAATGCCTTCTAAAACAGTATAAAACCATTTGGAAAGGAACCAAAGAACATGCTCATAATGGGCTCCAATTTGTTTGTTTATCTGTCTGTTTTTAATGAAGGAACCACAGAGCCTACTGGTGAATATTTGCGTTTCATTTTTGTCATTGTCCCAGCCATTCTCCACGAGTCCTGGGACCACATCAAACAGCTGCCAGAACTCACTAGGAATGGGCCTTAAAACCCATTTTAAGGGAGCAGCGAGCCCTGGGAGAAGCCAGCGGCCGGCCTGGGCGCTCCTCTCAGCGGCTGGCACAGCCTGGCAGCAGCCACACGAGCATCCCGCACCCCTCCTGCACCTACTGTCCCCAGGCCACCTCGCAGCACCAGCACAGGCGGCAGAATAGGGCAGGCACAGAGGGTTTCCAGCCTCCATCGCTCCGGGAAGCTGCCCCGGAGTCCGCGCAGCAGCAGCGGATCTGGGGATGTGGGAAACGCTCTGCTCCAGCTGGCCCATGGCTGCAAGGAAATCCCTGTGCAAAGAGAAGCCCGTGATCTGGAGGCCAAGGACCAATTCAGACCCGAGCCATCCCAGCCGGCACATCCAGACTGCACTCGCGTTGCAGCTTGCGGTTCACACTCGTTAAATACACTTGCTCCTTCCAGGAACTTGCTCCTTATTAGCACCGGGGTTTGTTGAACACAGAACACATCCCTTACATAAAACAGGGCGGCAAGCTGGCCCCAAGTGCCCACCAGGAATTAACCCACTCTTCTGGGTCAAGTTTTCCTGCAAGGCCAAGCTGGCTTTCTGCAGCCACATGCACAGTGCAACACTGACCTCATGTGGCTAGTCCTCCCTCAGCCACGAGCCAGAGCAGCAAGCAGGCTCTTCCCTTCCACCCTAGCCGGGTATTATTTAGATTCCCGTGCAAAAGGCCCTGAAAAGCTCCCCCTGTGCACTTCCTCCCTTGCCTTGTCTTCCGTGGGGGTCTCAGCGCAGTGACACCAAGGAAAACTTGCATTTGCTCAACTTCTGATCTGGCACTTCTCCCAGCAGAAAACCTACCCTTAGGAGATAACACTAGTCCTTGACACAGGGACAGAGCCACATACTTCTGCACAGAAAAAGCCTACGCTGTTCATAGCCCTTGTCAAGTCACCTGCAGACAGCTGCATTCCACCCATACTTCAGTGGCACCGGTAAAGTGATTTCTGTGGGGATTTTTCTTCTTCTCTCCTGGCTCCCTAAATGGAAACAGCAACGGCATCTTGCCCGTGTCAGAGGGGGGCTAAGGCAGGCTGGAATGCAGACACACTCCCACAGACACCGCTCTTCAGAGCGGCAGAGTACAGAGGCAGCTTGTTCAGGTTTTTTATGGTTGTCACTGTTACCAGGTGTTGAAACAACTTCCATGGCATTTTCTCTTCCTAGAGGCCCATGCTCTTCCACCATAGCCAATCTGAAACTCCCGTCTGGGAGGCACACACACACCACCCAGGAAACGCTGATCTGCAGTGCAGCTCAGAGGTCCCTGAAGCAGGGAATCCCACGGCAAACTCAGGTGCTTTCAGAAGAGCACCATGGTAGTGAACTTCAGACCCTGAACCCTTCCTGAAAACCCCCTCGGCCGCATTCAGGGCAGTATCTCCCTGAGTTTATCACACAAACTTGTTCCTCCAGAGCTCTGTGTGCAGCTGCTACAGCCACAGAGAGTCAGGAGGAGGCAGACCACAAACCCACAGAACACCCCATCCAACAGCACCCCAGACTCGTGCCTTGGCTGCCTGCGGTGAACAGGGCCCTGCTTGGTTGCCCCTCGGCGAGCACAGGGGAAGGCCGCACGTCTGCCGTGCCAGCAGGAACAGGGAACCAAGGCCACTGTCCCTGCCGTGAGCAGCTAATTGGGGGTTCTGCCCCTTTGCAGGGCAGTGGCCCCTGCTGAGCTGAGAACCACCAACCTACATTCGTCCTCCCCACCGCCCCCAGCCTGCCCCTCATCCTGAACGCTGGGTTGTAAATGATGCATAACCCTTCCGGGCCTTCTGCCCACGCAGGGAAACTTTCCCGCATCGAGGGAATTCAAAACTAGGTTAAACATACTTGTCACTCCACTAAGTTCCTTAAAGCAGATGTGAAACACTTTTTTTGGTCACTTCTCATTAGAGCTTGGCGACAAGATTTCCTGCACAGGCTGCAGGTGTTAGCACACTGCTGAATCACAGCCGAGACGCGCTCGGCAGCTCACGTGTGCTTGTCTTGTTCTCCATCAGCAACGCCAGAATTTATTACACCAAAGCCATAATGACATACAATGTCAGTATACCTGATGCGCACAATAATCCACCCAAAAACTGGATCCTTAACTGGGCAGACTGTGGCTCCATCACTCCAAGGAAAGCTGGACAGCAATACCGATTCTCACATGGGAAGTGTCCCAAAGCACAAAAGGTCACATTAACTCCTGGGGCATCTTCTCTACCGCTTCCACTTTATATAAAGACAAGGTAGACCCGTCCGGATTCTTTCTAAAGCCCTATTCTCAACACATGGTATACATGCCGTTGATATACAATTAGCTGCATGTGTGCAGCGATGGAGACACTGGCAGAAGAAATGTATGTCTAAAGGAAAAGAAAAGCAAAGAGACATGCCGTGAAATGTTATCATTAGGGAGTCATAATTTCCTTCCTGTAGTCATACAACAGCTGTCACTAACATCTTGAACACAGACCACGTATTAGAATACCATAGCAAATGCCTTTTCAGGCAAAAGAAAGAGAGGGCATGTTAACTGGGTGAATAGCAGGAAGAATATTTTGACAGCTTGAATGCATTAACCTCCCCGTCGAACACCCACAACCTTTGCCAGAACTTGGTTTGGGAGATACCTTCCAAGTGCCTGGCGAGAGAGGGGGATCAGCAGCACAGGCACATGCAGAGGCTCGGGCAAAGTGCAGGCTTTATGCTTTTAGGGGCCAAAATGCATGTCTGAAATGGTGGCTGAATATCCTACCTCAGGAATACAGGGAATGAAAAGGCAGGTCAGCTGTATGTGTGGGGATATATCCTGCTCTGGCCTTGTCTCCAGGAGGAAGGGAGCTTAACTCCTTCTAGCCAAGGCTTTGCTAAGCAACACAGAAGTCCCACCAAATGCGCTATGGTCTCGGTTTCGAGAAGTAATTCAGCCTAAATAACTAGACTCCTCATGGTCTCTTGTCTCAATCTGGTAACTTCTGAGAAATCCACACACCACTCTCCAGTAGGAACCCATCTTTCCTTAACAATATCTCAGACAGGACATTTTAAGAATGCGTTTTTCTTACCTGGATGAGCTCCCCAGAAGTTGCTATGAGGGGGACATGGAAAGACCTTGAACGTTTGGCACAAACAGTTTATCCAAGGTAGACATTACCAAAGCTTTCTCTGCTACTGTTCCAGGAACCGTGGTTCTCATTACAAGGCAGGCAGCAACAGCTCCATCTCAGGCAGAAGATAATTAATCAGCACCCAGAGCTGTTTAGCAAATACAAAGCCTGGTTAAAATAAACCAAACTGAGAGAGAGGAAAAAAAAATATGACAGAGCTGTTGGCACTTGCCAACTCCTCTTGATTAAACTTATTTTCACCTCCAGGTGCATCCACAGGATGAGTTTTGTTAATTAAACCTGCCAGTCAACTCATTATGCATTCAATTAAGAAGCCTGATGCCTTGATTTTATGCAGCTGGCAGGCTGCAATGGTGACAGACTCACAGGTCTATGTTGTTATGCCTCTTAAGTTCTAATAGGGCCGGGAGAAGAGAAACTCCAAAATAGAGCGGAGCGTGAGGTTTGCTAATTGGACAGCGTCTTGGTGCCTTTTAGAAGAGTGGGAGCCCCCGAACGGAGAGCGGGGATGCTGCCCAGGTCGTGTGGAGTGAAACTCCACGCACACAGCGGAGGAGTGCGCTCACCTCGTTGGGAAGCCTGTAAGGACGCTCCGAATATTCATGATGGACTCTGGCAAGGTTAAGAGATGAGGAGAACGGCACCTAGATGCCATGGTGATGAATGCTGTGTGAATAGATTAGACCAAGGCCCTGAAGCTTCTATAAAATTGTGGGGTTTTAATTTAGATGAAAGATAGCCTTTATTCTTCAAGCACCGCACTGGCAGTCAGCAGATCGGGATGCAGGGCCTGGCTCCGATACAAACTCCTCGCATGACCTTGCACAAATCCCAGGGGACTGGGCTTTAACGGAGCCTACGGTTCCATCTCTCAAGGGGCAACCGTTAGCCCAGCCGCTTGCCCTGCCAGCCCGTGCTCCCCAGCTCCTCACCTCTAACTGAGCAGTATTGCATCTGCTTTGCCCACCCTTCCACACTATAAACATTCCCAAGAACAGACAGCATCTCTTGTTCACGCACCAGAAGAAAACCTGTGCAAGCATTCCCCAATCTCATGCAACAGACAGAACAAAAACATTTGGGACAACAGAATTTGCACTTCTCTGCGACAGTTTTACTGTTACCTCACACTGGCATTTCTAAGTCTGCCTGCTGACCACAAACACGGGACATGACCTACAACAGCCGTGGCCTATCTGTGGGGCTCCACGATGGAGAATTACTCTTCACTGTTTTTATTTTTTCTTTATGTTTTAAGACTTTCAACACAGCTTCTTATATATACAAAGATATACCACCCCAGCACTATTTTTATGACATTGATGCTGTTTTTACTTATATGCAGCCTAAATGGAAGTCACCTGACTTGTATTCCCATCCAGGGGCTAGGAGAGAATCTCTACTCAGGTGTTCCATCTAAGAGACTTGGGTAGCTGAAAATCAAGCACAGATCTGAGAAGGGAAAGGCAGGACATGTCCAGGACCTATGTATAAATTAATCTTATCCTCTAAAGACCTAACACTGTTGTTTTCATTCTCCATTCCTTTAGGCAACAACTGAAAACGTTACTCTCAGCACAGTGCAATGACAGTAAATTACTGCTCTCTATGGATGAGGAGGTAATGACTGAGGTAGCAAGACAACATTACCATAACCAGAACAAATTCAGAGCTTCTGCACTTAATATCATAAGTGCTTATTCCTCCAGCTCTTTCTTGAAACACCTTTAATGCCCTGTGGTGTATTCTGTCTAATTCCTAACCAGATCAAAGGTATGCCTGAAAGAAGACTATCTATTTTAGCTTATTAAAATAAATTAAATAATAATTACTCCCTTACCAGGAACTCTTGGGTCAGTGACACACAGGGCAATGGGGATGAGCCTTCGGGGCTTGGAGGCTGGCTCCTTAGCAGTAATGCAACACACCAAATACATTTCTAGAACAGATACAGTATTTCAAGCATTAAGCACCTCTGGCACCCCTAAGAAAGCAAGGCTATGGCTGTGCCAGCATTTTAATACTTCACTCTGCATCCAACAGAGCTTGTTTGATAGAAAACACCCTGGAAATGCCCAAAGGCTCTAGCTGTACTCCTGTAAACGCCAAGCGCATCCCAACACACAACCCCTCGGCATCGCTGAAACCACAACCCGAGCAACCCGTCAGCGCTCCCTCTTTAGAGAGGGGTCTCCTCCGTGCAAGAAATGCCCTGCTAGGAGCCCTGGGGGCTCCGGGGATGTCCCAGCTCCTCCTGCACGGCCTGCACGCCCCGGCTGCAGCAGCAGAAAGCGCGCCTTGAAAAGCAAAGCGAGCCCAACGCCAGGTTCAATGCACCGCGTACCCACTAGATGGGGCAAAACGCTCTGCTCTGTTGGAAAAAGCTCCCCAGGCTCCTGGTCCAGGGCTTTGTTTCACCTGGGCCCTCGGACCAGGGCAAAGCAACAATTTACAGCAACTCCCAACCCCACAAGCCCAGACCAGGAGCTTCTTCAGCATCCAGGACACAAACACACTTACCCCTGGCTCCTGCAAAAACAGTCTGTATTTACCAGCATAACTGGGTAGCATCTGTAACAACCACGTACTGTAAGCGAGCTCCCTGCTCACCACAGCCTCCTCTTCATCAACACACACAGAACTACCGGCTGATGAGGGAAATTTTCCCACCTCAAAAGGCTTTTCTTCATGCTTTGACGACAGCAGGTTGGGAGAAGCCAAAATAAAACTTGGTCAAAGCAAAGAAAGCCTCCCTTGGAGTTACGTGCACTTCCACTCCCTGGAGCCAGGCAGATGTGACCCACAGAAAGAAAAACTCCTGGGCCCTGCAGCCCTCTTACAAACTAGCCCCATGGGGCACCTCATGGGGCAATTCTCGTTACACCAAACACCTGAGCAAAGCTGGCAGGAAAGTTTCCTTCATCTGCTTCATGCCTTTGCTCCCTTCTACAGTGGCTTGTGGCTTCTGACACGCTACTTAAAATGATCTCTTCATGCAGAAAAGCCTGATTCAGCACCCAAATGGGAAGGACTTGACTCACTGTTATCCTGTGCCTCTCTCTACCAAAACGCAGCTGCTTCTGGTCAGAAATACGGTGCTATTTCCCCAGGAGGTTAGTTCAGGCAGGAAATAGAAGTCTTCAGCCTGGACTCAAAGGGACTAACAAATGGGCAAATTTTAACTCCCACACCGAGTCAGAGCGTATGCGAATTAACAAAACCATTTCACTTAACTCGTGTCTGACTTGGGTTATTATTTCTATGCTGGAAGTTCTCTCACACCTCACAAGATGGCAGCGGTTCATTGCTGAGAAGCTGCAGCTCTTTCTGCGCCGCTTACAAAGCACCTCACAGTGTTTTGAGAGGCATCATTTGGCTCACAATTCTATCCTGGCTAAATCTACGAATGCAGTCCCATTATAGGCCTTACGTCATGTCTGAAAACCTCATCTTCAGTCTCACGCTTGGCCTGCAAACACTGCTCCTTATTTCACTTTTTCCCTTCCTTGTTTTGCAATAAATAATTGCCAGGTTCTCAAGGAGGGAAATGGAAACAAGTCATTTGGTGCTTGTGTTAAAATCAAGCGCTCTCGTCTCTCTTTCCTGACCTGCTGGAAACTTCCTCTTCGGCCTTACTCAATAAGGCCCAAATCAATAGCTGAGAGCAGCAGAGCGCGGGGTAAACAGCATCAGGCAATGCTATATTCTATGGTAAGGATAGAGAGTTAAGTTCACACTGAAATCCCTAGGTGAACTTCTGCCAAACAGGTAACTGCACCTCACGGCGGCGATGTAAGAATTCATTACAAGAATACCTGATCTTAATCTGCCCATCTGCACCAAACTGTGTGTGTGGGTTTGGCTTGTTAATTTGTCGTAGAAGAGCAGACAGGGCATGCAGAAACCAGCGGCATCTCTCAGAACCAAAGCCCAGCATCGTTTGCTGCGGTATTTTCAGCTAAGGAGCAGAGTCCAGCTCTGGCTGCCCTTCACTGAGCCGCTCTTAGGAGAGGACATGGCAGGAGGGAAATAGCATCCGCTGGAGATTCTCCGGCGCCAGGGGATCAGGCCTGGGTGACCCGGGGCGAAGCTCTGTTCCTTGGCGAGCGCACAGCTCTGAGAGCAGAGAGGAAATACAGTGTTAGCAGCAAACACAAGAGGGAAGTGCAGCACCAAAATCCAGCCCGTTCTGGCAAAGAGCAGCAGCCAAAATCTCATCTGAAAGGCCTGTGACCACACACTCGGCACAATGGCAGAGCACACTTGGGGCTTTTCACGGTAGAGCCTTTTCCCCGTGTCCTGTTCCTGTGTCCGGACGCCTGTACCCATGGAAAATCCCATTTGCTTTACACGGCTTCAGGTGGCCATTTTAATGAAGAACACTGCGGGCTCCCGCCTTGGTGGCCATAGGCTCCTCTTCAACAGACTGCCTAGGCCAAGGCTGAGGTCCTTGGTTAAATTCAGCTGGACTACATGTTTTATTGGAAGTACCCTTTTTATTTATCTATGCTTTGCTTGTATAAATGTAACTATTTAATCTACTACTTTTTGACAGAGGTCTCTAAAAAGAGACGCAGGAGCAGGAAGCAGAATCCACTCGCCACTTTGCCTCTGGTGTTTCAGCGGTTTGCACAGTAACCTATCAGATTTAATGTCGACACAGGGTTTTCTGACTGTACTTTGAACACAGAAACAACTGTTCCCCTTCCTACTGATGCTAAAGAATGACTGAAAATCCCTTTGTCAAACAAAATTTTCTGTATGCTTCTAATTGTTTAGTTACATTTAGGTTGTAACGAGGATGTCTGCAGGTCCCTTTTCATTTCCAGGGAATCCAAAAGACTGTTCTCTAGCCCCAGCAAGCCCCAGAAGACCCTTTCTCTGAAGATGAAAGTCTGTCGTGCTTCATTACCACATTTTCCCTGAAGGAGCACCTCTCTCGGCACAGAAATGCCGGGGTGATTGCTTCTGAGGTGGCTGAGGCTGAAAGCTCCTGGCAGCAGTGTCAATAGCTCCAGTGCCTGTCCATAACCAAACACAGCTCTCCCCTTCCAGCCCAGCGCCGAGGACTCACGGGGCCACGCTCCATTTGCACAGGTCCGGGTGAAACAGGAATCCCGTTCAGAAGGAGGAAGCGCGACGCGCTCATGTAGACTTTGTGTTCCTTAAAATGAATGTATACAGTGTGGAAATGTTCCCCAGACTCTAACAGAATGAGAAACAGATGGGAAATTATTTGCAAACAGGAACTCTTTTCTTTTCTTGTTTGCTTGCTTGTTTTGCTTACCCCTCGCAAGCCTAACAAGAAACACAAGTCGTATAAAACAACTGCAAGCTACTTCGTACTGATGGCGCTGGATAAACAAAACTGCAAAGCACTGACAAAAATACACCGTTATTTTTATGTATTGCATTAAACAAGGCAACAGGTCGTACCTTGGGCCCCAGCCCAGCGGATGCTGATGCACAGACTTAATTCCATTGCTGCAAATATGGCCAGACTGCTAAGCAGCTAAGTTAAGCATATATGTACGCTTCCAGGGCTGTGGCCTTTGCTAGGAAATCTTTATTGTTCTTTTTGAGCATGACAAAAGCAGTATTATTAGTAGTGACCAGAGTTTTGACTGAGGGGACCGACCATATTTAAATTGCTGCACTGTTTAGTCAGATAAAGACAACAGCAGCAGAAATGAAAACATCATGTAAATTTATGTTCGAAGTACAAATGTAAAATTTCATAAATGATTACAAGGAGATACACATGGAACCACATGTGGTGGAACTGAATTTACAGAGAGCAGCCTCTATCTTTTAGCCATTCCTCTAATGGAGATTTAAATATGAAATAAATTGCAAACACTTGCAGCTGAAGCAGGATGTTGGATTATGTTCATTCATATTGAAATTACATCTTCAAGATTCCCTCAGGCTACATAAATGTATCTATAACGGACATTCGCATACATATAAAACAATCCTCTTTTGTAATACAGAGATGTGTTTTATTAAACTGCTGTTTTCAAGATAAAATTCTTATTCCATACTTCAAAACAAATGCATTTCTATTGACATACTCCGAGAAGGACCCCTTTAATGATACAGGCATGTGGCTAAACAAATCATAACAGAAATAATGATTACAAGAAAAGCTCGAGCCACAAGGAAAGGTCTTTGCAGAAATGCTGCAGACTTTGTACAACCTCCTGCATGTTTCACTGCGCGGGGGCGCTGGGGAAATCCCAGTAGCTTTCTATTGTATCTCCTTCTTTCTTGGCTCATGCCCAAGCGAACAAATAATCGTTGTAACAAACTAGATGCACACCAGGGTAGCAGAAACAGACGTGAAATCCAAAAGACAGGGCAGCCGGCGCTCAGGATGTTTCTTGCACGTCAGAGAAGGCCAGAGCGTGTTCATCTTTTTTTGTTAAATTTTCTTCCACTGCGAGAGACCGGGAGAGACCGTGGCAGGAAATAGCTACACCTGCTTCTCAACCCCAGGGTCAGGGGATTCCATACTGACAGGCTAATTCACCGGAGGCACCGAATGAAAGTCCATTGGGATGAGGCTGCAGATGAGGCCGCCCCAGCAGCGACCTGGTCCCCGTGTGCTCCGAGCATCCTCGCTGCACGAGGCCACGGCGGACGGCCCGGGCACGCTAAACCATCTCCTACACACAGCTGGTGAGAAGCCAGGGCACCTTCCTCTTGCAGAATCCCCTGCTGCTCCAAACCAGAGATCGCTCAAAGCATTTTAAAACACGTGTTTCTTGATCTTGCGTTTAGAGGGAGAACAGCAAGTTAGGCAAGTTGTTCTAGGCGTCCTCTCCCACCTGAGAAGTGCACATCCTACCCCGACAGCCAGCTGAAATATCTGACGTACCGTTTGCCAGCCGGCTCATACCTGTTGGCTCTGCGCACCAAGGGCAAGTTATGATGAAACAAAAAGTAATTTTAACAGTAATGAGGAAAAAGTTCTGCAGACTTGAAGAAAATCCAAGCTAGGAAAGCAAGCTCTCCCGGCTCCATGGCCAGTTGGACTCTCTCGGCCCGAGCCCCAGCTGCTCCCTGTCGAAGCCAGGAGCACTAGGACAGCCCCGGACCTGGGTGTTCCCCCACTCCGTGTGTGCAGCAGGGCCTGCAGTTACAGCCCCAGGCACGAGGTCTGCAGGGGGATGCAGAATCCCTGCTCCTCGGGGAGCGTCCTGCAGGCCTGGCCGATCCTCCCAACGCTGACAAGCCTCATCTCCGGTGTTTGGGTAGACACGGGGGGGTGGGAGGGCGCTTTCACTGGACAAAATACAGACTCCTGCTCCCCTACGAGCCAGCTGCTCTTTCTATTTTTAAATACTCTGGAGGGACTCAAATATTGCAGTGCTGAGAGACGAGGAGGCTCGCGTAAGTACCTAGGCAGATGGATGCTTAGCAAAGGCAGGAAATACTCCTTGCAGAGCACAGCCTTGGAGAAATGCTCCTTGCAGCTCGCTTGCTGAAAGGCAGCAGGTAAAAGACACGGACAAAGGTGCTTTAAGAGTAACCTGCCCTCAGGAATGCTGCTCTTCCACTTTCACAGTGCTCTGCAATCGCTCCAGACATGCTCCGATGGAGGCTCTAGGGAAAAACCGAGGCAGCCACAAAGCACTACTCACCCAGCAACTACGGACTATGCGGGGAATGCGCTCACATTTGCTGAAGTTTCTTCAGACTGAACTTCACTTAAAAAGTCTGACTAATAATTCTGACTCCATTTTCATGGTGCTTTGAATCAAGCATGAGGCAGCTGTTCACTTTTTTCAGTGATAACTCCCTGCTTCTTGGCATTTGGAAAGGGAGGGAGGTGCGCGCGGAGCCACGCAAGGGGGAAGCAGCCCCTTCGTCCATGTGAGCTGCAGCTGGGCCCAAGGTCGCTATGAGGAATATCTGCGTGTGCAAAATGACTTGAGTGCAAATAATTGCAAAATCAGGCTCGAGGAAGCCTAGGAAACAGCGATCTTGCCGTGTCCTGCTCGGCTGTCCTGGACGTTTGCTGTACAGCACATTTCTTTCCTCTTTTTCCTCTCTGGGAAGGAGGCAAGAAGGGCCAGTCTATTCCTTGCTGCTGCTACAAATGAGGTGCTGGCCCAGGAGCAGCTCCACATCCTGTCCCCGCTCCTCCCGCCGCCCCAAGGGCAACGGTACAATTCAACTGGTCATAATTCAAAAGCAGACTCTTGAGTAAGGCCTTTCTGAGAGCAACTGACCACTTTTATAAGGGGGAAGTTACGAAGGAGGAAAGCAAACCCTCTGCTCCGTTTCCTGCTGTTGTACTGTTTATTTCCCAATATTTCCATTGTTAGCAAGCAAACCCTTTCCACAGGAGCACAAGGGGGAAGGCGGCGCTGAGACGAGGGCAACCTTGTCCCCAGGTCCTGGGGCCTCGGCTCCTCTTCCTGAGTTGTCCGACCAAGCTCCCACCCGGCGTCCACGGAGGCAATTTTAATGCCACCCCCTCCAAACGACTCTTCCATTTTTCCACTGTTGAAGGAAGTGATATAAATGATCCTCCATAAATGCATTTCCCGGGAGGTAAGGGGCAATACGTGAGTTTCACCCAGTAAAAGACCACAGACAGCTCCTGTATGTGATGCAGAGGCACAAGCTGCAGTTGCAGAGACACGAGGCGGTTCTCTTAGCAGAACCGAGCACTGCTTTCAAGGCAGCTATGTAGCAAGCTGCACTGATGGACTAGGAATTTATACTCAGCCACCTACACATGTAACCATCCTATTTTTGTTCCTTCTTGTTTATTCTAACAACTTTGATGTTTCCAGTGGTGTGCAGCTGTAGCAATCCATCTTCAAGCCCAAACAGCAAGACAGGTAACTTGTATAATGCGGATTTTTAAAATTATACGATTACACCAAAACTGTAGCAGCTAGAGGAAAAGGATTCTAATCTGGGCAAAGTCTCTGGAAACTACTTCCATAACAAATTGCATTTTTATTGTTATTTCCTGACTGAGTAATACCACAGCTGGAGCAAACGTGCCTAAGTGCAGCACGTCAGGTTAAGCTGTGGCACAGCAACCCTTGCAGATTTCTGCTGGCTGCTAATTCCTGTGCATTGTTCTAAATAATGCTGAACTGCGTTGCTTCATTAAAACGCCATCGGTTGGCTGCATGATCCCCATCTCACAGCTACAAACCAAGACTAAAAGTCTCCTTGGTTTCAGCCTCTGACTTTAATGAAGTTCTTGTCAACTAATGGCTGGGGTAAACTGAAGAACGGAGGCCTCAGACTCATCAAAGGAGTTAAGAAGGGCTTTGAGAATGAACAAGCAGTGCTTTATGCAGCATCCTCCTGGAGCTTCACATTCCACGGGGACGCTGGTCGCGCTCGCGGGGGACAACGTGAGGGGACACGGGTGCAGCGTGAGCGGGGTGCTGGCCGCAGCACGGCCACGATTCCCATCGCGCCCTTGGAGGAGGTGGCAGACAGGGGAGAAGGGGGCAGCAGCCCTCGTGGTGGGAAGGGCGATAAGCAGACAGGCACGGGGAGCTTTTCTGTCTCGTGCTTCACTGGTACGACAAATTAGATGTTTGCTGTCCTAATGTATTAAGCATAGTGATAGATTTCCCACAGGCAGCTACTAAAAACATCCCTGCTTCTCTTCCCTGACATAAAGATGACATCGGGGGGGGGTGGATTTTGGGCTAGCTAACTAGCTGTATTATACAGTTAGCTGTATTTTAACCAGTGCTGCTCCCAGCTCACCTGGCCCAGCTGCACCCAGAGCCCCCGAGGCCCAACCGCTCTGGCGCGGCGCTCTCCCCTCTCCGCAGCGCGTGTCGGTGCCATGGGAGCTGTGCCTGTAAAAATAACCCAAACAGAGGCGCAGCGTCAGCGCCCGGCTCGGGACACGCGTGGCGGCCGCTGCTCCTGTGTCAGGTGCCGGCTCCGCCGTCCCCTCCCGCTGCGCCGTGTCCGCGGCGGCTTTAAGAGCGGGGCGGGCGCGGGGGCCGCTCCGCTGCTCGCCCGCCGCCGCGGAGGCGCCGCCGGGGCCGCGCACGTGCGGCGGGGCGGGCGCTGCGCGGCGCTGCGCTGCGCGCGGAGGCGGGCGCGGCCCCGCGCGGCCCCGCCGGGGCCATGGCCGTGGCGGTGGCGGTGGCTGCGGCTGCGTGAGGGCCCCGCGCCGCTCGCCATGGCCGCCCGCGAGGAGCTCTACGGCAAAGTGGTGCCGCGGCGGAGCCGGCAGCAGCGCGCGGGCACCATCAAGCACGGCTCCGCGCTCGACGTGCTGCTCTCCATGGGCTTCCCCAAAGCCCGCGCGTAAGTGCGCGCCGCGGCCGCGGCCCTGCCACCGGGGATGCGCGCCCGGGGAGCGGGGATGCGCCGCGGGATGCGCGCCCGGGGAGCGGGGAAGCGCCGCGGGATGCGGGGATGCGCGCCCGGGATGCGGGAATGCGCGCCCGGGGAGCGGGGATGCGCCCGGGATGCACGGCAGGTGCGGTGCGGGCCCCGGCAAGATGCGCAGCTTCGTGCTCCCATTTTGTGTGCAAAGGCAGCTGCGCCCCTTCCAGAGTAGCGAGGGGGGAAACGGCTCCACGCTATGAATGAAACGGGTTGTTACCTTCGCGTTAGAGCCCTCAAGGCTGCCAGGCAGCCCCGGTCTGAAGGCGGGAGCTCAGAAATGGGGTAGACCTGGTGCCCTTTCTTGCCCGATCCGACTCCAGCACTTGACAAAAATGAAAGCAAACCTTGGGGTAGAAGGTGAGAAGGTTAAACACAGAAAGCAGGCACAGAAAGCAGAGCACACATCCCCAGCTGCAGAACGTGCTTACTGCAAGCAGAACCAGACAGCAGGGCGCCACAGGGGCTCAGTACTGGAGTTACCAGGGCCAGAAATGCCATGCTGCCCAAAGACGAGACCGCCAGGACAATATCCTCATTCTCAGGCCTTCCCAGTTCACCTACGGTTCTCCCACCTCTGTTTTCCACTCTACAGCCATAGATCCCAGACGGAGATAGGGAATCCAGCCAAGGCAGGGGCTGTACCTGCATGTAGGTCTTGTGTACAAATACAAGTCAGGATAATACTTGAAAAGTGGCGGCCGTCTGTTTTGATGGCTTTTGCTGAACAAACTCGGAGTTGTCAGACTAGTCTGTTGGGCAAGCCACAAAACGCCATCGCTGCCGGCATCCAGGGGCCTTCGGGGGAACACAGGGCTGGGCTGATGCCCACAGCAGCGCCCTGAACGTACCGAGAGCGCTCTATTCAGATGGCACCCGCAAGGTGCATATATAAGGTACACAGTGATGCCCACAACAATACAAACTACCCTTGGAGGCGCTTACCTATGGACAGCAACTGCTCAAACTGCTGCAGTACGTGAGCATTTTATTGCTATGAAGGGTTTATTGTGTGTGTGGGCACAGAATCATTCCTTATTATTTTGTAATTACCCCATTATATTACGTACTGTCTGGCTGCAAAGGAGGAGATTGTCCCTGTCCCAAGCTGCTTCTGACTTAAATAAGGAAGGGAGGCAAAGGGGAAGTTATGATTCCCATTTTGCAATTGGGGCGCTGAGACAAGCCTTTTGCCCAGGGTCACACACAAGTCTAGACGCATCATCAACATCTCCAGGCCTTCAACACAAGACCCATGGTCCTCTAGAATGAGAATTCGGCCTAAAATACCTGATGTCCCCCTCTGGTTATGGACCCCAGCCCCACGTCCTGCCAGCACCTCTCGCCATGCGCTGATCCCTTGGGCACGTGGAGACAGCCTGCACGGGAGCCAGTACAGGGCAATTTGCAGGCTGTCGAGACCACAGGGATCATTTAAACTATTACTCACGTACAAGTAATCTAAAAATCTGGGCATGATACGTGTCTCTATAATGCTAAACATCAGAAAATTTAGTGGTGGATCGAAAGGCTTTTTTAGGATGAAAAATGGCCTTTGACCATACATAAATTATTGGCACTAATAGAGGGATAAGCAGCTGAAATCCCCTGGGCTGCACAAAGCAGGCATCAGAATGGCCCTAGGAGCTGTGCATGCAGCGATTCACAGGTTTAAAGCTTCAAGTCAGAATTGAAACTCCTCCAAAACATCCTCAACGACAGTTACAATTTTAGTATGAGTAGAAATTCTGCATTTCGTCATTTTAATGCCGGGTGCACATACATGTGTGCTCGAATATACACATATAGGCCACCTGGATCTGCCCCAGCGTTCGTGGGCACCGGGAGCAGTTACCTCGCAAAGCGGTGCCACGTTTGCCCCAGACCAGAGCAGAAGCAAAGTGGCTTGTTCTCATTTTGTTTCTCCATAACTATGAGAATTTAGGAGCATGAGAGTTTTGTTATTCTCAGAGTCAGTTTACAAACAGTAAAATCTTCTCTTGCGTTTTGAAAATGTTTTCTAGGCTGTTAAAACGTATTTTGCCTAGTAACAGACTTCACAACATAGTGGTGTTTCGGCACGGAATGGCTGGGGAGGCTCCATCCCTCTAGGGCTGGAGCTAGATTTGGGAGAATACTGCAAGGGAAAAAAAAGTGCTGCAGATAATCCTCAGATTTTGAAGTGATTTCTGTTCCTCCACCGCCTTGCCTTCAGGGTATAACTTTTCAGTAAATACTATTGACTGAATTCATCCTACTATAAAGAACTAGCCCAAAGTGTAGGGATCACTTAAGTCCCATTTAAGCCAAAGCTTGAGAAAGCTTTTCATGATGCACAGTGACTTGTGTTGAGCTGGGACAGGGAGGGAAATTCCAGCCCCGTGAAGGAGTAAACAGATGCAATAGTTCCGGAAGCAGAAATTCTGAAGGGTATGTCAAAAGCAAATTTCCAAGTTTGCAGAAGTGCTGGAAGAAATCCTCAGCTACTGACGAGAAAATCCTGGGAATGTGGCTGCAAGGGCTTGGGATAAGAGCTTGCCCTGTGCCCTCTCTGCGTTTATCACTGAGGACAGCGGGTTCCAGCCTGCCTAGAGCCACTGGCCCATCCAACAGAGAAGCTGCCTCATCTAAAGGCTGCCTTCTCCACGAGCCATTAGACCAGCGGATGGTTTTAAGTAGGAGTTTGGTAGGAATCGCTTGTGACCTGTTCATTTACAATGAGAGAGGAAAAATGTGTTGGAAGAGCAGCCTTTGCAGATGACTCGGCCAGCTCTGCTTTTCCTGCTGCTGCCATCCCTTTTTACGTGCCCTTTTTTATACCTTTTACGTGCGTTTAAGGCTTCTGGGAGAAGGTCTGAGGCAGGCAATGATTTGCCCGTGCCAGGGTTTGGCGGATGAGGTCCTCTGTTGTAACTGGAGCAACAGTTGAGCCGTTAGCCGGTCGAGCCCATGTACTGCAGTGCCTAGGTTGAGCACAGAGGCCTCTGAGCAACTCTGCACATCTGTGCTGGAGCGGGTCCAACAGGTCTGTGGCGGAACATGGATATTGCAACGGAGTTAGCAGCGGCCAGAAGGAGCGCCAGGGAAAGGCCAGAGAAAATACACGCTTGGGACTGCGTCCCAGGGCTGCTCCGCGTGTGCATTTCCCTGCCCTGCGCGACCGCGAGGTCATTGCTGCCACTTCAGGCTGTTAGGTGACAACACGTCTGGGGTGGGGGAGACTTGCACCAGAGAGAGCTCCTTGCTTTAAAGGTCCAAAGTGCCAAAACGGAGCGGGCTCTTTATTCACCCCCTGCAGTCTGGAACCCGAGGCCCGCAGAACCTTAGATCTGTGCATCGAAGCTGCGGTTAGGCTGGCGCTCGCACCTCTGTCCCTGGAGTGACAGTCTATTAGCTAAATCACAAGACTTAGATAGCTCATCTAAGCCTGGCATCTATTTCCATGACATTGTACTAAGTTTTCAGATTGAGACTCTCTTAATAGAGGCTGAAGAAGTCAGTTCTGTGATAAGATCACAGTCTGAAACGATAAGAGCAGCAGTAATACTCCATGTTACCCCAGCGATACCATACCCATAATTGACATCACTCGTATCTCTTCTGGCAGCTGGGAAAAGTGAAACAGATATTCACGTCTGATGCTGACAAAATGCTCCTGCCATGAATGTCAGGAAAACTTTTTAAGAACTCAGCATCCTTATGCAAAGCCTGCTTACAGTGCGGCCAAGGTCTTGCAGGCCCCCGAGAACGTTGCCCGAGGTTTTAACGGGCACTCACAGCGCTGGCTCGCCCGCTGCATACACAAACCTGAGCAGAAGGAGCCTGGCCTGGCCTTGGCGCTTCCGTGTCCTCGCCAGCTCCTGCAGTACCCACTCGTGCGCAAGGACTGGAGAGCATCAGGGCAGGAACGGCAGCAGGGAATGCTAGCGTGGCTTCAGGGAATTGCCCGAGGCACCACCACAAAACACCTTATAACCTACACGATCCCATATGACAGACCTCAGGACTATGCCCATAAGACAGGTGCTGCCCTATCACATCCACTATTTTTCTTCAGATTATGACACGTCCCATCTGGAAAAGGCACTTTTTAAGGAATCTCCCAACTACCCCAAACTCAAATATGCAGCTGGGATATGCTGATCTCAGACGGCTCAGCGCAGGGGCAGAAGCCACCTCTCCTCCATCCCCTGGGAAGCTTTAGCCTTCCCTCTTTAGAATGATTCCCAAAAGATTGTAGATCCATAAGCAGAGCAGACTTGCGTGTCTGTATACGACAATTTCCTGACAGGTCAGTCAGGATGTGGTTGATTTCTCTCACGCACAGTGCAAGATTTAAACAGAAAGAAAGCAAATACAAACTGGAAGCTGGAATGAGTGACAGGAGGAGCATCTGCTTCCCCAGACTCCAAATTCAGCTTCCTATCAACACCAGCATGAACACCTTGAAGGTCAGGCTCTGCTGTTAGGAGACTAGCATGAAAATGAGAGCAAAAGGTTACAGGCATGGCTGAGCAAACAGCAGAGCAGAGTACACGTTGGAATATCTGTGGTCTGTGCTAGGAACACGGGGCACGCTCACAGATACGGAACGCTGCTAAACGCCCTGGCCTTTAACAGCTTGACACCCAGAGAGGTTTTCCCCATATTTCGCTCGCACCTCTCACCTCGCTGCCATTATCGAAAGCAACTAAGTGCCATTTCTGCTTTTCATGTCCTATTAGCTAGGCACAGCAGTTCATGATAGTTCAGAATTAATCATACATGGATGGCGAAATAATTGCCAGAGTAGAGGTTGGTGTGTTTTAGAGAGGCTTTTCATCTCCTGATTGGTAAAAATGAGCATTTTCTTTACAGCATCTAATGAAATACAGCAAGTTCTTACACTACAGGCATCACTAATGGCCCAATTCAGCAAAGCACTTGAGCACATGCTCCTCTTCAGTATCTGGTATCAAGATGCTCTCTACGCGTCTACTGATTATAAGGGGATGTATTAAGTGGCATTGGAAATACCTGAAATACATGCAGTGATACAGTCAATTTTTTGTGATCTAGTCTTTATTTTATCGATGGCTCTTGAAGGAGAATCACGTTTAGGAGATGTGTGGCGTGGCCGGGGTTTGGTTGGATGTCTACATCCACTAGCCTTTCACAGCTGTCATTCACACAAGCTTTAGCTGCTCCCAAAGGGCATCCCATGGAGCCTGGGCTGTCTCGGAGCTCCGTGCGGTGCCCTGCGTCCCCATGAGTCACCAACCAAGGTCACCGGGCAGCCGGCCGCGACGCTTGCAGCCTTCTCCTAGGAAACTCCGGGGAGCGGCTGCTGGTGTCTTTGCTTATGCTCGGTATTTAGATAGGCCCATCTGGTGCAAAGCAAACTCGAAAAGAGTAGACCCGAGGCCGCCCAGCCAAAATGTGAAGAAAAAAAGGCGACAGAGCCTGAGACATGGATCGACGAAACTACATTTCAAGGCAGACACCAGGATCCTTGAGGCTTAGAGATCCCTTAGCATGGAATTTCTATCTACAGTAGTTTCTCCTACCTCTGTGCACTCCCCACCTCTGGGGAGATAAAATCCTCCCTCTGCTGTTAGCTGGCTCTTTTCAACCATCTAAGGCTTGCAAGGATGTCATAAAAACGATTTTCTCAAAGATGGCTTAAGAATTGTGCAAAGCTACTGTGCCCAGGTTGTTCTGGGATAAAAGGATGGCAGAGGTGTCAGTGACATGCAGTCAGTTTATTTGTGGAGTACCTTTCTATGACAAAAGTATCTGAAGCATCTGAACAATTTAATTGAGATTATGCAAATGAGAGCGAGTGTTGTGACTAGATAATTGTCCCTTTGCTTCAGGGTGTGTGTCAAAGCAGGAGACAGGTTTCAGTTGGAATCAAAATCCTGAGAATTGCTGCTTTTTTTTTTTACTTGCTCGTTATTGTTATTGGTGGTCTGGCTGAAAACAGTTGGCAATTCCTGGCAGCATCCCATCTAAACCCTGCAAGGTCTGGGCAGATTGCGTTCCCCTACGGAAGAGTTATTAACTCTACAGAGCGTACAGAGCATATTAAAGCACACAGAGTGAATATACGGAACAAACAAACAGCCCCTGGGCCTGCTCTGGTCCCGGCGCGTCCACATTAGCGCTCCCATGCTGTAAAACCAGCGCTGGCTCTTCCTCTCCTGCAGCACACGGGGAACAACGTAGGCCTTGCACAGCCCACCCGGCATGAAAGGGTCGTCTCGCTTAATGTACCGCCAAGCAGGCAGATTTCCCTCTTCTTCTCCCCATCTGTGCCCATCAGCAACTCGGAGGTTTGGCCCCAACTCTGTGCAGACCATCACCATGCCTATCCTTGTTTATATTTCCTTTTCTTAAAGCATTTGCCCTTCGGCCTCTGTAATGCTGCATGACAGCGGGTTCCACTGCTCTGGGCTGCGTTGTGCCCAAAGGCACTTCTCTTTGGTTCCGTTTTTAAACACGGAGGACCTTGAACCTTCTAAGCTCAGTGCAGATCCTGAGCTGACTGAATAACCCTCTGAATCAACCCCAGGTGCCCAAGGTTCTCAGGCTTTCATTTGGGGCAGCCAAAAACACCAAACGCTCAAACCCAAGTACAGCAAAGGAGGGTCAGCAAAAAGGCCTGAACTGTCCTGCAAATAAAAACAAAGGCCAAGATCTGTCCTCCACGCCGTCCCCACACGCACCTGGGCCCTCTCCCTCCACTGCTATCTGAGGCCTGTGGCCATCGCAGCCCTCGGCAGCAGGCCGGGCCCGAGCGCGCTCCTCTAGCTCCGCCAAGCATGGAGCTTTCAAAGGCAGCACTGCAAAGCCACATCAAATCAGCGGGAGTGCCGGGTTGGCTTGTCATCAAATCAGAGCTAGCGCTGCCTAGAAGAGGCTGAGCTTACACATTTTTGAAGGAAACGGAAGGAACCTGAGGCTGTAAGTTACTGCAGAAGTCCACACAGATAGAGATTGGCGGGTATGTTTTGGCCGCCGTATGTTTGGCCGCCGTATGTTTGGTCTCTTAATGGGAAGCAAAAAAGCATCCAGGAGAAGTGAGCAATCTCCCTTCTCCCTTTCAGAATAAACAAAAATGAACCTAAAAGTGTCAGTGCGAGAATCCCGCGCCCTGCCTGCTGCCTGGAGCTCTCCTCGCTCTCAATCTGCGACCGGCCTTCTCGAGGCTTTTGTAGCAAAGCCTCTGAGCGCGGCCTGTGCCCAGCGCTCGGATCAGAAGTGACCAGCAAGGTGCTCCTGCTGTTCCCCGAGGGAGCTCTGCGATGGAAGAGGTGTAAAACAGCTTACCAAAGCATATGAGAGCGTGATACAGGCAAACCCCAGGGCTGATTTCTGTGATTCACAGCTGAGCTTATTATGGGGTGAAGAATGAAGACTAAATGCAGGCGCAAAACACGCAAGAATAGCTGGAACCCAAATCTGCTGCTTTGCTCTACACAGAATTCATGCACAAGAACGTAACAGATGTGTGCTTAAGTCTATGAAACCAAGAACTGAAGGACCTCAGAATTTGCAGTTAAGATAATCTACAATCTGAACACCAAGCCAAATTTTGCAATCCACGGGATCCAGCCATTGAATTTCCTTCGACCTGGATACTAAGGCCCTATGTTTTCAAAGTGACTAAGCTTAATAAACCAGCTGGGTCATCTCTGGTAGCACAAGAGATCTCATTGTATCTGCCGTGTGGGTGGCAAACTCCTGATTTCTGTTTGGTGGCTCTTTTGTCCATTCATCTCAAGCACTTACAAAGGAGCTTGTTCTATAAATCTGCGGCCTGTTCTCTGTCCAGGGCACGTATGCTGAGGCTAACAGCTCACCTCCTAGGACCCCGCTGCTGGCATAGGGGCACGGCAAGCTCCCTTTGCAAGCTCTGCCTCGGGTACCTTGCAGCCGTGCACATTGTGCCTCAGGATTTACCTACGGGCTGCCTTGGCGGGCAGCTGGAACTCCAAGGAACAGCCAAGGGACCGTGCAAACGTGTACGGGAGGGAAGATGGGCAAGCGGATGTGCTACGCTACTGCAGGAATTACGCTGATTTGTGAACCAAGAGCTTAGGAATAATTGGGGATGAGCCTTGCACAACACACTGAGCCTCTCCCTCTTGGATGCTAGGCGTTCCCGAGGCCGAGGAAGCCGTTACCCCCGGCTGTTCACCCTGGGCACACGTCGGGGCAGGGATTGCTTCCTGAAGGAAGGATCCAGAGCATCTCTCGCAGGCCCCGGATTTGGGCCTGGCTGCGAAAGCACCGGGGGCGGCTCGCTGGATCCCCCCGATGCTAACGAAGCACATGCAAAGAGAAAGCATAGTAAACAGCACTGGGATATTGCTGTTTATTCAGCAGCTTGGGGGGGTGTAGGTGGTGCGATCCTTTTCTCAGTCAAATCACGGTTTCTTGCCTATTGGGTTGGGCTGTGTTTTAGTGAGAATTGGTGGTCTGTTCCTGTAGAAATAGATGGAGCGTTCAAAGAAACAACACCCTATTAGTTATGAGCAGATTTAACACCCCTGCAAAGCTGCCATCTGCCACCAAGGAAGGGAAATTAAAGCAAGATGCCTGAGACAGAGATGGCTGCCAGGGTCTGCTGGCCCCTTGCTTTCTGTTTTCCCTCTAAGCAGCGACTCGTTCCCGGTAAGCATTAGGGGAAAGGAAAGCTGACGTGCACTTCAGGTACCAGGGAATTGAAAGGGCATTTCTATAACTTCTTGCAAATGAGGAACTGTTGGGTTCATTTGGGGGCTTGCGTTTATCAGTGGTAATTGCCAGACTGGAGGCTATAATTAGCTTTTCGGTACCGTGTAGTTATACAGGGGAAAACAGTGCTTAAAAGATGCTGATTTTCCCGCTGCTCACAAAACGCTTGTACCCCATGCTGCTTGCTCTGTGCTGACCCTTCCCAGGGCTCCGAGCAGCGCAGGTCATCGCTCCCCATCACTTCACACCAAGATTCCCCTACCTAGAGGGCTGCCCTGGGACGTGCTCTGTGCCGGGTTATCGCTGTGCTGCCTCACTGCACTGGAACGCGGCATCCTAATCCGGGGGGACGGGGAAAATGCTGCAGGAATCATCAGAATTTGCCAGAAACAACCAGACCAAACTCTGACCCTAATCAAGGTGACATTCTTTACAAAAAAAGGGACGGGCAATTCCACAAAGGTAACAACCATTCACCATTATTAGTAGAATTTATAATATGACTCAGTCAGATGTTTTCATCTCTAATGAGCTTAGATAAGTCCAACATGAAATGCTAGTGTCTACAATTCCTTTTTTCTTCTTCCTTTATATATGATGCCCCTACTAAAATTGCTGCTTCACTCCTTGCC